>NC_059194.1:36174325-36832861 GCF_020615455.1 Coregonus clupeaformis
TTTCGCAGCAGTGCAAGTCACTAACAGTGGTTTTAACGGCCAGGGTATGACGAAGAAACAGGGAGGAAAAAGTAGCAAAGAAAATACCAAAGTGCAGGGCGATAGATCCCTGTTTTAGATGTGGGGCCGTCGGACATTGAAGGAATGAGTGTACAGTAGTACTGGTGCCTATCACACCCGCTCCCTCTGGAGAGAATGCTGTGATGCAGTTGTTTGTCGCTCTAACAAAGGAGCAACCATAGACCCTCTTGAGGGCAGTGGGGCAGGGGCACTCAACATAGGAGTGTCTGGCCTGCATTCGGTCGATTGTCATTTGGCGAGATTACAGTTTCTATGTGGAGGGGGACGTAGGAGGCCACGTCTCAAACAACTTTGTAATATATACCGGCACTCAAATATCACTGATTCCGTACGATGAGAAATTTGCTAAATTTGCGGGGAAAAGTATAACATTCAGCAGGGTAACAGGGGCAGAATCGAAAGCGATACAGCTATTACCTGTCACGCCCTGATCTGTTTCACCTGTCTTGTGCTTGTCTCTACCCCCCATCAGGTGTCTCCCATTTGTCCCCATTATCCCCTGTGTATTTATACCAGTGTTTTCTGTTTGTCTGTTGCCAGTTAGTCTTGTCCCGTCAAGTCCCACCAGTGTTTTCCCGTATTTCCTGTGCTCTAGTTTTTGCTTTTCCTTGTCTTCCCAGTTCTGACCTTTCTGCCTGTCCTGACGCTGATCCTGCCTGCCGTCCTGTACCTGCCTGACTCTGTCACGATTTAACTGGATATGAACCCAAATGCAGACAACTACACCGAGCCAGAGAAGGTTTAACAGGTTTATTACAAAGTTAAATTGTCCAGGTTTCCAAAAATAGGGGAAGAGCAAGTCCAGGTCTACAGGGAGGGTAACAGATCCAGGTTCTGAGCCAGAGTGGTACCGTAACGTCCTAGTGTCCGTGGTGAGTCCAAAAGGGAGGTCCAGTAGTGGAAAGCAGGATGGTGGTGGCAGGAGTGAAGCGGAGGCAGGAGTCAGGTTCCAATAATCTGTGGCACAGGATAAATGTAAATAGAACAGGCCAAAAACACAAAGAGCGAAAACAAGCAGGTTGAGTCAGCAGCGAGACTAACATGGTCGTCTTGACTATGATCTGACGATGAGTGGCAAGTTTGACCGGGTCTTTAAGGCTGAGGTGATTATGGTGAATGAGCTGCAGCTGGAACCCGGAGGGGGAGAGCAGAGAGAGAGAGCTACCTTGCAGCAGTAGGCCTAACAGTACCCCCCCTCTACGGACGCCACCCGGCGGCCGACAAGGTTTATCAGGATGTAACCGGTGAAAATCACGGACCAGAGCAGGATCCACAATGAAGCTCCTGGGAACCCAGGAACGTTCCTCAGGACCATAACCCTCCCAATCCACCAGGTACTGGAAACCACGACCCCGGCGGCGAACATCCAGAAGTCGCCGGACAGTGTAGACAGGACCCCCACCCACGACCCTGGGCAGAGGAGGGGGACGAGAGGGCGGGCACAGAGGGCTAACAGACACAGGCTTAATCTGGGACACATGAAAAGTGGAATGAACCCGTAGGGAGGCAGGAAGCTGTAGTTTAACCGCGCAGGGGTTAACAATAGACAGTATTTTGAACGGTCCTATAAAACGCGGCGCCATCTTCTTAGATTCCACTTTTAATGGAAGATCACGTGACTTAAGCCATACCTCTTGACCAGGAGCGTAACCGGGAGCCTGGGACCGGTGACGGTTGGCTTACCTCTGCATGTACGACAAAGCTCGGGACAGAGCTACCCTGGCCTTTCTCCAGACCTTGAAGCAGCGGCGCATGTGGGACTGCACCGAGGGTACCGCCAGTTCCCTCTCTTGAGAAGGGAACAGGGGAGGTTGATGACCAAGAGCACACAGAAAGGGAGACAAACCAGAGGAAGCGTTAGTCAAGGTGTTATGAGCATATTCCACCCAGGGGAGCATGGAGCTCCATGACCCAGGGTTAGACCCTGTGACACAGCGGAGAGCGATCTCCATCTCCTGGTTCGCTCTCTCGGCTTGCCTGTTGGTCTGGGGGTGACATCCAGAGGACAAGCTGGATGTGATGCCCAAAGCTTTACAGAAAGCTTTCCATACCTGGGAGACAAACTGGGGACCCCTGTCAGAGACAATATCAGTGGGGAGACCATGAGAGCGGAACACATATTCAACCAAAATATCAGCAGTTTCTCTGGCAGTGGGCAGTTTAGGTAGGGCCAAAAAATTAGCAAACTTAGAAAAACGATCAATTACAGTAAGAATGACAGTCTTTCCAGACGAGGGGGAAGTCCAGTGACAAAATCCAATGCAATGTGGGACCAGGGACGGCTGGGTATTGGCAGAGGTCGTAGATGACCAGCGCTGGCCTGGGTGGGAGTTCTTACTTCGTGCACATACCGTACAAGCAGCAATGAAGGCTCGAGTGTCCGCCTCCATCCTGGGCCACCAGAACTTCCGTCGCAAAAGTCAAGGGTCCGAGTAACTCCAGGGTGACAGGTAAGGGGAGACGAGTGAGCCCACTGAAGTACCTGGGAGCGAACAGACTCAGGGACAAACAACCGGTTAGGAGGACCGCTCCCAGGGTCAGCTTGTAGATGTTGAGCCTGTCTAACAATCCCTTCGATGTCACATGTAATGGCAGCAATACTGCAGGTAGGAGTCAAGATGTTATCAGGGTTACTACCAGTATCAACAGCAGAATGAACACGAGACAGGGCGTCAGGCTTGACGTTGCGTGACCCAGGACGGTAAGACAGTGAAAAATTGAATCTACCAAAAAATAGTGCCCACCTGGCTTGACGGGGATTGAGCTGCTTCGCTGACTGGATGTATGCAAGATTTTTATGATCCGTCCAAACGATGAAGGATTGTTCCGCCCCCTCCAACCAACTCAAGAGCCAGCTTAACGGTGAGCAGTTCACGATTGCCAACATCATAATTCCTCTCTGCCTGAGAAAGTTTTCGTGAAAGAAAAGCACAGGGATGCAGTTTGTTATCTTCAGGTGAACGTTATGACAACACCGCACCTACCCCAGTGTCGGATGCGTCCACCTCCACGACAAACTGGCGGTCGGGGTCAGGCTGCATCAGAATGGGAGCCGAGGCGAAGCGATGTTTCAGCTCTTCGAACGCTGATTCGGCCCCTTCATTCCAAGCGAACGGTAGTGAGATGGTGAGAGCGGTGAGTGGCGCAGCAATGCGGCTGTAGTCCTTGATGAACCTCCTGTAGAAGTTCGCAAACCCCAGGAATCGTTGAAGTTGTTTGCGGATGGAGGGGGCTGGCCAGTCCGTGACAGCAGAGATCTTAGCTGGGACCATCCGCAACTCCCCCTGAGCTATTATGTAACCCAAAAAAGAGGTTTCAGACACATGAAATTCACATTTCTCCATCTTCACAAATAGTTTGTTCTCCAACAACCTTTGCAACACCTGGCGCACATGCAGTTCATGTTCCTGGGAGGACTTTGAGTAAATCAGGATATCATCCAGATAGACAAAAACAAAACGATTCAACATGTCCCGAAGGACATCATTCACTAGTGCCTGAAAAACAGCAGGGGCATTAGACAAACCAAAAGGCATAACCAGATTCTCAAAATGTCCCAAGGGTGTGTTGAAGGCAGTCTTCCATTCATCGCCTTTACGAACGCGCACCAGGTGATACGCATTTCGTAGATCCAGTTTCGTAAAGATAGTTGCACCATGAAGGAGGGGAAAAGCAGAAATAATTAAAGGCAGAGAATATTTGTTCTTAATGGTGATGTTGTTAAGTCCACGGAAATCAATACAGGGTCTGAGGTTCTTATCCTTCTTCCCAACAAAAAAGAATCCCGCTCCTACAGGTGACGAGGAAGGACGAATAATACCTGCCGCCAAGGAGTCCCGAATGTAGTTCTCCATAGCCTCCGTCTCCGGGCGGGAGAGATTGTACAGGCGACTGTTAGGGAGAGGGGCTCCTGCCTGGAGGTCAATGGCGCAGTCGTATGGCCGGTGAGGAGGAAGAGAAGTAGCTCTGTGTTTGCAGAAAACGGATGCCAGGTCATGATACACGTCAGGGACAGCAGAGAGATCCATGGACTCCAGTGGAGGTTGAGGAACAGTGCTGGCAGGGGTCTGAGCAGAACACAAACAGTTAACATGACAAAATGTGCTCCATGAAACAATTCTACCTGTCACCCAATCAATGTGTGGATTGCGTCTTATGAGCCAGGGGATACCAAGGACCAGGGGGGTCTGTGGGCAGTCAATTATGTGAAATTGAATGTTCTCCTGATGATTACCCGACACTCTGAGACAAACAGGGGCAGTCTGATGAGTAATAGGGGTCAACATTGTCCATTTAGACCCTTAGCCTGCAGCGGACGGTCCATAGGAACAGTCTCTAAATCCATTTGTTGAGCCAACTCTCGATCCAAAAAGCTTTCATCGGCACCAGAGTCAACCAACGCACTAACAGGGAAATTCTGGGACTGCCACTGGAGGGATGCCTGGAGCAGAATGCGGGGAGAAGAGGAAGAATCCGCTGCTCGGCTCACCAAAACTTCTCCCATTAATGATGAGCCGGCCCTTTTCACGGACGAACTGGGCAGGAAGGAACGAAATGACCAGCTTCTCCACAATACAGGCAGACATGAGCCTGAATTCGACGTGCACGCTCCACTGAGGACAACCGTGCACGACCCACCTCCATGGCTTCGGGTTCAGTGCTCCTAGTATTGACTCGGGAATACTCGGCCTTCTACGTAGGGAAGAGGCGGGTAGGAGTTGGTTGACGACAGACAGGTTGCTTGGAACTAACACTCCTCTCCCGGCGGCGCTCCCAAATCCGATTATCCAACCTGATGGTGAGTGAAATAAGATTATCCAGCGTAGGCGATTCATCATATGACACCAATTCATCTTTCAAAGTCTCAGACAAAGCATTAATGAACACTCCTTGTAATGCCTCGTCATTCCAACCACTCACTGCCGCTAAAGTCCGAAACTCCACTGCCATCTCCGCCACACTGCGAGACCCCTGCCGAAGAGAAAACAACCGTTTAGCAGCCTCCTTGCCCCGTACGGGTTGGTCGAAAACCTTCCTCATCTCAGTGGTGAAGGCAACGTAAGAGTTGCAAACGTCCGACTGACTCTCCCAGACAGCGGATCCCCAAGAACGAGCGGAACCGCTAGTAGAGTTGATAAGGTAGGCAATACGGGCTCTTTCTGAGGCGTAGGTGAGGGGCTGTTGTTCAAACACTAACGAGCATTGAGTCAAAAAATCACCACAGGTTCCCATGTTCCCGTCATAGCGCTCTGGAGCAGGAACAAAAGGCTCTCTAATCTGGGCTGGAGGAGCAGGAAAAACAGGCGGAGTGGGAGAAGGAGCAGTTTGTATGCCATGAACGAGGGGTGCATTATTAACTTGGGTAGTAAGGGCAGACACTTGGTTGGTGAGTAATTGAACCTGATTAAGCAGCATCTGACTGTTCTCAGAAATAGTCCTAAACAAAGTATCATGTTGGCCAAGTAAAATGCCCTGATTGGCTATGGCAGTCCGAATTTGAGTGCACTCTGGGGTGGTATCTGAGCTACTGTCTGCTGGGTTCATGTTTGGGTCAGATCATACTGTCACGATTTAACTGGATATGAACCCAAATGCAGACAACTAAACCGAGCCAGAGAAGGTTTAACAGGTTTATTACAAAGTTAAATTGTCCAGGTTTCCGAAAATAGGGGAAGAGCAAGTCCAGGTCTGCAGGGAGGGTAACAGATCCAGGTTCTGCGCAGGAGTGGTACCGTAACGTCCTAGTGTCCGTGGTGAGTCCAAAAGCGAGGTCCAGTAGTGGAAAGCAGGATGGTGGTGGCAGGAGTGAAGCGGAGGCAGGAGTCAGGTTCCAATAATCTGTGGCACAGGATAAATGTAAATAGAACAGGCCAAAAACACAAAGAGCGAAAACAAGCAGGTTGAGTCAGCAGCGAGACTAACATGGTCGTCTTGACTATGATCTGACGATGAGTGGCAAGTTTGACCGGGTCTTTAAGGCTGAGGTGATTATGGTGAATGAGCTGCAGCTGGAACCCTGACTCCCGCACACCAGACTTCACTCCTGCAATTAAGAACAGACAGAGGGGAGGGGGAGAGCAGAGAGAGAGAGCTACCTAGCAGCAGCAGGCCTAACAGACTCTGATTTGGATTACGACTCTTTGCCTGCCTGGACTTACCTTTTGCCTGCCCCTTGTACTATAATAAACTCTGAGACTCGTACTATCCACCTCCTATCTGCCTCCTGTGTCTGCATCTGGGTCTTAGCCTGAGCCATGATAGTACGAACTGGCCATGACTGAACCAGCAGACTCGGACCGGTTCTGCGATGCCGTCTCCTCCCACGGAGCCACCATTTGAAGACACGAGGACTTACTTCACAACCTTATGGAAGGATTCCAGACCTTGGCGGAACGCCACGACTGTGCTTTCCATAGAGCTGGAGCAAGTCCACATATTTTCTATTAGGCAGCCAGCCACTACCATAATTCCAATGACTCTCAGAAACCCCGCCACCAGCGGCGCTTCTTCCCTGCCTATCCCGGTGTCCCGAGAACCTCGCTTACCTCCTCCGGAGCGCTACAGTGGAGAATCTGGAAACTGCCAGGCTTTTCTCTCCCAGTGCTCCCTCATCTTCGAGCTGCAGCCTTCTTCGTTCCTCTCGGACCGCTCGAAGATAGCGTACCTCATAATGCTGATGTCCGGGACATAATGCTGATATCCGGGAGGGCACTCACCTGAACAATGGCGGTGTGGGAGCAACAGTCCACCGTTTGCCTCAGTCTGGAGGAGTTCGTGGCAGAGGTATGAACAATTTTTGATTCTCCGTTGTCCGGGAGAGAGGCTGCTCGTCAGCTGCTCCAACTACGTCAAGACCCCCGTAGTGTGACAGACTACGTGGTGGATTTTCGCACAATTGCAGCTGAGAGTGGCTGGAACCCGGAAGCCCTGTTTGACATGTTTCTTTATGGATTATCGGAGGTGATTAAAGACGAGCACACAGCCCGGGAGCTGTCCATGGACCTCGACTCCCTCATAGCCTTGACCATCTGAACGTTGTGCGGCTATGGGAACGTAGTAGGGAGAGGGAGTCTGTTCCCTGCTGCCCTCGCTCGTCCTCGATTTCCACCTCGCATCCGAGGAATCCCGGAAATCCCCGTAGTCTACACTTCAGAGTGAATTCGATGTCACCTGAGTTCTCTCGGAAATCACAGAGTGTTGCCGACTCACCTCCTCCGGAGCCTATGCAACTTGGCAGAGCTAGATTGTCTCCTGCTGAACGATTACACAGACTGAACACCAAGAGCTTCTGTATTGTGGGACTACATCATTACATTTGTACCTGTCCTGTACAAAGATCTGGTTCATCAGGAGGTGTGTGTACGCTGGTGGGCATTACGGAGAATGTCCAGTCTCCCCTTACTTGTCCACCTCTCCATGCCATCCTGCTGTGGTGTGACTGGTCCAAATCTCTCCGGGTACTCATTGACTCTGGGGCCGACAAGAGTTTTATGGACGCAACCCTTGTGTCTGAGTTGGGAATCCCCACTCAATCCCTCTCCATTCCTATAGACGTCAGAGTGCTGGATGGTTGTTCTATTGGCAGAGTCACCCACAACACGGTTCCTATCAACCTGCGTGTGTCAGGCAACCATAGCGAGTCGAACCAGTTTCTACTTATCGAATCCCCTCAGGTACCCGATTTGTTGGGGTTTTCATGCCTCCAGAGACACAATACCCTTGTGGACTGGACTGTGGGTTCGATCAAAGGTTGGAGCCCGTTCTGCCACTGCTCATTGCCTGAAGTAAGCGCAGCCTGCCCCGGGACGTCTTCCTGCAGGATTGGGTAAAGCCTTGAACCTCTCCGACGTTCCAGAAGAAATACCAGGACCTCCTGGAGGTTTTCAGCAAGGCCCGTGCCACCTCGCTTCCTCCGCATTGGTCCTATGACTGCGCCATCAAACTTTTCCCAGGCACCACACCGCCTCGGGGGAAACTTTATTCCCTGTTGGGTCCGGAGACCAAGGAGATGAAAACGTACATTGAGGACTTCCTGGCAGCAAGGTGTATCCATCCGTCTGCCTCCCCCGCCGGCGCAGGGTTCTTCTTTGTGGAGAAGGATAAAACCCTGAGCCCGTGTATCGACTACCAGGGCCTGAATGACATCACGGTAAAAAAACGTTACGCGCTTCCACTCATTGCCTCGGCTTTCGAGCATCTCCAGGGGGCTACCATCTTCTCCAAGTTGGACCTCCGGAACGCCTACCATCTGGTACAGATACGGGAGGGGGACAAGTGGAAGACTGCCTTTAACATGGCTAGGGGCACTACGAAAAACTGGTGATGCCATTTGGACTGACAAACGCTCCTGCCGTGTTTCAGGCCCTGTTAACGATGTTCTCCATGACATGTTGAACCAGTTCGTGTTCGTCTACCTCAATAACATTTTCTCCATATCCGACAAGTCCTCCAGCGTCTTCTGGAGAACCAGCTGTTTGTCAAAGCGGAAAAATGCAAATTCCATCGCACCACCAGCTTCTTCCTTGGATACATCATCGCCGCTGGCAGTATACAGATGGATCCTGGAAAGGTGAGAGCGGTGTTGAATTGGCCTCAACCCACCTCCAGAGTGCAGCTGCAACACTTCTTGGAGTTTGCCAATTTCTACTGCCGGTTCATCCGGGGTTACAGCACCCTGGCTTCCCCCCTTTCAGCACTCACCTCTCCCAATGTCCCGTTCACGTGGACTCCAGCTGCAGACCGGGCGTTGTTGGACCTCAAGCACCGATTCACAACCGCCCTCAAGCAACAATTCACGACCGCCCCCATCCTAATCCATCCGGATCAGTCCCGGCAGTTCGTAGTGAGGGTTGATGCCTCGAATGTCGGAGTGGGGTCTGTCCTGTCCCAGCATTCGGCTCAAGACCAAAAGCTGCATCCCTGAGCTTTCCTCTCTCATCGTCTCAACACCACTGAAAGGAATTATGACGTGGGTAACTGAGAACTACTCACAGTGAAGATGGCGTTGAAGCAGTGGAGGCACTGGTTAGAGGGGGAGGAACACCATTTCATAGTGTGGACGGATCACAAGAACCTGGAATATCTCCACACCACCAGGTGCCTCAACTCCAGGCAAGCTCGATGGGCTCAGCTATTCCCTTGGTTCAACTTCACCATCTCCTAACGCCGGGGTACAAGAACATGAAGCCAGATGTGTTTTCACACCTTTCTGGCCCCGCTGCTACACCATTGGACCCCGAGACTATCTTCACTACCTCTTGTCTCGTGGCTGCACTCATCTGGGGTATAGAGAACCAGGTCCATGAGGCACAGCATTCCCAGCCGGACCCCGGGGGAAGGGGCCCGGTTAACCAGATGTTTTTCCCGGACTCTGCCCGTTCCCCGGTTCTGGAATGGGCTAATTCCTCAGGACTGGCCTGCCATCCTGGCTTCCGTCCGACACTGGCCTTTGTACGACGACGTTGTCGGTGGCCCACCTTGGTTCCTGACGTCTCCGCATTCATCGCCGCCTACACCGTGTGTGCTCAGAACAAAACTCTGCGGCAAGCTCCGGCTGGCCTCCCTCAACCTCTTCCCAATCCTCACCACCCCTGGTCCCATATATCCCTGGACTTTGTCACAGGTCTCACTCCTTCAGATGGCAACACCACTATCCTCACTGTGGTGGAAAGGATTTCCAAAGCCACCCACTTCATTCCCCTTCCCAAGTTACCCTCAACCAAGGAAACGGCCCTGCTCATGGTGCAGCAGGTCTTCCGGATCCAATGACTTCTGGTGGACATGGTCCTCAGTTCTCGTCCCGGTTCTGGAAGGCGTTCTGCAGCCTCATAGGGGCATTGGCCAGCCTGTCCTTCAGTTTTCACCCCCAATCCAACGGCCAGTCGGAGCGAGCCAATCAGGACCTGGAGATGATTCTTCATTGCCTCGTCTTCGCCAACCCTACCACGTGGAGCCAGCAACTCGTGTGGGTGGAATACGCTCGCAACACCCTTGCCTGCTCGGCCTTGGGTCTCTCGCCATTCGAGTGTTCCATGGGTTATCAGCCCCCGCTCTTCCCTGAGCAAGAGAAAGAGGTCAGCATACCTTCTGCCCAGATGTTCGTCCGTCACTGTCACCGTACCTGGAAGAGAGCCCGGGTCACTCTTCTCAAGACCACCTCCAGGTATCGATGACAGGCGGACCGCCACCGGGCCCCTGCTACCGTCTTGGGCAGAGGGTATGGCTGTCCACTCGGGATCTGCCCCTCCGGGTGGAGTCCCGCAAACTTTTCCCCCATTTTATCGGCCCTTTCCCCATCTCTAAGATTCTTAGCCTCTCTGCTGTCCGTCTCCTGTTGCCCCGCACCCTCCGTATTCATCCCACATTCCATGTGTCTAGAATGAAACCCCTGTCTCACAGCCACTTTGACTCCTGTTTCCAGGCCTGTGCTCTAGTTTTTGCTTTTCATACTCTTCACAGTTCTGACCTTTCTGCCTGTCCTGACCCTGATCCTGCCTGCCGTCCTGTACCTGCCTGACTCTGATTTGGATTACGACTCTTTGCCTGGCTTGACCTACCGATTGCCTGCCGTCCTGTACCTGCCTGACTCTGATTTGGATTATGACTCTTTGCCTGCATGGACTTATCTTTTGTCTGCCCCATGTACTATAATAAACTCTGAGACTCGTACTATCCGCCTCCTGTGTCTGCATCTGGGTCTTAGCATTGTTGTTAACACAAAATGTTAATAGTGCGAGATGGACAAAATGGGAGTTAACATTAAATGGGGAAAAATCTACAATTCCATAAAATTGGTGCAATCCTGCATCGTTAATGCCATTGCCTGGGGAGGGTGAATCGTACATATTTGACCCTATCGCGAAAGAAGAGGTTCTATTCACCAGCGAAAGAAGAGGTTCTATTCACCAGTGATACCCTACAGTGCCGCAACTAAAGGAGTGAAGTGGTCAGGGAAGGTTCTAGACACCAGCAGGCCAAGGGCCTGGGGAAAGATAGCTTGTTTGGGTAATTATACTCTGGACAATATCATGAGGGGTGGAATATGGGAACCAAACTGTTCTTACGGTCAAGCGTCAGGGGGAAGAAGAGGCAAATCAGCAGATGAAGGCACACTTACAGACTCGTTTAGGGGCTGAACTAGTGACGGAGACAGAAATTCATCAGTGCAAATGGTATGATGAGGGAGTCACAGGACAGTCCTATGGGGTGTTAGTGGCAGAGTATGGCAGGACCGATATCAGTGCATTCTATGGAGTCCCAAAAACCAAGGCATTAATGTTACAGGGAATTGGGAAAGCTGAATTGAATGTGACTGAGGCGGAGATCTGTGTGGCTCATAGATTAAGGAAGTGAGTAATAGAGTCTCTGGGGAACGATACCACTCCTCTGTGTGTGGTGATTCAGGGGATAGCTCGCAGTAGAGGAAGGTCAGCTAACTGTGCACAATATAGAGACTATTATGAGGATAAATTGAACGACATGCATGCCCGGATCATGGTGGTAGTAGCAGAGACAGTGTTGTCATTTCAGTCGCTATTGTCAACTTTCAGTGAGGGGTTCCGAGAGGAAGGCACAACTCTTGAGAGACTAGCCACAGATCCCTGTATACAGGAAGCCACCTCACCGGAAGGGAAGATTGCTGTGGTAGTAGCAGCACATCTGCTGCAGAGTGTAATTAAGAAACATGTGTCTCAGAGTTTTGTACGGTTGGACACTCTCCACACGCCACTAATCTCTCCCCCATTCCTAACGACCAGAAAACACTTGACCTTCCTTCCAGAAGATTGGGACCAAGTAACGGTAAAAGGAAAGTGTCAGAAGGTTGCTGCTTATCAACCATTGGGACACAAAGTTTACAGTGTAACGAGAGTGTTCACAGAGGTGGGGTGTAGATCGGCCTTGGGACGAGAGATGTGTACCTAACCTGAGCACAGGGAAGTATTATCCACAGATACCGACTGTAGCAGTTGGGTTGGGAGACTGGAAGGGAGTATCTGAAAGATTCAGTCTTGGACCTATCGACCACCATGGCAATAGGAGATCAGGAGCAGGGGACAGATGCAGTGCAATAGCTATTCTCACGGCAGTAACTGTGGGAACAGTCACTGAATCAAATCAAATCACATTTTATTTGTCACATACACGTGTTTAGCAGATGTTATTGCGGGTGTAGTGAAATACTTGTGCTTCTAGCTTCGACAGTGCAGTAACATCTAACAAGTAATAATCAACAATTTCACAACATACAGTGGGGAGAACAAGTATTTGATACACTGCCGATTTTGCAGGTTTTCCTACTTACAAAGCATGTAGAGGTCTGTAATTTGTATCATAGGTACACTTCAACTGTGAGAGACGGAATCTAAAACAAAAATCCAGAAAATCACAATGTATGATTTTTAAGTAATTAATTTGCATTTTATTGCATGACATAAGTATTTGATCACCTACCAACCAGTTCCCGCTCTCACAGACCTGTTAGTTTTTCTTTAAGAAGCCCTCCTGTTCTCCACTCATTACCTGTATTAACTGCACCTGTTTGAACTCGTTACCTGTATAAAAGACACCTGTCCACACACTGAATCAAACAGACTCCAACCTCTCCACAATGGCCAAGACCAGAGAGCTGTGTAAGGACATCAGGGATACAATTGTAGACCTGCACAAGGCTGGGATGGGCTACAGGACAATAGACAAGCAGCTTGGTGAGAAGGCAACAACTGTTGGCGCAATTTTTAGAAAATGGAAGACGTTCAAGATGACGGTCAATCACCCTCGGTCTGGGGCTCCATGCAAGATCTCATGGGGCATCAATGATCATGAGGAAGGTGATGGATCAGCCCAGAACTACACGGCAGGACCTGGTCAATGACCTGAAGAGAGCTGGGACCACAGTCTCAAAGAAAACCATTAGTAACACACTACGCCATCATGGATTAAAATCATGCAGCGCACGAAGGGTCCCCCTGCTCAAGCCAGCGCATGTCCAGGCCCATCTGAAGTTTGCCAATGACCATCTGGATGATCCAGAGGAGGAATGGGAGAAGGTCATGTGGTCTGATGAGACAAAAATAGAGCTTTTTGGTCTAAACTCCACTCACCGTGTTTGGAGGAAGAAGAAGGATGAGTACAACCCCAATAACACCATCCCAACCGTGAAGCATAGAGGTGGAAACATCATTCTTTGGGGATGCTTTTCTGCAAAGGGGACAGGACGACTGCACCGTATTGAGGGGAGGATGGATGGGGCCATGTATTGCGAGATCTTGGCCAACAACCTCCTTCCCTCAGTAAGAGCATTGAAGATGGGTCGTGGCTGGGTCTTCCAGCATGACAACGATCCGAAACACACAGCCAGGGCAAGTAAGGAGTGGCTCCGTAAGAAGCATCTCAAGGTCCTGGAGTGGCCTAGCCAGTCACCAGACCTGAACCCAATAGAAAATCTTTGGAGGGAGCTGAAAGTCCGTATTGCACAGCGACAGCCCCGAAACCTGAAGGATCTGGAGAAGGTCTGTATGGAGGAGTGGGCCAAAATCCCTGCTGCAGTGTGTGCAAACCCGGTTAAGACCTACAGGAAACGTATGATCTCTGTAATTGCAAACAAAGGTTTCTGTACCAAATATTAAGTACTGCTTTTCTGATGTATCAAATACTTATGTCATGCAATAAAATGCAAATTATTTACTTAAAAATCATACAATGTGATTTTCTGGATTTTTGTTTTAGATTCCGTCTCTAACAGTTGAAGTGTACCTATGATACAAATTACAGACCTCTATATGCTTTGTAAGTAGGAAAACCTGCAAAATCGGCAGTGTATCAAATACTTGTTCTCCCCACTGTATACCCAAATCACACAAATCTAAGTAAGGAATGGTTAAGAATACATATATGGACAAGCAATGACAAAGCGGCATGGACTAAGATACAGTAGAATATTATAGAATACAGTATATACATATGAGATGAGAAATGCAAGATATGTAAACATTATTAATGTGACTAGATTTCAATTTCTTAAAGTGGCTAGCGATTTCAATAGGCAGCAGCAGCCTCTAATGTGCTAGCGATGGCTATTTAACACTCTGATGGCCTTGAGATAGAAGCTGTATTTCATTCTCTCGGTCCCAGCTTTGATGCACCTGTACTGACCTCGCCTTCTGGATGATTGCGGGGTGAACAGGCAGTGGCTCGGGTGGTTGATGTCCTTGATGATCCTTTTGGCATTCCTGTGACATCGGGTGCTGTAGGTGTCCTGGAGGTCGGGTAGTTTGCCCGCGGTAATGCGTTCGGTAGACCGCACCACCCTCTGGAGAGCCCTGCGGTTTCGGGCGGTGCAGTTGCCGTACCAGGCATCTGTAAAAGAGGGTTTTAGGTGACTAACCAAATTTCTTCAGCCTCCTGAAGTTGAAGAGGCTATGTTGCGCCTTCTTCACCACACTGTATGCGTGGGTGAACCATTTCAGTTTGTCAATGATGTGTACGCCAAGGAACTTGAAGCTTTTACCTTCTCCACTGTGGTCCCGTCGATGTGGATAGGGGGGTGCACCCTCTGCTGTTTCCTGAAGTTCACGATCATCTCCTTTGTTTTGTTGACGTTGAGTGAGAGGTTATTTTCCTGGCACCACACTCCCAGAGCCCTCACCTCCTCCCTGTAGGCTGTCTCGTCATTGTTGGTAATCAAGCCTACTACTGTTGTGTCATCTGCAAACTTGATGATTGAGTTGGAGGCGTGCTTGGCCATGCAGTCATGGGTGAACAGGAAGTACAGGAGGGGGCTGAGCACGCCCCCTTGTGGGGCCCCAGTTTTGAGGATCAGCGAAGTGGAGATGTTGTTTCCTACCTCCACCACCTGGGGGCGGCCCATCAGGAAGTCCAGGACCCAGTTGCACAGGTAGGGGTTCAGACCCAGGGCCCTGAGCTTAGTGATAAGCTTGGTGTTGAAGGCTGAGCTGTAGTCAATGAACAGCATTCTTACATAAGTTTTTCTCTTGTCCAGGTAGGATAGGGCAGTGTGCAGGGCAATGGTGATTGTGTCATCCGTGGATCTATCTATTAGTTGCTTTCATAATCTTTTCTCTGCGAACGTTGGCAAACATGCACACCTGACTCCAGTTCACCTGAGTGCCAGTGAACTAAACCACTTTAAACTACTTTATATGTAATGTCTGCTTTTTTACTTTTTACCAATCTACCAATAGATGCCCTTCTTCGTGAGGCATTGGAACAACACCCTGGTCTTTGTGGTTGACTGTTTGAAATTCCCTGCTCGACTGAGGCCTTGCAAATAATTGTATGGGGTACAGAGATGAGGTAGTCATTCAAAAATCATGTTAAACACTATTACTGTACACAAATTTAGTGCATGCAACTTAGTATGTGACTTGTCAAGCAATTTGTTTTTCCTGAACTTATTTAGACTTTCCATAACAAATGGGTTGACTGAATACATTTCAGCTTTTCATTTTTTATAAATTTGCAAACATTTCTAAAACATAATTCCACTTTGACAATATGGGGTATTGTGTGCAGTCCAGTAAAAAAAAAAAGCTTGATTTAATACAATTTTTATTCAGGCATTAACACAACAAAATGTGGAAAAAGACAAGGGGTGTGAATACTTTCTGAAGGCACTGTATCTACTGTATTCTAGTCATTGAACACAGGTCACTTTAATAATGTTTACACACAAAACACACCATTATTTATATATTTTACATTTTAGTCATTTTAGCAGACACTCTTATCCAGAGCGAGTTACAGTACCAGTCAAAAGTTTGGACACACCTACTCATTCAAGGGTTTTTCTTTATTTGTACAATTCTTTACATTGTAGAAAAGTAGTGAAGACATCAAAACTATGAAATAACACATATGGAATCACGTAGTAAAGAAGAAAGTGTTAAACAAATCAAAATATATCTTATATTTCAAATAGCCACTCTTTGCCTTGATGACAGCTTTACACACTTGGCATTCTCTCAACCAGCTTCAACTGGAATGCTTTTCCAACAGTCTTGAAGGAGTTCCCACATATGCTGAGCACTTGTTGGCTGCTTTTCCTTCACTCTGCAGTAGACTCATCCCAAACCATCTCAATTGGGTTGAGGTCGGGGGATTGTGGAGGCCAGGTCATCTGATGCAGCACTCCATCACTCTCCTTCTTGGTAAAATAGCCCTTACACAGCCTGGAGGTGTGTTGGGTCATTGTCCTGTTGAAAAACAAATTATAGTCCCACTAAGCCCAAACCAGATGGGATAGCGTATCGCTGTAGAATGCTGTGGTAGCCATGCTGTGGTAGCCATGCTGGTTAAGTGTGCATTGAATTCTAAATAAATCACAGACAGTGTCACCAGCAAAGCACCCCCACACCATAACACCTCCTCCTCCTCCATGCTTTACGGTGGGAAATACACATGCGGAGATCATCCGTTCACCCACACTGCGTCTCACAAAGACACGGCGGTTGGAATAAAATATCTCACATTTGGACACCAGACCAAATGATACATTTCCACCGGTCTAATGTCCATTGCTCTTGTTTCTTGGCCCAAGCAGGTCTCTTCTTATTATTGTTGCCCTGTAGTAGTGGTTTCTTTGCAGCAATTCAACCATGAAGGCCTGATTCACACAGTTCCCTCTGAACAGTTGATGTTGAGATGTGTCTGTTACTTGAACTCTGTGAAGCATTTATTTGGGCTGAAATTTCTGAGACTGTTAATTCTAATGAACGTATCCTCTGCAGCAGACGTAACGCTGGTTCTTCCAATCCTGTGGCGGTCCTAATGAGAGCCAGTTTCATCATAGCGCTTGATGTTTTTTGCGACTGCACTTGAAGAAAAGTTCTTGAAATGTTCCGTATTGACTGATCTTCATGTCTTAAAGTAATGATGGACTGTCATTTCTCTTTGCTTATTTGAGCTGTTCTTGCCATAATATGGACTTGGTCTTTTACCGAATAGGGCTATCTTCTGTATAAGCCCCCCCCCCTCCCCTCCATCACCCCACTGCGTCACAACACAACTGATTGGCTCAAATGCATTAAGAAGGAGAGACATTACACAAATTAACATTTAAGAAGGCACACATGTTAATTAAAATGCATTCCAGGTGACTACCTCATGAAACTGGTTGAGAGAATGCCAAGAGTGTGCAAAGCTGTCATCAAGGCAAAGGGTGGCTACTTTGAAGAATCTCAAATATTAAATATATTTTGATTTGTTTAACACTTTTTTGTTTACTACATGATTCCATATGTGTTATTTCATAGTTTTGATGTCTTCACTATTATTCTACAATGTAAAATTTTTTTAAAATATAGAAAAACCCTTGAATGAGTAGGTGTGTCCAAACTTTTGACTGGTACTGTGTATATGTATGTTGATGGGTGTGGATGTCCGGTTCAGGTCCCAGGCTCCCAATGACTGTACTTTTTTTTTTTTTTTTACAAGTTCATTGCAATTTGCTCTTTAGTGCCATCTGTTCAGTACCTGATAAAGCAGAGCCAGGAGACCTGGGTGTTCATTTCAATGCCCCAGGATGGTTCATTTACTTTGTGCTGTGAAAGTCTTGTGATGAAATCCTGCAATTTCATAGCTGCAGCCCCCCCCCCCAAAAGCAAGCAATGTAATAGATGGCAATGCAATCCATGCGCTAGTCACGAAGCCGAACACCCGGAGCTGCTGTTGGCCAAGCAGTAGGTAGCTGAACTGCTTGTTTTGAACAATATATTATTGAGTAAATTATAGAGTAAAATGTAAACCAATTAACCTATGTTTTATGAACATTTTAAACATAATCCTTGATTCATATAAAGCAAGACCATTAGACAATCCCATGGCCTGAATTACTACATAAAGCTGAAGCCGACATATGTTTGACTAGAAAAGCTATATGTGTTCTTTTTTATTTAATGTTGATGAGATGTTGTTTGTAAAATGTATGTAATTACATCAACTATTAGTATAGCAAAAGAAACAACCATTTGTTGTTACAAGCTTGGAAAACATCAAGCAGCAGAGCAGAAATAAAACATATGCTCCGTTTCTTCTGACGTTTTGAAATGCATTCATTGAGCCCAAAATATAATCCTACAGAGCTCTAGAGATTAAGATATTTTATAATTTAAAACATAACAAACTTTTGAGATTAAATGCTGACATGGCTTTTCCTGAACATTCCTCAATTACTTTGCCAAAAGCTTGCAAAATTTCCAATGGACCAGAAGCCGAAGTGCTGCCCAAAACAAATTCTCCCTAAAGCTGTCATATGTTTCAGAAGCCAGCACTTTCAGTGCACATGTTCACATACAGTTACGGCAAGCATTGTATACAGTGTCCATTTTAGGACAGCATCCTCTGTGTATGAAAGTTGAGCTTAACTCATGGTTGGTATCACAATATGCAGATATACACCAAAACAAACCCCGAAATTTAGTTGCTTTCATAATCTTTTCTCTGGGAACGTTTGCAAACATGCACACCTGACTCCAGTTCACACAGTGACAGTGAAATAGACCACTTCATATGTTTTTTTCTATAAGAACACTACGTTACTGCTGATATGGCCATAAGCATTGTCAAAAGATTTGAAAGTAGTCTTATTCACACCTTCATTAACTCTATCGGTGAGCATCTACTTTAGGAAGCTGCACTCACTATAGCATATAGTACCACCAGAGATTGTTCTGAGAAAAGTTTTGAATTGACTGTTTTGTGTTCTCCAAAAGTATCTGATCAGATGTATTCTCCACTGGCTACAAATGTTTCAGAGTTGAGGCAATTCTCAAAAGGCAATAAACAGAAAGTATAAGCATGAAATTTGATGTTGCAACATCAAAATCGTATGTTTTATCTATGAGAGCCTGGAAAACAAACAAAGAAAAGTGAACCAAATCCAACAGTTGGCAAAGACCTGTTTAAACAAAGTCAACTCCAAACAGGGAAGAAATATTATTTTAAGTTGTCCAAGTTGACCTGTGTTCAATTAGATCCTTGGAAAATCAGAACTCTTTGTATCAGACTCCCTTGTTACCCCTACCTAGTCTTTCTATCTCGCACCTTGTCAAAATAATCATGTAGCATCTTCCACCTGAACTGCAATTTGTAAACAATGCTAAATATCAAGTCAAAGCAATCACTGACTGAGAAGGATTAAGGTCGTTACATTTGCAATGCTGCCAAGCGGAAGGAAAGCACGCCTCTTAACTATGCTGTGATATTTCAGTTTCAGTGAGCTGTGCAGGTGGTCTTTTAAAACAAAATGTCAAGTGTACTACAATGGATAGGCTATACAAGCGATTAAGTAAGAGCCATAATGATTGCCAGAAAGTCATGGATAGAGGGATGATTTACACAAATTTGGGGGGTTGCCCTCGATGACAAAATGTTTTGACCGCAAGGTGGGGGGGCCCCCAACCAAATCTCGCTTAGGGCCCCCAAATGGCTGTTTGTTGGCACTCGTGTTAAATAGTATTTTGGTTCAGAGAATATCCTATTTTTACCATTAAAACTGAAAATGATATTTTCCTGGGTTTGGTGAATTGTCAAGTATGTACATGTATTCATAAAATAATTTATATTTAGAACATTTTAAGCCCTTCTCATTGTTATTATAATTAGGTCTGTACATGCAGGTTACAAATTAATTCAGGAATAATTTAATAATATGATTTTATGCTTTAAATGTGACAAATTCACAAATTCACCACCCCTTCAATTATTTAATTCCGGACGTTGACAATGAATACACGGTTATGAATTATTTAACAATTTATATAAGAGAATTACACAGTAAGTGGATTGCCTGTGTGGGAGAATACATCTCTATCAGCATTTATCACCATAACAAATTGGATAAAACTAATCTGAAGGTCAAATCAACTGGCAACAGCTGCCTTCCTCCTAACTCTGTCCCACAAATCTTCTTAGTGTAATACACCAACACATTTTGAAACTGCCATTTCCTTCAGTTGAACATAGTCACACAATCCGTTAACTAAACATCAGTGTGGGAAGACTAATAACTGCATATTTATGCAGAGGCATTACACATTCATTCAGATGGAAGCAGGGGATACCAATAAGAAAATGGGTTAGCTATTAGGTTATGGGAAAACACCTTTAGATTATTTCCATATGATATCAGCATTCTATGGGATGACTTTGGTGCGCTAATGGGGTATACCTTAATGGACAGATGAGGCAGAGTATGGTCTGCAAAGTGATCAGCTCTGCATTCTAATGCACCAGGGTACATATACAGTGCATTCGGAAAGTACTCAGACTTTTTTCAATTTTGTTACGTTACAGCCAAATTCTAAAATGGATTACATGTGTTTTTTTCCTCATCAATCTGCACACAATGTCCCATAATGACAGAGCAAAAACAGTTTTTTAGAAAGTTTTGCAAACGTATACAAAATAATTTTAAAAATACCTTATTTACATTAAGTATTCTGACCCTTTGCTATGAGACTTGAAATTGAGCTCAGGGGCATCTTGTATCCATTGATTATCATTGAGATATTTCTACAACTTGATTGGAGTCCACCTGTGGTAAATTCAATTGATTGGACATGATTTGGAAAGGAACACACCTGTCTATATGGTCCCACAGTTGACAGTTCATGTCAGAGCAAAAACCAAGCCATGAGGT
This sequence comes from Coregonus clupeaformis, assembly GCF_020615455.1. NCBI lineage: Eukaryota > Metazoa > Chordata > Actinopteri > Salmoniformes > Salmonidae > Coregonus > Coregonus clupeaformis. The sequence continues at coordinate 36,195,063 of NC_059194.1, forward strand.
CGAAGGAATTGTCCGTAGAGCTCCGAGACAGGACTGTGTCGAGGCACAGATCTGGGGAAGGGTACCAAAACATTTCTGCAGCATTGAAGGTCCCCAAGAACACAGTGGCCTCCATCATTCTTAAATGGAAGAAGTTTGGAACCACCAAGATCCTTCCTAGAGCTGGCCGCCCGGCCAAACTGAGCAACCTGATGGTCACTCTGACAGAGCTCCAGAGTTCCTCTGTGGAGATGGGAGAACCTTCCAGAAGGAAAACCATCTCTGCAGCACTCCACCAATCAGGCCTTTATGGTAGAGTGGCCACACAGAAGCCACTCCTCAGTAAAAGGCACATGACACCCCGCTTGGAGTTTGCCAAAAGGCACCTAAAGGACTGTCAGACCATGAGAAACAAGATTATCTGGTCTGATGAAACCAACAGTAAACTCTTTGGCCTGAATGCCAAGCGTCACATCTGGAGGAAACCTGGCACCATCCCTACGGTGAAGCATGGTGGTGGTAGCATCATGCTGTGGGGATATTTTTCAGCGGCAGGGACTGGGAGACTAGTCAAGATTGAGGGAAAGATGAACAGAGCAAAGTACAGAGAGATCCTTGATGAAAACCTGCTCCAGAGCGCTCAGGACCTCAGACTGGGGTGAAGGTTCACCTTCCAACAGGACCACGACCCTAAGCACACAGCCAAGACAAAGCAGGAGTGGCTTCGGGAAAAGTCTCTGAATATCCTTGAAATATAATTTGATCTCTGAGAAATTAAGCTAATTGATTGCATCCTAATTGGCCATTTTTAATTCATAGGATTAATATAATATTCAATAAATATAGTACCTAACATCAGATTTGGACAAAACTTTTTAGTAGCAATGACTTAGACAAATACCCACCAACCCTCCGCACCCCATTCCAAAAACTATTGTGAAACTCATGTAATACCTTGCTAAAACCAAGTATAGAGTTTATTTGTTATAATTCATTGGTATTAGATTTAAAAGGTGATCGAATAGCTCCTGATTTGTAATGTCATTAATGAATTTATTTTTAAGCAATGTTTTTAAAAAAATGTAAAAGTGAAAAGGTTGGTTTACTTTTAAGTTTAAGTTTCCCACGTATCTCGTTAAAGTTTTGACCAATGAGGTAACTTGTTAAGTTGTGGCCAATGGGAGAGTGGACTGGTTGCTGGGAAAGAAAAGAAAGGGAAAGGTTGAAAGAAGGGAGAGGAGAGACGTTAGAGGGGTTGGTGAAGGAAAAACGACCAAAGGAAACAAAAAAGAGAGAACAAAACCATACCTACAGAGTTTTTTTAAAGGGAAATCCTGATTTTATTTCTATAAGAGAGTGTTTATTATTTCGTTAAGAAAGACCTAGTGGAGACTGATGCTGCCGTCGCATTGTGGAGACATTCGACATCCTAGAGGTTAGCCTAGCATCGTTCAAGACTTGGAGAGAATTGCTTGTGAAGATCAACGAGTTCGGGTTTCCAACGGATGTCTGTTGCTGCTACCGAGTACTGGCTGCATTGATAGCTGTGTTCGCTGTGGATCTTGTGAGGACACCTGCACGGAACTACTATATTTTGCTGAGGCATTATCTACAAGTAGTGAGTAACTACAAATGTGGGGTGGACTTCGGGACTTTATGTATGTCGTAATTTTTTTATGAGCTCCAACGCGCGCCCAGGGTTTAAGCAAGCTTGCAAATAATTTGGACATGGGTTGTGGAAAAATCATTGGGGTTTATTATTTTTATTTCTTTTGATGTGATACATTGAAAATTTGATTAATATAGATCTTGAACCTTATGTCTGTTGTATTGGTGGAGTCACTTACTGTTTCAGTTTCATTTAATGCATGGGAAAGCATATCCTTATAATAATAACCAAGTCTATAATCATTCTATCTGAAGTTAATACCCTATTTGTCATTCACCCTAGCAAGTTTACAATAGGGATTCTTATTGGAGATGTCCTTCTCACCTAATATCCATGCTGTTCAGATATTCTAAATAAGGTAATATTGTGAGAGTCAAATTCGAGCCTGGTGAGAGGGTTACATTTTTGCAGGCTCGTCCGGGATCTTGGTTATTGTTGATGGGATATTTTTGACTCCCCATTTGACAATTTTGAATTGAAATTTTGGATTTTCTTCTGACATTGCTGTATAGGCATAAACCTACAACATGCATGTTGAAGAGATTGTTAACTGGTGTAGAGAGAAACAGCTAGCTACTAATCGTGCAGTTGTCCTTAGCAGTGTTACAGATGATGTGTCTGATGAGGTTCTGCTGGAAACGCTGACTTATGTTAAGGCTTTTGGTAAAATTATACTGCGTGGTCGTTGTTCTTATTCAGCTGGTAAAAAGCAGTATGTTTTGGTAGAGATATCAAACAACCTTAACGAAATAGCTGTGCCAAGTGTTGTTGGGATACCTGGAGAGTTGGGTCCCTGGCCTGTACATGTAGTTTCACAAGTCACATCTCCAGTTGAGAGAGAGGGTGAAGATTTCCAGGCAAAGCTATTATCCTTTCTGAGATATGAAGGGAAGACTGTGGCTGATGTTAAAGGCCTGGTAAGTCCCTCTGGTGCTGACCTCAACGCTGAACTGGTTACTGCCAGAAGTTCACTGGTAGAAAAATGCAACAATGTGCCATCTGAGACTCAGAGTTACCGTAAGCTACGTATGTTCTCAGGTGTGAAGCCCACTCCTAGTGGAGAGGAAGAGTATGACGCATGGGCTGAGCAAACCACCCATTTTCTAGAGGAATGGCAGTGCACCGACAATGTAAAAAAACAGAGAATAATAGAAAGTCTTAAAGGGCCTGCTGCTGACATTGTGAGGTTCTTTAGGACCGGAAACCCCCATGCTACAGCGATCGAATACATGAAGGCTCTAGAAACCGCATTTGGTACCACCGAAAGTGCACCTGATCTCATGGTAAGGTTCAGAAACACATTCCAGAGTGAAGGAGAGAAGCTTTCAGCTTACCTGTTGAGACTTGACAAATTGCTGCACACTGTATATCGAAAAGGAGGCATTGAGCTGTCAGAGATGAATCGCACACGCATTGGCTAAGTAGTGAGAGGTGCATCCTCACATGACATGGTTGCGCTTCATATTCGCATGACCTATAAGCTGCGTGATCCACCAACCTTTACTGAACTGCTGCAGGAAGTAAGGGAGGAGGAGGACATGATTCAAGACAGGAACACAACGAAGAGTGTTGTGAAGTCATCAGCTGTTGCTCCTGTTGCTACAGTTTGTGAAGAAGCTAATACTGAGATAGAAGTGCTGAGAAAAGAGCTAAAAGGTTTGAAAAATGAAATGACACGTCTCATGAACGTCACAGCAGCTCACTCTGACACACAAAGGTCAGATGTTGCATTTAAAAGCAAAAAGAAAAGGGTAAATCCATCACAAGAACAGACACAGGCCGACAGAAACCCCGGAGTGTTATGTTATAGATGTGGAGAAGATGGCCATTTCAAGAGAAACTGTGAAGGTGAAGAGAACTTGAGGAAAGTCAACACACACCTGATCAAACAAAAACGATATATGGGAAACTACAGAGGGACCCAGTAAAGGAGCGGCCTGACGTCCCGGTGAAGATACGTTCCACAAAGTGCCACAAGTATGAAGATATGAAAGATATGCTACCTACAGGTTTAGTTGGCCCAAGTTCTGTCGTTTCTGTACAGATTGAAGGTGTCTATGCTAAAGCTTTACTAGATAGTGGTTCTCAGATTACTCTACTTTACAGATCCTTTTATGACAAGTACCTGACGCATTTGCCATTGATTCCTATAGGAAACTTAGAGATATGGGGCCTTAGCTCTGAGCAGTATCCATATGATGGCTATTTGTCGCTCAAGCTTGAGTTCTCGGGATCAGTTGTGGGCGTAGCAGAGACCATTGAAGCACTTGTGTTGGTATGTCCAGATCCGGCCATGAAAGGTGACGTGTCTATTCTGGTCGGCACAAATACGTCTGTAGTGAAGAGACTTATGACTGCTTGCAGAGAAAAGGAAGGTGAAGGTTTCCTTAGCACACTACAAGTTCATCCTGCTATCAAGGAGGCATATGAGAGGATGAGAGAAAGCTCAACTGATGATGATGAGAAGAGAGGAACGGTCTGGTTCGCACAGACAAAACCTGTCACCCTGCCACCTGGTGGGCAGGCGAGAGTTACTGGAATTCCAAAGTTTCCTGGGATACCTTCTACTCAAACCCTTCTGGTAGAGAGGCCTGAAGAACCCCGGTTCCCTCAATAACTACTAAATCCAGACGGTTGCAGTTGTGTCGTCTAGAAGAATCACCCTTACTGTCAGGAATGTCTCGACAAAGGAGATCACTCTGAAACAAGTTATGCCTATTGCTCATCTGTTTCCTGTATATATTGCTCCTGGGTTTCCATTGAAAAGAGAGCAGGATTCATCTGAGAAGTTGACGTCTTCTTCATTCAACTTTGGAGATTCTCCAGTGCCTGAGGAATGGAAGAAGAGGTTATGTGAAAAGATGATGGAACAGAAAGAAGTGTTCTCAACACATGAGTTTGATGTGGGTTGTTCAAAGAGTACTCATCACACCATGAGAGTTACTGAAGACAAACCGTTTAGGGAGAGATCTCGCCGCTTGGCTCCAGCTGATGTTGAAGATGTAAGGAAGCATCTAAATAACTTGAAAAGTTCTGGGATCATATCTGAGTCGAGAAGCCCCTATGCATCTCCTATTGTGGTGGTGAGGAAAAAGAATGGCACCATACGCATGTGTGTTGATTACAGGACCCTCAACAAGCGCACTGTTCCCGACCAGTACACAGTCCCACGTGTGGAGGATGCTCTGACATGTTTGAGTGGGAGCAAATGGTTCAGTGTGTTAGATCTCCGAAGCGGATACTTTCAAATCCCAATGGGTGACACAGATAAAGAGAAGACTGCATTTATCTGTCCAGTTGGAATTTACCAATTTGAGTGGATGCCAGAGGGTGTGTCCGGAGCACCTGCAACATTTCAAGGTGTCATGGAACAGACAGTTGGAGACATGAATCTACTCAAAGTTCTTGTTTACCTTGACGACTTAATCGTGTTTGGAAGGATGCTGGAAGAACATGAGCAGAGGTTCCTCAAGGTGTTGGACCGCTTGAAAAGTGAAGGCCTAAGACTGTCCCTTGACAAGTGTCAGTTTTGCCGCACATCTGTCAACTATGTTGGACATATCATATCCCAGAATGGAGTAGCCACAGACCCATCAAAAATTGAAGCTGTCACCACGTGGCCAAGGCCTGAAACTGTGACTGCTCTCCGTTCTTTCCTAGGATTCTGTGGATATTACAGGAGATTTGTGAAAGACTACTCTAAAGTGAGTTACCCCCTGAATCAGCTCTTATGTGGATATCTTCCCGCAGGCAAGAAAGGGAGAAAGTCCAAGGAAGAGGTGAAAGCCTACCTCAACAACTCAGAACCATTTGGATCAAGGTGGAATGAGAAGTGTGAATTGGCATTCGAGACATTGAAGGAAAGCCTCACAAAAGCTCCTGTGTTGGCTTTTGCTGATCCTCAGTTGCCATACGTTCTACATGTAGATGCTAGCCGCGAAGGGTTAGGTGGAGTACTGTACCAAGATCAAGGTGAGGGTCTGCGTCCTGTGGCATTTGTGAGTCGAAGCCTGACCGCTTCTGAACGCAATTACCCAGCTCACAAGTTAGAGTTTCTTGCGTTGAAGTGGGCCGTGGTTGATAAACTACATGATTACCTGTATGGGGTCAAGTTCGAGGTTAGAACAGACAACAACCCATTGACATATGTCCTCACGTCCGCAAAACTGGATGCTACTGGTCATCATTGGCTGGCTGCGTTGTCTACCTATGACTTTAGTCTCAAGTACAGGCCAGGCAGGCAGAACATTGTTGCCGATGCTTTATCTCGCCGCCCTCATCAGCAATATGCAGTGGAACAAGATTGGAGAGACATTCCTGCATCCGGTGTTAGAGCCATGTGCAAGATGTCTAATGTTGTTAGAATAACTCCTGGATCATCTTATAGTAGAGTGATTGATCAGTTGGGAGCCTCTATGCATGCTGTGCCTCAAGCATACTGTAACCTGAGCATGCTGACGTCTAACATGCCCAGATTGAGCACTATGGAACTTTCTGCATCGCAACAAGAAGATCCTTGCTTAGGAGAGATGTGGGTTGCTCTTAATAAACATGATATCACCAGGGTGACCAAGACAAAACATCCACTCATCTCTTTGCTCCTGAGAGAGTGGGAGAAGCTAAAGATGGAAGATGGAGTTATGTACAGGATCACACATCCGCCAAACAAGACTCGTCGTGCTCAGTTACTTCTTCCAGAGAAGTTCAGAACTATGGTTCTCACGTCGCTGCATGATGACTCAGGTCATTTAGGATTTGACAAGACATATGGACTTGTCAGAGACCGGTTCTACTGGCCACGCATGAAGATGGAAGTAGAGGAGTACTGTAAGTCCTGTGCTCGCTGTGTATAGAGGAAAACACTTCCAACGATAGTTGCTCGGCTTGGTCATATGCAAAGTGATGGACCTATGGACCTTGTGTGTATGGATTTCCTGTCCATTGAGCCTGACTCTAGTAACACAGCAAATGTTCTTGTCATTACGGATCATTACACAAGATACGCTCAAGCTTTTCCTACGAAGGATCAGAAAGCATCCACGGTCGCCAAGGTATTGTGGGAGAGGTACTTCATCCATTATGGTCTGCCCAAGAGGATGCATAGTGATCAAGTTAGAGATTTTGAAAGTCGACTCATCCATGAGCTACTGAATATGCTTGGAGTGGAGAAGTCAAGGACAACACCATATCATCCTCAGGGAGATCTGCAACCCGAGAGATTCAACCGAACCTTGTTGAACATGCTTGGAACTCTTGATCCTACACGAAAGAACAAACGGAGTCAGTATGTTGGGCATCTAGTGCACTCGTATAACTGTAGTCGGAATGAAGCGACTGGCTATTCGCCATATTTTTTGATGTTTGGACGTGAAGCAAGATTGCCTGTTGATATTTGTTTTGGAGTCTCGAGTGATAGCTCTTCAGAGAGAACTTACCTCAAGTATGTATCTGAGATGAAGAAACAGTTACAAGCTACTTACAAACTTGCTGAGAGCACTGCTGGAAAGCAAAACCAAGAAAACAAACAGCGATATGATAAGAAGATCCGCTACACGCAACTTATGCCTGGAGACAGAGTCCTCATACGGAATCTAGGACTGCAAGGAAAACATAAGCTGGCAGATCGCTGGGCCTCTACGCCATATGTGGTGGAAAGTCAGATGTCAAACTTACCTGTGTTTCGTTTGAAGCCTGAAATTGGAGATGGACCCATTAAGATTCTTCATCGAAATCACCTGCTACCACTGGGGCAGAAAGTGCGCATAGAACCTGTGGTTAACATAGAACCAACACCTGGTAGAAGGACCCTGCAAAGAAGGAGGAAGAGAAAGGGACATGAAAAGTTTCCTGGAAACTGCACTCCTCGGAATGATGAGAAAGTTGAAGAGGATGAGAATCCAGAAGATGAGAAGGATTTTGACTCAGAAGATGAGGACATCGGAGTATGGTATGAAGTGCCAAATACAAACTGTATAAGCCGAGATGTGGAAGAGATGTCGGAACCATTTAGCTTGGACTTAGACATAGTTTGGAATCAAATGACAGGGGAACCTGAAAGAGCAGACCAAGTTCTGGAAGTAAAAGAGTCCAGTCAAGAAGCTGAGGTCGCAACTGGAGTTGAAGTAGATGATAATGAGGCATCTAACTCAGTTGAAGAGATTACAGAAGAGGAACGAGAAGTTCAGGGAGAAGTGGAAACTTCTGAGGAAATGGAAGGACCAGGGATAAGAAGATCTCAGAGAGTAAAGAAAGCACCTGTATTACTTACCTATGATAAACCTGGAGTTCCAAGTATAGCCCCAGTTGTCAGATATTGTTCCACATTGTACAAGTGGATTGGATAAGGGAAACACAAATGTATCTCATTTTCAATTATCTAACAAGTTTTGTCTCAGCTGTAGGTTGTAGTTAAGAGTTGACACATTTACTTGTCATTACATTTCACTTGTGTTTACAAGTCATGAGGACATGCCTATTTTGGTGGGGGAAGAGTGTAATACCTTGCTAACACCAAGTATAGAGTTTATTTGTTATAATTAATTGGTATTAGATTTAAAAGGTGATCGGATAGCTCCTGATTTGTAATGTCATTAATGCATTTATTTTGAAGCAATGTTTTTTTTTAAATGTACAAGTGAAAAGGTTGGTTTACTTTTAAGTTTAAGTTTCCCACGTATCTCGTTAAAGTTTTGACCATTGAGGTAACTTGTTAAGTTGTGGCCAATGGGAGAGTGGACTGGTTGCTGGGAAAGAAAAGAGAGGGAAAGGTTGAAAGAAGGGAGAGGAGAGACGTTAGTGGGGTTGGTGAAGGAAAAACAACCAAAGGAAACGATAAAGAGAGAACAAAACCATACCTACAGAGTTTTTTTAAAGGGAAATCCTGATTTTATTTCTATAAGAGAGTGTTTATTATTTCGTTAAGAAAGACCTAGTGGAGACTGAAGCTGCCGTCGCATTGTGGAGACATTCGACATCCTAGAGGTTAGCCTAGCATCGTTCAAGATTTGGAGAGAATTGCTTGTGACGATCAACGAGTTCGGGTTTCCAACGGATGTCTGTTGCTGCTACCGAGTACTGGCTGCATTGATAGCTGTGTTCGTTGTGGATCTTGTGAGGACACCTGCACGGAACTACTATATTTTGCTGAGGCATTATCTACAAGTAGTGAGTAACTACAAATGTGGGGTGGACTTCGGGACTTTATGTATGTCGTAATTTTTTTATGAGCTCCAACGCGCGCCCAGGGTTTAAGCAAGCTTGCAAATAATTTGGACATGGGTTGTGGAAAAATCATTGGGGTTTATTATTTTTATTTCTTTTGATGTGATACATTGAAAATTTTATTAATATAGATCTTGAACCTTATGTCTGTTGTATTGGTGGAGTCATTTACTGTTTCAGTTTCATTTAATGCATGGGAAAGCATATCCTTATAATAATAACCAAGTCTATAATCATTCTGTCTGAAGGTAATACCCTATTTGTCATTCACCCTAGCAAGTTTACAATAGGGATTCTTATTGGAGATGTCCTTCTCACCTAATATCCCATGCTGTTCAGATATTCTAAATAAGGTAATATTGTGAGAGTCAATTTCGAGCCTGGTGAGAGTGTTACACTCAATTATATGTTACTAATAGATGATTTGGATTTGGATATGAAGCATGAAAATGCTAATAAAGGTACCATTGACTTGTGACGTTAAAATACTTTCAATTTCAAAAGCATTAATGGAAATTAATTTCACTATCATTTGAATGTGTAATGAAAAGATTTACACCAAGTGTGAAGTTTAATTTTTTTACTCAGAATTAAATATCAAGTAGGATCAGGTAAGTTTTACAACAGTGAAACAATCAACATCGAAATTTCACTATCAATCGTGTTACTAGTATGCAAATCAGACACATTTCAGCATGGAATTAAACATCAAAACACAAAAAAAAATTGTTCCACAAGTGCATCTGTTGTACATGACTAATCAAATGACCTGTGAAGTCAGTTAAGCATGTCAGCAGGGATGGAAATTAAGCTAACCCGAGGCTAGTACTTTTCAGACTGGGCTAGTAGACAATGTGCCAAACTAGCCTGACACAGCAGTGAAATGGCTAGTAGAAAATGTGCCAAACTAGCCTGACACAACAGTGAAATGTTGCCTTTACAAACATTGCATGCCCCAGATTTAGGACCTGAATGTTACCGGGGCTAGTAGAAATCGTGATCTGCTGGCCAGTGCCCAAAATCCTTATGTTCCATCCCTTCATGTCAGTCCCTTTCAGACGATCCCCCTATCACTGTTGGTCCTCCTCAGTGACCTCACGGCTGAGGGTTTTAACTTTCCTCTTGAGAATTAGAATCAGAAGTACAGTCGTATAGCTCATCACAATACTTCACCTCTTTGACTGTCCTAATCATCTAGTTGAGCATTCCAGATAATTCCTCCATCCCAGCAGAAATGTCTCATCCACATAGCAGGATTTTAGATGTGCAGATAGACCAAAGCCCAGTCTATTTTACAGTTACTATAGTCAAGTGTGTGGCTTATGGTATTTGAATATAGATGTTACCAATTTAGTAATCAACTTAGCTAGTTAGTAAAAGTAAAAAAATATATAACTTTCAGATGGGCGGACTGGATACCCAGTGACAACATCCACCATGGCAGAAGAGGAAGATCCAGACTGTTGATTGGGAAACAAACAATGAGGCAACGAATTGTGTGTTGAGGGACCACTTCTTACATTGTCCAAGGTGGGTTTGTGTTAAGATAAACAATACATTTTCTGTCTCTAGTTATGCCAAATCGATGCATTGTATGATACACCCACTGAGCTATAATGGATACACTGAGAGCAACAGGCGGCAAAAGAGCTGAGTGCATTAAAACTCATGTTACGCTGATTCAGTGCTCTTGTCTGCATAAAAAACAAATATCAATCCAGGTTGGATGTGATAGGAGAGATGAGGTGTGCACTGTCGACCACCCCCCATGGCTTTGAGAAGCTCCGACATTACATGCACACCCATCTCATTAGTGGTGGTGAGATAAGAGAAGTTATGTCAGACTAATTTGTAATTGACTGTCATAGCCCCACATTAAATGTATATGATGGTGAATTGACAATACAATCAGAAATACTGTTAGAATGTTTTGCAATTGACTGCCATAGCCCCAATTTAAAAAGTAAACATTGGCTGTTAAAAAGTTTGGAAACCCCTGGGTCAGTAACTCATCAAATGTAATACAACAATGAATTTGTAGATACATCTGTGCAGTATGTTTGTCATGTTTGTGTTCATGACTTCAGATTGGGTGTTGAGGGACCACTTGTCACATTGTCCAATGTGTGTTTGTGTTACGATAAACAATGCACTTTCTGTCCAGATAAAGATGGTGATACAGCATTGAAAAAGACCTACCACTGTCTTTGTTTTCCAGTCCAACAGGAGTGCATCCCTCAGACCATCCGGTGCATGGACATCCTGTGCCAGTGTGATCCGAGCGAGAGCGTCTAGTTGTGGAGACTACAGCACATCGAGCCTGTAGACGGACAGGTCAGTAACTCATCAAATACTGTATGATACAATATTGTGTAAAACACTGATTTTGTAGATGCATCAACATGTTTACTTTATGTCCCATTTCCCATTTTTAGACATGAGGCATGACATGTGGAACATCAGGCTCTCCCCACAACAAGCAGTGCATAATCAACGCCACCCTCAGTGAGGAGATCTGCTGGAAGTTATGTACTCTCTCTCTCACTCTGGTGGTAAGACATCATTTCAACATCACAGATATAAATTCCCACTGTGGCCATGATAAAATGCAATTTGAATTGTGTTGTACTACTCAATAAAACTTTGAGGAGATGCACTCAGACCAGCCTTTGTGATTTAACTTATGTTAACTACATTACTTTAGTTGGCTGCTTTGTGCAAAACTTGAATGTAATATAACCTTTTCTAGGAGTCTATTGTTTGTGTATGATCTTTAATAATTGTTCACTTGTTTTTCAACAATGCCAGGTACAGGCAGGGATGACTGGGGCCTTCAACAAGTAAGACACAGGGGGTAAGAATTTTTTGACCATTGGTATCCCTGAAAACAGGTACTGACAGGAGGAGCAATATGAGTGTGTCAGAGGTCATCATGCTGGATGGGGATGGAGGCTTCGGTGGGATACACAATGAAGAAGCAGGTGTCCCTTCCAGTAATGTGGAGCTGACCTTAGACCTGGTGCCAGTAAGGATGGTCTTCACGGATGTGGTAAGACTCCCTCCTTGATATAGAAATCCTTCAACTTCACTGCCTCTTCAATGGTAAGGTCCCTTGCCCCATAGGGACACCATAGGGACACTTGACCTCCACTACTGTGGTGCCCACCAGACCATCTGGTGAGGCACCCAGGATCCCAGACCCAGCAACCCGAAGCCCTGACTCCTCCACATCCATTACCTGGAGGTTGGTGGTTGGTGGCACCTTAATTGGGGAAGACGGGCTCGTGGTAATGGCTGGAGCGGAATTAGTGGAATGGTCTCCACGTGTTTGATGCCATTCCATTTGCTCAGTTCCAGACATTATTATGAGCCATCCTCCACACAGCAACCTCCACTGCTTGATGCCCTCCTCTTTGTTATCTGTGCCCCACTTTACAGACAACACCCCATCCAACGACTGTGATCTGAGGACCCTTTTTAGCAGCGACAGAGTAACGCGCTTGGCCCTAACCACTGCTCCATAATTGCTGGCCGTCAACCTCCCGCTCCTCATGGTGTGCCAGTTGAGGTTGTCCAACTGTTGCCTGCCGTATAGCCTTCTGCTGCTCCACCGAAGGCGCCATGCCAGCCAGGATGCCTCCATTCCCCAGGTGCCCTTGTTTTTTAACAACGTCCGGTACAGACATGGATGACAGGGAGTGTAGCGGTTGTTCTGGCTCAGGTTCAAGGAAACATGCCATTCCACTGAACCTGCCCAGGAGACGGTTCCTTAGCCACTGAAGATCCTCCTCTGTGGGCTCTCGGAACAGATGGTTGTAGTCTTCAGCCGGAAACAGGTCCTCCACTGACTGCACCTGGTTGGGCATGGCTGGCTTCCTCCACTCGTATTCCACATTTCTACGGACGATATTGTGAACCGCCACAAATAGGCAGCATGGCTACACTTCTGAGCGCCACGGAGGCATTCACATGTGGTAGACCGAATCCCCTGGTCACCTTTAAAGATCTGCCAAGAGGAAGGATGTTAAGTGCCACATGCCTTTCAATGCATGCCTTTGAACACCTTGAAATGCATTTGATATAAGAAATGTGCTATATAAATAAAGTTTCATTTCACTGATGACATTACAGCTGTAGAATATTTAATAAACTGTCATTTTCACATGAGGACAAGTTCAGTTTTTCCATAACCTTTTAATTGATAACTTGGGATTTTAATCACTTGACATATCAATCACATAATGGGAAGGATCCTATAAATCAAGACTGTGAATGCATGTACCACTCCGAATAAATAAATACTGTGCCTTTGAAGATTTGTCTCTGGTCATGAGTCTGCAACACAGACTGGATGTCTAAACAAAGTCAATTCTGAATGTCAATATATTTATTTGATTCATTCTCATCAGTGATAACATTCTAGAACTGACTTATCACTCATCTAAGTCTGGTATCCAGGATCATTATATAATTGATTAAGTGGCTCTATCCTTGTAGAATGTTGACAGCTGTATAGAACACATTGTATTGCTAAGATGCTCAAACTTAACTTAATATATAAACTTTATCCCTCATGCTGGCCCTGCCCAAACCTGTAAGTTGCCCCTAACTATAGCTGCACATCTCCACATGGCCAGACTTCTAGTGGTCTTCTCCCCTTTTAATGCTCTTATACTCATCCTTGAAAAATGCCATGAGGTCTGAAATGGACACCAAAGTCGACATACTGTACAAACAATGATCTAGGCTAAGTAAAACTAAAACTAAAAGTATCTACTACTCTGCTAAATAGCTAGCTAAAGTGTAATCAATGGCTAGCTAAGACAGAGAAAGGGGACGGAGAAGTTCAAAACTTTTTTTGATTCACTTCAATAAAGCACATGGATTCATCATGGATTTGGCACAGGTCTCTGATCGCGCTGGTGAACAGTAGCTGACAGTGTTGGCTAGAGATGACGTGCTGGAGCTTCCTGCAGGAATTTGTAGTCTTGCTGAGATCTTCTCTGTTGGTACTTAGCATTTCGATGTTTTTAGAGTAAAGTGAGGCGAATATATTGATAAAACTCACCTTGTCCGAGAGAGGATTATACGGTTATCAAAACATCACACCAAGGTAACCCTACACCAAACACATACTTAATTTGAAGTGTGTCAAATTCACTATGTGAAAAATGAATGGTGGCACGACTATTGTAACCATTTCTGTGTTTGACCTCTAGGTTTTATGGGTATTATGACGCGTCCACTGTGGCGGACTATGGACTCATGCCACGTTTACATCATGACGTATTTAATTACGCCATATGTCATCTTCAGAGTCTTGCCCCGTTACTGAAAAGACAAGTGTAGTGTTTGTAATGTAAGATGGAGGAGAGCCTGTCTATCGACAGACATCGCAAAATATTACATTTTCATTCATAAATTGTTTCAGTTGATAATAAAACACGTTTTTGTTTAGTTACTTTTTCCTCAACTTGTTGCTCTAACTTTATAGCAAGTCAAGCTAGCTTGCACTACAGAGCAGCTAACTAGCTAGCTAGCTAAAAGCTAGGACAGGTTGAAGATACCATTGTAGCTAGCAACCTCCACCTAATAATTATCATCAAAAACAAACATTATTACCATCACAATAAACTTAAACGAGAGGTAACAGTCATATATAATTGGTTTAACAGCCAATGTGTATTATTTAACATTACTATTAAAATAGTACTCACTTATAGGAATGGGTAATTGTTTACAAGTTGCTAGCTATCCCATAAAGCCATTACCAAAAGCCATATATTTTCATCTTCTTCAGCGGTTTGGTATCTTCCTGTTCTTCAATGGACTGTGGCTGGACTGAAGACGACGCAAAGTTTGAAAATGTTTAAAGTTAGCAGCGTCTGTCTCGCAATGGAGCCTTCAACCGCAAGGGGGCGTTACATTTCCACTCCGTTGTGGGCGTCCCCATTGAAATGCATGACATCCGGCACAACATAACGGAGTGCTTATGGGTAATGTGAACAAGGCTTTAATGCCAAGTTCAAAACAACTGGGAACTCAGAAATCTCTGACTTCAGTACGTTCAAGACAACTGGGAACGGGAACAAAATGAGCTCCGACTGGGAAAATCGTTTTGAACAGTCATCCAACTCGGAATTCCAAGTCGTTAACTAGGGCATCTTTCTAGAACTCAGATTTCCGACCTGAACATCAATGACATCATGATTTGTTCTCGGTTTTTTTTCCATGTTCCCAGTTGTCTTGAAAGCACCATATGAGTTTTGACGACAAGCTATTTTGAATACATTTCATTGGTCAAGGGGTTGTGAAACTTTCTTACAGATATAACGATTCATGTACAAAAAAATGAAATCTCAACATTCGTAGTGACGAGGTTTTCATCAGACAGCGACGATATAATAATATAAATCTATGTAAGTTAAATAATTTGGTAAAATGTCACGGAGTAAAAAGTAAGTTACTTATTTGAGTAAGACTACAAGTACAGCCCACAGAAAGTAACTGTATAAATGTACTAGTTCCTCCAAAGGTTTTCTTAAGACTTGTACCGTGTTACTACCCACCTCAGAGGGCATCATTCCTGTGTAGATTAGAGAGAAGTCAGTGACTGGCTAGGACATCTTAATAAGGTTTTGAATAGTGCCGGGACGATACCAGTATCACGATACTCGTTAGTATAGTGGCAATGAAACAAAATACAAAGTGATTTACCTTGTTTAGGAAAACAGGCCTATTGTTTAAATCAGACATCATTATGTTGTCATCCAGAGTCACATGTATTTATTTTCCAAGCAATAGCACATAATATTTTACATTCATCAAGTTTTTAAAGGACCAAAGCGTTTTGTATGCTTCGTGTTTTCATTTTTGCCAAGGAAAACAAATTGCTATACTGGTATTGTCCAGGCCCTTCTTTTTAATATAGAGTATACTGTAAATGTGTCGTGCTCAGTGGGCTTTTACTTTGAGACCAAAAATATATATATTTATGGACCAGGTGACCATAAATATCTCTGCTGTTTCTGTGAATCATAGAGGGGATATTCACCAAGGAGTTCATGTGGCTGCAATGGAAAGAGAGTAAGGGTGAAGGCCAGCCCAAGGGGAGTTAGAGAGGGGCTCAACCACTCTTATGCCTCAGTGGCTGGTTGTGTCGATGGGACACCGGAGGAAGAATTGAATGCTCGCTCAGGCAGAACTAAAGGGTATAGAATGGGCCAGTGGAACAGAGAGATGAGAGGGAGCAGGATAACTGTAAGGTGAAGGGAGGGATAAAGTAAATGCAAGGTGCTTACAGCAGGATTGGGCTTTATTGTGTCATCCGGGCTGTAATGTCCTACATTATGCTGCCTCTCATCTCTAGCATTATTAGGTAAATGTGTTTGACTACATTTTTCCATCACTTCTTTCTATCAGGTGCATATTTTCCAATTGTATAGGTATTCTAACAGTCAAATTCTAATAGTTAATTACCAAAAATATGTTTTAGCAATGAATGATCCTTCTAAGGATGCTCTCCTGCATAAGAGGGTGCATGTGTAACAGTATGTAAAGTATTTAAATAAGAATGATGGACAAGCAGTGGTGGAAAAAGTATCCAATTGTCATACTTGAGTAAAAGTAAAGATACCTTAATAGAGAATGACTCAAGTAAAAGTGAAAGTCACAGAGAAACTTGAGTAACTTGAGTTTTTACTTGAGTAAAAGTCTAAAAGTATTTGGTTTTAAATATACTTAAGTATCAAAAGTTAATGTAAATGCTAAAATATATTTAAGTATCAAAAATAAAAGCATATCCGTGCCCCCGTGGAAATCTAATTAGCATAATAACAAAATCCCCATAACAATCTGTCAGTTTAAGCTAGAGATAGAGTGGTTTGCGAAAGTATTCACCCCCCTTGGCATTTTTCCTATTTTGTTGCCTTACAACCTTCACTTAAAATTGATTTTTGGGGAGTTTGTATCATTTGAGTTACACAACATGCCTACCATTTTGAAGATACAAAATATTTTTTATTGTGAAATAAACAAGAAAAAAGAAAAAAAGAAAAGAAAACTTGAGCGTGCATAACTGTTCACCCCCCCCCCAAAGTCAATACTTTGTAGAGCCACCTTTTGCAGCAATTACAGCTGCAAGTCTCTTGGGGTATGTCTCTATAAACTTGGCACATCTAGCCACTGGGATTTTTGCCCATTCTTCATGGCAAAACTGCTCCAGCTCCTTCAAGTTGGATGGGTTCCACTGGTGTACAGCAATCTTTAAGTCATACCACATATTCTCAACTGGATTGAGGTCTGGGCTTTGACTAGGCCATTCCAATACATTTAAATGTTTCCCCTTAAACCACTCGAGTGTTGCTTTAGCAGTATGCTTAGGGGCACTGTCCTACTGGACGGAGAACATCCTTCCCAGTTTTAAATCTCTGGAAGACTGAAACAGGTTTCCCTCAAGAATTTCCCTGTATTTAATTCTGACCATTTTCCCTGTCCCTGTCGATGAAAAACATCCCCACAGCATGATGCTACCACCACCATGCTTCACTGTGGGGATGGTGTTTTCGGGGTGATGAGAGGTGTTGGGTTTGCGCCAGACATAGCGTTTTCCTTGATTGCCAAAAAGCTCAATTTTAGTCTCATCTGACCAGAGTACCTTCTTCCATATGTTTGAGGAGTCTCCCACATGCCTTTTGGTGAACACCAAACGTGTTTGCATATTTTTTCTTTAAGCAATGGCTTTTTTTCTGGCCACTCTTCCGTAAAGCCCAGCTCTGTGGAGTGTATGGCATGGACAGACACTCCAATCTCAGCTGTGGAGATTTGCAGCTTCTTTAGTGTTATCTTTGGTCTCTTTGTTGCCTCTCTGATTAATGCCCTCCTAACCTGGTCTGTGAGTTTTGGTGGGCGGCCCTCTCTTGGCAGGTTTGTTGTGGTGCCATATTCTTTCAATTTTTTTATAATGGATTTAATGGTGCTTCGTCGGATGTTCAAAGTTTCGGATAATTGTTTATAACCCATCTGTACTTCTCCACAACCTTGTCCCTGACCTGTTTGGAGAGCTCCTTGGTCTTCATGGTGCCGCTTGTTTGGTGGTGCCCCTTGCTTAGTGGTTTTGCAGACTCTGGGCCTTTCAGAACAGGTGTATATATTCTGAGATCATGTGACAGATCATGTGACACTTAGATTGCACACAGGTGGACTTTATTTAGCTAATTATGTGACTTCTGAAGGTAATTGGTTGCACCAGATCTTATTTAGGGGCTTCATAGCAAAAGGGGTGAATACATATGCACTCACCACTTTTCCGTTATTTATTTTTTTGATTTTTTTTTAACAAGTTCTTTTTTCATTCACTTCACCAATTTGGACTATTTTGTGCATGTCCATTACATGAAATCCAAATAAAAATCAATATAAATTACAGGTTGTAATGCAACAAAATAGGAAAAACGCCAAGGGGGATGAATACTTTTGCAAGGCACTGTATGTGTGTTTGTACCTGTGTTTGTGAGACTCTTCACAGTCCTCGCTGTTAGATAAGTTGTGATTTTATTATCTTTTTTTATCTGATTTTAATGCTTGCGTGGGTTATTTGATGTGGAGTAGAGTTCCATGTAGCCGTGGCTCTACAGTGCCTTCGGAAAGTATTCAGACCCCTTTACTTTTTCCACATTTTGTTGGCTTACAGCCTTATTCTAAAATTGATTCAATAGTTTTTTCCCCCTCATCAATCTACACACAATGCCCCATAATGACAAAACAAAAATATGTTCTGTCATGTTGGATGGGGAGCGTTGCTGCACAGCTATTTTCAGGTCTTTCCAGAGATGTTCGATCGGGTTCAAGTCCGGACTCTGGCTCGGCCACTCAAGGACATTCAGAAATTTGTCCCGAAGCCACTCCTGCGTTGTCTTGGCTGTGTGCTTAGGGTCGTTGTCCTGATCGCCCCAGTCTGAGGTCCTGAGTGCTCTGGAGCAGGTTATCATCAAGTATCTCTCTGTACTTTACTCTGTTCATCTTTGCCTCTATCCTGACTTGTCTCCCAGTCCCTGCCGCTGAAAAACACCCACACAGCATGATGCTACCACCACCATGCTTCACCGTAGGGATGGTGCCAGGTTTCCTACAGATGTGACACTTGGCATTCAGGCCAAAGAGTTCAATCTTTGTTTCATCAGACCAGATAATCTTAGTCTTTAGGTGCCTTTTGGAAAACTCCAAAAGGCTGTCATGTGCATTTTACTGAGGAGTGGCTTCCGTCTGGCCGCTCTAACATAAAGGCCTGATTGGTGGAGTGCTGCAGAGATGGTCGTCCTTCTGGAAGGTTCTCCCATCTCCACAGAGAAACTCTAGAGCTCTGTCAGAGTGACCATCGGGTTCTTGGTCACCTCTCTGACCAAGGCCCTTCTCCCCCGATTGCTCAGTTTGGCTGGGCAGCCAGCTCTAGGAAGAGTATTGGTGGTTCTAAACTTCTTGCCACTGTGTTCCTAGGGACCTTCAATGCTGCAGAAATGTTTTGGTACACTTCCCCAGATCTGTGCCTCAACACAATCCTGTCTCGGAGCTCTACGGAAAATTCCTTCAACCTCATGGTTTGGTTTTTGCACTGACATGCACTGTCAAATGTGGGACCTTATATAGGCAGGTGTGTGCCTTTCCAAATCATGTCCAATCAATTAAATTTACCACAGTTGGACTCCAATCAAGTTGTAGAAACATCTCAAGGATGATCAATGGAAACAGGATGCCCCTGAGCTCAATTTCGATTCTCATAGCAACGGGTCTGAATACTTATGTAAATAAGGTATTTCTGTTCTCTTTACTTAGAACCAGTGGCAGGTCAATAGAATGGCGCCAGAGAAGATGGCTGCCATTTTACAGCCCTCTAACCAATTGTACTATTATGTGTGTTTTTCCGCGTTATTTGTAATTTATTCTGTACATAATGTTTCTGCCATCGTCTCTTATAACCAAAAGGAGCTTCTGGATATCAGGACAGTGATTACTCACCTCGTATTGGACAAAGATTTTTTCTTCAACAAGTCAGATGCGAAGGATATCCTACAGACACCCGACAAGGTGCAAATCCCCGTCATTTGCATGAGAAAGAGACAGAGATATCGTGGACGTAGGTCGGGGTGCCTTGTAAGGATCCGACGGCGAGCGAGTAAACTGCTTCTTCCATCAATCCTATGAAAACTATTACAGACTACAAAGGGAAGCACAGCCGCGAGCTGCCCAGTGACACAAGACTTCCAGACGAGCTAAACCACTTCTATGCTCGCTTCGAGTCAAGCAACACTGAAGCATGCATGAGAGCACCAGCTGTTCCGGATGACTACGTGATCACGCTCTCCGTAGCCAATGTGAGTAAGACTTTTAAGCAGGTCAACATTCACAAGGCCTCAGGGCCAGACGGATTACAAGGACGTGTACTCCGAGCATGTGCTGACCAACTGGCAAGTGTCTTCACTGAAATGTTCAACATGTCCCTTACTGAGTCTGTAATACCAACATGTTTCAAGCAGACCACCATAGTCCCCATGCCCAAGGACACTAAGATAACCTGCCTAAATAACTACCGACCCGTAGCACTGATGTCTGTAGCCATGAAGTGCTTTGGATGGCTGGTCATGGCTCACATCAACACCAATATCCCAGAAACCCTAGACCCACTCCAATGTGCATACCGCCCGAACAGATCCACAGATGGTGCAATCTCTATTGCACACCACACTGCCCTTTCCCACCTGGACAAGAGGAACACCTACGTGAGAATGCTATTCATTGACTACAGCTCAGCATTCAACACCATAGTGCCCTCCAAGCTCATCACTAAGCTAAGGATCCTAGGACTAAACACCTCCCTCTGCAACTGGATCCTGGACTTCCTGATGGGCCGCCCCCAGGTGGTAAGGGTAGGTAACAACACATCTGCCACACTGATCCTCAACACTGGGGGCCCCTCAGGGGTGCGTGCTCAGTCCCCTCCTGTACTCCCTGTTCACCCATGACTGAATGGCAAGGCACGATTCCAACACCATCATTAAGTTTGCCGACGACACAAAAGTGGTAGGCCTGATCACCGACAACGATGAGACTATAGGGAGGAGGTCAGAGACCTGGCCGTGTGGTGCCAGGATAACAACCTCTCCGTCAACGTGACCAAGACAAAGGAGATGATTGTGTACTACAGGAAAAAAAAGAGGACTGAGCACGCCCCCATTCTCATCGACGGGGCTGTAGTGGAACAGGTTGAGAGCTTCAAGTTCCTTGGTGTCCACATCACCAACAAACTATCATGGTCCAAACACACCAAGAGAGTAGTGAAGAGGGCATGACAAAGCCTATTCCCCCTCAGGAGACTGAAAATATTTGGCATGGATCCTCAGATCCTCAAAAAAGTCTACAGCTGCACCATCGAGAGCATCCTGACTGGTTGCATCACTGCCTGGTATGGCAACTGCTCGGCCTCCGACCGCAAGGCACTACAGAGGGTAGTGCGTACTGCCCAGTACATCACTGGGGCCAAGCTTCCTGCCATCCAGGAACTCTATACCAGGCGGTGTCAGAGGAAGGCCCTCAAAATTGTCAAAGACTCCAGCCACCCTAGTCATAGACTGTTCTCTCTGCTACCGCACGGCAAGCGGTACCGGAGTGCAAAGTCTAGGTCCAAAAGACTTCTCAACAGCTTCTACCCCCAAGCCATAAGACTCCTGAACAGCTAATCATGGCTACCCTAACTATTTGCACTGCCCCCCCACCCCCACCCCATCATTGTACACTGCTGCTACTTTGTTAATTATTTATGCATAGTCACTTTAACTCTACCCACATGTACATATTACCTCAACTACCTCAACTAGCCGGTGCCCCCGCACATTTACTCTGCACCGGTGCCCCCCTGTATATATAGCCTCCCTACTGTTATTTTATTTTACTTCTGCTCTTTTTTTATCAACACTTTTTTGTTGTTGTTTTATTTGTATTTTTTTATAAAAAATAAATGCATTGTTGGTCAAGGGCTGTAAGTAAGCATTTCACTGTAATGTCTACACCTGTTGTATTCGGCGCATGTGGCCAATGACATTTGATTTGATTTGATTTGAAATATTGAAAAAAGTAAGGAGCCTAGACAGCTGTCCTGGGGAACGACTGATTCTACCTGGATTAGGTTGGAGAGGCTTCCATTAAAGAACACCCTCTGTAACACTGGTAACTCTCAATCCACAATATAGCAGGGGTTGTAAAGCCATAACATACGTTTTTCCAGCAGCATACTATGATCAATTATGTCAAAAGCCACACTGAAGTCTAACAAAACAGCTTCCACAACCTTTGTATTATCAATTTCTCTCAGCCAATCATCAGTCATTTGTGTAAGTGCCGTGCATGTTGAATGCCCTTACCTATAAGTGTTCTGAAAGTCTTTTGTCAATTTATTTACTGTAAAATTGCATTTTGTCTGGTTAAACATACATATTTCAGAAAGTTTACTAAGGGTTGGTAACATGCTGATTGGTTGGCTATTTGAGCCAGTAAAGGGTGCTTTACTATTCTTAGATAGCGGAATGACTTTTGCTTCCCTCCAGGCCTATAACAAGTACTTTTGGGTGTCAGGGAAAATGTATGGAGTAAAAAGTACATTATTTTCTTTAGGAATGTAGTAAAGTAAAAGTTGTCAAAAATATATAGTAAAGTAAAGTACAGATACCCCAAAAGTAGTACTTTAAGTACTTTACAAGTAAAAGCAGAATGATTAACAGTTGATGGACACTCAACAGCTCTTAAGACATTATAAACACTCATTCTGAGATTTTTTTAAATGGCTATTTCAGGGATATTTGAAACCTTTTATCTACTTCCCCAGAGTCAGATGCACTCTTGGATACCATTTTTATGCCTCTGCAGTTTGAAGGAAGTTGCTAACTAGCATTAGTGCCATTGCTAACTAGCATTAGCGCCATTGCTAACTAGCACTAGCGCAATGACTGAAAGTCTGTGGTAACTGCTAGCATGCTAGTAGATACCATAGACTTCCAGTCATTGTGCTAACCCTAGTTAGCATTGGCTCGCAAAACTACACTACATGACCAAATGTATGTGGACACCTGCTCGTCGAACATCTCATTCCAAATTCATGGTCATCATTATGGAGTTGGTCCCCCCTTTGCTGCTATAACAGCCTCCACTCTTCTGGGAAGGCTTTCCACCAGATGTTGGAACATTGCTGCGGGGACTTGCTTCCATTCAGCCACATGAGCATTAGTGAGGTCGGGCACTGATGTTGGGCGATTAGGCCTGGCTCGCAGTCGGTGTTCCAATTCATACCAAAGGCTTTCGAAGGGGTTGAGGTCAGGGCTCTGTGCAGGCTGCTGAAGTTCTTCCATACCGATCTCGACAAATATTTTCTGTATGGACCTCGCTTTGTGCACGGAGGAATTGTCGTGCTGAAACAGGAAAGTGCCTTCCCCAAACTGTTGCCATAAAGTTGGAAGCACAGAATCGTCTAGAATGTCATTCTATGCTGTAGCGTTAAGATTTCCCTTCACTGGAACTAAGGGGCCTAGTCGAACCATGAAAAACAGC
This sequence comes from Coregonus clupeaformis, assembly GCF_020615455.1. Lineage (NCBI taxonomy): Eukaryota > Metazoa > Chordata > Actinopteri > Salmoniformes > Salmonidae > Coregonus > Coregonus clupeaformis. The sequence goes on from NC_059194.1 coordinate 36,218,524, forward strand.
CCCAGACCATTATTCCTCCTCCACCAAACTTTACAGTTGGCACTATGCATTCAGGAAGGTAGCGTTCTCCTGGCATCCGCCAAACCCCGAGTCATCCTTTGGACTGCCAGATGGTGAAGCGTGATTCATCACTCCAGAGAACGTGTTTCCACTGCTCCAGAGTCCAATTGCAGCGAGCTTTACACCACTCCAGCCGACGCTTGGCATTGCGCATTGTGATCTTAGGCTTGTGTGTGGCTGCTCGGCCATGGAAACCCATTTCATGAAGCTCCTGACGAACAGTTCTTGTGCTGATGTTGCTTCCGGAGGCAATTTGGAACTCGGTAGTGAGTACAGCAACCGAGGACAGACAATTTTTATGAGCTTCGCACTGCAGTCCCATTCTGTGAGCTTGTGTGGCCTACCACTTCGCAGCGGAGCCGTTCTTGGACCTTGACGTTTCCACTTCACAATAACAGCACTTACAGTTGACCGGGGCAGCTCTAGCAGGGCAGAAATTTGATAAACTGACATTTTGGAAAGGTGGCATCCTTTAACGGTGCCACATTGAAAGTCACTGAGCTCTTCAGTAAGTCCATTTTACTGCCAATGTTTGTCTATGGAGATTGCATGGCGGTGTGCTCGATTTTAATACACCTGTCAGCAACAGATGTGGCTGAAATAGCCGAATCCACTACTTTGAAGGGGTGTCCACATATATTTGTACATATGGTGTATGTCTAATATACTTCATACTGGTTGCAGAGACATAAAAATGGTATCCATGAGTTCATCTGACTCTGGGGAAGTAAAGGGCTTCATTGCCAAAATCCTGAAGAATGTTCACAGAGTAAACTTGCTTGAGCTGGAGGTACATTTTAAATACGGCTAGCAAATGCTTGAGATGGTTTATCCTAACATAGCAGTCTGAAGTGGTATTCATTAAAAAACGCTGATTAAAGAGCAGGAAAAATACCACTTAATTACTGCCACCTCTTGTTATCACTGTTTTATTATCCTCCTAGATTTAGAGGCCTTCAAATAATCCCATGGAGCTATGTAAAGCACAGCACCGCATGCATGAAACAGATATAAAATTGGCTTGTCTCTGTATTAATATGTCTGCTTTATACTTACCATGGAGTCTGGCGTTAATGATACGCCGAGGCTTAATGAGGGAATGCTTATCCCAGATACTCCACCTCAGTTTTGAAGCAACATTAAAAATGGGCCAGAGAGCACAAGAATCCACTGCAAAGGCAGTGGAAAAGTCTTGATTTATATGGAAACAGAATGTGATACTTTCATTAAGCCAGGGCTCCAGCACTCTGGGCTGCTCGGTCGCTCGATTTCTCTAGCTGGCAGGTCGCCAGGTATTACAGCCAAGCCCAGAGAGTTAATAAGCTTAGTGCCTACATCATACCTTTTTTTACCATCTAATCAGAAAATTGATTTAGTCCCTCAACAAGCTGAGGGATGTGATTCTTATTTATTTACTTGTTTACTTATGGAAACAGCCCTGGTTTAGAAAGTTTAAGGCCAAGTTTAGCACCAAATTGACTGTGTGACGGAGTGGTCAGAAATGGACAATAGTTCTGCTAGTAGTAAGGTTCAATATGATATAAAATATGTAGAAGGGATACTGTCTCCTGGTACTTGCTATAAACATTTGGATTAGTTGGTAGAGCATGACGTTTGCAATGCCAATGATCGTGGGTTCGATTCCTGCTGGGGAATTGCGAGACCAGCAAACAGCGGCGACAGCCTAGACCAGCTGGACAAAGACTCAGGAGGGCAAATTACAAATGAGTAAGTTGTTTTTCTGTCGGTAGCTAGCTAGCAATATACACTCTCTTGTTCAGTACAGTACAATTTGGTGATTTGGCCATGACGGGGCTTGCTAGTACAACTATAAGGCAAGCTAGCTAACACTAGCTAGCTAGCTGTGTATTTACTATACCTAAAATGTACTGTAGTCTAACTTTATAGCTAGCTAGCTAACTAGCCTAGCTAGCATCAGTGCCTCTCATTAGGAGCAAAACTGGAGAAATGTTTTGATGATGATGGCGGAGATTAAATAAATGACTTTGACTTCATGACTCATATTAGTCTTGGAGTAATCATTCCTCTTTCACCCCAGCTGCCAAACTAACCCTGATTCAGATGATCATCCTACCCATGCTAGATTACAGAGACGTAATTTATAGATTGGCTGGTAAGGGTGCTCTCGAGCGGCTAGATGTTCTTCACCATTCGGCCATCAGATTTGCCACCAATCTCCTTATCGTTCACATCACTGCACTCTAGACTCCTCTGTAAACTGTCCATCTCTGTATCCCTGGCGCAAGACCCACTGGTTGATGCTTATTTATAAAACCCTCTTAGGCCTCACTTCCCCTTATCTGAGATACCTACTGCAACCTTTAAACTCCACATACAACACCCATTCTGCCAGTCACATTCTGTTAAAGGTCCCCAAAGCACACACATCCCTGGGTCGCTCCAATTTTCAGTTCGCTGCAGCTAGGGACTGGAACGAGCTGCAAAAAACATTCAAACTGAACTGTTTTATCTCCATCTCTACATTCAAAGATTCAATCATAGACACTCTTACTGACACTTGTGGCTGCTTTGCGTGATGTATTGTGGAGTCTACCTTTTTCCCTTTGTGCTGTTGTCTGTGCCTAACAATGTTTGTACCATGTTTGTGCTGCTGCCATGTTGTATTGCTACCGTGTTGTTGTCATGTGTTGCTACCATGTTGTGTTGTTTTAGGTCTCTCTTTATGTAGTGTTGTGGTGTCTCTCTCATTGTGATGTTTGTTTTTTACTACATTTTTATTTTAAATCCCAGCCCCTGTCCCCTCAGGAGGCCTTTTGCCTCTTGGCAGGCCGTCATTGTAAATCATATTTTTTTCTTAATTGATTTGCCTAGTTAAATAAAGGTAAACAATTTTTTTTAAATAATAATTATAATAATAACTATACCTGTGTGTTGTCGCTAGCTACCTAACTAGCTAGCTAACGTGTGTCTGTGAGATGATTCATATTCTACACCATGCTGCTCCAGTAGGAATACAGACAGTACACAACGATTACCCATGAATGTGTAATAGCATTTTTATCTTTCTCTCACAGACAATACTGCTTGGATACAAATAAGTTGATTACTCTCAAGAGATATGAACGGTGTAGTCACTTCTCAGTACTATTGTAAAACATATGATATAAAACACCATTATACAGTTAAACTCTGAAGTTTACATCCACTTAGGTTGGAGTCATTAAAACTCGTTTTTCAACCACTCCACACATTTCTTGTTAACAAACTATAGTTTTGGCAAGTCGGTTAGGACATCTACTTTGTGCATGACACAAGTAATTTTTTCCAACAATTGTTTACAGACAGATTATTTCACTTATAATTCACTGTATCACAATTCCAGTGGCTCAGAAGTTTACATACACTAAGTTGACTGTGCCTTTAAACATCTTGGAAAATTCCAGAAAATGATGTCATGGCTTTAGAAGCTTCTGATAGGCTAATTTACATCATTTGAGTCAATTGGAGGTGTACCTGTAGATGTATTTCAAGACTACCTTCAAACTCAGTGCCTCTTTGCTTGACATCATGGGAAAATCGAAAGAAATCAGCCAAGACCTCAGAAAAAATTGTAGACCTCCACAGGTCTGGTTCATCCTTGGGAGCAATTTCAAAAACGCCTGAAGGTACCACGTTCATCTGTACAAACAATAGTACGCAAGTATAAACACCATGGGACCATGCAGCGGTCATACCGCTCAGGAAGGAGACACGTTCTGTCTCCTAGAGATGAACGTACTTTGGTGCGAAAAGTGAAAATCAATCCCAGAACAACAGCAAAGGACCTTGTGAAGATGGTGGAGGAAACAGGTACAAAAGTATCTATATCCACAGTAAAACGAGTCCTATATCGACATAACCTGAAAGGCCGCTCAGCAAGGAAGAAGCCACTGCTCCAAAAGGGCCATAACAAAGCCAGAATACGGTTTGCACATGGGGACAAAGGTCGTACTTTTTGGAGAAATGTCCTCTGGTCTGATGAAACAAAAATAGAACTGTTTGGCCATAATGACCATCGTCATGTTTGGAGGAAAAAGAGGGTACCTTGCAAGCCGAAGAACACCATCCCAACTGTGAAGCACGGGGGTGGCAGCATCATGCTATGGGGGTGCTTTGCTGCAGGAGGGACTGGTGCACTTCACAAAAAAGATGGCATCATGAGAAAGGAAAATTATGTGGATATATTGAAGCAACATCTCAAGACATCAGTCAGGAAGTTAAAGCTTGGTCGCAAATGGGTCTTCCAAATGTACAATGACCCCACGCATGCTTCCAAAGTTGTGGCAAAATGGCTTAAGGACAACAAAGTCAAGGTATTGGAGTGGCCATCACAAAGCCCTGACCTCAATCCTATAGAACATTTGTGGGCAGAACTGAAAAAGCATGTGCGAGCAAGGAGGCCTACAAACATGACTCAGTTACACCAGCTCTGTCAGGAGGAATGGGCCAAAATACACCCAACTTATTGTGGGAAGCTTGTGCAAGGCTACCCGAAACGTTTGACCCAAGTTAAACAATTTAAAGGCAATGCTACCAAAAAACTAATTGAGTGTATGTAAACTTCTGACCCACTGGGAATGTGATTGAAGAAATAAGAGCTGAAATAAATAATTATCTCTACTATTATTTGACATTTCACATTCTTAAAATAAAGTGGTGATCCTACCTGACCTAAGACAGTGAATCTTTACCAGGATTACATGCCAGGAATTGTGAAAAACTGATTTTAAATGTATTTGGCTAAGGTGTATGTAAACTTTCGACTTCAACTGTATGTACAACAGTTAGCAATATCTATACCGCAATACAGTTGTGAGCATACTAGGCATTCTATATTATACTACAACATCAGTTTAACTGAATATGGATGTTGTGTTGGTTGACTGTTCCAGGCAGTTCCTCTTCTTGTGTTGAGTAATGGCAGCTGGTTTAGCAGGCTTTGACACTGTGGCGATGTTTGCAGGAATGTTGGGTTTGGGGAGCTGTGACTCAGGCTCCTTGTAGACAGTAGGGAACCCTGAGGGCCTTCTAGTCCTACAGAAAAGGCCTTAGGATTTATTAAAACATTTATATATACACATATTAAAATACAATTTCGTTTTAATTTCATTTTTAATGTTTTCAATAATTGTAATGATCTTCTGAATTCATCTCTTCAGTTTGTGTTGGAAAGAGAAGGGTTATTACTGAAGATAAAAAAATATCCAATCAGGATTTTTATTTGGTGGTCTCTTGGTAGAAAAATTTAGCTCATCCAGCAATTGGCTAGGCCTTCAGAAGCTGGAGTCAAGGGCTGCGGTCCAAACGCAAAGTATTTGTCATCATATCCGAGTGTACCTTAAAATTCCCTTGCCCAAGCAAGGAAGAATGATGATCTGATAGAAAGCATGGAAGTTGTGCCTATTGCCAACCTAACGCTTTTTATGTTCTTAGCAAGCTAATGTAGCACTCTTGTCAGGTAGCTATCTACAGTTAGCCATAGCTGGCTAGCTAGCTTTATAGTTTGTTCATTTATTCCAATACATTTTAGAATTCCCGAAAATATGTTTATGTAGCCAGCAAGCTACGTTTTAAAGGCTCCTCACTATAAGTCTGACCCACTCTGAGCTTCATTTTTCCATTTGCAACTACTAAAATGAATGTCAGCTATAAATATTTTTTAGCTAGCAAGCAAGCGTAGTAATTTCTTCTCACATGCTGACAGATGCCGTCCTGTTGATTAAATTTGGCACTTCGCGGACACGAGTTTGACACGTGACTACAGTTTGAATTGAATTGTGGGTCATATCAACCCTGCAAGTGATCAGAGATGTTCACTCACTCGCTCGAGCTAAATCGAGGGCAGAGGGGGCCAACTTTTTGTGAATTGGACCGCCACTTAAGATGGCAATCAAACTGTATCCGGTTTTGACAGGGATTCCCCCAAGGGATAGATGGAAAAAACGAAACGGATGAGAGATAACAACCTCAAGATGTTTATCTATCAACACAAAGAAGCTAAAGGAGGAAAAATAACATGCTAAATGCCTGATTTCAATCATATTTTAAGAGATAAAGAGATACGTAGCTAGCTTGTAAACTGAGCCTTGGAGATAAGTGAAGAATTACCAGTTTTTAAAAAAGAAAAAGAGACTGGAAAACTGAAAAACAAAATGATGTGCTGGTAAGCCTTACTCCTGATCAGAATATATATATATATATATATATATTGTATTTATCTTATACATTAAGGTATTTACCTTCTAAAACAAGAAATAGCTAGCACAAATTAGCAGTTGACAGTTGAGCATCAGTGGTCACCATGGTAACTACATCAAAATAATGCAGAGAGGTAGAATATCCAGCCAAATATCACACAAAAAGCAAAGAAAAAACATAATAAAAATACTATTTATTTTGTACATAATGTTTCTGCCATCGTCTCTTATAACCAAAAGGAGCTTCTGGATATCAGGACAGCGATTACTCACCTCGTATTGGACGAATATTTTTTCTTCAACGAGGCGGCCGCGAAGGATATCCTACAGACACCCGAAATGGCCCAAATCCCCGTCATTCGAACCAGCTGTTCCGGATGACTATGTGATCATGCTCTCCGTAGCCAATGTGAGTAAGACTTTTAAGCAGGTTAACATTCACAAGGCTGCAGGGCCATACGGATTACCAGGACGTGTACTCCGAGCATGTGCTGACCAACTGGCAAGTGTCTTCACTGACATTTTCAACATGTCCCTGTCTGAGTCTGTAATACCAACATGTTTCAAGCAGACCACCATAGTCCCCGTGCCCAAGGACACTAAGATAACCTGCCTAAATGACTACCGACCCGTAGCACTGATGTCTGTAGCCATGAAGTGCTTTGAAAGGCTGGTCATGGCTCACATCAACACCATTATCCCAGAAACCCTAGACCCACTCCAATTTGCATACCGCCCCAACAGATCCACAGATGATGCAATCTCTATTGTACTCCACACTGCCCTTTCCCACCTGGACAAGAGGAACACCTACGTGAAAATGCTATTCATTGACTATAGCTCAGCATTCAACACCATAGTGCCCTCAAAGCTCATCACTAAGCTAAGGATCCTGGGACTAAACACCTCCCTCTGCAACTGGATCCTGGTCTTCCTGACGGGTCACCCCCAGGTGGTAAGGGTAGGTAACAACACATCTGCCACAATGATCCTCAACACTGGGGGCCCCTCAGGGGTGCGTGCTCAGTCCCCTCCTGTACTCCCTGTTCACCCATGACTGCATGGTCAGGCACGACTCCAACACCATCATTAAGTTTGCCGATGACACAACAGTGGTAGGCCTGATCACCGACAACGATGACACAGCCTATAGGGAGGAGGTCAGAGACCTGGCTGTGTTATGCCAGGATAACAACCTCTCCCTCAACGTGACCAAGACAAAGGAGATGATTGTGGACTATAGGAAAAAAAATAGGACTGAGCACGCCCCCATACTCATCGACGGGACTGTAGTGGAACAGGTTGAGAGCTTCAAGTTCCTTGGTGTCCACATCACCAATGAACTATCATGGTCCAAACACACCAAGACAGTCGTGAAGAGGGCACGACAAAGCCTATTCCCCCTCAGGAGACTGAAAAGATTTGGCATGGGTCCTCAGATCCTCAAAAAATTCTACAGCCGCACCATTGAGAGCATCCTGACTGGTTGCATCACCATCATCATCATTTCCTGTAGCACTAACTCCAAAAAGTTTTGGGACACTGTAAAGTCCATGGAAAATAAGAGCACCTCCTCCCAACTGCCCACTGCACTGAGGCTAGGAAACACTGTCACCACCGATAAATCTACAATAATCGAGAATTTCAACAAGCATTTTGCAACGGCTGGCCATGCTTTCCACCTGGCTACCACAATCACCACCTGGTATGGCAACTGCCATTGAGGACCTCTATACCAGGCGGTGTCAGAGGAAGGCCCTCAAAATTGTCAAAGACTCCAGCCACCCTAGTCATAGACTGTTCTCTCTGCTACCGCACGGCAAGTGGTACCGGAATGCCAAGTCTAGGTCCAAAAGACTTCTCAACAGCTTCTACCCCCAAGTCATAAGACTCCTGAACAGCTAATCAGGGCTACCCACACTATTTGCACTGCCCCCCACCCCCCACCCTCACCCCCCACCCCATCTTTTTACGCTGCTGCTACTCTGTTCATTAGTTATGCATAGTCACTTTAAATCTACCCATATGTACATATTACTTCAACTAGCCGGTGCCCCCGCACATTTCCTCTGCACAGGTACCCCCCTGTATATATAGCCTCCCTACTGTTATTTTATTTTACTTCTGCTCTTTTTTTCTCAATACTTTTTTGTTGTTGTTTTATTTTACTTTTTTATAAAAAAATAAATGCACTGTTGGTTAAGGGCTGTAAGTAAGCATTTCACTGTAATGTCTGCACCTGTTGTATTCGGCGCATGTGGCCAATACAATTTTATTTTATTTTATTTAATGGCAAGAGAGTGAAGAATAACCTTGTATTCCATACCAGATCCATAAATACATGGAGGAATACCATATGTGACAACTGCAAACATGTTGCAAGAGAGGGCTTTAGCCGTGGGGGTCACCTGATATTGTGCAAGGATGAAAACCTTGATATGGACAACACTATGCTCACAATAAGCTATTACACCAGAGGGACAGTGTTAATAGAATGAAATGAGGCCAGTCTCAACACCTTCGAAGAGATCTTTTCTAGACTGAAAGACCAGGTGGAGAGAGACACACCCAGCATCAAGGACAAAGAGGATCCAGATCCAGAGCAGGAAGAGAATGCAGAGTCTCCAGAGGTGTCAGAGGTCTTAAAGAAGCCCCAGCCAGCCTGCACCTCACCACCCCTGCCAGGCCCCCCAGGTATACCAAGCTGAGGTAATCCATGGCCCTGTTAGAGCTAGACTTTGAACCCAGTACCATCCAGCAGCTCAGAGAAGAGCTCAACTAGCTCTTCTCGTCGGCAGGGCCCTGATCATGTTTCCCAACGTCCTATTCATCCTTTCGCAGGACCCGTTCCCCATCGGATGGTACAGTGTGGTGTGAGACTTCTGAACAGCTGCAACCCTCAAGAGTTTGGCTATTAGGGCGCTCTCAAAGTTGGCTCCCTGATCTGAGTGTATATGGTGTGGCATCCTGTAGACACATAAATAGCTGTTCCACTTAGCAGACTGGTTCGGACACAAGAAAGCATGATCCAACTTGGTAAAGTGGTCAGTAACAACTAACACATCCAGGGACTTGTTTGAATAATCTTCTGCAGACCAAAAGTCTATGCACACTAGTTCCAGAGGCTCATTTGTTATTATGCTCTCCAGAGGATCTCTGGCTTCCGGATCAGGAGTTTTGCTCACAACGCATCTCAAGCAGCACTTCACATATTCCTTTACCTCCCTCTCCAGGCCATGCCAGAAAAACCTCTGTCTTGTCAGGTAGACTGTTCTCTGTTGTCCCTGGTGGCCAGCTTCACCATGGACACCCTTCAACACCATTGCTTTCATGGAGGCTGGAACCACATACAGATACGTTTTCCTCTTTGTAACCACATTCTTCAAAACACGATACAGTACACCCATCTTCATGGTCAACTTGTCCCAACTTCTGAGAAGACACAAAACCTCAACACTCTCATGGGCATGCTCTCTCTGGGATGGTCTTCTCCCCCTCTCCACAAAGAAGATCACTCTGCTCATCACGTTGTCATCACGCTGCTTAATCATCAGTAGATCGTGTGGCCACAGCCTGCGGAAGTTGTGGCAACAGCAGTGCATGTGAGCCCACATCACCCACCCAGCACCTGTGTGAATGAAGAAGGGCAGCAACTTCTTGTCTTGATAAAGCAACAGATGGGGGGTCAACAGTAGCCTGGCAGCTAATAACCACCTCATTGGTGTCAGAGGCTTTGTCAAAGGGGTGGTTGGACCAGCGAAACACATCTTGCACTCTGTCTGTGTGCACAGCGTTAGCTTCAGGTCTCATACGAAACCCTTGTCAGGCGATGGAGTGCACTGGGTCGTATGAAAGGCTCTCTGCTCAAAGCATCTGCAACAACATATTTTGGCCCAGGGATGTAATTGATGTCAAACTCTTACGGCGCCAGCTTGGCGACCCATCTCTGTCACAAGCATCGAGCTTCGCTTTGGTCAGGATGTATGTCAAGGGATTATTATCCGTCCATACCGTGAACTGCTGCCTCCATAACCAGTGGTGGAACTTGTCACAGATAGCCCATTTCATGGCAAATAACTCGAGCCTGTGCACAGGATACCTCGACTGTGCATAACTGAGGGACTTGCTCATGAAGGCTATAGGTCTCGCTGTAGCTCCCCGTTCCTGTACTTGGGACAGCACAGCACCTAAGCCGTTGCTGGTTGCGTCCACCAAGAGTAGAAAGTGTTTGTCAAAGTTGGGGTGGGCCAACAAAACCTGGTCCAGTAAGGCTTGCTTTAGCTGGAATAAGGCGTGTCTGCATTCTGCTGTCCAGTCGGCAGCCGTCAACATCCTGACAGGCGAGCGTCGCTTCTTTTTCCAGCGTGGAGCCTTGTGTCCAGTTGTCAAACAAAGAGAGGCTTTGCGATGGTCGAGCAACCTTCAATGAACTGGTGGAAAATACACCACCATCCCAAGGTCTGAGATGGAATGTCAGTGCCATCTTCCATCAGATAAGCTTCTGTCACTCCTGTAATGGCCCTCACCTTCTCAGGGTCTGTAGCTACGCCATCCGCACTAATGATATGCCCCAGAAACTTCACAGATCTCTGCAGAAAGTGAGACTTTTTGGCGCCAACAGGCTGTGAGCCTTGAGACGCTCACAAACCATTTCCAGGCGCTGTATAACCAGGCCAAGAAAGTTCTGATACCCAAATATGTTTAGCATCATCCTCATAAAAGTTGCAGGACCATTACATAACCCCTGTGGCATACGGTTGTATTAGTACAATCCCTATTTTTATTTTACCTTTATTTAACTAGGCAAGTCAGTTAAGAACAAATTCTTATTTACAATGACGGCCTACACCGGCCAAACCCGGACGACGCTGGGCCATTGTGCGCCGCCCTATGAGACTCCCAATCACGGCCGGTTGTGATACAGCCTGGAATCGAACCAGGGGGTCTGTAGTGACACCTCAAGCACTGAGATGTAGTGCCTTAGACCGCTGCGCCACTCGCAAATGTCGATGTAAAAGCTGTGAATCTCCGGTCATCCTCATGCACTTCCACATTGTAGTAGCCAGAGGTAAGGGCCATTGTCGAGAAAAATGAATTGAGCCTGTTGAGGGACTGGGTGGGCGTCTTTGATGGTGCAAGCATTGAGCAAACGAAAATCAGTACAGAGACTCAGGTCTCCAGACAAGGACGAGGAGTGAGGTGAACTCACTACTGGACTTCCTAATGATTTCATGTTCTTCCATCTCATTTACTGCTTGCTTGAGCTTCTCGTAATGATTTGGTGAAAGGCGTCGGTATGGCATCCAAAAGGGTTTCTCATCACTCAGTCAAATGCGATGAAGACATCCAGTAGCTTTTCCACAATCTATCTTGTGCCTGGAAAAGATGGACTGGTACTCAGCTATGAGCTGGATAAGTTTCTTCTTACCAGCAGGAGATGCTTGACAGGAGTCGACATCAATATCAGTCAAACCTAAGTCACGTAAGACCCCAGGACTGTTTGAACTGTCAGGTCCGTCAGTATCGTCAACTCGGCTGCAACCGTCATCAGTCAGAGTCAAGTCATCTTGGCAGTCCGTGAGTATGTCAGCTGTTCTCTGCATGTGCTGCTGTAAAGCTGCTGGTGAATCATCATTCACACTCGAACAGTCAAAGTCCTCTAGAGCCATGCAAAGAAAGACATCGCCTAGAGTGGTGTTTCATTTCAATGTCACTATATTCTGAAAAGGGTTTATCACTCTAACAGGGAGCCACCCATCCCCCTGCAACATAGCTACCGTCCTCCCTACCAGGATTGACCTTGGTGTTGACCTTGACCTGCTGGGCTCAATGATAACAGCACTGCCAGCTGATAGATTCTGATTCTTTCGTAGTCTGCCCAAGACTCAGTCCTCCTGCATAGGCTCTAGAGTCAAGGCCCCTTTCAGTCTCACAGTTCCAACTTTGTCAGGTACTTCACTGTTTTTATATGTTTTTTTATTTCACCTTTATTTAACCAGGTAGGCCAGTTGAGAACAAGTTCTCATTTACAACTGCGACCTGGCCAAGATAAAGCAAAGCATTGCGATAAAAACAACAACAACACAGAGTTACACATGGGATGAACAAAAACATACAGTCAATAACACAAAAGAAAATCTATATACAGTGTGTGCAAATGTAGTAAGTTATGGAGGTTAGGCAATAAATAGGCCATAGTGCAAAATAATTACAATTTAGTATTAACACTGGAGTGATAGATGTGCAGAAGATGATGTGCAAATAGAGATACTGGGGTGCAAATGAGACAAATAAATAACAATATGGGGATGAGGTAGTTGGGTGGGCTAATTACAGATGGGCTGTGTACAGGTGCAGTGATCGGTAAGCTGCTCTGACAACTGATGCTTAAAGTTAGTGAGGGAGGTAAGAGTCTCCAGCTTCAGAGATTTTTGCAGTTCGTTCCAGTCATTAGCAGCAGAGAACTAGAAGGAATGGCGGCCAAAGGAGGTGTTGGCTTTGGGGATAACCAGTGCGATATACCTGCTGGAGCGCATACTATGGGTGGGTGTTGCTATGGTGATCAATGAGCTAAGATAAGGCGGGGATTTGCCTAGCAGTGATTTATAGATGACCTGGAGCCAGTGGGTTTGGCGACGAATATGTAGTGAGGGCCAGCCAATGAGAGTGTACAGGTCACAATGGTGGGTAGTAAATGGGGCTTTGGTGACAAAACGGATGGCACTGTGATAGACTACATCCAATTTGCTGAGTAGAGTGTTGGAGGCTATTTTGTAAATGACATCGCCGAAGTCAAGGATCGGTAGGATAGTCAGTTTTACGAGGGCATGTTTGGCAACATGTGTGAAGGTGGCTTTGTTGCAAAATAAGAAGCCGATTCTAGATTTAACTTTGGATTGGAGATGCTTAATGTGAGTTTGGAAGGAGAGTTTACGGTCTAACCAGACACCTAGGTATTTGTAGTTGTCCACAAATTCTAAGTCAGACCCGCCGAGAGTAGTGATTCTAGTCGGGCGGGTGGATGCAAGCAGCATTCGATTGAAGACCATGCGTTTAATTTGACTAGCGTTTAAGAGCAGTTGGAGGCTACGGAAGGAGTGTTGTATGGCATTGAAGCTCATTTGGAGGTTTGTTAACACATTGTCCAATGAAGGGCCAGATGTATACAAAATGGTGTCGTCTGCGTAGAGGTGGATCTGAGTCACCAGCAGCAAGAGTGACATCATTGATATACACAGAAAATAGAGTCGGCCCAAGAATTTAACCCTGTGGCACCCCCATAGAGACTGCCAGAGGTCCAGACAACAGGCCCTACAATTTGACACATTGAACTCTATCTGAGAAGTAGTTGGTGAACCAGGCGAGGCAGTCATTTGAGAAACAAAGGCTATTTAGTCTGCCAATAAGAATGTGGTGATTGACAGAGTCGAAAGCCTTGGCCAGGTCGATGAAGATGGCTGCACAGTACTGTCTTTTATCGATCGCATTTATAATATCGTTTAGGACCTTGAGCGTGGCTGAGGTGCACCCATTACCAGCTAGGAAACCAGATTGCATAGAGGAGAAGGTACGGTGGGATTCGAAATGGTCGGTGATCTGTTTGTTAACTTGGCTCTCCATCTCTCCACATTATCCATCATGTTGATTAGCTTGCTCTCCTCACCCCCGTCACACACAGGAGTATAAACCTTCTTCCAGAAATCTCAATTTGTCTTCAGGTGGTGAATTAAGTGCTTTAGGAGATTGCTGCCCAAGATGAGGTCATCACTCTGGCCCTCAACCACCAGTGTAGGCACAGGAACACAACAGCCGTACACCTCCATCTCCAGCTCACATACTCCCAAAGGCCTCGTCTTCAACCACCCACAACCAACCAAGACTACCTTCAATACTTCTGCATGCAACAACTCAGGTAAGACCCTAGAGCTCAAGGTACAAGCCATCGACGCACTGTCAAGCATAGCTCTCACTTCCACTTTTCCTCCTATTAACACCTTGGCATAGAATAAATCATAATACGGAGAATGTCTCTGTGTGTTCTGTGTTGTGATACTCTTCTCAGTCTCCATTTTGTCATAAACACTTCTATAGACTACAAATCAACATCTCTCACTGATTGGGACTCTAAAAAAGGCCTAACACTCTCCCCTTCTACATGCAGGCCTACTAGTTTTCCGGGAGCTGAGCAGTGATTACTGTAGGGACTCCACCAACTGTGCTCAGGGCTGCGGCCTTGGGGCACTGAGAGCGTGCGTACCCAGCTACATGACAAAGAAAGCAGAGGTGATTGGCCCTGCAGTGAAAGTAAGTATCGTGTCCAGCATCCCCACACAATTCACATGGACCATTTGACCTCAATTTGTTCCTATTCCATTTTTGGAACTGACGGTTAGCCTGTTGTGGCCTCTGCTCCAGCACACGTTCCAGCATTGCAAGGATACGTTCCATCGGCTCAGCTGAGCCCTGAGTAGCCTGGTCTGGGGAAGGCAACGTATTAGGTGATTCCGTTTGGGGCCTCACAGCAGGCATGGTGAGCGGCCTGACAGCACCAACTTCCTGCTTCATTGTTGCGATGGCTGGGGTCACCTTAGCTAAGTGAGAGTACATCCGCACCCTCCTGTATTCATCCAACCTCTCATGAACATCTGCAGTGGTCCACTGCTGTAATAGCTTGCATTTAAAGATAAGTGACAGTTCAGCATTAGGGCAATGTCTGATGAACATGACTGTGAGCTCACAAGATGGGTCTTCAACACTTTTCAGCAACCTCCATAGCCCTGTTTAGTCTGAGCCAATAGTCAAATGGTTGTTCATCAGTCAGAGGTAATGGGGCATAAAAGTCAGCGAGGGACATGCTTGAAAATCAGTGTCACTAAAATGTTGTTTGTCAAAGATGGAACTTGGGCCTTTAGATAAATCAACAGAGGGATTGCTGCGTATGCCCATTTTAACAACATCGCGGGCCCTTCCCATAAGCCTGCCCATAACCTCATCTGCTTGGTCCACCACAAATACGCCCCTCTTACGCATGTAAACCATGACCATATCCTCCCACTCATACACTGTACACTTTTCAGAGCCATCCCCCCTAAAGTCTCCATGATATCAGACTTCAATACCAGGTTCAGGCCCGACACATCCATACCCCTAGAGCTGCATGCATTCCCCATAACATTGTCCCAAAATGGTCCAACAACTGCCTTGGACTCCAAACAGGAGGCAATGATCTCACCAATGGAAGGACGAATCTGCTGTACGATGTCTGCTATGAAATCCATGGAGACCTCCCCACTCCCTGTATTTGGCAAACCTCTTTCATTCACATCCTTGGGTGTTTCCCTGTGGAAACTATCATCAAACCCCACAAAACCCTCCAGTTTAGGCATGGGTGTAGAAGCAACTGGAAATCTGACTGAACCCCTACCAACAGATGGTGACATATTAAATGTCAGGAAACCCCTACCTCTCCCAACACCTTCCATCTTAATAATGGGAAATCAACACACCAAAACAAAAATGTAAATGGCAAAAAAATAATTTCAAAAAATAAACTCACATCAAAATGTAACCTACAGTGCTATGAAAAACTATTTTCCCCCTTTCTAATTTTCTCTACTTTTGCATATTTGTGATACTGAATGTTATCAGATCTTCAACCAAAACCTAATATTAGATAAAGGGAACATAAGTAAACAAACAACACAACAATTATATTTATTTAATTTATTTCATAAACAAAGTTATGCAACACCCAATTCCCCTGTGTGAAAAAGTAATTGCCCCCACCTTTAGCTGCAATGACTCCAACCAAATGCTTCCTGTAGTTGTTGATAAGTCTCTCACGTCGCTGTGGAGGAATTTTGGCCCACTCTTCCATGCAGAACTGCTTTAACTCAGTGACGTGTGGGTTTTCAAGCATGAACTGCTCGTTTCAAGTCCTGCCACAACATCTCGATTGGGATGTCACTGAGTTAAAGCAGTTCTGCATGGAAGAGTGGGCCAAAATTCCTCCACAGCGACGTGAGAGACTTATCAACAACTACAGCAGCTAAAGGTGGCACAACCAGTTATTGAGTGTAAGGGGGCAATTACTTTTTCACAAAGGGGTATTGGGTGTTGCATAACTTTGTTTATGAAATAAATAAATATGTAATTGTTGTGTTATTTGTTCACTTATGTTCCCTTTATCTAATATTAGGTTTTGGTTGAAGATCTGATAACATTCAGTATCACAAATATGCAAAAGTAGAGAAAATTAGAAAGGGGGCAAATACTTTTTCATAGCACTGTATATCTAGTACACTGGTAAAGCCCACCCCAGTTATATCAGATATACATTAGAACAGCAAATAAACAAGTAACACAAAAGTTAAATTGTTTATCCATGAAAATAAGTCCCAATCAATATAGAAAGACTCAATAACAGAAATCATCTACTTAAGTAATCAAAAAACGACGCACTAGCAACGTCTTCTCTCATTCTCCATCGGCAACCATGGTGAACTTCTGAGATGGAAATCCAGAGAAGGATGATCCGATACAGAAGAACGGTCATGGCACTACTGTAACAGTACTCTTCTTGCATTGTGTACAATCCTCGACACGGACTCCAACTTGTAGCACTAGTCATGGAGATTTATTCTGATAGAAACAGCACAAAATTGCACGTCATGCAATGCACGGCTCACCATCCAACTCTGCACTCACGCACGCTGGTTTGGTGCTTGTTCACTGGGGAAAGTAGTTACCAAAATAATACAACAATTACAATACACAATATAATATTTTTTATAATGTACCTGATAGAAACAGCACAAAATTGCGTGTCATTCAACGCACGCCTCACCATCCAACTCTGCACTCACGCACTGTACAAAATATACGAAACCCCCCCACCAGACACAGTAAGTTGCTAGCTAGCATTAGCTGGAATCCTCTACAACAAAGTGCACAACAAATATGCACAAAAAATGCTGCATTTTATGTGTGATCTTCTAATAATATTTGCAATCAAATTGATATAAATTGTATATTGAAATCATCACTTGGGAGTATACAAATCACTTTTGACGTACAGTGCTTTGCAACCAACAACCTACCGCTGGTTTGGTGCTTGTTCACTGGGACGATTCTAACGTGAACATCCTCCCTCGTAAGCAAGCCACTCAAACCAGCCAATAAGATGCCATGTTGAGTAGGTGAAGGCAAGACAAAACTAAAACCAAAAATCCATTGGCTTAACAATAAAGTGTCAAGGGGAATCACCAATATAACCCTGTTACACTAAGGCAATGTCAAAGGTGGCTCCAGCAGGGAGTTTCCAGACACCAGGGTGTCATCTGCACTCTTCTGCCCCCCTCCCATCATCAGAACTGGTAGAGATTAAGCAGATGCTACTCAGCATCTGCAATAGACTTCTACTTCAACAGTAAGCAAGACAAGTTAAGGGTAACATTTTAGTTTAGTTTTTTTAACATGATATATTTCTATTTCTTTATTATTATTATTATTATTATTAATTAATTAATATTTTCTTATCTTCCTTGATTTATTGTGGTTGTTGATTACTTACTTTATAAGAGCATTGTTTGTCTACTTTATAATTGGTTACCTAATAGATGCTATTTTATCTGTTTAGTTTAGTTTGTTTGTTTAGAATGTGTTCTTTCAATATCAGTTGCTGGAATATACAGGGCCTTTATTCTTCAGCATTGGCCTGAAGAGTAGAGAATAGAGTTCAGGGGTGAAAATAAGGCGGTATGGTCCGGTACGGCATCCCGGCAAAATAAATAGTGGGGGTACTCTGTATAGGTAAAACATGAGCCTATCACAATAATGAAAACAAAATGTCAAAAGCACTGTAGGCTGTTACACCATTATGTATCCTTACCGCATGTCTGAGGCATGAAAAATGAGCGAATGGACTTGAAAATGGGTGGTAGGCCTATAGCCTATGCTCCAAAAGGCAATGTCGTTCGACAAGAACACTGACATTTTGCCAAGGCAGAGATGAGTGGCTTCCACCGAGACCCGCGTGGACAGCATTGGAGCCATTAACTAATGCCAAATGGCATTACACGTTTTGTGTAACAGATGTCTCTTTCCATTCACCACTGTTAGGAAGCTGGAAATATGTTGCAAGTGGATAAATTTGCGCGGGTAGCCTAGTAAAGTGATTGATTGAAATGATTGTTTGACAATCAGATGAAAACATGACTGTTTGTGTTTATGCCACAATAAAAGGTAATACATTTTAAAAGTATCACGACTCAGGATATGACGCAGATGCAGACACAGGAGGCGGATAGTTCGATTCTCAGAACAAAGGGGCAGGCAAAAGGCAGGTCGAGGGCAGGCAGAGGTTCGTAATCCAAGGCAGAGTCAAAAAAGGACAGAACGGCAGGCAGGGTCAGGGCAGGCAGAAAGGTTGGAACCGGGAAGACAAAAAAACTAGAACTCAAGAACAGGAGAAACGGGAAAAACGCTGGTAAGACCTGACAAAACAAGACGAACTGGCAACAGAAAGACAGAAAACGCAGGTATAAATACACAGGGGATAATGGGGAAAATAGGAGACACCTGGTGGGGGGTGGAGACAAGCAAAAGACAGGTGAAACAGATCAGGGTGTGACAAAAAGTTAAATGACATCTGTATGACTAGGCCCACAGAGATGCTATTGAGTTAATAGGGATTCTAAATATTAATCTATGATTTGGCAGGATTAGGCAGCCGCCTGGAGCGGCAGTTTGACGAGGGCGGCGTTTTTCGAGCTAAACTGACAAAGACGCACATCCAACAACACATAACACCTCACATTATTCTGCCCAAAAACAATGATAACTTCTCTCACTCAGTGGCATGAGGGCTATTTAGGTGAGCGCTGATGCCGCCCGATGATAAGCAGTACCCACTTTGCCAATGGCAGGGGCGCAGTATATTTTTCTTGTCCATGCCCAGTGCACCTCTCCATGGTGCTGTTGGAGAGAAGCAGCGCTGCTGCACGCCACCAACGCTCCATCAAATTAATTGAACATAAATTAGGCCTATGTAGCCTACAATAGAAAGAGTAGTAGTCTGTGGTTTTTGTGTAGCCCTAGATTGGAGATCAAATGTATTACAATGTCATGAGACACTTTTTAAATCATTAACTTATTCATGAGGAGAGAGTGTGCAGGAGAAAGTCAACACTAAAGGCAAGCAGGCAGACATCAGCTTTGGAGCGGCTGCGGCATAATCAAACAGAGGTGGACAGCAAATTTCAACAATTGTCTTCATTTTAATTCGACTTCACTAACAACAAGAGGGCTTTCATTGAGGCTATTTCTTCCTTTAAAAAAATAAACTATTTTTCACAGAAGCATTTATGCTATCCATACATTTGTCGGCATGCACTCCCCAAATACCGCCATGTCTGGGAAGGGCTTGGTGTGTTTAGCTAAAACCAGGTGTAACATGTACGCTGGGAGTCGGGAAGCAAGTACAGGGAGTTAATTTAATAATAAATTAAACAAAACAAACACAAGTAGTGTACAGACATGAAACACAAACACAGAGTCAATAACGCCTAGGGAAGGAACCAAAGGGAGTGACATATATTGGGGAGGTAATAAGGAAGGTGATTAAGTCCAGGTGAGCCCGATGACGTGCAGGTGCGCGTAATGATGAATCCCAGGACCGGTGACCTCGAACATCGGAGAGGGAGTATACGTGACAGCCGCATGACGATGCCGAGAAGCGGGACAGTCCCGAGGACCAGGGGCGGAACAGTCGCTTCTACTGAGACCCGGGAGCCGGTCGCTTCTGCTGAGGCGCGGAACCTGTCGAACTTGCTGAGGCATGGGAGCGTGTAGAGTCAGCTGAAGCATGGGAACCTGTTGAGTCAGCTGAAGCATGGGAACCTGTTGAGCCAGCTGAGGCATGGGAACCTGTCGAGCCAACCGAGGCACTGGAACCTGTTGAGTCAGCAGAGGCAACGCAGGACTACGCCAACCAGCGGGACGGTCCCGAGCACCAGGGGCGGAACAGTCGCTTGACCTGAGACCCGAAACCCAGTCGCTTCTACTGAGGCGCGGAACCTGACGAACTTGCTGAGGCATGGGAGCGTGTAGAGTCAGCTGAAGCATGGGAACCTGTCGAGCCGGCTTACGCATGGGAACTTGTCAAGCCGGCTGAGACATGGGAACCTGTCGAGCCGGCTGAGGCATGGGAACCTGTCGAGCCGGCTGAGGCATGGGAACCTGTCGAGCCGGCTGAGGCATGGGAACATGTCGAGCCGGCTGAGGCTTGGGAGACTGCCGAGCCTACAGAGTCTTGTGAACCTGGCGAGCCAGCTGAGGTATGGAAGCCTGACGAGCTAGCTGAGGCATCCTCGATAGACTCGGCAACGGACACTTGACGGGCCAACCAGGTCTTGTGAACCTGACGAGCCAGCTGAGGCTTTCCCGGTTGCGGTACCCGGACCTGACGTCACCTACACTAACAAAAAACACTCCCTGATGCTTCCCTTTGGTGAGGAATTATTCTATAACGTATACGCTGGGAGTCGAGAAGCAAGTACAGGGAGTGAATGTAATAATAATTGAAACAAAACAAGAAACACGAGTAGCGTACAGACATGAAACGCAAACACAGAGTCAATAACGCCTAAGGAAGGACCCAAAGGGAGTGATATAATTTATATAGGGGAGGTAATCAGGAAGGTGATTGAGTCCAGGTGTGCCTGATGATGATGTGCAGGTGCGTGTAATGATGACTCCCAGGACCGTTGACCTCGAACTCTGGAGAGGGAGTATATGTGACACCAGGGCTCAAATTAAGTGAAGGTATGCCATACCATTGTTAAAGAAAAGGGCAAAAAGGATACCCATTGTTAGCTTTATATTTTGAAATAAATAAATAAAAAGTATCCAGATAATATAAAGTGTTCTATGACAATGCTTAGCTATGAATGCCTTGTGCTACAAACAAGCTTTTAAATGCCCACAAAATATTTGAGGAGAAAAAAAATGTACTTTGCTAGTCTGTCCCTATTAATTGAGCTTTTCACTTTCTGAAAAGAGAAGATGTTTAAACCCAGGCAGCTTTTAGGGAAGCACTTGTTGGGTTAAGCAACGGACGAGTAGCCAGCAGTTGAAGCTTACATTTTTCTGCGTCGGTCAAGTCGCTTCTGTCTGGGTGGATAGGTCACTTTTGACAGTGCCATGCTTAGATTCATACTGCTGTCTAAAACTTAATTATTTGCAAACAGCAACCGTTTCTTTGCAAACAAGACACTGGTTTGACATTGGAGAAATGTGGTAAGAATGCCTATTTCTCTGTCCATTCTTCCCTGACACTTCTATTTTCATTATCCACCTTTCTTTTGAGACTTTTTCAGAGCGACATTTTCTCTTGATTGCAAGCTGTTTTCAACGCACAAAGATATACAGTGGGGGAAAAAGTATTTAGTCAGCCACCAATTGTGCAAGTTCTCCCACTTAAAAAGATGAGAGAGGCCTGTAATTTTCATCATAGGTACACGTCAACTATGACAGACAAAATGAGGGAAAAAAATCCAGTAAATCACATTGTAGGATTTTTTATGAATTTATTAGCAAATTATGGTGGACAATAAGTATTTGGTCAATAACAAAAGTATCTCAATACTTTGTTATATACCCTTTGTTGGCAATGACACAGGTCAAACATTTTCTGTAAGTCTTCACAAGGTTTTCACACACTGTTGCTGGCCCATTCCTCCATGCAGATCTCCTCTAGAGCAGTGATGTTTTGTGGCTGTCGCTGGGCAACACAGACTTTCAACTCCCTCCAAAGATTTTCTATGGGGTTGAGATCTGGAGACTGGCTAGGCCACTCCAGGACCTTGAAATGCTTCTTACGAAGCCACTCCTTCGTGGCCCGGGCGGTGTGTTTGGGATCATTGTCATGCTGAAAGA
The DNA here is from genome assembly GCF_020615455.1 of Coregonus clupeaformis. Taxonomy (NCBI): domain Eukaryota; kingdom Metazoa; phylum Chordata; class Actinopteri; order Salmoniformes; family Salmonidae; genus Coregonus; species Coregonus clupeaformis. The sequence continues at coordinate 36,240,738 of NC_059194.1, forward strand.
CCCAGCCACGTTTCATCTTCAATGCCCTTGCTGATGGAAGGAGGTTTTCACTCAAAATCTCATGGTACATGGCCCCATTCATTGTTTCCTTTACACTGATCAGTCGTCCTGGTCCCTTTGCAGAAAAACAGCCCCAAAGCATGATGTTTCCACCCCCATGCTTCACAACAGGTATGGTGTTCTTTGGATGCAACTCAGCATTCTTTGTCCTCCAAACACGACGAGTTGAGTTTTTACCAAAAAGTTATCTTTTGGTTTCATCTGACCATATGACATTCCCCCAATCCTCTTCTGGATCATCCAAATGCACTCTAGCAAACTTCAGACGGGCCTGGACATGTACTGGCTTAAGCAGGGGTACACGTCTGGCACTACAGGATTTGAGTCCCTGGCAGCGTAGTGTGTTACTGATGGTAGGCTTTGTTACTTTGGTCCTAGCTCTCTGCAGGTCATTCACTATGTCTTCCATTGTCACGATCGTCATACGAAGCAGACCAAGGCGCAGCGTGAAATGCGTACATCTTTTATTTCAGTACTTTCCAATACACAAAACAACAAAACGAAACATGAAGTCCTCGGTCATACACACAAACCAACAGGGAACAAGATCCCACGAATAACAAGTGCACACAAGGCTGCCTAAGTATGGTTCCCAATCAGAGACAACAAGCAACAGCTGATTCTCGTTGCCTCTGATTGAGAACCACCCCGGCCAACACAGAAACACATAACCTAGAACATACCATAGAAACACGACACATAGACTCTACACAACGAAACTAACACCCTGGCTCAACATACAAGAGTCCCCAGAGCGAGGGCGTGACAGTACCCCCCAAAAGGTGCGGACTGCGACCGCGCCAACATAAACCCAACAGGGGAGGAACCGGGTGGGCATTCCTCCTCTGAGGCGGATCCGGCTCCGGGCGTGACCACCACCCTCTAACAACCCCCCCGTAGCGCCCCTGGTCTGGTCTGGCCCCGCTGGCTGGAGCTGGACTGGACATCGGTGGAGCGGATTGCTTAGGCTCCGGTGTGGAGCAGCTGACCGGTACCTGACCAGGCACCGGTGAAACGGGCACATGCTGTGCCGGACTGACGACGCGCATCACAGGCTTGGTGCAGGGAGCAGGAATGGGCCGGACCGGGCTGACGACGCGCACCACTGACTTGGTGCGGGGAGCAGGAACGGGCCGGACCGGGCTGGCGATGCGCACCACAGGCTTGGTGCGGGGAGCAGGAACAGGCCGGACCGGACTGACGAAGCGCACCATTGGCTTGGTGCGGGGAGCAGGAATGGTTTGGACTGGGCTGACGAAGCGCACCATTGGCTTGGTGCGGGGAGCAGGAATGGGTCGGACTGGGCTGACGAAGCGCACCATTGGCTTGGTGCGGGGAGCAGGAACGGGCCAGGCCGGGCTGGCGACGCGCACCATTTGCTTGGTGCGAGGGGCAAGAACAGGCCGGGCCGGGCTGGTGACGCGCAGCATAGGCTTGTTGCGAGGGGCAGGAACAGGCCGGACCGGGCTGTGGAGACGGACTGGAGGTCTGGAGCGAAGAGCTGACACAACCCGTCCTGGCTGAATGCCTATTTTTACACACTCTGTGTGAGGCATCAGCACAGGATGTACAGGGCTGTGTACTCACACTGGCACTACAGCACGTGACACTGGCGCAGGATATCCGGGACCGAGCAGGGGTACTGGAGGCCACGAGCGTTGAGCCGGCACACTCCGTCCTGGCTGCATGCCCACCTTAGCACGACACGTGCGTGGTGCTCACACAGGACGTACCGGACTGTGCCGGACCACTCGCGGCACAGTACGCAGCTCCGCATACCTCGGAACCTGCCCAGTCTCACGCTGCCTAGCCTGAGTACGGGGAGTTGGCTCTGCTCTACCTCTAGGCTCCGCCAACCTCCCTTCCAGCCCCCAAACCCGGTGGCCTCCTCTCCTAATCCCCAAACTCGCCCTGTAGCTGCCTCCAGCAGCCCCGTCAGTCCCATGCCGTGTGCCCCCCTAAAAATGTCTTGGGGTTGCCTCTTGCGTGTCCGACGTCGGCCCGGTTGGCGCCGCTGCTCCTCTCTATGGCGCGCCTCCCCCGTCTCCTCCCACGGACGGCGATCCATACCGGCCTGGATTTCCTCCCAAGTCCAGGACCCCTGCCCGTCCAAGATCTCCTACCAAGTCCAGGCTGTCTGCTCCTGGGCACGCTGCTTGGTCCTGTTTTGGTGGGATCTTCTGTCACGATCGTCATACGAAGCAGACCAAGGCGCAGCGTGAAATGCGTACATCTTTTATTTCAGTACTTTCCAATACACAAAACAACAAAACGAAACGTGAAGTCCTCGGTCATACACACAAAACAACACGGAACAAGATCCCACGAATAACAAGTGCACACAAGTCTGCCTAAGTATGGTTCCCAATCAGAGACAACAAGCAACAGCTGATTCTCGTTGCCTCTGATTGAGAACCACCCCGGCCAACACAGAAACACATAACCTAGAACATACCATAGAAACACGAAACATAGACTCTACACAACGAAACAAACACCCTGGCTCAACATACAAGAGTCCCCAGAGCCAGGGCGTGACAGTACCCCCCCAAAGGCGCGGACTGCGACCGCGCCAACATAAACACAACAGGGAAGGGGCCGGGTGTGACCACCACCCTCTAACAACCCCCCCCGTAGCGCCCCTGGTCTGGTCTGGCCCCGCTGGCTGGAGCTGGACTAGACATCGGTGGAGCGGATTGCTTAGGCTCCGGTGTGGAGCAGCTGACCGGTACCTGACCAGGCACCGGTGAAACGGGCACGGGCTGTGCCGGACTGACGACGCGCACCACAGGCTTGGTGCGGGGAGCAGGAAAAGGCCGGACCGGACTGACGACGCGCACCATTGGCTTGGTGCGGGGAGCAGGAATGTGCCGGACCGGGCTGACGACGCGCACCACAGGCTTGGTGCGGGGAGCAGGAACAGGCCGGACCGGACTGACGACGCGCACCATTGGCTTGGTGCGGGGAGCAGGAACGTGCCGGGGCGGGCTGGTGACGCGCACCATAGGCTTGGTGCGGGGAGCAGGAACCGGCCGGGCCGCGCTGGCGACGCGCACCATTTGCTTGGTGCGAGGGGCAGGAACAGGCCGGGCCGGGCTGGCGACGCACACCATTGACTTTGGTGATTTTATCAGTGTAATCAGATTGAAAATATTAGGATATGTTATTCACGTTTCACTGATTATACAGGATACTAACTAGGCGTGTTAAACATTTTGTTTAATCTGTAGCATAGGCCTTGGAATTGGGCTGCTATTATGTTCTGTTCTGCTAACTATTAGCTGAGAAAAACATGGTCCAAGTCAAAACCTATTGCTGACCTCTGCTGTATTATTTTCTAGTTTAGAAGGGTTAGGAGGGGGAGGTGGCAATTGTTAGGGTGGCAGAATGTACAGGGCCATTCTGCCGCCCATACATTTTTTGGGTGCATGCTCGTGCACACACAGGAGGTCCCTTACCGAGAAGAAATTAAATTTACTTTCAGCCCTGATAGAGATCCTGATTTTATTGAAATCATTAATAAGACAGACATTATAATATTGACGGAAACATGGTGTAGAGCCGATGTAGCTACCCACTGTCCGTGTAATTACAGCGAGATCATTGTACAATGTGGTCCTCTGTAGCTCAGCTGGTAGAGCACGGCGCTTGTAACGCCAAGGTAGTGGGTTCGATCCCCGGGACCACCCATACACAAAAATGTATGCACGCATGACTGTAAGTCGCTTTGGATAAAAGCGTCTGCTAAGTGGCATATTATTATTTATTATTACAATCACAAAAAATTAAAAACATAAGACAGGGGAGAGACTTGGGGAGGTTAATAATTTGATACAAATCAAAAATTAATGATTCAATACAAACCCTAAAAATGGGAAACAATCACATCTGGTTGAAAATCTAAAAATAATTAATTCCATCCAAAGAGATGTATTTCTCTGTGCCATATACTGTATGTATAGCCATCTGAGTCTCCATACTATTCAGGTGACATATTCTCTAACTTTGAGTTAGAGACCTGCCATTTTCAAGCCAAGGTAATGTGCTGGTATGTGGTGACCTTAATGCCAGAACAGAAACACTTCTTGATATAACCATCACACAGAGAGACCACTTTATAATTGACCACAATTTCTTTAACCATTTGAATATGCCCCCCAGAAATACCAAAAATTGAAGGATCTGCTGCAGCTCTGCCGAAGCATGGGTCTGTACATTGTCAATGGTAGGGTACGAGGGAACTCTTTAGGAAGTCATGCCTATTGCTCATCTCTTGGCTGTAGGCTATTTATCTGACATACAGTGAGGGAAAAAAGTATTTGATCCCTCTGCAAAACATGACTTAGTACTTGGTGGCAAAACCCTTGTTGGCAATCACAGAGGTCAGATGTTTCTTGTAGTTAGCCACCAGGTTTGCACACATCTCAGGAGGGATTTTGTTCCACTCCTCTTTGCAGATCTTCTCCAAGTCATTAAGGTTTCGAGGCTGATGTTTGGCAACTCGAACCTTCAGCTCCTGCCACAGATTTTCTATGGGATTAAGGTCTGGAGACTGGCTAGGCCACTCCAGGACCTTAATGTGCTGCTTCTTGAGCCACTCCTTTGTTGCCTTGGCCGTGTGTTTTGGGTCATTGTCATGCTGGAATACCCATCCACGACCCATTTTCAATGCCCTGGCTGAGGGAAGGAGGTTCTCACCCAAGATTTGACGGTACATAGCCCCGTCCATCGTTCCTTTGATGCGGTGAAGTTGTCCTGTCCCCTTAGCAGAAAAACACTCCTAAAGCATAATGTTTCCACCTCCATGTTTGACGGTGGGGATGGTGTTCTTGGGGTCATAGGCAGCATTCCTCCTCCTCAAAACACGGCGAGTTGAGTTGATGCCAAAGAGCTCGATTTTGGTCTCATCTGACCACAACACTTTCACCCAGTTCTCCTCTGAATCATTCAGATGTTCATTGGCAAACTTCAGACGGGCCTGCATATGTGCTTTCTTGAGCAGGGGGACCTTGTGGGCGCTGCAGGATTTCAGTCCTTCACGGCGTAGTGTGTTACCAATTGTTTTCTTGGTGATTATGGTCCCAACTGCCTTGAGATCCTTGACAATATCCTTCTGTGTAGTTCTGGGCTGATTCCTCACCATTATCATGATCATTGTCCCTGACATCCTTGGAGAGCTCTTTGGTCTTGGCCATGATGGAGAGTTTGGAATCTGATTGATTGATTGCTTCTGTGGACAGGTGTCTTTTATACAGGTAACAAGCTGAGATTAGGAGCACTCCCTTTAAGAGTGTGCTCCTAATCTCAGCTCGTTACCTGTATAAAAGACACCTGGGAGCCAGAAATCTTTCTGATTGAGAGGGGGTCAAAAACGTATTTCCCTCATTAAAATGCAAATCAATTTATAACATTTTTGACATTAGTTTTTCTTGATTTTTTTGTTGTTATTCTGTTTCTGACTGTTCAAATAAACCTACCATTAAAATCATAGACTGATAATTTCTTTGTCAGTGGGCAAACGTACAAAATCAGCATGTGATCAAATACTTTTTAAAGGACTAATAACTCCTATCTTTAGCTGTGTGAACAGTAACCTGGGGATGGTACTTTGTAGTATTAAACGTTCAAGACTTTTAGACTTCCTTGTTGAACAAAGTGTCCTGACCAAAAGCCAAATTGGACATCTGATCATATTCACAGCCTGAACTCCCTTATTGACACCCATGTGAACCAAAATAAAAATCAAATATTCTCCTGCTTTGTTGATTTAAAAAAAGCATTTAATTCCATTTGGCATGATGCTCTCCTGTACAAACTTATATGATTTTATCAAATCTATGAATACAAACAGTAAATGTACAATAAAAATGAAGCAAACAAATAAACTACATTACTCAAGGTCAGGGAGTCCGGCAAGGTTGCAGCCTAAGCCCCGCTTTATTTAACATAAATTAATTTGCAAAACTATTAGAAAAGCCCAGAGCACCTGGTCTCACCCTGCATGACACGGAAGTTAAATTCCTTCTGTATGCAGATTATCTAGTTCTGTTGTCACCCACAACATCATCTAAATATCCTACATCAGTACTGTCAGACATGGTCCCTGACAGTAAACTTCAAGAATACAAAAAACATGATTTTCTTAAAACACAATTTCAGAAATACAAAGACATAGAACACACAAAAGTATATTCTTATCTGGGCTTAAAGATAAGCTCCACAGGTTATTTTATTTTATTTTAACCAAATTGTTGATATCCACTTGGTAGTTACGATCTTGTCTCATCGCTGAATGGGCTCGGGAGAGGCGAAGGTTGAGACATGCAACCTCCGAAACGTGACCCGCCAAGCCGCGCTGCTTCTTAACACACTGCTCGCTTAACCCGGAAGCCTGCCGCACCAATGTGTCAGAGGAATCACTGTTCAACTGACAACTGATGTCAGCTTTCAGGCACCCGGGTCGCCACAAGGAGTCGCTAGAGCACGATGAGCCAAGGAAATCCCCCCGGCCAAATCCTCCCCTAACCCAGATGGCACTGGGCCAATTGTGTGCCAACCTATGGGGCACCCGGTCACGGGCTGTAGTGCCGCTTCAGCAATGCAGTGCCTCAGATCGCTGCGCCACTCGGGAGGACCCAGCTCCACGGGTAATTTCTACTTGGCTGTAAATGAACTGCAAGAGAAAGCAAGGAGGGCTTTTTTCGCTATCAAAGACAAATTAAAATTAACTTACCAATTAGAACCTGGCACAAAATATTGAAATCTACAATATGTAGTGAATCAAGATTATTTATTTTTTTGGACAATGGGACAAACATCCAATTGAAATCCTGCTTGCAGAATTCTGCAAAATCATTCTAAGAGTACATAGGAAAGCCACAAATAATGCATTCAGGGCAGAATCAAGCCAATATCCATTGCTAATTCATATCCAAAAACGAGCCATCAAATTCTACAACCACCTAAAATATATTACCTAATGGGAAAACATGACAAAATCTCAAAGCAAACTGAAATGCTATTTGGCCCTAAACAGACAGTACACGATGGGAGACTATCTGACCACTGTGACTGATAGAAAATGGAGGAAGAAATGTACAATGTGCAGAGAGAGGCCACCATCGGCAGTCCTGGCTCTCAAGCAAAGACAGTTAATGTGCACACTGCCCACAAAATGAGGTGGAAACTTTGCTGCACTTCCTAACCTCCTGCCAAATGTATGACGATATAAGATGTAAGGTGTGAGTAGTTCAATAAATCTATGAGCTATTTTATCTTCATTTATAAGCTATTTTACATTTTATTTAGTGGACCGATACAATCGTTTTTGTGTTTGTTTTTGTACATAGTTAATAATTTAACATTTTAAATGTCTTTCTCTTTTGAAGCGTTTGTGTGTTTAATGTTAACTGTTAATTTGTTATTGTTTATTTCACTTGCTTTGGGAATGTTAACATATGTTTCCAATGCCAATAATGAACCAATCACGTTTTGCATTGGGTGGGACCATTAAAAACTTAAATTCTACCAAATAAAACAATGGCAGAGCAACAAAAGCATTTCTGTGCAAGCTGAAAAAGAGCACTGATTATTTTGGAGTGATTATGGAACGGAGTGGAAGGCTTCAGGGAACCGGGTGCATAGTCACAGATCACCAGTATGTACTCGTAACCTGCGCTACTCTTCTCCAATGGTCCAACAATGTCCATTGCAATTCTCTTGAATGGGTATTACTCGCACTGAACAAAGAGGAGCCTGGTCAGACCTATGGACAGCACTGGCTTTCTGGCATGTAGGGCGTTTTTGTACATCAGTGTACATGGAGGGCCAAAATAAATGGGAACCTGAGGTAGGTCTTATGTTGCCCTAGATGGCCTGCCCATGGAACTGTACATGCAAGATTGAGCACAAGTGGCCTACAGCTAGACGGCACCACTAACTTCCTGTTATCTGCTTCTGACCCAAGGTAGCGTAAGTGGTTGTCTACTATCTAAATCCCCCCACATGAAGATTGGCTGTCCCCAGAGAAGGCCTTGTCAAACAAAAGTTTAATGGTTGGATCAGACTTCTGAAGTGTAGCAAAAGTTTACGGAACATCCCATTGTACCTCTAACCCAGACACATCAGCAACAGGAACAGGGGTCCCCAAATACTTCTCAAGACGCAGCTGGTGGCGTGACCTTCTGGGCCCTTTGGTTCCACCCTTGCACAGACTATCACACAAGTCAGGCAGAGGTAGTATACCAGCTCATGTTCCTTGCCCTCCTTGACCCACAAAAGTTCCCCAGATATAGGGAAACTGTAAGGGTTGGGGTGAGGTGTGACCCAGGTGCTGGATATACAGTAGGCAGTAGGCAGAGATGGTGAAACAAGGATCTTTACTGGTGGTCCCGAATCCAAAATAACTGACTTTTCACGATAAAATAAAGGTGGAGCAAATAAGTCTCCAAAAACCGTCTGACAGCCAAAATACGAAATACTACCTAAGACTGAAACAAATAACGAAACAGGGAGAACACTTCTCAAGTACCTACATTTACATTTACATTTTAGTAATTTAGCAGACACTCTTATCCAGAGCGACTTACAGTTAGTGAGTGCATACATTATTATTACTTTTTTTTTAATTTTTATACTGGCCCCCCGTGGGAAGTACCTGTACAGAGATATCCAATCAGACACTGGGTAGTACTGCTGGACATAGAGAAACTTGCAGAGAAAACTGATCAAGGGAACACAGGGAAGTGAGGGCATAAATACACAGGTGAACCGATAGACACAGGTGACACCAATAAGATGATGATTAGTCCCGACTGTGAGTGAGGAGGTGCCTAAGGTTGTCGGAGGATGACACCTAGTGGCTCGCTCTGGAACTGCGACCCCCTCCTGTAACAGGAAACCTTCCCAATACTGCGTTCGCAAGTCTCGAGGAAAGTCCAGGAACACCACCAGACAGGCGCGACTGTCAGCCTTGGCTTTGATCTCAATCTAGAAAGTACTTCTCTCAGATATAAAATTAAAGGGCAAACTATAGGACCCTGCCACTGTCATTTTCATAACGAAGGACCGGAGGATGGACTGTTTTCAAATGATCATCATTGGGTGAGTGGCATTTCTTTTTTTATTGCAGTTCATTTGCTGTTGCTATTAATCTCTTTGATATAATGCGTGTGAAACATTGTTGCATTTGAACGTTAGATCACAGGTTATTTTGTGCGCTGAATGTGATAAAATATGTTTGCAATGGTCGTGTTTTTGCATTGCTATGATTGGGGTCTACTGGTTTATTATTTTCGAGTGAATGGGCTGCTTATTTTTTAACATTATTTGAAGCTGCGTGTGACTGCTATAGGCACTCTCTTTCAGCATGGTGCCGAAATAGCGGAGAAAGGGTGCCTGTTTTCTTTGCTCTGACTCGCAGTAACTTTCCACGGTCCTGAATCAATAGTTAAGGCTATGTGTGGTTGAATTTATTCCGCCACTATGTGAACGTGACTGTTGTCTTCAGTAACTGTTCTGTGAAACGATGTGTAGCTTTTCGGCCTTATATATCACATGGCGTATGAATGCATTTCTAAAGGGTTATAGAGTAAGCTAAACAACACGATTATCAAAAAAAGTTGGTTATATGTAGTTAGCTGCAGATTCATGCATTGCAGTAAAGTTATGAGTTGGGAATATGGTTAATTGTTTAGCTAGCTAGCTACATGTCTAAACAAAAGACTTCACTATGCAAGTAACCATTTCACTGTACCATTTACACCTTCTGTATCCTGTGCAGGTGGCAAATAAACTTAGATTTTATTTCATATAGTGTGTGTTTACAAGAGACGGTAATGCGAAGAACAACATGACCTGCACCAAAGTCAAATTAGGATATAACGTTAGGCCAATGAGACAGTGTCCAAGTTCTAAGATTCTCCGGCAGAATGCCCTGCTTTTATTTCGTCACACTCACAACCGTAAGCTATTTTCTGTAATTAGCTTGCCAATAACTTGTAAATAATTATCTTGTATTTTCCTGTAATTATGAATTAAAATTAGCTCAAGCTAAGACACTGACAGCTATAATATGATCATAATTTGAACTGGCTAGCCAGCTAACTTAACAGGCTAGAAACTAACCAAAACATTGTTTAGAAAGTTGTTTTTAGTTGCCTGGTTTGCTAGATTGGCATATCCTAAATTCATTTTTAAACGGATGGGTTTGTTGGTGTTAAAATACACCAGTTATGGTATTTTGGACCACCAGGCTGTTGATGTCATGCAGCCTGTTGTTTTTGTGTTTATACTTTTTCACAAGGAGAAGTTTGATGTTGGACGAAAATATAATGTTCATGATGTCACTGCGACAACTGTCTACAGACATGTCGATAGAAATAGTATAAACCAGCCTTTAGTCTTGAAATATTTGGTTGTTTAGCACATGGCTTCACATGTGAATCCTTAAAGAGATGGGTTGGGCTAAGACTTAAGAGGGTGAGAACAATGCTAAATAGGTGTAGACAAACAAGAGCTCTCCAGTAGGTGTAGCAAAAACATTCAAGGGCCATTCTTTCAAAAGTGGGGATACAAGTTTATTAACTCAAAGCAGAATTACTTTCCCATTGTTCCTCAGCTGTAGTGTATGATATATCATTTTCTAGCTCTGAGTCTCTACTTTTATCCAATGTAATAAAATACTATTTCAAATGTTGCTACATAGGACCGAATCCAGGTGGTCGGTCACTTATGTATTGTATTTTTCTTTATTTATTAAGGATCCCTATTAGCTGCTGCCAATGCAGCAGCTACTCTTCCTGGGGTCCAGCAACATTAAGGCAGTTATATACTGTACAATAAAAAATTTTACATGACTACATTTCATAACACTTTACACAACACATTAAGTGTGTTCCCTCAGGCCACTAATCTACTGTCACATATCTACAACACAAAATTCATGTGTACAAAATCCATGTGTGTAGAGTGTGTGTCTTATCATGTGTATGACGAAATGGCGCCGGAGAAGATGGCTGCCGTTTTACAGCCCTCTAACCAATTGTACTATTATGTGTGTTTTTCCGCGTTATTTGTAATTTATTTTGTACATAATGTTTCTGCCATTGTCTCTTATAACCAAAAAGAGCTTCTGGATATCAGGACAGCGATTACTCACCTCGTATTGGACTAATAATTTTTCTTCAACGAGGCGGCCGCGAAGGATATCCTACAGACACCCAACAAGGCCAAAATCCCCGTCATTCGCATGAGGAAGAGACTGAGATATCGTGGACGTAGGTCGGGGTGCCTTGTAAGGATCCGACGGCGAGCGAGTAAACTGCCGCTCCCATCAATCCTATTAGCCAATCTTCAATCATTGGAAAATAAATTGGATGACCTAAGATTACGGTTATCCTACAAACGGGACATTAAAAACTGTAATATCTTATGTTTCACCAAGTCGTGGCTGAACGACAACATGGATAACATACAGCTAGCGGGCTATACGCTACGTCGGCAGGATAGAACGGCTGACTCAGGTAAGACAAGGGGTGGCGGTCTGTGTATATTTGTAAACGACAGCTGCTGCACAAAATCAAATACTAAGGAAGTCTCGAGGTTTTGCTCGCCGGAGGTAGAGTATCTTATGATAAGCTGTAGACCACACTATTTACCAAGAGAGTTTTCATCTATATTTTTCATAGCTGTCTATTTACCACCACAAACCAATGCTGGCATTAAGATTGCACTGAATGAGCTGTATAATAAGTCAACAGGAAAACGCTCATCCAGAGGCAGCGCTCCTAGTGGCCGGGGACTTTAACGCAGGGAAACTTAAATCCGTTCTACCTAATTTCTACCAGCATGTTAAATGAACAACAAGAGGAAAAAAAAACTCTAGACCACCTTTACTCCACACACAGAGACGCATACAAAGCTCTCCCTTGCCCTCCATTTGGCAAATCTGACCATAACTCTATCCTCCTGATTCCTGCTTATAAGCAAAAACTAAAGCAGGAATCACCAGTGACTCGGTTAATAAAAAAGTGGTCAGATGACGCAGATGCTAAGCTACAGGACTGTTTTGCTAGCACAGACTGGAACATGTTCCGGGATTCTTCAGATAGCATTGAGGAGTACACCACATCAGTCACTGGCTTCATCAATAAGTGCATCGATGACGTCATCCCCACAGTGACCGTACGTACATAACCCAACCAGAAGCCATGGATTACAGGAAACATCTGCACTGAGCTAAAGGGTAGAGCTGCCGCTTTCAAGGAGCGGGACACTAACCCGGACACTTATAAGAAATCCCGCTATGCCCTCCGACGAACCATCAAACAGGCAAAGAGTCAATACAGGACTAAGATTGAATCGTACTACACCGGCTCTGACGCTCGTCGGATGTGGCAGGGCTTGAAAACTATTACAGACTACAAAGGGAAGCACAGCCGCGAGCTTCCCAGTGACACAAGCCTACCAGACAAGCTAAACTAATTCTATGCTCGCTTCGAGGCAAGCAACACTGAAGCATGCATGAGAGCACCAGCTGTTCCGGATGACTATGCGATCACGCTCTCCGTAGCCGATGTGAGTAAGACTTTTAAGCAGGTCAACATTCACAAGGTCGCAGGGCCAGACGGATTACCAGGACGTGTGCTCCGAGCATGTGCTGAACAACTGGCAAGTGTCTTCACTGACATTTTCAACATGTCCCTGACTGAGTCTGTAATACCAACATGTTTCAAGCAGACCACCATAGTCCCCGTGCCCAATGACACTAAGATAACCTGCCTAAATGTCTACCGACCCGTAGCACTGACGTCTGTAGCCATGAAGTGCTTTGAAAGGCTGGTCATGGCTCACATCAACACCATTATCCCAGAAACCCTAGACCCACTCCAATTTGCATACCGCTCCAACAGATCCACAGATGATGCAATCTCTATTGTACTCCACACTGCCCTTTCCCACCTGGACAAGAGGAACACATACGTGAGAATGCTATTCATTGACTACAGCTCAGCATTCAACACCATATTGGCCTCAAAGCTCATCACTAAGCTAAGGATCCTGGGACTAAACACCTCCCTCTGCAACTGGATCCTGGACATCCTGATGGGCCGCCTCCAGGTGGTAAGGGTAGGTAACAACACATCTGCCACACTGATCCTCAACATGGGGGCCCCTCAGGGGTGCGTGCTCAGTCCCCTCCTGTACTCCCTGTTCACCCATGACTGCATGGTCAGGCAAGACTCCAACACCATCATTAAGTTTGCAGACGACACAACAGTGGTAGGCCTGATAACCGACAACGATGAGACAGCCTATAGGGAGGAGGTCAGAGACCTGGCCGTGTGGTGCCAGGATAACAACCTCTGCCTCAACGTGACCAAGACAAAGGAGATGAATGTGGACTTCCGGAAAAAAAAGAGGACTGAGCACGCACCCATTCTCATCGACGGGGCTGTAGTGGAACAGGTTGAGAGCTTCAAGTTCCTTGGTGTCCACATCACCAACGAACTATCATGGTCCAAACACAACAAGACAGTCGTGAAGAGGGCACGACAAAGCCTATTCCCCCTCAGGAGACTGAAAAGGTTCGGCATGGGTCCTCAGATCCTCAAAAAATTCTACAGCTGCACCATCGAGAGCATCCTGACTGGTTGCATCACCGCCTGGTATGGCAACTGCTTGGCCTCCGACCGTAAGGCACTACAGAGGGTAGTGCGTACGGCCCAGTACGTCACTGGGGCCAGGCTTCCTGCCATCCAGGACCTCTATACCAGGCGTTGTCAGAGGAAGGCCCTCAAAATTGTCAGACTCCAGCCACCCTAGTCATAGACTGTTCTCTCTGCTACCGCACGGCAAGCGGTACCGGAGTGCCAAGTCTAGGTCCAAAAGACTTCTCAACAGCTTCTTCCCCCAAGCCATAGGACTCCTGAACAGCTAATCATGTCTACCCGGACTATTTGCACTGCCCCCCCACCCCATATTTGTATGCTGCTGCTACTCTGTTAATTATTTATGCATAGTCACTTTAACTCTACCCACATGTACATATTACTTCAACTACCTCAACTAGCCGCTGCCCCCGCACATTGACTCTGCACCGGTACCCCCCTGTATATATAGCCTCCCTACTGTTATTTTATTTTAGTTCTGCTCTTTTTTTCTCAACACTTTTTTGCTGTTGTTTTATTTTACTTTTTTGTATAAAAAATAAATGCACTGTTGGTTAAGGGCTGTAAGTAAGCATTTCACTGTAATGTCTGTACCTGTTGTATTCGGCGCCAATAAAATGTATATGTGGCCAATAAAATTTGATTTGATTTGAATTGTATGTGTGTCTGTGCCTGGGTGTCTCTTCACAGTCCCCGCTGTTCCATAAGGTGTATTTTATCCGTTTTTTCAATCTGATTCTTCTGCTTGCATCAGTTACCTGATGTGGAATAGAGTTCCATGTAGCCATGGCTCTATGTAAATCAAATCAAATCAAATCAAATTGTATTGGCCACATGCGCCGAATTGGTCAGTTGGTCAGCACATGCTCAGAGTACAGAGTGATCACATAGTCATCCGGAACAGCTGGTGCTCTCATGCATGCTTCAGTGTTGCTTGCCTCGAAGTGAGCATAGAAGTAGTTTAGCTCGTCTGGTAGGCTTGTGTCACTGGGAAGCTCGCGGCTGTGCTTCCCTTTGTAGTCTGTAATAGTTTTCAAGCCCTGCCACATCCGACGAGCGTCAGAGCCGGTGTAGTACGATTCAATCTTAGTCCTGTATTGACTCTTTGCCTGTTTGATGGTTCGTCGGAGGGCATAGCGGGATTTCTTATAAGCGTCCGGGTTAGAGTCCCGCTCCTTGAAAGCGGCAGCTCTACCCTTTAGCTCAGTGCAGATGTTTCCTGTAATCCATGGCTTCTGGTTGGGTTATGTACGTACGGTCACTGTGGGGAAGACGTCATCGATGTACTTATTGATGAAGCCAGTGACTGATGTGGTGTACTCCTCAATGCTATCTTAAGAATCCCGGAACATGTTCCAGTCTGTGCTAGCAAAACAGTCCTGTAGCTTAGCATCTGCGTCATCTGACCACTTTTTTATTAACCGAGTCACTGGTGATTCCTGCTTTAGATTTTGCTTATAAGCAGGAATCAGGAGGATAGAGTTATGGTCAGATTTGCCAAATGGAGGGCGAGGGAGAGCTTTGTATGCGTCTCTGTGTGTGGAGTAAAGGTGGTCTAGAGTTTTTTTCCTCTGGTTGCACATTTAACATGCTGGTAGAAATTAGGTAGAACGGATGTAAGTTTCCCTGCATTAAAGTCCCCGGCCACTAGGAGCGCTGCCTCTGGATGAGCGTTTTCCTGTTGACTTATGGCCTTATACAGCTCATTCAGTGCAATCTTAATGCCAGCATTGGTTTGTGATGGTAAATAGACAGCTATGAAAAATATAGATGAAAACTCTCTTGGTAAATAGTGTGGTCTACAGCTTATCATAAGATACTCTACCTCCGGCGAGCAAAACCTCGAGACTTCCTTAGTATTTGATTTTGTGCAGCAGCTGTCGTTTACAAATATACACAGATCGCCACCCCTTGTCTTACCTGAGTCAGCCGTTCTATCCTGCCGATGTAGCGTATAGCCCGCTAGCTGTATGTTATCCATGTCGTCGTTCAGCCACGACTCGGTGAAACATAAGATATTACCGTTTTTAATGTCCCGTTGGTAGGATAACCGTAATCTTAGGTCATCCAATTTGTTTTCCAATGATTGAAGATTGGCTAATAGGATTGATGGGAGCGGCAGTTTACTCGCTCGCCGTCGGATCCTTACAAGGCACCCCGACCTACGTCCACGATATCTCAGTCTCTTCCTCATGCAAATGACGGGGATTTGGGCCTTGTCGGGTGTCTGTAGGATATCCTTCGCGGCCGCCTCGTTGAAGAAAAATTATTAGTCCAATACGAGGTGAGTAATCGCTGTCCTGATATCCAGAAGCTCTTTTTGGTTATAAGAGACAATGGCAGAAACATTATGTACAAAATAAATTACAAATAACGCGGAAAAACACTAATAATAGTAAAATTGGTTAGAGGGCTGTGAAACGGCAGCCATCTTCTCCGGCGCCGATCTTCTCGTAGTAGTACTGTGTGCCTCCCATAGTCTGTTCTTGACTTGAGGACCTTTGGTGGCATGTCTTGTAGGGTATGCATGGGTGTCCGAGCTGTGTGCTAGTAGTTTAAACAGACACCTCAGTACATTCAGCATGTCAACACTTTTTACAAAAACAAGTAGTGATGAAGTCAATCTCTCCTCCACTTTGAGCCATGAGAGATTTACATGCATACTATTATTGTTAGCTTTCCATGTACGTTTAAGGGACGTGCCCTGTTCTGAGCCAATTGTAATTTTCCTAAGTCCCTCTTCATGGCACCTGACCACACGACAGAACATTAGTCCAGGTGCGACAAAACTAGAGCCTGTAGGACCTGCCTTGTTGATCGTGTTGTTAAAAAAGCAGAGCAGACTTCTCCAAATCTTAGCTACTGTTGTATCAACATGTTTTGACCATGGCAGTTTACAATCGAGGGTTACTCCAAGCAGTTTAGTCACCTCAACTTGCTAAATTTCCACAATTTAGTTGAAGGTTAGTGTTTAGTGAATGATTTGTCCCAAATACAATGCTTTACATTTTTGAAATATTTAGGACTAACTTATTTTTTGCCACCCATTCTGAAACGAACTGCAGCTCTTTGTTTACTGTTGCAGTGATTTCACTCGCTGTAGTAGCTGACGTGTATAGTGTTGAGTCATCCGCATACATAGAGTAAAGATTGAAAAAAGTAGGGGGCATAGACAGCTGCCCGGATTATGTTGGAGAGGCTTCCATTAAAGAACACCCTCTGAGTTCTGTTAGACAAGTAACTCTTTATCCACAATATAGCCATAACACATATGTTTCTCCATCAGTAGACTATGAACAATA
Source organism: Coregonus clupeaformis (assembly GCF_020615455.1). Classification (NCBI taxonomy): domain Eukaryota; kingdom Metazoa; phylum Chordata; class Actinopteri; order Salmoniformes; family Salmonidae; genus Coregonus; species Coregonus clupeaformis. The sequence goes on from NC_059194.1 coordinate 36,257,770, forward strand.
ATGACAAAAGCCACAATGAAGTCTAACAAAACAGTTCCCACAATCTTTTTATCATCAATTTCTCTCAGCCAGTAATTTTTTTTTTTACATTTAAGTCCTTTAGCAGACGCTCTTATCCAGAGCGACTTGCAAATTGGTGCATTCAACTTAGGATAGCCAGTGGGACAACCACATCTTGATCACAGTAAGTACACTTCTTAAAACAAGCAGCTGTGAGCAAAGCCAGTGCAATCAGGGACAACTACATCTCGATCACAATAAGTACATTTCTTTAAACAAGTCAGTGCTAGCAGGTGAAATAAGTCAGGTGTTGGTTTAGACAAAAGACAGTGGTAGAAAAGGGGGGGTAGAAGGATTACTATTATACTATTCCAGGTATTCCTTAAAGAGGTAGGGTTTCAAATGTTTCCGGAAGATGGTCAGTGACTCCGCTGTCCTGGTGTCGTGGGGGACCTTGTTCCACCATTGAGGTGCCAGAGCAGCGAATAGCTTTGACTGGGCTGAGCGGGAACTGTGCTTCCGTAGAGATAGGGGGGCTAGCAGGCCAGAGGTGGATGAACGTAGTGCCCTCGTTTGCCTGAAGCTAAGGAGGTGCCATTCCCCTAACAGCTCCGTAGGCAAGCACCATGGTTTTGTAGTAGATGCGAGCTTCAAATGGAAGCCAGTGGAGTGTGCGGAGGAGCGGGGTGACGTGAGAGAACTTGGGAAGGTTGAACACCAGACGGGCTGCAGCATTCTGGATAAGTTGCAGGGGTTTAATGGCACAGGCAGGGAGCCCAGCCAACAGCGAGTTGCAGTAATCCAGACGGGAGATGACAAGTGCCTGGATTAGGACCTGTGCCACTTTATGTGTAAGGTAGGGTCATCCTCTGCGAATGTTGTAGAGCGTGAACCTGCAGGATCGGGTCACCGCTTTGATGTTAGCAGAGAATGACAGGGTGTTGTCCAGGGTCACACCAAGGTTCTTTGCACTCTGGGAGGAGGACACAATGGAGTTGTCAACCGTGATGGCGAGATCATGGAGCGGGCAGTCCTTCCCCGGGAGGAAGAGCAGCTCCGTCTTGCCGAGGTTCAGTTTGAGGTGGTGATCCGACATCCACACTGATATGTCTGCCAGACATGCAGAGATGCGATTCGCCACCTGGTTATCAGAAGGGGGAAAGGAGAAAATTATTTGTGTGTCATCTGCGTAGCAATGATAGGAGAGACCATGTGAGGATATGACAGAGCCAAGTGACTTGGTGTATAGAGAGAATAGGAGAGGGCCTAGAACTGAGCCCTGGGGGACACCAGTGGAGAGAGCACGTGGTGCGGAGACAGATTCTCGCCACGCCACCTGGTAGGAGCGACCTGTCAGGTAGGACGCAATCCAAGAGTGAGCAGCGCCGGAGATGCCCAACTCGGAGAGGGTGGAGAGGAGGATCTGATGGTTCATAGTATCAAAGGCAGCAGATAGGTCTAGAAGGATAAGAGCAGAGGAGAGAGAGTTAGCTTTGGCAGTGTGGAGAGCCTCCGTGACACAGAGAAGAGCAGTCTCAGTTGAATGACCTGTCTTGAAACCTGAAATCATCAGTCATTTGTTTAAGTGCCGTGCTTGTTGAATGTCTTTCCCTATAAGCATGCTGAAAGTCTGTGGTCAATTTGTTTACAGTAAAATAGCATTGTATCTGGTCAAACACAATTTTTCCAGAAGTTTACTAAGAGTTGGTAACAGGCTGATTGGTTGGCTATTTGAGCCAGTAAAGGGGGCTTTACTATTCTTGGGTAGAGGAATTACATTTTCTTCCCTCCAGGCCTGAGAGCACACACTTTCTAGTAGGCTTGGATTTAAGATATGGGAGTGGCAATATCGTCAGCTATTATTCTAAGTAATTTGATAGACAACAATACTTTTTTCACTTCTTCCACACTCACTTTACGGAATTCAAAATTACAATGCTTGTCTTTCATAATGTGATCAGTTATGCTTGGATGTGTAGTGTCAGTGTTTATTGCTGACATGCCTAAGTTTGCTTATCTTGCCAATGAAAAACATTTTTTCAGTAATTGGCAAGATCAGTGGGTTTTGTGATGAATGAGCCATCTGATTCAATGAATGATGGAGCTGAGTTTGCCTTTTTGCCCAGAATTTCATTTAAGGTACTCCAAAGCTTTTTACTATGATTCTTTATATAATTTATATTTGTTTCATAGTATAGTTTCTTCTTCTTTTCATTCATTTTAGTCACATGATTTCTCAATTTGCAGTACATTTGCCAATCGGATGTACAGCCAGACTTATTTGCCACTTCATTTGCCTCGTCCCTCTCAACCATAACATTTTTCAATTCCTCATCAGACGACGGGGATTTAACAGTTTACAGTCATTTTCTTCATGGGTGCATGCTTATTAGTAACTGGAATAAGCAATTCCATAATTGTGTCAAGAGCAGCATCTGGTTGCTCCTCATTACATACCACAGACCAACAAATATGATTTACATTAACAACATAGGAATCACTACAAAACATGGAGATGGGAGAACCTTCCAGAAGGACAACCATCTCTGCAGCACTCCACCAATCAGGCCTTTATGGTAGAGTGGACAGACGGAAGCCACTCCTCAGTAAAAGGCACATGACAGCCCGCTTGGAGTTTGCCAAAAGGCACCTAAAGACTCTCAGACCATGAGAAAGAAACCAAGATTAAACTCTTTTGACTGAATGCCAAGCGTCACATCTGGAGGAAACCTGGCACCATCCCTACGGTGAAGCATGGTGGTGCCAGCATCATCCTATGGGGGTGTTTCTCAGCGGCAGGGACTGGGAGACAAGTCAGGATCAAGGCAAAATATGAATGGATCAAAGTACAGAGAGATCCTTGATGAAAACCTGCTAAAGAGCGCTCAGGACCTCAGACTGGGACCGAAGGTTCACCTTCCAACAGGACAACGACCCTAAGCACACCACCAAGACAACACAGGAGTGGCTTCGGGACAAGTCTCTGAATGTCCTTGAGTGGCCCAGCCAGAGCCTGGACTTGAACCCGATCGAACATCTAGGTGAGACCTGAAAATAGCTGTGCAGCAAGGCTCCCCATCCAACCTGACAGAGCTTGAGATGATCTGCAGAAAATAATGGGAGAAACTCCCCAAATACAGGTGTGCCAAGCTTGTAGCATCATACCCAATAAGACTCAAGGCTGTAATTGCTGCCAAAGGTCCTTCAACAAAGTACTGAGTAAAGGGTCTGAATAACTACAGTACAAGTCAAAACTTTGGACACACCTACGCATTCAATGGTTTTTCTTTATTTTTACTATTTTCCACATTGTAGAATAATAGTGAAGACATCAAAACCATGAAATAACACATATGGAATTATGTAGTAACCAAAAAAGTGTTAAACAAATCCAAATATATTTTATATTTGAGATTCTTCAAAGTAGCCACCCTTTGCCTTGATGAAAGCGTTGCACACTCTTGGAATTCTCTCAACCAGCTTCAACTGGAATGCTTTTCCAACCGTCTTGAAGGAGTTCCCACATATGCTGAGCACTTGTTTGCTGCTTTTCCTTCACTCTGCCGTCTGAGGTCAGGGGATTGTGGAGGCCAGGTCATCTGATGCAGCACTCCATTACTCTCCTTCTTGGTAAAATAACCCTTACATAGCCTGGAGGCGTGTTGGGTCATTGTCCTGTTGAAAAACAAAAGATAGTCCCACTAAGCCCAAACCAGATGGGATGGCGTATCGCTGCAGGTGATAGCCATGCTGGTTAAGTGTGCCTTGAATTCTAAATAAATCACAGACAGTGTCACCAGTAAAGCACCCCCACACCATAACACCTCCTCCATGCTTTACAGTGGGAACCTCACATGCAGGAGATCATCCATTCACCCACACCGCGTCTCACAAAGGTTGGTACCAAAAATCTCAGATTTTGACTCCAGACCAAACGACACATTCCCACCGGTCTAATGTCAATTGCTTGTGTTTCTTGGCCCAAGAAGGTCTCTTCTTCTTATTGGTGTCCTTTAGTAGTGGTTTCTTTGCAGCAATTTTTGACCATGAAAGCCTGATTCACACAGTCCCCACTTAAATGTTGATGTTGATGTGTCTGTGACTTGAACTCTGTGAAGTGTTTATTTGGGCTGCAATTTCTGAGGCTGGTAACTCTAATTAAGTTATCCTCTGCAGCAGATGTAACTCTGGGTATTCCATTCCTGTGGCGGTCCTCATGAGAGCCAGTTTCATCGTAGCACTTGATGCCTTTTGTGACTGCACTTGAAGAAACTTCCAAAGTTCTTGAAATGTTCCATAATGACTGACCTTCATGTCTTAAAGTAATGATGGACTGTTCTCTTTGCTTATTTGAGCTGTTCTTGCCATAATATGGATTTGGTATTTTACCAAATAGGGCTATCTTCTGTATACCCCTCCTACCTTGTCACAACACAACTGATTGGCTCAAACGCATTAAGAAGGAAATAAATTCCTCAAATTAACATTTAAGAAGGCACACCTGTTAATTGAAATACATTCCAGGTGACTACCTCATGAAGCTGGTTGAGAGAATGCCAAGAGTGTGCAAACCTGTTATCAAGGCAAAGGGTGGCTATTTGAAGAATGTCAAATATAAAATATATTTTGATTTGTTTAACACTATTTTGGTTACTACATGATTCCATATGTGTTATTTCATCGTTTTGATGTCTTCACTATTATTCTACAATGTAAAAAATAGTAAAAATAAAGAAAACCTTGAATGAGTACGCATGTCCAAACTTTTGACTGGTAGTATATGTATACTTTTTTACAAATTAGCAAACATTTCTAAAAACCTGTTTTTGCTTTGTCATTATGGGGTATTGTGTGTAGGTTGATGAGAAAAAAAATCAATTTTAAAATAAGGCTATAAACTAACAAAATGTGGAAAAAGTCAAGGGGTCTGAATTCTTTCCGAAGGCACTGTGTGTAGATATCTACCTCAACTACCTCATACCCTTGCACATTGATTCGGTACTGGTACCCCTTGTATATAGCCAAATTATCGTTACATTTTGTGTATCTATTATTACTTTTATTATTATGTGTGTTACATTTCTTTCATTCCTCTATTTTATTTATTTCTGCATTGTTGGTGTGGTGTCGAGACAACGATGCTGATATGCTGTGTAGACAAGAAATCTGCGGACACTGTACTTCATTATAAAGGTTTATTATATCAAAGGTTCCAGCGTCAATTTACAGATTTCTGCAGAAATCCAGAGAACAACTAACCCAATCTAAAAATGATTATTCTCCCCGTCCTTTGTTCCAACCATGGTATTTATCCTTTGTAACATAATATGGGTGGATTTTGATAGACCAATCCCTGGCTTCCACATATCCAAGTCTCCTCTGTTTCAGGGGGCCCCTATAGTGATGCTTTCCAGATGTTTCAGCAAAGCAGAGTCAAATTCCTCTAACACACCATTTGCAAACGTCAGCCAAAATTATAAACTGTTCAGATACTACACATGTCCCCCCTTCGAGACTAATTAAGTCTCGAAAACAAAAAGAATAGGATTATGACAAATAACAATTTTTCTTCTTGAGTAACTTTAGCAATAAAACAACATTTATGGAGAGTAAACACATTTTCAGATAGAGACAATTTTGTGGAGTGTAAACAAATTGTTATGGAGTGTAAGAGTGAAAAACCTGTCTGGCAGCTTTCATTCCAAATATCCATAAATCAATCAAGACAGGAAAATTCTCTCACGGCCCCTCTGCCCCAGACGACCACCTAAGTACTCCAGATCAATTTATAAATGTTTATCAATGCATTTTAAGCTATGATGCAATTGAATACACATGAAAACCTCAAAACAAAATACAATCAAAAATGTCCACATTCAGGCTGGTCGACCCATCGGACCCTCCTGTGGATTCTCTCTGTCCCTGCCTAGACCCAATATCCCTAAGCATCCACGAAAAAAAATTAAAAAATCTGAGGTCCCCACATGTACCCAACAACAGAAAACATCATTTTTCAAACAATTAATACAGAAGAATATGACACAAATTATGTATTACACATGCAAATATGTATTCATATCAGTGCAGACACTGGAATGTAGTCCACTAAACTGCATCTCCTCAGCAGTGTCGACTTTCAATGTAACGTCGATGATGGAATCTGAACATTTCCACACCTTCCTTGTTCCACTTCCTCCAGTCCATTCATATTGTCCATGTTTGAGTATTTGAATCCCACTCTACACATACCCATATACTTCTGGAAGAAAAGAAAACACCAACCAGTATATTTTGCAAAACAACACATGCAAATTAAAACATCAATATCAAAAATAATATATAAAATGAATCACATTCCATTTCCCCCCTTTGATTCAAAAGAAAATACTAAATATCACAATAATATGTAAAGACGTGAAAAATGATTGGATATTCAACATTTTCTAGAGTTACTTCAACCCTAGTTTTCCTAACATTTTGATCAGACTTTTTCTTTCCCAAAATTTTGAAAAATCAATTTCACTGATTTATCCACAAAACTCATTCCGACTTTCTGAGGATATTTCAATCGGGAAATCCCCACCTGCTTATGACTTCTTTAAACAAAAATTTGGCAACCGATTGAGCGTCTTTTCGCTTAGTCGGACAGGCCTCCGGCCATCGTGAAAATCTATCCACAACCACCAGCATGTATCTTTTCCCTTCAACTGGTTTTATCATATCAACAAAGTCGATAACCAACTCATGCATAGGACCTCTCGGTGTAGGAATGTGACCAGGAAGAACAGTCACACCCCTGCGAACATTATTTTTCAGACAGATTGTGCACGTGCCTATGACATAGTCAACCTGTTCAAGCAAATATGGTGCCCAAAAACCATACTCCTTTGTGATCTTTCTCCTAACCTCCCCCCTTGCAACAGGAGCTAACCAATGTGCTTCCTGAATCATCAGACCTAATAGGTCTAGAGGCGCTACTATCAACCCCTCATGGTTTCTCCAAAGACCAGTAGCATCTTTGATGGCAGCTCGGTCTAGCCATAACTGTTTGTCGATCGTAGAAGCAGCTTCCTGCATCAAAATCACATCCTTAAGCGTAATTTTGTCTTCCAAGTCCACTCCATGAGTGACCAGAAAAACTTTGCCCAATTTCTCCGCTCCTGTGACGGCTTTTGCAGCTTCATCAGCAGCTTTGTTCCCTTGTGTGACTTTTGACACATCGGTTTTATGAGCTGCACACTTAGCTATCGCTATCTCTTTAGGCTTCATCATAGCATGCAACAATTTCATTATTTGCGCATGATGTTGTATTGGAGAACATTCCGTTTTCTTAAACCCTCGACCTTTCCACACTGCTCCAAACAAATGACATACACTATGTGCATATGCAGAATCAGTGTATATCGTCACTCGCTTTCCTTCTGCTAACAAGTACGCTTCTGTTAGCCCCACAAGTTCAGCAAGTTGTGCAGATGCAGGCTGTGGTATTACTTCAGCCATTTCAACAACAAATCCAGTTCCTTGGGCTTTAACTACTGCATAGCCAGCACACAATTTATCTCCCACACGATAACAAGACCCATCAGTCCAATACTCCAGGTCTGCCTCACGTAATGGAAAGGCTTGCAAATCTGATCTAAGCCTCGAGTATTTCTCTGCTTCTTGAACACAATCATGTGGCTCACCATCCTCTGAAGTTGGCAAGTTCTCGGCTGGATTCACCGTATCGCACCTCACTAAGGTGACATCTTCCTGCTCTAAGAGCCTATGATAGTCTCTGAGCCTAGGCATAGTCAATGTATATTTCCCATAGTTCAGAAGATATCTGAGACTATGATGGGTAAGAATTGTTACTGGGTAACCCATCGTAACAGATGACGCTTTGTCATACATTGAATATACTCCCACCATTGCTCTGTAGCACAGTAGTAGCCCTAGTTCTACTTCTGAATAGGCAGTAGAGTAGTAGGAAATAGGCTGAGGATTCGTCCCTGTACCTGTCGGCTCACAAAGAACTGCACATGCATATTTACCTCCAGTAGAAGTAGACACATATAGCAAAACATTCTTAGAGTAGTCTGGTAGTGTGAGTGCAGGTGCCTCCTGTAACCTCTGTTTGATCGTTTCAAATGCCACAAGGCCTTCCTGTGTCCAGGAAAGATTGCTATGGAGTTGACCACTCCCAGTATCTTTAACCATAGATCTCAAAGGTCCAGTCGAACTAGCATAGCTCTCAACCCAAGCTGAAGAATAACCAGCAATACCAAGACATGTCATCATCTCTCTGACAGTTCTAGGCTTCGGAGCCTTACGAATAGCTTCCAATTGACTGTCCGAAATGCTTCTGTGTCCATGCATCATTTTCTGACCCAAATAAACAACCTTCTCCTGGCAATATTGCAACTTTTTCTGTGAAACCTTATGCCCCTTTTCTGCCAATACCTGTAGCAATTTAATTGAGTCTTTATGACACGTTTCCTCATTATGTGAGCAGAAAATTATATCATCCACGTACTGAATGACAGTGCTTTGCAATATCTGATCTATCCTTACCAAATGATCCTTCAGTACTTTATTGAAAATGTGCGGGCTATGCTTGTACCCCTGTGGCAACCTACTGTACTCATAGAACTGTCCCTTATATGTGAACCCAAATAAACCCTGACTTTCTACACTAAGTGGAACACGAAAAAATGCACCACATAAGTCTAACACTGTGAAATGTGTCGCATCAGGAGGAATTTGGGCTAACAAGGTATGCGGGTATGGCACTTCTGCTGTAAAATCAGTCACTACCTCATCCTATACCTAACAGTCTATACCTCTGTCTCTTTTATCTTTTGTATCTTTTATCAGTTTTTGTCCCTCATTTTCAAACAATTTAAGAACCCCCAGCTCTCTTTGTCTCTTTTCTTTACGATGTTCCCTTTTTTTTCCCCTTCTTTTGATCTGCCTTATACGTTGACACAAGCACTTGCATTATCTTGATGACGTCTGGGTTAAGAGTCCCTTCCACTGGCCATGGTTGTTCAATGTCAGGCCAACGTTTATTCCATTTTCCAGATAACCTTGCAATACCATTAACTAATGGATTACTATTTTGTACTACATCAACAGGAGTAATTACTTTCATAGTTTTTATGTCCTTTTTCCCCATTGTAACAACTCTTTTACATTCCTTTATTGTGAAATATTTTATTATTATTATTTTAAACCAATTAATTAGTAAACCCAAAACCCTTTAAGCTATGTAGCTTATCATTCCCTCCCTTGTTTTTTATTTATTTATTTATATTTATTTTTTAATATTAATTTCTTAATTAATATATATATACAGTGGGGAAAAAAAGTATTTAGTCAGCCACCAATTGTGCAAGTTCTCCCACTTAAAAAGATGAGAGATGCCTGTAATTATCATCATAGGTACACGTCAACTATGACAGACAAATTGAGGAAAAAAAATCCAGAAAATCACATTGTAGGATTTTTAATGAATTTATTTGCAAATTATGGTGGAAAATAAGTATTTGGTCACCTACAAACAAGCAAGATTTCTGGCTCTCACAGACCTGTAACTTCTTCTTTAAGAGGCTCCTCTGTCCTCCCCTCATTTCCTGTATTAATGGCACCTGTTTGAACTTGTTATCAGTATAAAATACACCTGTCCACAACCTCAAACAGTCACACTCCAAACTCCACTATGGCCAAGACCAAAGAGCTGTCAAAGGACACCAGAAACTAAATTGTAGACCTGCACCAGGCTGGGAAGACTGAATCTGCAATAGGTAAGCAGCTTGGTTTGAAGAAATCAACTGTGGGAGCAATTATTAGGAAATGGAAGACATACAACACCACTGATAATCTCCCTCGATCTGGGGCTCCACGCAAGATCTCACCCCGTGGGGTCAAAATGATCACAAGAACGGTGAGCAAAAATCCCAGAACCACATGGGGGGACCTAGTGAATGACCTGCAGAGAGCTGGGACCAAAGTAACAAAGCCTACCATCAGTAACACACTACGCCGCCAGGGACTCAAATCCTGCTGTGTCCCCCTGCTTAAGCCAGTACATGTCCAGGCCCGTCTGAAGTTTGCTAGAGTGCATTTGGATGATCCAGAAGAGGATTGGGGAGAATGTCATATGGTCAGATGAAACCAAAATATAACTTTTTGGTAAAAACTCAACTCAGTCGTGTTTGTAGTACAAAGAATGCTGAGTTGCATCCAAAGAACACCATACCTACTGTGAAGCATGGGGGTGGAAACATCATGCTTTGGGGCTGTTTTTCTGCAAAGGGACCAGGACGACTGATCCGTGTAAAGGAAAGAATGAATGGGGCCATGTATCGTGAGATTTTGAGTGAAAACCTCCTTCCATCAGCAAGGGCATTGAAGATGAAACGTGGCTGGGTCTTTCAGCATGACAATGATCCCAAACACACCGCCCGGGTAACGAAGGAGTGGCTTCGTAAGAAGCATTTCAAGGTCCTGGAGTGGCCTAGCCAGTCTACAGATCTCAACCCCATAGAAAATCTTTGGAGGGAGTTGAAAATCCGTGTTGCCCAGCGACAGCCCCAAAACATCACTGCTCTAGAGGAGATCTGCATGGAGGAATGGGCCAAAATACCAGCAACAGTGTGTGAAAACCTTGTGAAGACTTACAGAAAACGTTTGACCTGTGTCATTGCCAACAAAGGGTATATAACAAAGTATTGACAAACTTTTTTGTTATTGACCAAATACTTATTTTCCACCATAATTTGCAAATAAATTCATTAAAAATCCTACAATGTGATTTTCTGGAATTTCTTTTCTCATTTTGTCTGTCATAGTTGACGTGTACCTATGATGAAAATTACAGGCCTCTCTCATCTTTTTAAGTGGGAGGACTTGCACAATTGGTGGCTGACTAAATACTTTTTTTCCCCACTGTATATATATATATATATATATATATATATATATATATATATATATATATATATATATATATATATATATATATATATATATATATATATCACACATGAACTTTTTTTTATTATAATTTATTTATTTATTTCTTATTCTACCAAGTTATTGATTAGTGGCAATCTTACCACATCCGATCAGGAAAAGTAAAGGAAACTAGTCAACTTCAGAGCAATCAAAAAGAAAGACCTGCAATCCAGCAACACTACAGCACCCACAAACCAATTGCTCAATAAGCACCCAATCACCTTAATGTTACAGAATAATCTCAGTGCTGGATTTCCAACACAACACTAATCAAAACAACTCATGCACACATTTTTTTTTGCAATTCTCAATTACATCAATTGATCAGTCTGTTGCCAAGTCCCTGCTAAATGGTCACAACATGAAATATTCTATGCATACACAATGTATCTATTATATCCTGTAAGGGAAAGTAAGTTTGTGGATAGAACAGTACTGGCCTTAATTGGACTGGATCTGGGGAAGCACACGCTGTCGCATGACGCACTGGTCAGCACCTCCTCTCTCTCTGTCTCCTCCTTCGCGTTTCTCACATCACAGAAGAACAAAAGAAACAGACAAGTATTTAGTATTTTATGCACTCACTTGGTCATTTCAACCATACAATACCCTTTTAGACATATATATTGTACAATCTCACAGTTGTACAATCTCACAGAACTGACCCGAAAGTCAACCTAGTGACTTTCCTAGGATTTGCGGCCCATCTTAATGATCGCCTCATTTGAGGGCTTCCGTAGATCAGCGACGTCCTAACAGTATACTTTTTTCCTTATTTCCTTGTCTTATTCCTTCATTCTATTCCTGGACACTCCGTTACATTTATTCAAGCCAAATATCCCTGTGCCCAGTGTTATCAATTCCTATAGACACTCCCCCCTGTTTGCGTTGTTTCAACGCAAACAAATTTAGAAATTTAGAACGGATTGTCATCCCACAGCAAATAACAGCAAGGCGCACACACAAGTTCTTTAACGGTACATCCCCTCAACGCACACACACAGCCACACGAACTGACCAGCGCCCAAAGTTGTGAGAAAGCTCACCTTATCTGCCGGCCTTTGTAGCGGGAGTCAGCTCGCAGCCCATGATGAAATGCCGAACAGACGCAACACGTCACAAAAATCCTCGTCGCCAATTAATGTGGTGGTGAGACAACGATGCTGATATGCTGTGTAGACAAGAAATTCACGGACACTGTACTTGATTATAAAGGTTTATTATATTAAAAGGTTCCAGCGTCAATTTACAGATTTCTGCAGAAATCCGGAGAACAACTAACCCAATCTAAAAATGATTATTCTCCCCGTCCTTTGATCCAACCATGGTATTTATCCTATGTAACATAATATGGGTGGATTTTGATAGACCAATCCCTGGCTTCCACATATCCAAGTCTCCTCTGTTTCAGGGGGCCCCTATAGTGATGCTTTCCAGATGTTTCAGCAAAGCAGAGTAAAATTCCTCTAACACACCATTTGCAAACGTCAGCCAAAATTATAAACTGTTCAGATACTACATTGGGAAGGGCCTGTAAGTAAGCATTTCACTTAGTCCACTCTTATTGTTTACAAAGCATGTGGGAAAAAATAAATAATATTCAATACAGTACAGTAGAGCACACTAGAGTAGAGCACAGTAAAGTGGGGTACCGTGAGTGCATTTATATTTTTTAAATTACATTTCGTTAAAATTTATTTTTTATCTTTACAATAATTTTAATGATCTTCTGATTTCATCTCTTCAGTTTGGAAAGAGAAGGGTTAATACTGAAGAGAAAAAAATATCCTATCAGGATTTTTCTTTGGTGGTCTCAGGGTAAAAAGAATCTAGCTAGCTCAGCCATTGTCAGAAGGCCTCTGCCATTCAAAGAGCAGAATTTTGAAGTGACAGTGAAATGAACCAATCACATTTTGACTTGCAATGGGTGAGACCATAAGAAAAAGGTTGTGTCACTACTGAGCGGGCAAGAGCATAAAATCAGTGGCATGAGCAGTAGTTTTCACACTATAATGCAAAAAAGTTTAGCTAGCTTGTACTGTGGTTGTGCGATGGCGGCTGCACCAGGTGTTGTCAACTTCAAGATGGATGTTGTTGCTAATTTGTTTGCATCACCCTTTTCAATATTAACTTTCAAACTTCTTTTACAATTGATCATAATCTGGTGAGTTGCATTGTTTTTTGTTGTAGCTATCTCTTTGAAAAGAATAACTGTGAAACATTGTTGCATTTAAAATTTAGCTCACAGGTTAGTGTGAAGAATGTGATAAAATACTGTATATTTGCAATGGGAAGTAATAGCTGGTTTGTTTCTATCGTTACGATTTCATGGGGTCTACTGGAGTGAATGGGCTGCTTATTCTTTAACATGATTTGATGCTGTGTGTGACTGCTGTCACCTGTCTATCAGCTGTGTCTATGTGTTTTACCAAAACTGTCTCTCCTCCATGCCATGGAGTATGTGGACACCTGCTCGTCGAACATCTCATTCCAAAATCATGGGCATTAATATGAAGTTGGTCCCCCCTTTGCTGCTATAACAGCCTCCACTCTTCTGGGAAGGATTTCCACTAGATGTTGGAACATTGCTGAGGGAACTTGCTTCCATTCAGCCATGAGCATTAGTGAGGTCGGCACTGATGTTGGGCGATTAGGACTGGCTCACAGTCAGCGTTCCAATTCATCCAAAGGTGTTCGATGGGGTTGAGGTCAGGGCTCTGTGCAGGCCAGTCAAGCTATTCCACACGATCTCACCAAACATTTCTGTATGGACCTCGCTTTCTGCAGGGGGGCATTGTCATGCTGAGACAGGAAAGCGCCTTCCCCAAACTATTGCCACAAACTTGGAAGCACAGAATCGACTAGAATGCCGTCTAGAATGTCAATGTTAAAGTTGACAATGGCAGCTGTAGCAGGCCCAACAAATTTGACAAACTGACTTGTTGGAAAGCTGGCATCCTATGATGGTGCCACGTTGAAAGTCACTGAGCTCTTCAGTAAGGCCATTCTACTGCAAATGTTTGTCTATGGAGAATGCATGGCAGTGTGCTCGATTGTATACACTTGTCAGCAACGGGTCTGGCTGAAATAGCCAAATCCACTAATTTGAAGGGGTGTCCACATACTTTTGTATACAAAGTGTAACTTAACAGAAAATTACTTAAGTAAAAGTGAAAGACCCAGTAAAATACTTGAGAAAAAGTCTAAAAGTGTTTGGTTTTAAATATAAAGTACATTTGGAAAGTATTCAGACCCCTTGACGTTTTCCACATTTTGTTACGTTGCAGCCTTATTCATCAATCTACACACAATACCCCATAATGACAAAGCAAAAACAGTTGTTTAGAAATGTTTGCTAATTTATAAAATATATAACTGCAATTTCACATTTACATAAGTATTCAGACCCTTTACTCAGTACTTTCTTGAAGCACCTTTGGCAGCGATTACAGCCTTGAGTCTTAGGTATGACGCTACAAGCTTGGCACACCTGTATTTTGGGAGTTTTTCCCATTCTTCTCTGCAGATCATCTCAAGCTCTGTCAGGTTGGATGGGGAGCGTTGCTGCACAGCTATTTTCAGGTCTCTCCAGAGATGTTCGAATGGGTTCAAGTCCGGGCTCTGGCTGGGCCACTCAAGGACATTCAGAGACTTGTCCCGAAGCCACTCCTGCGCTGTCTTGGCTGTGTGCTTAGGGTCATTGTCCTGTTGGAAGGTGAACCTTCACCCCAGTCTGAGGTCCTGAGCACTTTGGAGCAGGTTTTCATCAGGTATCTCTCTGTACTTTGCTCCATTCATCTTTGCTTCGATCCTGACTAGTCTCCCTGTCCCTGCCGAAGCCCCCACAGCATGATGCTGCCACCACCATACTTCACCGTAGGGATGGTGCAAGGTTTCCTCCACACGTGACACTTGGCATTCAGGCCAAAGAGTTCAGGCTTGGTTTCATCCGACCAGAGAATCTTGTTTCTCATGGTCTGAGAGTCTTTCGGTGCCTTTTGGCAAACTCCAAGCGGGCTGTCATGTGCCTTTTACTGAGCAGTGGCTTCCGTCTGGCCTCTCTACCATAAAGGCCTGATTGGTGGAGTGCTGCAGAGATGGTTGTCCTTCTGGAAGGTTCTACCATCTCCACGGAGGAACTCTGGAGCTCTGTCAGAGTGACCATCGGGTTCTTGGTCACCTCCTTTACCAAGGCCCTTCTCCCCCGATTGCTCAGTTTGTCCAGGCGACCAGCTCTAGGAAGAGTCTTGGTGCTTCCAAACTTGTTCCATTTAAGAATGATGGAGGCCACTGTGTTCTTGGGAACCTTCAATGCTGCAGAAATGTTTTGGTACCCTTCCCCAGATCTGTGTCTCGACACAATCCTGTCTCGGAGCTCTACGGACAATTCCTTCGACCTCATGGCTGGGTTTCTTCTTCTTCTTCTTCTTCTTCTTCTTCTTTTATGATATAATGGCGATTTGCAAACCAACGTTAAAGGTGCATGGTGTGTGTGGTCAATCACGGTTTACAACATTTCTAAATCCTCTTACCTAACGCAGTACTTCTGAGAAAATAAAGAGCCCTTAAAACTTCTAATAGACCCCCCTCCATCCCCCAAATCCCTTCCAAACCCCTCCAAGCCCGTCCAACCTCAATGACCCTGCGGTTCAATCATTCCCTCTCTTCCACATACTTACAACAATGTAAAAACACATGCTCCACCGTCTCATCGACCATACACTCCAGACACAAACCATTCACATGCTTGCCAACCAGATGTAATGACGAGTTCAATGTACAATGTCCTAAGCGCAATCGAGCAAACATCCCCTCTTTCTTCCTAATCTGACCTTTAAATCTTGGTCCACCTACCTTTCTTTGGAGGGCATATAAATGCTGGCCGTTGTGCTCATATTCCCATCTCTTCTGCCACACATCTATCAAAATGGCTCTGATCTTACATTTGGCCTCACCTTAATATAAATTATATCTCATTTCAAAGCTCTTTTGGCAAACTGGTCTACAATTTCATTCCCTTCCACATCCGAATGTGCTGGGACCCAGCAGAATCTCACTACTACACCCATTCTCTCAATTCTCCATAATAACATGAATACCTCCAATAGTAAGTCACTCCTATTCGATTTACCAAATTATAAACGATTTAATACAGACAGAGAATCTGAGCATACTGTAATTCAAACAGGTTGTACGTCCTCCACCCACTGGAGGGCAACTATTATCGCCAAGAGTTCAACTGAGTATACTGACAGTTCATCTGTTAGTCTTCTACATATCTGCACATCAAATTCAGGAACTTAAACACCTGCTCCTCTGCGCCCACTATCTGGGTCCTTGGATCCATCTGTGAAAATAGGTAAAAAAGCATAAAAACTTCTACCATGTAATTGTCAACCAGTTTCCCTATATCAATGACTTCTGACCAATCTTTCCTTTTCCCTACAAAGGTTCGATCAACAACAGGATCTGGGAGTAACCATTGAGGAACGTCCCCTATCACCACAGAAGGGCCAACCTCTAACCTTCAAACCACTCTCATTAGCAAGCTTTCCAACAGTCTAACCAAAACCACTGCCTTGTCTACTAGTATATTCCCAACAGTCATCTAGAACAGTAGGAGTGGGATGCTCAACCTCACAGCTTTTCAACCTAACCCAATAAGCTAATGACATTTTTTTACGACGTATAACCAAAGGCATCTCACCTGCCTCCACTAGTAAGGCACATACAGTGGGGGAAAAAAGTATTTAGTCAGCCACCAATTGTGCAAGTTCTCCCACTTAAAAAGATGAGAGAGGCCTGTAATTTTCATCATAGGTACACGTCAACTATGACAGACAAATTGAGAAAGAAAAATCCAGAAAATCACATTGTAGGATTTTTATGAATTTATTTGCAAATTATGGTGGAAAATAAGTATTTGGTCACCTACAAACAAGCAAGATTTCTGGCTCTCACAGACCTGTAACTTCTTCTTTAAGAGGCTCCTCTGTCCTCCACTCGTTACCTGTATTAATGGCACCTGTTTGAACTTGTTATCAGTATAAAAGACACCTGTCCACAACCTCAAACAGTCACACTCCAAACTCCACTATGGCCAAGACCAAAGAGCTGTCAAAGGACACCAGAAACAAAATTGTAGACCTGCACCAGGCTGGGAAGGCTGAATCTGCAATAGATAAGCAGCTTGGTTTGAAGAAATCAACTGTGGGAGCAATTATTAGGAAATGGAAGACATACAAGACCACTGATAATCTCCCTCGATCTGGGGCTCCACGCAAGATCTCACCCCGTGGGGTCAAAATGATCACAAGAACGGTGAGCAAAAATCCCAGAACCACACGGGGGGACCTAGTGAATGACCTGCAGAGAGCTGGGACCAAAGTAACAAAGCCTACCATCAGTAACACTCTACGCCGCCAGGGACTCAAATCCTGCAGTGCCAGACGTGTCCCCCTGCTTAAGCCAGTACATGTCCAGGCCCGTCTGAAGTTTGCTAGAGTGCATTTGGATGATCCAGAAGAGGATGTCATATGGTCAGATGAAACCAAAATATAACTTTTTGGTAAAAACTCAACTCGTCGTGTTTGGAGGACAAAGAATGCTGAGTTGCATCCAAAAAACACCATACCTACTGTGAAGCATGGGGGTGGAAACATCATGCTTTGGGGCTGTTTTTCTGCAAAGGGACCAGGACGACTGATCCGTGTAAAGGAAAGAATGAATGGGGCCATGTATCGTGAGATTTTGAGTGAAAACCTCCTTCCATCAGCAAGGGCATTGAAGATGAAACGTGGCTGGGTCTTTCAGCATGACAATGATCCCAAACACACTGCCCGGGCAACGAAGGAGTGGCTTCGTAAGAAGCATTTCAAGGTCCTGGAGTGGCCTAGCCAGTCTCCAGATCTCAACCCCATAGAAAATCTTTGGAGGGAGTTGAAAGTCCGTGTTGCCCAGCGACAGCCCCAAAACATCACTGCTCTAGAGGAGATCTGCATGGAGGAATGGGCCAAAATACCAGCAACAGTGTGTGAAAACCTTGTGAAGACTTACAGAAAACGTTTGACCTGTGTCATTGCCAACAAAGGGTATATAACAAAGTATTGAGAAACTTTTGTTATTGACCAAATACTTATTTTCCACCATAATTTGCAAATAAATTCATAAAAAATCCTACAATGTGATATTCAGGATTTTTTTTTCTCATTTCGTCTGTCATAGTTGACGTGTACCTATGATGAAAATTACAGGCCTCTCTCATATTTTTAAGTGGGAGAACTTGCACAATTGGTGGCTGACTAAATACTTTTTTTCCCCACTGTACATACAGTTGAAGTCGGAAATTTACATACACCTTAGCCAAATACATTTAAACTCACTTTTCGCACCAAAGTACGTTCATCTCTAGGAGACAGAGATCTCCTTCCTGAGCGATATGACGGCTGCGTGGTCCCATGGTGTTTATACTTGCGTACTATTGTTTGTACAGATGAACGTGGTACCTTCAGGCGTTTGAAAATTGCTCCCAAGGATGAACCAGACTTGTGGAGGTCTACAATAATTTTTCTGAGGTCTTGGCTGATTTATTTAGATTTTTCCATGATGTCAAGCAAAGAGGCACTGAGTTTGAAGGTAGGCCTTGAAATACATCCACAGGTACACCTCCAATTGACTCAAATGATATCAATTAGCCTATCAGAAGCTTCTAAAGCAATTATATCATTTTCTGGAATTTTCCAAGCTGTTTAAAGGCACAGGCAACTTAGTGTATGTAATCGTCTGACCAACTTGAATTGTGATACAGTGAATTATAAGTGCAATAATCTGTCTGTAAACAATTGTAGGAAAAATTACTTGTGTCATGCACAAAGTAGATGTCCTAACCGACTTGCCAAAACTATAGTTTGTTAACAAGAAATGTGTGGAGTGGTTGAAAAACTAGTTTTAATGACTCCAACCTATGTAAACTTATGACTTCAACTGTATGTTGATTTAAATGCACCAATACATATCCTTAAAGCTACAGTCGTGGTCAAAAGTTTTGAGAATGACAGAAATACTAATTTTCACAAAGTCTGCTGCCTCAGTTTTGATGATGGCAATTTGCATATACTCCAGAATGTCATGAAGAGTGATCAGATGAATTGCAATTAATTGCAAAGTCCCTCTTTCCATTGAAAATGAACGTAATCCCAAAAAACATTTCAGCCCTGCCACAAAAGGACCAGCTGCCATCATGTCAGTGATTATCTCGTTAACACAGGTGAGAGTGTTGACGAGGACAAGGCTGGAGATCACTCTGTCATGCTGATTGAGTTAGAATAACAGACTGGAAGCTTTAAAAGGAGGGTGGTGCTTGAAATCATTGTTCTTCCTCTGTTAACCATGGTTACCTGCAAGGAAACACATGCCGTCATCATTGCTGCTAGTAAGATTGCACCTAAATCAACCATTTATTGGATCATCAAGAACTTCAAGGAGAGAGGTTCAATTGTTGTGAAGAAGGCGTCAGGGCTAGCAAGCGCCAGGACCTTCTCCTAAAGATGATTCAGCTGCGGGATCGGGGCACCACCAGTGCAGAGCTTGCTCAGGAATGGCAGCAGGCAGGTGTGAGTGCATCTGCATGCACAGTGAGGCAAAGACTTTTGAAGGATGGCCTGGTGTCAAGAAGGGCAGCAAAGAAGCCACTTCTCTCCAGGAAAAACATCAGGGACAGACTGATATACTTCAAAAGGTACAGGGATTGGACTGCTGAGGACTGGGGTAAAGTCATTTTCTCTGATGAATCCCCTTTCCGATTGTTTGGGGCATCCGGAAAACACCTTGTCCGGAGAAGACAAGGTGAGCGCTACCATCAGTCCTGTGTCATGCCAACAGTAAACCATCCTGAGACCATTCATGTGTGGGGTTGCTTCTCAGCCAAGGGTGTGGGCTCACTCACAATTTTGCCTAAGAACACAGCCATGAATAAAGAATGGTACCAATACATCCTCCCAGAGCAACTTCTCCTAACCATCCAAGAACAGTTTGGTGACGACCAATGCCTTTTCCAGCATGATGGAGCACCTTGCCATAAGGCAAAAGTGATAACTAAGTGGCTCGGGAATAAAACATCGACATTTTGGGTCCATGGCCAGGAAACTGCCCAGACCTTAATCCCATTGAGAACTTTTTGTCGATCCTCAAGAGGCGGGTGGACAAACAAAACCCCACAAATTCGGACAAACTCCAAGCAATGATTATGCAAGAATGGGCTGCCATCGGTCAGGATGTGGCCCAGAAGTTAATTGACAGCATGCCAGGGCGGTTTGCAGAGGTCTTGAAAAAGAAGGGTCAACACTGCAAATATTGACTCTTTGCATGAACTTAATGTAATTGTCAATAAAAGCCTTTGACACTTATGCAATGCTTGTAATTATACTTCAGTATACCATGGTAACATCTGACAAAAATATCTCACAACACTGAAGCAGTGAACTTTGTGAATACCAATACTTGTGTCATTCTCAAAACTTTTGACCACGACTGTATATACAGTGGGGAGAACAAGTATTTGACACACTGCCAATTTTGCAGGTTTTCCTACTTACAAAGCATGTAGAGGTCTGTCATTTTTATCATAGGTACACTTCAACTGTTAGAGACGGAATCTAAAACAAAAATCCAGAAAATCACATTTTATGATTTTTAAGTAATTAATTTGCAGTTTATTGCATGACATAAGTATTTGATCACCTACCAACCAGTAAGAATTCCGGCTCTCACAGACCTGTTAGTTTTTCTTTAAGAAGCCCTCCTGTTCTCCACTCATTACCTGTATTAACTGCACCTGTTTGAACTCGTTACCTGTATAAAAGACACCTGTCCACACACTCAATCAAACAGACTCCAACCTCTCCACAATGGCCAAGACCAGAGAGCTGTGTAAGGACATCAGGGATAAAATTGTAGACCTGCACAAAGCTGGGATGGGCTACAGGACAATAGGCAAGCAGCTTGGTGAGAAGGCTACAACTGTTGGCGCAATTATTAGAAAATGGAAGAAGTTCAAGATGACGATCAATCACCCTCTGTCTGGGGCTCCATGCAAGATCTCACCTCGTGGGACATCAATGATCATGAGGAAGGTGAGGGATCAGCCCAGAACTACACGGCAGGACCTGGTCAATGACCTGAAGAGAGCTGGGACCACAGTCTCAAAGAAAACCATTAGTAACACACTACGCCGTCATGGATTAAAATCCTGCAGCGCACGCAAGGTCCCCCTGCTCAAGCCAGCGCATTTCCAGGCCCATCTGAAGTTTTTCAATGACCATCTGGATGATCCAGAGGAGGAATGGGAGAAGGTCATGTGGTCTGATGAGACAAAAATATAGTTTTTTGGTCTAAACTCCACTCACCGTGTTTGGAGGAAGAAGAAGGATGAGTACAACCCCAAGAACACCATCCCAACCGTGAAGCATGGAGGTGGAAACATCATTCTTTGGGGGTGCTTTTCTGCAAAGGGGACAGGACGACTGCACCGTATTGAAGGGAGGATGGATGGGGCCATGTATCGGAGAAGGATAAGGAGTGGCTCCGTAAGAAGCATCTCAAGGTCCTGGAGTGGCCTAGCCAGTCTCCAGACCTGAACCCAATAGAACATCTTTGGAGGGAGCTGAAAGTCCGTATTGCCCAGCGACAGCCCCGAAACCTGAAGGATCTGGAGAAGGTCTGTATGGAGGAGTGGGCCAAAATCCCTGCTGCAGTGTGTGCAAACCTGGTCAAGACCTACAGGAAACGTATGATCTCTGTAATTGCAAACAAAGGTTTCTGTACCAAATATTAAGTTCTGCTTTTCTGATGTATCAAATACTTGCAATAAAATGCAAGTAAAAAATCATACAATGTGATTTTCTGGATTTTTGTTTTAGATTCCCCATTCATAACCAGAGACCGAGCGCATAAGATTCACCACCTTCTTACACTTTGTTTAAACATTTATGACACAATCTTTCCATGTATATCGCTCATTGAACCATAGACCCAAATATTTGTACTTAGAAACCCTCCCCATAGGCTGTCCAAACAGAAACAACTGTATATTATCAGCAAATTTCTTCCTTGAGAAGAGCATTCAAAAAGACTTTGCCACTGACAATTTCAAATCCCAGTCAATTGACCTTCTTTCAACATCCACTATAGTTTGTTTTATAGATTTGATCACATGAGACATTCATTCCCCTCTTCCAAATAGGTCCATCGTCAGCATATAGGGAAGCCCCAATAACCCTACTTACATTCAAAAACACATTGTTAATCATAATGTTGAACAAAATAGGACTGATAGCACTGCCTTGAGGAATACAAGTGTCAACTCCATATGCAGATAAAATGGATCCTATGTTAACTTGAAAGGAGCGATTAAATAAGAAGGCCAAAACCCAGGTATATAATATCCCACCAATACCAAGTCTTTCCATTTTAATCAGTAGGCCTTCTCTCCACAGTGTCATAAGCGTTTCAACATCATTGCTCACCTTTACTAATGCATCCAAAGTAGATCTACCTTTAAGGATATAGATCCTTGCGACATGGGGAAGTGCATTATCATGCTGAAACATGAGGTGATGGCAGTGGATTAATGACACGACAATGGGCCTCAGGATCTCGTCACAGTATCTCTGTGGATTCAAATTGCCATCAATAAAATGCAATTGTGTTATTTGTCCATAGCTTATGCCTGCCCATAGCATAACCCCACTGCCACCATGGGGCACATTGTTCACAATGGTGACGTCAGCAAACTGCTAGCCCAAACCACGCCATACACGTGGTCTGCGATTGTGAGGCCGGTTAGACGTACTGCCAAATTATCTAAAATGACGTTGGAGGCAGCTTATGGTAGATAAATTAACATTAAATTATCTGGCAGCAGGTCTGGTGGACATTCCTACAGTCAGCATGCCAAATGCACGCTCCCTCAACTTAAGACATCTGTGGCATTGTATTGTGTGCAAAACTGCACATTTAAGAATGGCCTTTTATTGTCCCCAGCACAAGGTGCACCTGTGTAATGATAATGCTGTTTAATCAGCTTCTTGTTATACCACACCTGTCAGGTGGTTGGAATATTTTGGCAAAGGAGAAATGCTCACTAACAGGGATGTAAAAAAAATGTGTGCACAAAATTTGAGAGAAATAAGCCTATTGTGCATATGGAACATTTCTGGGATCTTTTATTTCAGCTCATGAAACATGGGACCAATACTTTATATGTTGTGTTTATATTTTTGTTCAGTATGGATGTATTCTTATAACTTGCTTTTGGTCCCGACCCATAGTTTAAGAAACCCTGCTGTATAGTATAGACCAGGGACCCATGATGTACAGTGGGGAAAAAAAGTTCTCCCACTTAAAAAGATGAGAGAGGCCTGTAATTTTCATCATAGGTACACGTCAACTATGACAGACAAATTGAGGAAAAGAAATCCAGACAATCACATTGTAGGATTATTAATGAATTTATTTGCAAATTATGGTGGAAAAAAAGTATTTGGTCACCTACAAACAAGCAAGATTTCTGGCTCTCCCAGACCTGTAACTTCTTCTTTAAGAGGCTCCTCTGTCCTCCACTCGTTACCTGTATTAATGGCACCTGTTTGAACTTGTTATCAGTATAAAAGACACCTGTCCACAACCTCAAACAGTCACACTCCAAACTCCACTGTGGCCAAGACCAAAGAGCTGTCAAAGGACACCAGAAACAAAATTGTAGACCTGCACCAGGCTGGGAAGACTGAATCTGCAATAGGTAAGCAGCTTGGTTTGAAGAAATCAACTGTGGGAGCAATAATTAGGAAATGGAAGACATACAAGACCACTGATAATCTCCCTCGATCTGGGGCTCCATGCAAGATCTCACCCCGTGGGGTCAAAATGATCACATGAACGGTGAGCAAAAATCCCAGAACCACACGGGGGGACCTAGTGAATGACCTGCAGAGAGC
Source organism: Coregonus clupeaformis (assembly GCF_020615455.1). Taxonomy (NCBI): domain Eukaryota; kingdom Metazoa; phylum Chordata; class Actinopteri; order Salmoniformes; family Salmonidae; genus Coregonus; species Coregonus clupeaformis. The sequence goes on from NC_059194.1 coordinate 36,281,760, forward strand.
TGGGACCAAAGTAACAAAGCCTACCATCAGTAACACACTACGCCGCCAGGGTCTCAAAGGAGGGAGTTGAAAGTCCGTGTTGCCCAGCGACAGCCCCAAAACATCACTGCTCTAGAGGAGATCTGCATGGAGGAATGGGTCAAAATACCAGCAACAGTGTGTGAAAACCTTGTGAAGACTTACAGAAAATGTTTGACCTGTGTCATTGCCAACAAAGGGTATATAACAAAGTATTGAGAAACTTTTGTTATTGACCAAATACTTATTTTCCACCATCATTTGCAAATAAATTCATAAAAAATCCTACAATGTGATTTTCTGGATTTTTTTTTCTCATTTTGTCTGTCATAGTTGACGTGTACCTATGATGAAAATTACAGGCTTCTCTCATCTTTTTAAGTGGGAGAACTTGCACAATTGGTGGCTGACTAAATACTTTTTTTCCCCATTGTAACTCTGTTACCGTAATTCCGTTACTGGATGTAAATCCACTTCAGCTAATGTAGTTCAATAACCAAAATATATATTTTTTAAACTCAAGGTGTCATGTCATAGCTTTCTGCAGACATCTTTGAATCTTAATTCGGAGCAGATATTTAAGAGTTTTTGGAAAAAGTGGTTGCATAAAAAAATGAGGGAGGTTTTACCGTAATTCTGTTACCAAACTGTGCACCTGCACTGTTCTTCAAATAAAAATTTGTTTTAATGAAATTTTCTGTGTACATTGTTAAAAGTAGTCCTTAGTGCATGGAGTTCTAAGGTATGTTAAACATAAAAATATTTTATAGATGTATTTTTGGCACACATTTTAAAGTGAATAATCTGAGTCAAAGCGTTTTCTTACTTGTGCTCTGTGGGAATATAACCAACAACCCTGGCATTGCAAGCGTCATGCTCTACCAACTGAGCCACAGAGGACGCAGGTATATGATGGGAGACATTAGCAGAATCTTGTTTAATACGACAAAATTACAGGGTAGCATACTCTGCTGACTGACAAACTGATCAATAAAAACAACGTTGTCTGATCCATATTTTAGGCCTATGAAAAGGGGAGACTCAAATACAATATGACGTCCATCTAATCTAGGGGAGGAAATTGTTGTCCAAAAACAAACAATAGTGGCACTGACCCAGAAGTGTGAACTCATGATTTGTCATTAATTGGAAAATATATATTCAGTATATATGGACTGACAGTACAGTGGGTTGCGAAAGTATACACCCCCCTTGGCATTTTTCCTATTTTGTTGCCTTACAACCTGGAATTAAAATAGATTTTTGGGTGGTTTGTATAATTTGATTTACACAACATGCCTACCACTTTCAAGATGCAAAATATTTTTTACTGTGAAACAAACAAGATACAAGAGAAAAAAACTGAACTTGAGCGTGCATAACTATTCACCAGTATTTAGCAGTATGCTTAGGGTCACTGTCCTGCTGGAAGGAGAACATCCGTACAAGTCTTAAATCTCTGGAAGACTGAAACAGGTTTCCCTCAAGAATTTCCCTGTATTTAGCGCCATCCATTATTCCTTCAATTCTGACCATTTTCCCTGTCCCTGCCAATGGAAAAACATGGTATGGTGTTCTCGGGGTGATGAGAGGTGTTGGGTTTGCGCGAGTACCTTCTTACCACATGCCTTTTGGCGAACACCAAACATGTGCTTATTCTTTTCTTTAAGCAATGGCTTTTTTCTGGCACTCTTCCATAAAGCCCAGCTCTATGGAGTGTATGGCTTAAAGTGGTCCCATGGACAGATACTCCAATCTCTGCTGTGGAGCTTTGCAGCTCCTTCAGTGTTATCTTTGGTCTCTTTGTTGCCTCTCTGACTAATGACCTCCTTACCTGGTCCGTGAGTTTTGGTGGGTGGCCCTCTCTTCGCAGGTTTGTTGTGGTACCATATTCTTTCAATTTTTTAATAATGGATTGAATGGTGATCCGTGGGATGTTCAAAGTTTCTGATATTTTTTTATAACCCAACCCTGATCTGTACTTCTTCACAACTGTGTCCCTGACCTGTTTGGAGAGCTCCTTGGTCTTCATGGTGCCGCCTCCTTGGTGGTGTTGCAGACTCTGGGGCCTTTCAGAACAGGTGTGTATATATACTGAGATCATGTGACACTTAGATTGCACACAGGTGGACTTTATTTAACTAATTATGTCTGAAGGTAATTGGTTGCACCAGATCTTATTTTGGGACTTCATAGCAAGGGGGTGAATACATATGCACGCACCACTTTTCCGTTATTTTTTTCATTTCACTTCACCAATTTGGACTATTTATAAAAATCCATTTAAATTACAGGATGTAATGCAACAAAATAGGAACAACGCCAAGGGGGATGAATACTTTTGCAAAGCACTGTATTTTCTAATTTATTTGAGGAGTAAACATTGGCAAGATTGAACATTCTCAATGATTGAGCCCATACTTCTGCTTTTTAATTGAACGTTTTGTGATGAACAACCTTAAACATAATGATCAAATTGAACATCTTCATTAGTGCAATGGCTTAAATTAGAGCCGTTTCAGATCTGTTGTCTGAGGAGCTCCTACAGAAGATAAACCTATGACATATTGTATTTCAATGGTGAAGTAAAGGTGTACACGTCACCGGGGCCACTGGGCTCTTTTTATGGTAAGTTTAATTGGCTATCTATGCAAACTCTGTATGGGAGTGCAGTCTGGGATGAAGGCTGAAGCTCCCCACAATTAACCTTTGTTAAAACGACAAGAGGCATCCCACTCTCTAAATCTCACTCACATGTATGCAGGCAGTGTACACCCTTACAGTGAGGGAAAAAAGTATTTGATACCCTGCTGATTTTGTACGTTTGCCCACTGACAAAGACATGATCAGTCTATAATTTTAATGGTAGGTTTATTTGAACAGTGAGAGACAGAATAACAAAAAAATCCAGAAAAACGCATGTCAAAAATGTTATAAATTGATTTGCATTTTAATGAGGGAAATAAATATTTGACCCCTCTGCAAAATATGACTTAGTACTTGGTGGCAAAACCCTTGTTGGCAATCACAGAGGTCAGACGTTTCTTGTAGTTGTCCACCAGGTTTGCACACATCTCAGGAGGGATTTTGTCCCACTCCTCTTTGCAGATCTTCTCCAAGTCATTAAGGTTTCGAGCCTGATGTTTGGCAACTCGAATCTTCAGCTCCCTCCACAGATTTTCTATGGGATTAAGGTCTGGAGACTGGCTAGGCCACTCCAGGACCTTAATGTTCTTCTTCTTGAGCCACTCCTTTGTTGCCTTGGCCGTGTGTTTTGGGTCATTGTCATGCTGGAATACCCATCCACAACCCATTTTCAATGCCCTGGCTGAGAGAAGGAGGTTCTCACCCAAGATTTGACGGTACATGGCCTCGTCCATCGTCCCTTTGATGCGGTGAAGTTGTCCTTTCCCCTTAGCAGAAAAACACCCCCAAAGCATAATGTTTCCACCTCCATGTTTGATGGTGGGGATGGTGTTCTTGGGGTCATAAGCAGCATTCCTCCTCCTCCAAACACGGCGAATTTAGTTGATGCCAAAGAGCTCCATTTTGGTCTCATCTGACCACAACACTTTCACCCAGTTCTCCTCTGAATCATTCAGATCTTCATTGGCAAACAGGGGGACCTTGCGGGCGCTGCAGGATTTCAGTCCTTCACGGCGTAGTGTGTTACCAATTGTTTTCTTGGTGACTATGGTCCCAGCTGCCTTGAGATCATTGACAAGATCCTCCCATGTAGTTCTGGGCTGATTCCTCACTGTTCTCATGATCATTGCAACTCCACGAGGTGAGATCTTGCATGGAGCCCCAGGCCGAGGGAGATTGACAGTTCTTTTGTGTTTCTTCCATTTGCGAATAATCGCACCAACTGTTGTCACCTTCTCACCAAGCTGCTTGGCAATGGTCTTGTAGCCCATTCCAGCCTTGTGTAGGTCTACAATCTTGTCCCGGACATCCTTGGAGAGCTCTTTGGTCTTGGCCATGGTGGAGAGTTTGGAATCTGATTGATTGATTGCTTCTGTGGACAGGTGTCTTTTATACAGGTAACAAGCTGAGATTAGGAGCACTCCCTTTAAGAGTGTGCGCCTAATCTCAGCTTGTTACCTGAATAAAAGACACCTGGCTGCCAGAAATCTTTCTGATTGAGAGGGGGTCAAATACTTATTTCCCTCATTAAAATACAAATCAATTTATAACAGCGTTTTTCTGGATTTATTTGTTGTTATTCTGTCTCTCACTGTTCAAATAAACATACCATTAAAATTATAGACTGATCATGTCTTTGTCAGTGGGCAAACGTACAAAATCAGCAGGCGATCAAATACTTTTTTCCCTCACTGTACTTCACCACTGAATGACATTATGTCACAGCTTTATCTTCTGACCCTGGTTTCAGTGGGCAGGGGAAAATGTTAGAGCTGGCCCACATGGTTCCATCGTGTTAAATGTGTAGGTGGTTCTGTTGCATCGTGGGTAGTGTAGTTGACAGCATATCAGCAGAGGGAGCGAATTATGTCCTCTTCATGTCACTTTAATTACTGCACTGAGACAGGTCAAGGACCTCTGAGAGACTAAAAAACACTCAAGCATAAACATGATAAATGCTAGATGTATCTAAAACCAAACATCCATTAATCATCAGACGGTTGACGTTTGTGTTTACCATTTACTATTATTATTATTTTTTACAATAATGTATCCTTTTTACTGTTCACCAATAATTTGTTTTATTCTTTCCTACTTCTTTCATTGATCACTGGAAAAAGTTTAACAGAATTTCTCCCTATAACTTTTCAACTGTTCAACAAGATTTTGTTTTTCTCAGGTAGGAGCTCAATTTTGGAGTATCACCCCAGGTTCACTCTGTGTCATGGAATGTGTCATGGGATGTGTTAGGGGATTTTAGGATTACAACTGTAAGGGTCTGTTAACTAGCACGGTGTATTATTCAATTAGCAAGATTTTCATTCAGGATCTGTAACTGTAATGGTGGCGCATACCGTGTCTGTGTTCTTGCCTCCTATCCAATTACAATGGCATATGTTCTGACAGCCTATCTGGAGGAGATGAAGCCCTCAAACAAGCTTGGGTGGTCATCTACATATAGTAAAGTGAGCATTGTGCAAAGTGAGCAGTATTTATATCAAGTGATTCACCGGTCTGCATAGAGCGAATACACACATGAATATCAATATTTCAAGACAGTCACTGACTCCTTTTACGCTGTATTTTTCCATCTCTATTGGAATGACATTTGAATTAATTATTTTACATTCAGTTCTCCATGTATTGTTCTCCATTATATCCTCAGATGATCTCCTTTGGAATGGCATAAACAATTAATCTCCCGCAATTCAGCAACCATATGAAAGTAACTGAATTAAATTAAAATGCGTTCATTTCAATATTAAATTAATTCACATTGGTCATCTCAAATATTACTAGAAGTATTCCGCATTAGAACTTATAAATTCAGAGATACTGTGCTGTTTTATTTGAGATATTCTCTTTCAAATTGCGGTAAGAAAGTTGAAAGTTGGCCTTCCTAACCCCAGACACTGCTATGCCCGTTTTGTATGATTAGACACACGAAGTGGGGATCTAGAGCAGAGCAGAAACATAGCTAGCCTATTTGGTCTCAGCTAAACAATAGAAAGTCTTGATATTTGAGAATATCAAGGGGAAGATACTGATAAGCAGTGCCGGCGTTATGGGCGGGCCTTAGGGGGCCTGACCCGCCTTACCATACCTCCTTGCCCACCCAAATAAAATATTGAGATCATTTATTAGTCTCAGATAAAGTGTCCGAGCTAGCGCCCCTCTGTCTCAGTATGTTTAGACCATGTAGTTATGATAGTTATGATTTTGAGAAAATAAAACGTTATCATTGAAATGAAAATGTTCCACGAAGATACGCATATTAAAAAAGTAGAAATTGTAGAATAAATTGTAAGCTTCCCCAAACTTGAATCTCACGTGCCGCCTGTGGTCTTTACTATAACACCCATTAAAAAAAATGTGTGCCCCCCTGTGGAAATCAAATGCCCGTCCAGCTGATTCGTTCTGGCGCCGGCCCTGCTAATAAGATACTGGCATCAGCATTCTGCTATGGAAGAAATAAAGTAAAATGAGAAAATAGTCAGAGAGGAGAGTGGGCTCTCTGAGGAGCCTGTTCATATAAAGTGTTCTGTTCTCACTGACTCGACAAGTGAACCGTTGGCGACTCTAAGCTTGCACTAGATCTGTGTTGTGATGGTAACTCCACTGTTAAAGCACAACACGCTCGAATTATGATATACTGTATAGAGATATAGACATTTCAATAGTTCACATTATTGCATGATACAGAGCATGATACTTTTATTGGCATTAGTAAATATAAAAACCTTATTTTTGTAGAATGCAACTGAATGATAGACCCTCTTGTCATACCCCAAATCTGTGAAACAAAAGTCAAAACATTAAGGTTTTTGTTATTTTTGTATTTACATCGTGGCATGACTGTGCTGTTTTTGTGTCGTCTCTATTCAACATACTGTATATGCCTCATGTTGACCTTGTTTTGTACATTTACCTGGAGTCATGCCGAGTGTGATCGAAGTCGTCTTGTTCAAGCGGTGGTAGTGACCTGACAACAGTCAAGTGTCAATGTGAAAGAGGAGAGGCTAAAGATCTATATTGAGGGATTGGGACTTTAATCTATCATTTCTTGTTTCTCCCATACTAAAAAATGACATCCATTGATGTCTACACAGAGGGTAAAAGAGCACTGAATGTCGATGGCATTAGGACGTTCAAGTTTGACTTTTGATACCATAGGTTTTTCTCTACCCAAAGTTACTTAACCAACAAAAGAAGTGTATTAAGAAAATACAGTGCGATAAAAATATACACAGCTTCATTGATGTACAACACAATTTTCTACAGTCTTCTACAATCCTCAAATCTCTTGTTCTACATTCTTCAAAGTTCATACTGTAGATGAAAGCAGTAGATTCCCATCAAAGTTGTTTATAAAAATCGATTTACTATTGCATGTGGTGTAGTGATTCATTGTTATATGTCTGTGTAAGTCTCACTGCACCAATGCACACACCAAAGGGATTGCCATTATAAAAAAAAGATATCGGAGGATCTCCTGCAGGCATGTTCTCATTGACCACAGGCTGACAAAACATGTTTTTCAGAGGAGTGAAATTCACATATGTATGGATTACCATGTACATCTGGGATCTGCTTCCTTCCAGAGGGTCTTACATAGTAAAATTGATTGGGTTTCTTCTCTAACTAAGTGAAGACTCCTAGGGAACTGACAGTGCAGCGGCATAGAATGTTCAATAGCAAAATGTTTTCTTATTTCCATTTGAGAACCTTGGAAAAAAGGTTTTTGAGAATAATAGTATTCATGGAAAAGCTTATTTTTCAGGCTGCCTAAAACTTGGTCTGCAGTAAATAATCTCCTTCAAACCTTACTAGATCTGGTGTAGAACCAGACTATTTGCATTGACCCCCTTTTTTACGCTGCTGCTACCTGCTGTTTATTATCTGTGCATAGTCACTTTACCCCTACCAATATGTACATACTACCTCGACTAACCTGTAACCCTGCACATTGACTTGGTACCGGTACCCCTGTATATAGCCTCGTTATTGTTATTTTATTGTGTTACTTATTTTAAACTTTATTTTATTTTATTTTATTACTTATCTAAAAAAAAAAACTCAGCATTGTTGGTTAAGGGCTTGTAAGTAAGCATTTCACTAAGGTATACACCTGTTGTATTCGGCGCATGTGACAAATAAAATTAGATTTGTATGAGAATTTGTATTGATGTTTTGATCTATTCCTTTACAAAGTAATAAGCATCTCGTATTCTGGGAAACAGTGTCTATGCAATACCATTCAAACCACATGAGTCACTCTGTAAGCACAACCAACATGGATCAAGGATGGCACAATAGAGGAAAAGTTGGATTTCAATTATTTCTATTTGACACTTGTCTATACTCAATAATGTCTTTATTACGTGGCAGACTAGGCTAAAGGCCTTCCCACACTGTACAGTGCTTTCGGAAAGTCTTCCACATTTTGTTACGTTACAGCCTTATTCTAAAATTGATTAAATAAAAAAAATGTGCTCATCAATCTACACACAATACCCCATAATGACGAAGCGAAAACAGGTTTTTAGACATTTTTGCATATTTATAAAAAATAAAAAACAGAAATACCTTATTTATATAAGTATTCAGACCCTTTGCTATGAGACTCAAAATTGAGCTCAGGTGCATCCTGTTTCCACTGGTCATCCTTGAGATGTTTCTACAACTTGATTGGAATCCACCTGTGGTAATTTGGAAAGGCACACACCTGTCTATATAAGGTCCCACAGTTGTCTGTAGAGCTCAGAGACAGGATTGTGTCGAGGCACATATCTGGGCAAGGGTACCAAAACATTTCTGCAGTATTGAAGGTCCCCAAGAACACAGCGGCCTCCATCATTCTTAAATGGAAGAAGTTTGGAAATACCAAGACTATTACAAGAGCTGGCCTCCTGGCCAAACTGAGCAGTCAGGGGAGAAGGGCCTTGGTCAGGGAGGTGACCAAGAACCCGATGGTCACTCTGACAGAGCACTAGAGTTCCTCTGTGTAAATGGAAGAACCTTCCTGAAGGACAACCATCTCCATAGCACTCCACCAATCAGGCCTTTATGGTAGAGTGGCCAGACGGAAGCCACTCCTCAGTAAAAGGCACACGAAAGCCAGCTTGGAGATTGCCAAAAGGCACCTAAAAACTCTCAGACGATCAGAAAAAAGATTCTCTGGTCGGATGAAACCAAGATTGAACTCCTTGGTCTGAATGCCAAGCATCACATCTGGAGGAAACCTGGCACCATCCCTACGGTGAAGCATGGTGGTGCCAGCATCATGCTATGGGGATGTTTTTCAGCGGCAGGGACTGGGAGACTAGTCAGGATTGAGGCAAAGATGAACGGATCCAAGTACAGAGAGATCCTTGATGAAAACCTGCTCCAGAGCGCTCAGGACCTCAGACAGGGGACGAAGGTTCACCTTCCAACATGACAACAACCCTAAGCACACAGACAAGACAAAGCAGGAGTGGCTTCTGGACAAGTATCTAAATGTCCTTGAGTGGCCCAGCTAGTGCCCAGACTTGAACCCGATTTAATATCTCTGGAGAGACCTGAAAATAGCTGTGCAGCAACGCTCACCATCCAACCTGACAGAGCTTGAGAGGATCTGCAGAGAATAATGGGAGAAACTCTCCAAATACAGGTGTGCCAAGATTGTAGCGTCATACCCAAGAAGACTCGAAGCTGTAATCGCTGCCAAAGGAGCTTCAACAATGTACTGAGTAAAGGGTCTGAATACTTATATAAATGGGATATTTCAGTTTTAATTTTTTTATTAATTAGCGAACATTTCTAAACCTGTTTTTGCTTTGCCATTATGGGGTATTGTGTGTAGGTTGATGATAAAAACAACAACAATTTAATCAATTTTAGAATTAGGCTGTAACGTAACAAAATATGGAAAAAGTAAAGGGGTCTGAATACTTTCCGAATGCACTGTATGACAGAGTCAGTCTTTTAAAATTACACTGCTCCAAAAAATTAAGGGAACACTTAAACAACACAATGTAACTCCAAGTCAATCACACTTCTGTGAAATCAAACTGTCCACTTAGGAAGCAACACTGATTGACAATACATTTCACATGCTGTTGTGCAAATGGAATAGACACCAGGTGGAAATTACAGGCAATTAGCAAGACACCCCCAATAAAGGAGTGGTTCTGCAGGTGGTGACCACAGACCACTTCTCAGTTCCTATGCTTCCTGGCTGATGTTTTGGTCACTTTTGAATGCTGGCGGTGCTTTCACTCTAGTGGCAGCATGAGACGGAGTCTACAAACCACACAAGTGGCTCAGGTAGTAGAGCTCATCCAGGATGGCACATCAATGCGAGCTATGGCAAGAAGGTTTGCTGTGTCTGTCAGCGTAGTGTCCAGAGCATGGAGCCAATACCAGGATTCAGGCCAGTACATCAGGAGACGTGGAGGAGGCCGTAGGAGGGCAACAACCCAGCAGCAGGACCGCTACCTCCGCCTTTGTGCAAGGAGGAGCAGGAGGGGCACTGCCAGAGCCCTGCAAAATGACCTCCAGCAGGCCACAAATGTGCATGTGTCTGCTCAAACGGTCAGAAACAGACTCCATGAGGGTGGTATTAGGGCCCGACGTCCACAGGTGGGGGTTGTGCTTACAGCCCAACACCGTGCAGGACATTTGGCATTTGCCAGAGAACACCAAGATTGGCAAATTCGCCACTAGTGCCCTGTGCTCTTCACAGATGAAAGCAGGTTCACACTGAACACATGTGACAGACGTGATAGAGTCTGGAGACACCGTGGAGAACGTTCTGCTGCCTGCAACATCCTCCAGCATGACCGGTTTGGCGGTGGGTCAGTCATGGTGTGGGGTGGCATTTCTTTCGGGGGCCGCACAGCCCTCCATGTGCTCGCCAGAGGTAGCCTGACTGCAATTAGGTACCGAGATGAGATCCTCAGACCCCTTGTGAGACCATATGCTGGTGCGGTTGGGCCTGGGTTCCTCCTAATGCAAGACAATTCTAGACCTCATGTGGCTGGAGTGTGTCAGCAGTTCCAGCAAGAGGAAGGCATTGATGTTATGGACTGGCCCGCCCGTTCCCCAGACCTGAATCCAATTGAGCACATCTGGGACATCATGTCTCGCTCCATCCACCAATGCCACGTTGCACCACAGACTGTCCAGGAGTTGGCGGATGCTTTAGTCCAGGTCTGGGAGGAGATCCCTCAGGAGACCATCCGCCACCTCATCAGGAGCATGCCCAGGCGTTGTAGGGAGGTCATACAGGCACGTGGAGGCCACACACACCACTGAGCCTCATTTTGACTAGTTTTAAGGACATTACATCAAAGTTGGATCAGCCTGTAGTGTGGTTTTCCACTTTAATTTTGAGTGTGACTCCAAATCCAGACCTCCATGGGTTGATAAATTGGATTTCCATTGATAATTTTTGTGTGATTTTGTTGTCAGCACATTCAACTATGTAAAGAAAAAAGTATTTAATAAGATTATTTCATTCATTCAGATCTAGGATGTGATATTTTAGTGTTCCCTTTATTTTTTTGAGCAGTGTATTACATATCACACTGTGCTACGTGACCAAACTTCTATCTTGTTATCAACCTGGCCAGATTGTATGATTTTCTTCAGTTCTGTAATCACATTCTGTGATTGGCTTGAGAGGCTACGTCAACTGGGCGTATCAAGCATGGCGTCGAAAGAACAACAACAAGCTGCCGGACGTGTTCCTATTGGTCAGTCACCGGGATCGGCTCGTAGCACCAGCCACACAACATGATAAAGGCTAAACATTTCTTTGTCGGAGCCTACGACAACACGTAGTGGTACTTAATCAACAGACCTAGACCCTGTCACACTGAACGAGCCAAGACATCCAGACAATCGTTTATGACCTAAGAATTTGCCCACGAAGTGGACATTTTGTCTGCGATGGCAGAAATGTGGCATAAGATGGCTAAAATCTTAAAGCCTGTGTGGGTGTCACTCTGAGGAGACATGGAACGCTGCGCATGTCCACCTGCAACGGGCCATCAGGTGGCAGAAGGCGAGCGCCGATCGCCACCGTAGTGAGGCTCCGGTGTATGCACCGGGAGATCGGGTCTGGCTCTCGACCCGAAACCTGCCCCTTCGCCTGCCCTGCCGGAAGCTGGGTCGGCGGTTTGTGGGGCATTTAAAGTCCTGAGGAGATTGAACGAGGTATGCTATAGATTACAACTGCCAATTAATTACCGCATTAACCACTCGTTCCATGTGTCTCTCCTCAGGCCGGTGGTAGCTGGTCCACTCCAGGAGAGTGAGGTACGAGAGGTTCCTCCGCCCCCATTGGACATCGAGGGGGCTCCGGCATACTCAGTCCGTTCCATCTTGGATTCGAGGCGTCGGATGGGGGGGCCACAGTATCTCGTGGAGTGGGAGGGGTACGGTCCGGAGGAACGGTGCTGGGTCCCTAGGAGGGACATCCTAGACCCCTCCATGCTGAGGGATTTCCACCGGAGTCATCCGACTCGCCCTGCTCCGAGTCCGAGGCCGGGGTCGGCGCACGGCTGGGGCCGCGCGTCGGGGGGGGGGGTACTGTCACGGATTTAGCCGAGGCTGCTCCTCCTCCTTGCTCGGGCAGGCTTCGGCGTTCGTCGTCCCCGGAGTACTAGCTGCCACCGATCTAGGTTTCAGCAATCATCTAGATTGGTCTGCTTTGTGTACACCTGTTTCCCATTAGTGTTGATGGTTTCCCTTTATAACCCCTGTCTGTCATTCGTTTGTTGTGTGTGATTGTTCTCCGTTTGTTTTCGGCAGGACTGTGTATTGCGATTATTGTTCCTCCCTGTTTTGGAGGTTTTGTACTTTTCATTACGTTTATTAGTAAAGTACATCTGCCAGTCTCTCAGTGTCCTGCGCTTGACTTTGTTCACCGCATACACGTTTATCCTGACAGTGGGTCATAAAGGGGCAATCTGCAGTAGCTACATCCATTTTTGGACTCGTAAACAAATTATATTTACCCATTACTTCTTCAAGAATATAACTTTTATAAATGCCTCATTAGTTTAGTTCAACTGTCGTACCCCATCAGAACCTAAAATATATGCTTGTTTTACTCCATTGCTTGTAAACAAAGTAAATGTACACACTTATAGTCCTTGCATCCATAGCTCTGTCTATGAATTTGAGAGTGATTACATTTATCCTGCATCATCCCTCAGCTTTTTAGCAAAACAGTAGAGGGGACAATGCTTTCTTATTGTTTCAACCGCTGATTGCCGCTTATGAGACACTTAAAAAATAAAATAATAAAGTGATTAGATAAATTGGCCCACTTAGCTACCTTGTGGGGTTTTGTGACTTATATTATTCACCCATATAGTATGTGTTATCTGAGCCACTGTCAGACACTGCTGAAAAGCATCCATGACTACAGAGTATTAATCATAAACATACCAGACTCCACTTCTGTCACAGAATCAGCCGAGGCTGCCCCTCCTCCTTGCTCGGGCAGGCTTCGGCGTCCGTCGTCCCCGGAGTACTAGCTGCCACCGATCTATGTTTCGGTGTTTGTCTAGTTTGTCCTGATTGTTTTCACCTGTTTCCCATTATGTTATATTGTATTCCCTTTATAACCCCCTGTCTCTCATTGGTTATTGTGTGTGATTGTTTTCCGTGAGGTCGGCAGTGTTCGGGTGTATGCGTATTTTGTTTCCTCCCTGTTTGGAGGTTTTGTTTGTATTTTGATTACTGTGCTAGTAAAGTTCGTCTGCCAGTAGCTCAGTGTCCTGCGCATGACTTCGCTCACCGCATACACGTCGCCCTGACAACTTCTTCTCTCTACCCTGTCAATATCTAGACACCATTGTTTGCAACCACCATTTCTTTGTGAAGCATCAGCATGGATTAATTAGCAATTCTATTTCCCATTTGAGGTTAATTGAATGACAGTGAAATGTCTCTCCATGAGATGATTACCTCTCACTGAAGCTGAACAGCTAGTTCCTTGCTCACATGCTTCCTTTCTGTTCATTCAAGATACTGAATACCCTGTATTACTCTACCACATTGACACACAGCCCTTCACTATCAGCCATTGTTAGGAATCACGCAACTCTAAATATATCACGTTGGATCTTTAAAAAAAAACGAATTGACATACTCCTAGCGAGCATTGCTGAACATAGGCTCAGAGATTGAGCCTCAACCCAGCCAAATGTTATCTGTTCAGAGTAAAAGTGTGAAAGCGGTGGAAATCCTGGAACCATAAGAACTTGTACATATCGCTTTTAAAGCTTCCTTCTGATATTAATAATTGTAAAGATCCCTCTGAGATACAATGAGTAAACTGCAGTCCCTCTGCCATAGTCATATGTGAGGGACATTACTGCACAGTCCTGCATGTCATGAGACCACTTAGAAGAATGAAAGAGAATTTATACACAAGGAAAATACAGAATAATAATGGATTTCACATTCCTCTGAAATTCACAGAACAGTGTTGTTATTCCATAAGGGCTTGAACGTAATGTGGGGGAGAAAAAGCATTTGGCCACAAATACATTTGTATTGTAAAAAAAAAAAAAAAAGAATGTATGTAAAGATCAAACCCTTTAGAAACCTGTGCTGAGAGCTTGTGTTCAAGATAAGATGAAGTAAGAAATTAACATGACACAGTGGTCTCCTGCTGCAGAGCATGGTCTAATTTCTCTCTGAAAGGAGTGAAACTGGCAATGGCGATTATAGCATGTCAATCTTGGTGGGGCTAATTTTTTAGATGCATGCCAGCAAAGCCACAACACAACACTAAACAATACATTATTTGCACTATAACGATGGCAAACGGTGCCCACAAACTGATAGGGCCTACATAAAGCAGTCCCAACACCTTACAACTGGCTATCAGCGAAGTCTTGTCTGGCAGCGAAACAGTTAATTCAGCATAATTTACTGCCTTTTAAAAAAACCCAGCTGATATGGCTGACTTGCTTAAACAAATGTGGTTTCTACTGACAATTGAGATGTACAAACTATGGCATAAGGGGACGACGAGCGGATAAGAGGCAATCCGGAATTTCGATTAAGACATTAATGAGCGAGCTAGGACGGACGTAGTCAATAAAACTATTTGTTCAGCACTTTTGAAATGTAGAGCGACAGAATTCAGAACATGGGCTGTTCTTACAGTGTTCTCCCTGTACACCAAGTCAGAACCGTAGGATAAATAAAAGGGGCATATAAGCATACAATGAAAGCTCTTACAATATTTGATGATTACATTTCTCTAAAACAGGCTATAGGCTACATGTGCACCACCAAATCAGAACAGTAGGCGAAATTAAGAGGGGAAAAGGGACCAAATTATTAGGGTGAGGCACATGGGCTACTAACAGTTTAGTACACAACATACACTTAGTATTACTTTCTTAGCTACAGTATATGTCACGCCCTGGCTCTGGGGACTATGTTATGTTGAGCCAGGGTGTGTAAGTCTATGTTTTGTATATCTATGTTGGCCTGAGTGACTCCCAATCAGAGGCAACGAGTGTCAGCTGGTTGTCTCTGATTGGGAGCCATATTTAACTATCGGTCTTTTCACTTTGTGTTGTGGTTTCTTGTTCATTTCGGTTTGTGTTTAAACCGTAGACGTCACGTTATCAATTATTGTTTTGATCGTGTGATCAGAAAAAATAAAAGGATATGTTCACCTTCAACGCTGCGCCTTGGTCCTCTCTCACCGACGATCGTGAGAGAAGAAACCACCAAGACCAGACCAAGCAACGTGTCCAGGAGCCATCGCTAATAGATCTCCGTGGCAGCTTCGACTGGGTCAAGCCCATTGAGGAGCTGAGTGACGAGGGTTGGAGACAGAGGAGCGAGAGGTGGGCGAGAATGATGGAGGCCTGGCCCACGGGGAGGAGAGACCCCCAGAAAATTTTTAGGGGGGGGCTCACGACGTCGGGGCAGCAGGAGGCTGCTATGGAGCGGTCCAGCGGGGTTGCAGAGGAGGCCGCCAGGTTACGGGGGCCACTGGTAGAAGAGGGGATGGAAGGTGTAGAGGCACGGCGAGAGGTACTGGCGTGTGTTGCCAGTCCGGTCCGGCCCGTTCCAGATCCCGGTGTAGAGCCAGTGGTGTGTGTCCCCAGTACGGTCCGGTCTATTCCTGCTCCCCGCACCAAACCTACGGTGTGCGTCGACAGTCCGGCACGGCCCGTTCCTGCTCTCCGCACCAAGTCTGTGGTGCGCGTCGCCAGCCCAGTCCGGCCCATCCAAGCTTCCCGCACCAAGCCAGTGGTGTGCGTCGTCAGTCCGGCACGGCCCGTGCCTGCTCTCCGCACCAAGTCTATGGTGCGTTTTGTCAGCCCTGTCCGGCCCGTTCCTGCTCTCCGCACCAAGTCTGTGGTGCGCGTCGCCAGCCCGGTCCGGCCCGTCCAAGCTCCCCGCACCGGGACAGTGGTGCGCGTCGTCAGCCCGGTCCGGCTCATTCCTGCTCCCCGCACCAAGTCAGGGGTGCGCTTCGTCAGCCCGGTCCGGCCCGTTCCTCCTCCACGCATCAAGCCAGGGGTGTGCGTCGTCAGTCCAGCACAACCCGTGCCTGGGTCATGTCCGGAGCCGGATCCGCCGCCGAGGCGGAGTGCCCACCCGGTCCCTCCCCTGTTGTGGTTGTTTGGCGCGGCCGGAGTCCGCGCCTTTGGGGGGGGTACTGTCACGCCCTGGCTCTGGGGACTATGTTATGTTGAGCCAGGGTGTGTAAGTCTATGTTTTGTATATCTATGTTGGCCTGAGTGACTCCCAATCAGAGGCAACGAGTGTCAGCTGATTGTCTCTGATTGGGAGCCATATTTAACTATCGGTCTTTTCACTTTGTGTTGTGGTTTCTTGTTCATTTCGGTTTGTGTTTAAACCGTAGACGTCACGTTATCGTTTATTGTTTTGATCGTGTGATCAGTAAAAATAAAAGGATATGTTCACCTTAAACGCTGCGCCTTGGTCCTCTCTCACCGACGATCGTGACAGTATACATATCTCCCTTGCATATTACATCATTTATGCAGCAGCATACAATACATTTTTGGACTCACCTTGTTGTGCTGTGCTCACTTGAACAGGAAGGTGGTGTGGTGGTCCTTCGTGGGCAAATTGTGTCCTCAAACTTCGTCATGAAAGTCTGGCATTCTCTGGATATATGGTGCTTTCAAGACAACTGGGAACTCGGGGAAAAAAACAAGGTTGAATCATGATGACGTCTGTGATCTCCAGGTCGGAGCTCTAGAAAGAGGCCAGAGTTGCTGACTTGCAATTCCGAGTTGGATGACAGTTCAAAACATATTTTCCCAGTCGGAGCTCGTTTTTTCTCTGAGTTCCTAGTTGTCTTGAACTCACTGAAGTCAGATTTCCCAGTTACGAGTTTCTAGTTCTTTTAAGTGCGGCAGAAGTCATGCTGGATTGACAGCATGGCCAGTGTTGAATGTTTATCCTTTTAAGCTTGGAAAAGAGACCCTTAAACCCAGACTTGCGACCACACACCCACTCACTGAATAGCAGGATAGTGATTGCTTTGCAATGCTTGCAGTTAGCCAATGATTCCTTCCAAACCACTCATTGTTGAATTTGCGATTTCCAACTTGTTGTGTAATGTTTAAGTCCAATGGCCGATTAGCACCGATACGTTTTATCTATCATTTCTCTTCATTATATATCTTCATATGACAAGGATTAACCTCTTAAGGATCGGACCCTCTTTTTTTTAAATTTTCGCCTAAAATGACATACCCAAATCGAACTGCCTGTAGCTCAGGACCTGAAGCAAGGATATGCATATTCTTGATACTATTTGAAAGGAAACACTTTGAAGTTTGTGGAAATGTGAAATTAATGTAGAATAATATAACACATTAGATCTGTTAAGAGATAATACAAAACAAAAAACTGCTGCCAACAGTTATTTTTTTTTCATCATCTTTGAAATGCAAGAGAATGGCCACAATATAATATTGCAGTTTAGCCGCAATTTAGAATTTGGCCACTGGATGGCAGCAGTGTGTGTGCAAAATTTCAGATTGATCCAGTAAACTATAGAGAACATACAAAAATGATACGGTAATACAAAATGTAAGTTTACACACTCCCAGGAATGTCATACATGATGGATCATTAGCTTATACACTAACTTTCACACATCTAGAGTGTCAGAGACAGCAAGGGTTCAAACTGTAGAACCCAGTTCCTACATTTGCATATAAAAATTGATTTTATCAAACAAAACTATGCTACATTTTATCTCTGGGACCCATAGGATGACAAATCCGAGCAAGTTTACTGAATGTAAGTACATTATTTACCTTCAGAGGTGAATGTATCAAACCAGTTGCCGTGATAAGTTTTTTGTTGTTGTGCACTCTCCTCAAACAATAGCATGCATTTTTTCACTGTAATAGCTACTGTAAATTGGACAGTACAGTTAGATTAACACAAATTTAAGCGTTCTGCCCATATAAGACATGTCTATGTCCTGGAAAGTTTGTTGTTACTTACAACAGTCATGCTAATCACATTAGCGCACGTTAGCTCAACGGTCCTGTATACGGGACACAGATCCCGTAGAGGTTAAAGACACATTCCATTCGATGACTGCTAGCTTGCTAGCTAAGATTTTGAAAGTATGATGTTGACATGATCAGTCCAATCAAAGCTACTGTAGATACAGTGGTGGAAAAGTTCCCAATTGTCATACTTGAGTAAAAGTAAAGATATCTTAATAGAAAATGACTCAAGTAAAAGTGAAAGTCACGCAGTAAAATCCTATATGAGTAAATATACTTAAGTATTAAAAGTAAATGTATTTTCTAAAATACACTGCTCAAAAAAATTAAGGGAACACTAAAATAACACATCCTAGATCTGAATGAATGAAATAATCTTATTAAATACTTTTTTTCTGTACATAGTTGAATGTGCTGACAACAAAATCACACAAAAAATATCAATGGAAATCAAATTTATCAACCCATGGAGGTCTGGATTTGGAGTCACACTCAAAATTAAAGTGGAAAACCACACTACAGGCTGATCCAACTTTGATGTAATGTCCTTAAAACTAGTCAAAATGAGGCTCAGTAGTGTGTGTGGCCTCCACGTGCCTGTATGACCTCCCTACAATGCCTGGGCATGCTCCTGATGAGGTGACGGATGGTCTCCTGAGGGATCTCCTCCCAGACCTGGACTAAAGCATCCGCCAACTCCTGGACAGTCTGTGGTGCAACGTGGCGTTGGTGGATGGAGCGAGACATGATGTCCCAGATGTGCTCAATTGGATTCAGGTCTGGGGAACGGGCGGGCCAGTCCATAGCATCAATGCCTTCCTCTTGCAGGAACTGCTGACACACTCCAGCCACATGAGGTCTAGCATTGTCTTGCATTAGGAGGAACCCAGGGCCAACCGCACCAGCATATGGTCTCACAAGGGGTCTGAGGATCTCATATCGGTACCTAATGGCAGTCAGGCTACCTCTAGCGAGCACATGGAGGGCTGTGCGGCCCCCCAAAGAAATGCCACCCCACACCATGACTGACCCACCGCCAAACCAGTCATGCTGGAGGATGTTGCAGGCAGCAGAACGTTCTCCACGGCATCTCCAGACTCTGTCACGTCTGTCACATGTGCTCAGTGTGAACCTGCTTTCATCTGTGAAGAGCACAGGGCGCCAGTGGCAAATTTGCCAATCTTGGTGTTCTCTGGCAAATGCCAAACGTCCTGCACGGTGTTGGGCTGTAAGCACAACCCCCACGTGTGGACGTCGGGCCCTCATACCACCCTCATTGAGTCTGTTTCTGACCGTTTGAGCAGACACATGCACATTTGTGGCCTGCTGGAGGTCATTTTGCAGGGCTCTGGCAGTGCTCCTCCTGCTCCTCCTTGCACAAAGGCAGAGGTAGCGGTCCTGCTGCTGGGTTGTTGCCCTCCTACGGCCTCCTCCACGTCTCCTGATGTACTGGCCTGTCTCCTGGTAGCGCCTCCATGCTCTGGACAGACAAGCAAACCTTCTTGCCACAGCTCGCATTGATGTGCCATCCTGGATGAGCTGCACTACCTGGGCCACTTGTGTGGGTTGTAGACTCCGTCTCATGCTACCACTAGAGTGAAAGCACCGCCAGCATTCAAAAGTGACCAAAACATCAGCCAGGAAGCATAGGAACTGAGAAGTGGTCTGTGGTCACCACCTGCAGAACCACTCCTTTATTGGGGGTGTCTTGCTAATTGCCTATAATTTCCACCTGTTGTCTATTCCATTTGCACAACAGCATGTGAAATGTATTGTCAATCAGTGTTGCTTCCTAAGTGGACAGTTTGATTTCACAGAAGTGTGATTGACTTGGAGTTACATTGTGTTGTTTAAGTGTTCCCTTTATTTTTATGAGCAGTGTATATTTAAGCATCAAAAGTAAAAGTATAAATAATTTCAAATTCCTTATATTAAGCAAACCAGATTGCACCATTTTCTATTTTTTATTTTTTAAACGGAGAGCCAGGGGCATGTTCCAACCCTCAGACATAATTTACAAACGAAAGCATGCATTTAGTGAGTCTGCCAGATCAGAGGCAGTAGGGATGACCAGGGATGTTCTCTTGATAATTGTGTGAATTAGACCATTTTCCTGTCCTGCTAAGCAATCAAAATGTAATGAGTACTTTTGGGTGTCAGGGAAAATGTATGGAGTAAAATGTACATAATTGTCTTTAGGAATGTAGTGAAGTAAAAGTATAAAGTTATCAAAAATATAAATAGTAAAGTACAGATACCCCCCAAAAATACTTAAGTAGTACTTTCAAGTATTTTTACTTAAGTACTATACATTACAGTGTAGATATAATGTGATTTGACGTCAATTTATTTGTGGCCAATGACCTTGAGCCTTCTTGGATGGGCACTTCTAATATAACTCTATGGCAGCACCCAAGGAGCTTGAATTTTTGAGCTCTACCCTTAGATTTGGCGGTAACGAAGAGCCAATCATGGCGCAACTAGAGAACATTACCAACCCCTACGCTCCGTATTTTCCACTGGCTGCCAACCACCACAGAAAGCACTGAGCTAGGCTAAAACGTATCTGACGCTTATTGATGCCAAAATAACATTCCCCACCAGCTCTGAATGACGGGTCGCCACTGAGCCTTAGCCTTGTCATGTGGGGTAGTACTGTTCTGTGCTTCCATTACCCTGAAGTCTGGGTACAGAATTATTACAGAGCAGATAGAGTTGAAGTCGGAAGTTTTACATACACTTAGGTTGGAGTCATTAAAACTTGTTTTTCAACCACTCCACAAATTTCTTGTTAACAAACTATAGTTTTGGCAAGTCGGATAGGACATCTACTTTGTGCATGACACAAGTAATTTTTCCAACAATTGTTTAGAGATTATTTCACTTATAATTCACTGTATCACAATTTCAGTGGGTCAGAAGTTTACATACACTAAGTTGACTGTGCCTTTAAACAGCTTGGAAAATTCCAGAAAATGATGTCATGACTCTAGAACCTTCTGATAGGATAATTGGCATCATTTGAGTCAATTAGAGGTGTACCTGTGGATGTATTTCAAGGCCTACCTTCAAACTCAGTGCCTCTTTGCTTGACATCATGGGAAAATCAAAAGAAATCAGCCAAGACCTCAGAAAAAAAAATGGTGGACCTCCACAAGTCTGGTTCATCCTTATATTCACAGAACAGTTCCATTAGGAGCTGGGTTTCAATGAAGAGGTGAAGTTTGGTAGGCAGGTTATATCACATGTTGCAGCAACGGAAGGGTGCTAATACTGCTCATTCTACACCAAGCCGTCGAAATTACCCTCCTACCTGCTAAGAGCAATTCTAATTATTTCCCGTGCTCTAATTTATCAGCATTATGACTCCTGACACGTCTTGGCTGTCACAGGCCTTCGGGGACGTTCACCAGGTACACTGAATCATACACTGAATCATGATTAGAGCTGTGTGAAAAAAGCCCTGGTGGTTGTGATCCTATGCAGCTGCTAGGGCCCTGGCCAGGAGCCAGGGGCCCAGTGTTCCTAAACTGCCGTCCCCACAGTCTTATTAGTTAATGCAGAAGGAACATGATGAGTAAGCAGCTCTGCTTTGTTGCTTTGACAGGGCGAGGGGCCAAAATCGGACGACCCTACCGGCTTGCTCAGGTCATTATGGGTTATGGTGTTTGCTTAAAATCAGAGCAATGGGACTTGTTTAAGGCCCATATCTGACTGAGTGCTGTGATTTTTATCGGGTGAACCTTGAAAAAGTATCAGTTTAACAGCTACTTTCCTGCAATTCTACACATTTTTCCATAGGGTGGAGAGAAATGTTTGCAGTTTTGAAGCGATTTTCCTGCAATTCTACACATTTTGCCCTGACTCATGCCATGTTAATATGATATCTGAGTAAGAGTGACTAACAAAATCAATGGGGGGCCCCTGGAGGTCAGGGCCCCTGGGCAAGCGCACTGCGTGCCCGGTCGGTAATTTGACCATGATTACTACAAGTTTAGCTAGCTGGCTAGACTAACTTACCAATCTAAAACATTTTAGCTGACATGGGCTAATTGAGTTACTGTCAGTGACTGACAGACATAGCAAGAGAAACTGCTGATGCACAAACACATTTCGAACTTGCACCTTGTGTATTCTACTATTCTAACTCTCATCAGTAAGTTGAGACCCCGACTGAGTGGGCCTACAAAAGTCTGCCAGTTAAGTATAGTCATTTGAAATCTCTTTCTCTGAGCAATTTTATTAGTATAAAGACATATACTTTTTTTTACAAAAATTGCATACAATTTCACTCATTATTTGTATGTATTTTATAGTCTTATTTGCTCATCTTCATCAAGGGTGTCAATAATTATGGACCCCACTGTATATAATGACGTTCTTAATTATTTACAAAGCATTTTACACATTTACCGGAGAGGTCAGAGTGGTTCTCAAATTAACAACGTGCACAAAATAATTAATCAATGAGCCTGTTAGTACCGCCGACGCACCCTGTTTTCAGAACAACATTTAGAAAACAAGCAGCTCCTCTATCACAAAAAAATGTAAGGTAAAATAATAATTGACCATAAATGTAACAGTCCAATCACGCTTCAACTGTCCAACAAGATAGGAGAAGCTAGAACAACAATAGAGATCTAGTCAGCCACTAACTGTGCTTGTAAACTTGGCACGAGTGCCAATGTAAAGAGTGATTCTTCCTTTTGATGATCGTAGAAAAATGCAAGCGCATAGTAGATCAAAAATGTACTTTGTTGCCCAGCCTATCTGAATCAAGGCAAAAAAATGAAAGCAGTAAATATCTTTCACAGGAGATTTACAAAACCTCTCAGGTTAACAAGTGTATTAAAAGTCAGATAAAAAGCTCCAGCTAAATGGATAGGGTGAATTGTTGTGAAGGCTGGACGGCACAACGAAGACAGTCAGAGGATAACGCTTTCATGCCTCAATTAAGGAACTGTTAATGTGCCAACCTCTGAAGATGGAGATCAGTTGTATTTCAGAGCAATTGTCTCCAAGGTATAAATAATAGATGTCTCGCTCCCATGAGAGGAAGATGAAGTTCTCCTCACAGGTGCAGAGGATATGTCTACCAGGAAATGGCATGATAGATTTGATGATGTCAAATAGTCTGCTCATTACACTATTGAATGGGAAGCTACCGATATTTGATATCACAAATAGTTTTGTTTTCTTTCAGGGTATTGCCTAGCAGCCTGTCTAAACTGAAAAATAACTGCAGCGGGGGACTGCACTCTGTGTGGTGTTGTAGTAGCATTTTGGATGTTAGAAGTGTTGCACTGCCATCATTTGTAATGTTTCTGTGTGCACTGTATACTACGTCTGAATGCACCAATGCCACACTTATCCTCTGATGAATGAGGGGAACCATTGTCTTAATGTAATGAAAAGTAACTCAAGTACCATTCGTTATTTCCAACAGAACCATTTGTCATGATGCCTCATTTATCAACCAAGATGAGGAATGCAGCCTCATACGGTTGTGTTGAGAGCATGACATATTTGAATATATCAAAATATGTAGACTAAGATGAAACATGTTTGTACACCAAAGCTTTGTGTGTGTGTTTATTTTTTTTCAAGCAGAGATTGAGACTGTTTTTTCAGTGAACTGGCTATTATCCAAATGTAATCAGATCCCATGTTGCTATCTAGTCATTATTACACCTATCCAATACAACCAGGAGGGACAAGTCTGGTTTTTAGCACATTGATGAAACCTAGCTAATTGCATTTATGTGAGGCAGATTGTTCAACATGTTCCTACAGAGATCACAGATGCCAGGACAGTGGGATGCTGTTTAACAAATGGCTTAACCACAGCGAACTTCTCCAATTATATTATAACAAATATTTTATTAAAGGCTGTGATTCATGTCACACTACTGCTGTGCTCACCTTTGTGGACCATTAAATTAAAAGCGATCAGATATTACCAGATCATTCACGAGGTATTGTTTGATTTTAATGTGGTTTCTATGTTAGCTACTTCCTCCTCTTACGTAGGCATACTGTATGTTGCGAATTTCTTTGAACTTTACACTAGGTTCTGTACCTGGATGTATATTCCCAAGATAAATAAACAGAATGTTTTTTTCCCCGTTAATCATGTCCTAAACGGATCTGCAGAACAGATTGAGTGTAGTGAATGAGTTTGATAAGAACCTCCTGCTGCGGAGAGCATCATTGCCATGGGGAGCACCCTGTAATCAGTAGAATAAGGTTGATCCCCTCACCAGTCACCTTGAAAACCTGCAGAGGATAAGATGGATATTGGTTTTATTTCAATTATGCCCACCCTTATCTTCCCCGCAACCACTCGTACCACATAATCAGATTATGATTAAAAACCTAGGAAGGAGTGAGATGATCCGACCTTCATGCTTCATTTACAAAGAGCTACAGTACTTCCCCAGTCTAGGGGTTTACTCAGACTGATACTCAAAAATTGTGTCAAGACAATGCTGGAAAAAGTTTCTGAAAATGATGGAGTATGAAAATGTATGCACTCACTAACTGTAAGTCGCTCTGGATAAGAGCGTCTGCTAAATGACTAAAATGTAAATGTAATGGAGCACTTACACCAATATCATACCAGCCTTGGGCCAGTCGGTGCAAATGAAGATAATATAATACATGTTGAATTGCTTATTTCTCAATCAAAAACATTTAAACTAGTTGAGCAGTAATTTGATGGAACCTGTGCATGCCATAATTATAGGGTTAACTGCCCATTTACCTTTAGTCTCAGTAATAGGACAAATTGACGAAAACTGAGTAAGAATGAAATGTATAATTGGAAAACATTAAATTAGTCATGTTTGAATGTTGATGTATGAGGAACGTGCCGGTGGTGTTGCCTATGAGGAACTCTCAGGCTCAGATACCCAATATGCCACAAGGTTCAAGCAAAATGTTATAGCCATTTTAAATATGGAATTTTGCCAAATGAAATAATTGGTGTAATTTGAAAACTAATTGTTCCACCAATCAAGCGATCCAGCAATGCCCCCATAGATTCAACTGGCATATGACAACACTCAAACAAAGACCGACAGACTGAAAGATGCATACACACACCATTTGACGCATTGACGATGAATGTAGCCTCAAGGGCTATTTTACTTGATAGGTGTTTTGAGAAAGGTTGGATATGTGTTGTTCTGCCTCAGTAATTAGTGGAGTTCCTCTTTAAACAAAGACACAGCTCTAAAGAGGCCTAAGAGGATTTAGTGTCACCACTGCCTCTTTAGTATATAGGGGGGTACTTTACTACTAAAACAACTCTGTCACCTTGTCACACGTATGCCCCCGGTGGCTCCTGGTGACTCTGCTTCACATCAAGGGGCCTTGTCACTAGGTACATCAACTGAATTCCCAACGCTCGCTAAGTCCTGGAGGCTCTGTGTGCATCATCATGAGTCGTGATGCCTCGATGCTGGGCATGGCATGGTGTATAGGACCCCTGTTGTTATGCTAGTCCCAGCTAAGACTTTATCTTTAGTCAACATATAGCATAGGGGTTTGGAAGGGGATTTTGCTGTTGACTGCATTTCGACCTGACTCTCATCAATAATCCACACATGCTGGCCAATATTTACTCATCTGGCTGCTCTGTCCTGCCTCGGGGGATATGATAATGTCCAGGCTTTACCTGCACATATGAATACCTAAGCTTATGCAATATGAAATGTCCTTCTCCCCATAAAGAAATGCCATTGGAATATATGATATATACAATAAAAGTATAATACTTATATAAATATTATCATGGTGGAAATTACTGGTACAATATGTGTGACCTGTTCCCACAAAACCAAGCATATTGGATATTGGATCAATGAAACTTTCCACTGCAGTCCACATTCTATCTACTACCATTCAGATAAACACATTCTAGGCCTAAACATTGTAGCTATCATGCAAATACTGTACCATGTTTAAACACAGTATTAAGGACATTTCTTGTGGAAGTTTTGAGTCACACTTTCACCACCTAAACTTTATTTTAAAAAGATTTCCCAAAGATTGAGACAGGAATCAAGAATTGATGCTCAATCAGGTGTTACTGATACGATATGGCTTTTCTGTGATGTTTTAGAGAGGGGGCTTGGGATGCCAACGACTACAGTCACAGTGGTGTGTCTTACTCTATGAAGGCATTCCAACGCAACGATAAAAGTGTCAGGAAGGTGTTAATAAATGAAAGCAATCCTGTAATGATCACACATGTGCATCCCAAATGGCACCATATTCCCTATATAGTGCACTACTTTTGACCAGTGCCTGGGCCCTGGTCAAAAGTAGTGCACCATATAGGGAATAGGGTGCCATTTGGGGCACAGAGAGTGTCCTCTCCGGGAGGCAGGAGTGGCTGAATGATGGCCCTCCAGAAGCCTCCCTAAACTAGCTGAGGAGATGAAGCGTGGCCAACAGGCCCCACCTGAGGAATGCCACTCTCTGTCTATTCTCCCTGTTCGCCTGATGGTCAGTCAAGGGGAATTAAACCAGCACAGGACCGAAGGACTGGCCACTTCATTGTTACTGATGGTTGTCAACAAGAGGCAGCTTTGGATAGAGGGAGTCATTCTGAACTAACAGTAACTCTGGTACTGGCATTTTGATGTAATGAAATCAAAGTATCCAGAGGGCACAGTCTGAACAAGTCCCTGAACTGACATAATTTTGGCCAGAGTGATGTGCCGCCCGCTCTTAGGCATGTTCAGGTAAAGATATGTAATGATAAGATCAAATTGGGAGGGTGCAGGATAATATGTAATCATATGGGACATGGTTACGAATGTACAGCATGTTTCTTTCCTTCCCTCTGATAAAATTGGATAATTGGACCATAGATACTGCAGAACTTCTGTCAAAAGTTTGATCAAATATTCACACATTTTCAACAAGTTTCATTTGCAGGTTGGATTCTTGAGTGGTTCAAATTTCATCACAGAGGTCGGGATCATTCTTTTAATATGAAAATATATTTTTAAAAATGACCCAGTCATCATCATACCATAATATCCTAGAAGGATTGTTCTTGAATTACGGTGACATTTGGGCATGGCCTTTTGGAGAAAAAAAAAAGTATTGGGGAAAATCTTCCAATTATATATCAACTAATTATGTAGCTTAGTTACTTTAAATAATTTATACCATTATGATAACATTGTGCCACTAGCAGGATTATTGCTGTATTATTTCCCTTCATTTAAATTGACTGACACTAAGTGACACTGGATTTAGACACCAAATTATCAATGGAATCCTCAAATTCATGACATATAAAAATAAAAGGGTGTGATTGGCCAATAATTATTTTTAATATGGACCCCTCCCCCGATAACAGTTTTCCACTGGAGAGAAGGCTCAAGGTCCTTGTATACCTTTGTAATCAGTGATAAAAAAAAAAAAAGCGTAACACCAATGCCCTAAAACTGAGGGACACATTATTCTAGTACATTTTTTTTATTTTAATAGCCTTTTTATTTATTTATCTCTACAATATTTGAAATACTTCTGTTCACTGTCTAGCATTCAAAATAATACACTGCTCAAAAAAATAAAGGGAACACTTAAACAACACAATGTAACTCCAAGTCAATCACACTTCTGTGAAATCAAACTGTCCACTTAGGAAGCAACACTCATTGACAATACATTTCACATGCTGTTGTGCAAATGGAATAGACAACAGGTGGATATTGTAGGCAATTAGCAAGACACCCCCAATAAAGGACTGGTTTTGCAGGTGGTGACCACAGACCACTTCTCAGTTCCTATGCTTCCTGGCTGATGTTTTGGCCACACAAGTGGCTCAGGTAGTGCAGCTCATCCAGGATGGCACATCAATGCGAGCTTTGGCAAGAAGGTTTGCTGTGTCTGTCAGCGTAGTGTCCAGAGCATGGAAGCGCTACCAGGAGACAGGCCAGTACATCAGGAGACGTGGAGGCGGAGGTAGCAGCAGGACTGCTACCTCCGCCTTTGTGCAAGGAGGAGCAGGAGGAGCACTGCCAGAGCCCTGCAAAATGACCTCCAGCAGGCCACAAATGTGCATGTGTCTGCTCAAACGGTCAGAAACAGACTCCATGAGGGTGGTATGAGGGCCCGACGTCCACAGGTGGGGGTTGTGCTTACAGCCCAACACCGTGCAGGACGTTTGGCATTTGCCAGAGAACACCAAGATTGGCAAATTCGCCACTGGCGCCCTGTGCTCTTCACAGATGAAAGCAGGTTCACACTGAGCACATGTGACAGACGTGACAGAGTCTGAAGATGCCGTGGAGAACGTTCTGCTGCCTGCAACATCCTCCAGCATGACCGGTTTGGCAGTGGGTCAGTCATGGTGTGGGGTGGCATTTCTTTGGGGGGCCGCACAGCCCTCCATGTGCTCGCCAGAGGTAGCCTGACTGCCAATAGGTACCGAGATGAGATCCTCAGAC
Organism: Coregonus clupeaformis; assembly: GCF_020615455.1. NCBI lineage: Eukaryota > Metazoa > Chordata > Actinopteri > Salmoniformes > Salmonidae > Coregonus > Coregonus clupeaformis. Next base: position 36,310,420 of record NC_059194.1, read on the forward strand.
CCCTTGTGAGACCATATGCTGGTGCGGTTGGCCCTGGGTTCCTCCTAATGCAAGACAATGCTAGACCTCATGTGGCTGGAGTGTGTCAGCAGTTCCTGCAAGAGGAAGGCAATGATGCTATGGACTGGCCCGCCCGTTCCCCAGACCTGAAGCCAATTGAGCACATCTGGGACATCATGTCTCGCTCCATCCACCAACGCCATGTTGCACCACAGACTGTCTGTCACGATCGTCAGGGAGAGACCAATGCGCAGCGTGTTGAACGAACATACTTTAATTAGTTAAAGTGTCAACAAAATACAAAACAAGAAACGACTCGTGACGTCCACGGTATCAATGACCGAACACGGAACAAAAACCCACAAACACCAAGGGAAAAACAGACAGTTTAAATATGGCTCCCAATCAGAGACAACCAGCCAACAGCTGACACTCGTTGCCTCTGATTGGGAGTCACTCAGGCAAACATAGAAATCAACACAACAGAATTACCAACATAGAAATACACACATAGAATGAACACACCCTGGCTCAACATAATGAGTCCCAGAGCCAGGGTGTGACTGTGACCGCGCCTCAATAAGAGCAAAACAGGGGAGGGCCTCGGCGGCGGTTCTGGCTCCGGCCTTGCCCACCACCCTCCAACAAACCCCCCATAGCGCCCCTGGTCCGGTCTGGCCCCGCTGGCTGGAGCTGGACTGGACGTAGCAGGAGCGGTTGGCTTCAGCTCCGTAGTGGAGCCGTTGACCGGTACCTGGTTAGGCACCGGTGACCCAGGCACGGGTTGTGCCGGACAGACGACGCGCACCCCTGGCTTGGTGCTTGGAGCAGCAACGGGCCGGACCGGGCTGACGATACGCACCCCTGGCTTGGTGCGTGGAGCCGGAACGGGCCTCACCGGACTGACGACTCGCACCCCTGGCTTGGTGCGTGGAGCAGCTACGGGCCGGACCGGGCTGACGATGCACACCCCTAGCTTGGTGCGTGGAGCCGGAACGGGCCTCACCGGACTGACGACTCGCACCCCTGGCTTGGTGCGTGGAGCAGCGACGGGCTGGACCAGGCTGACGACTCACACCCCTGGCTTGGTGCGAGTAGCAGGAACGGGCTGGACCAGGCTGACAACTCGCACCCCTGGCTTGGTGCGAGTGGCAAGAACGGGTTGGACCAGGCGGACGACTCGCACCCCTGGCTTGGTGCGAGTGGCAGGAACAGGCCGGGCCGGGCTGGCGACGCGCACCGTATACTTGGTGCGAGTGGCAGGAACAGGCCGGGCCGGGCTGGCGACGCGCACCGTAGACTTGGTGCGAGTGGCAGGAACAGGCCGGGCCGGGCTGGCGACGCGCACCGTAGACTTGGTGCGAGTGGCAGGAACAGGCCGGGCCGGGCTGGCGACGCGCACCGTAGACTTGGTGCGAGTGGCAGGAACAGGCCGGGCCGGGCTGGCGACGCGCACCGTAGACTTGGTGCGAGTGGCAGGAACAGGCCGGGCTGGGCTGTCGACGCACACCGTAGGCTTGGTGCGTGGAGCAGGGACTGGCCGGACTGGGCTGGCGACGCACACCGTAGGCTTGGTGCGTGGAGCAGGGACTGGCCGGACTGGGCTGGCGACGCACACCGTAGGCTTGGTGCGTGGAGCAGGGACAGGCCGGACCGGGCTGGCGACGCACACCGTAGGCTTGGTGCATGGAGCAGGGACTGGCCGGACTGGGCTGGCGACGCACACCGTAGGCTTGGTGCGTGGAGCAGGGACAGGCCGAACCGGGCTGTGGAGACGGATAGGAGCCCTGGAGTGAAGAGCGGCCACAACCCGTCCTGGCTGAATGCCTACCCTCACACACTCTGTGTGAGGCATCCGCACAGGACGTACAGGGCGGTGTATCCGTAACCTGGTGGCCTCCAGAATCCGCCCCTCTTTTGCCTCCGTCAGCCCCGTCGTCCATGCCGTGTGCCCCCCCCTAAAAATGTTCTGGGGTTGCCTCTCGACCGCCCGACGACGACCCTGATCACGCCGTTGCTCCTCTCTACGGCGCGCCTCCACCGTCTCTTCTCCCGGCGCTTCCTCCCATGTCCAGCCCAAGAGCTGCCCCTGGACACGCTGCTTGGTCGTTGCATGGTGGGTCTTTCTGTCACGATCGTCAGGGAGCGAAGTAGACCAATGCGCAGCGTGTTGCACGAACATACTTTAATTAGTTAAAGTGTCAACAAAATACAAAACAAGAAACGACTCGTGACGTCCACGGTATCAATGACCGAACACGGAACAAAAACCCACAAACACCAAGGGAAAAACAGACAGTTTAAATATGGCTCCCAATCAGAGACAACCAGCCAACAGCTGACACTCGTTGCCTCTGATTGGGAGTCACTCAGGCAAACATAGAAATCAACACAACAGAATTACCAACATAGAAATACACACATAGAATGAACACACCCTGGCTCAACATAATGAGTCCCAGAGCCAGGGTGTGACACTGTCCAGGAGTTGGCGGATGCTTTAGTCCAGGTCTGGGAGGAGATCCCTCAGGAGACCATCTGCCACCTCATCAGGTGCATGCCCAGGCGTTGTAGGGAGGTCATACAGGCACGTGGAGGCCACACACACTAATGAGCCTCATTTTGACTTGTTTTAAGGACATTACATCAAAGTTGGATCAGCCTGTAGTGTGGTTTTCCACTTTAATTTTGAGTGTGACTCCAAATCCAGACCTCCATGGGTTGATACATTTGATTTCCATTGATAATTTTTGTGTGATTTTGTTGTCAGCACATTCAACTATGTAAAGAAAAAAGTATTTAATAAGATTATTTCATTCATTCTGATCTAGGATGTGTTATTTTAGTGTTCCCTTTATTTTTTTGAGCAGTGTATGTATCTCTAAATCCCATTTCACTACAACTCTACACCTCACTACAGGGACAAACCAATTTGCTTACCATAAGCACTTTAAACAATTCATAAACATAATGTTTTGCAGTATAATGGACTTGCATTATGTTTTTTCATTGATAAGTAATTAAATATAAACAAAAACATGTATGATATGTAACTATACTAAACAAAAATATGCAACAATTTCAAAGATTCTACTGAGTTACAGTTCATATGAGGAAATAAGTCAATTGAAATGAATTCATTTGGCCCTAACAATGGATTTCACATGACTGGGAATAAAGATATGCATTTGTTGGTCACAGATACCTTAAAAGAAATGGGCCTCACAATGGGCCTCAGGATCTCGTCACAGTATTTTTGTGCATTCAAATTGCCATTGATAAAATGCAATTGTGTTCGTTGTCCATAGCTTATGCATGCTCATACCATAACCCCACCGCCACCATGGGGCACTCTTTTCACAACGTTGACATCAGCAAACCGCTCAACCACATGACACCATACACATGATCTGCGGTTGTGAGGCCAGTTGGATATACTGCCAAATTCCTTAAAACAACGTTGGAGGTGGCTTATGGAAGAGAAAGTAACAATAAATGATCTGGCAACAGCTCTGGTGAACATTCCTGCAGTCAGCATGCCAACTGGACGCTCCCTCAAAACTTGAGACATCTGTGGCATTGTGTTGTGTGACAAAACTGCACGTTTTAGAGTGGACTTTTATTGTCCCTAGCACAAGGTGCACCTGTGTAATGATCATGCTGTTTAATCAGTTGTTTGATATGCCACACCTGTCAGGTGGATGGATTATCTTGGCAAAGGAGAAATGCTCACTCACAGGGATGTAAACAAATTTGTGCACAACATTTGAGAGAAATACACTTTTTGTGTGTATGGAACATTTCTCAGATATTTTATTTCAGGTCATGAAACATGGGACCAACACTTTACATGTTGCATTTATATTTTTTTCGATGTATTTGTCATTTTAAAGTGTTTTTCATGGTTGAAAAGGCAAGGGACGCAAATGCCACTGCAATTCAAGAAGGCCACAGAAGCAATAATGCCCTACAAAGGCAAAACGCAGCAATTACGCAAATAGTGAAACTGAGAAAAATGGCTTTAAAGTTTTTTGCTATCCAGCCAAGTAATGTTTATGCATATCAACCATAAGCCCTGATTTGACCTATGACCCCTAAAATGCAGATACTGCACTCTGCATTACCCATATAGTTGTTTAAGGTCATACAAAAGAAAAGGCAAAGTGCAGTATCTACAATCTAAGTGTGTTTATCCAACTTTCTTGTTGATTTTTCTGTTTGACGGAAACAGTTTGAGAGTTCAAACTAAATTCCAACTATATTTAATGGTTTTATGTAGTTATGTTTTCATGTTTTGAATGTTGTATTGTAGAAACCCTCATGTATTTTTTTTTTGCCATAAGGTCAGGACTATTTCATCATACAGAATGATTATACTTTGTGCAGTATCTACAATCTAAATGTGCTGGGTTTTTCACGCTCAACAGTTTCCGTGTGTATCAAGAATTGTCCACCACCCAAAGGATATCCAGTCAACTGTGGGAAGCATTGGAGTCATTTGGTGCGCAACTCAATATTAGGAACGTGATCTTAAGGTTTTGTACTCTGTGTACATCAGTGCATTATCACTTATCTACCTACATCATACAGTATTTGGCTGGACAGCAAATAAACTTTCAAGCCATTTTTCTCAGTTTCACTGTTTGCAAAGTTACTGCTCTTTGCCTTTGTATTGCAGAGCGGGTAACTGCAGTCAAAACACGGTGGAGCAAAGCCAAAGCCAAAGTGAAGTACCTTCAATTACTGCTGTTTGCCTTGGTTTTTACTTGGATTTTGTAGTTACTGTAAACCTTACACTCCATTTTCTCTGAAATTGAAGATAATTGAACCAGGACACTTTGTCACAAGATAAAATCGATAGCACAAAGCCTGATTTCAGTCTTAACTCAATTTTGACCAAAAGTGTAGTTACTGCGTTTTGCCTTTGTAGCGCTGAATAGATATCTGATCTAGTTTGAGGTCATTGGGATGAATTTCAAGTGTGCTTCACTTCTTCCTGACTTTACTTTGTAATAAATTCTACCTGGAACATACTGTATGTCTCTGGCTGGGAAGATCATGATGGAACTCGACAGATGATCTGACCTCCACATCTATTACCTCAATGGGAACATCCAATGAGCAATTCTCAACCGCCAATGCTCAAGAAAGGCATGAATGCCATTTAAAGAATAATGTTTATTCACAAATGAATCGACTGACATACAGAATCAAACCAACACTCCCCAAAATCCACTCAACTGTTTATGCTCAGTCTCTGAATCACACATTACAATGCAAATCATGTCTCTGTTTTAAATGAGAAACAATGTCTTTGTCCTCAAATCAAATATTGTATGTAATTTATTGTGGCAACTAGATGGCGGTGATACAGCTTAAAGCCATTACCAACCCCATTTGAAGAAGACAATTGTCTGATCATTGGCCGATTGCTCTTAGGAGTCCCCACCCAGTTGGGTACTTTCAAATGGTGGAAGCACTCAATGGCAATGTCTATGCATAATGGGGTTATATCCATGATGAGTCCTCTAACTAAATCTATGCTTCCACCTTCCTGATACACCCACTTCCGCTTTTACTCAAACCAGGAAGGGACTATGGGTGTGGTCAGGGAGTGACCGGGAGCTCACGGCCTATAGATGGGTTGGCACGAACAGTATGCACGGGTATCAATGTGGCCTGAAGGTGTTCGTTATGATTCTGAACGGTCAGATAGCTAGCAACCATGACATGAAGCTACCATGCGGCTCATTTCATATCGTTGTATCTTGTTATTGATACCATGTCTTGTTTTGAGGTGTTTTGACTGATGTCATGTCTATGCTAATATCTCTAAAATTCGCTAGCTAGCTAAACAACAACTCTAACAATGTATTTGAGAGACAACAAGTGCTCATTGTGCAAATGTATTTATGTTTTCAATAGATATTTGGAGACTAAATATAGTTTAAATGTTGTCAACAGTCTAAGCCAACCCCGTCTGTTTCGCCCCATAGTTGTGCCCGTGTCGGTTTTGTTGCTAAACAACCAATCCATCTATACAAATCTCAAGGAACCATGGAAGATGAAAGTGGACTTAAAAAGTCCATAAAGACATTATTGAGAATGGACCCAAGATGTCATATAGAAATTAACAGAAATTCTGTCATATTATTGTGCTCCTAAAGTATTAATTTCAAAGCAGTTAATTTATAAAATTATTTGATATTTTGATTTTGTATAGTCCCGTGTAGCTCAGTTGGTAGAGCATGGCGTTTGCAACACCAGGGTTGTGGGTTCGATTCCCACGGGGGCCAGTATGAAAATGTATGCACTCACTAACTGTAAGTTGCTCTGGATAAGAGCATCTGCTAAATGACTAAAATGTAAATGTAAATATGCTGAATAATGAAAATGTATACAACGGTTGGGTATAATCCTGAATGCTGATTGGTTAAAACCGCATTCCAGCCGGTGTCTATTCCACAAGTTATCATTTTTGACGTTAAATGCCTATTTACTCTGTTCCATCTGACTGCGCAATCCATTGTCTCATCAGCCCAGCCAGGCAATTTATAAACTTGATCTCCACTATAAAAAGCATCTAGACATTATCTCACATTTCTTTTAGACTACCATGTAGTTTTCAACAGCGGAGATTTGTATAAACCTTGCTGTCTGTCTCTCCGACATTTGCAACATTGTTTCAATATTCAAATTCTAACTCCAGCTGTCCCATAGTAATGAACGTGTCGGGAGTCGGGACGAGACAGACAGACAGGCAGGCAGGCAGCGGTTCTCAGCCAGTCAAAATCATGAATCAGCTGACATAATTTTTATGGATAAATACAAAGAAATGTCAATTGAAAAAAGGTCAAACTAAATGAAGTGCAGCTAGTTTGCGGTCTTTCCAGCTTCAGTTTGAAATGATTGTGTTAGCTGTGTTGTTGGCTAGCTCCTCTGAACAACAGTGTCCTGATGAGAGAGCACAGTTTCTATGCCAGGTGAAATCGTGCCTCATTAGCTCATTGTTATGGATGTCTCCAAATAAATGTCTAGAAAACAGCTTAAACAAATGCAAATGAAGCTACTGTTGTTATTCTGGCTGCACTGTTTGACGTTACTGTAAGTTAGCCGTAGTTGGCTAGCTAGCAAGCAAGGGACAAGAACGTTGCCTGCCAGTATGGCAATGGAACATTTAGAACGAACGACTGGGTCGCGTCCATAGACACAGAGCAAAAAGACTGAACGACTGAGTCGTGTCTCTGGCAACCGAATAGAAAGAACAATCCAGCTGGCTTGGGTAGCAACCCTAGATTTGTATCGGGACTATATCTTGTGGAAGGATGAAATAGTATGAATAAAATCATCAAAATAACGTTTTTAATGAAAATATGTAAATCATTATTTGAATATTGTTGGTAACCCGTTCTATAAAAGTGATAATGCCCTCAAAACCAGTGTTTGGAGGACATATTGGCACGGTTTGCTAACAACACCCAAGACAATATAACCTCCAAACACCGGCTTCTCTGGCATTATCACTTAAATGTGATTGCAATCTCTTCCAAATGTGTTTTGAAACAAAACTCAATTGGAATGGGGATAATATTGAGGTATAGATAATATATGAAAGGTAAAATAATAACAGATGAGTGTTGCTGGTGTCAGATACACTGTGCATAATGCTAAGAGCTATTCTACAAATTAAATCAAGCTCTAGTAGCCATGGCATTCATTTTTTAAAACATTTAAAATATGATATTTAATGAAAATGGTCATGAGTTACTGAGGAATCTTAGGCTAGACTGAATTAATTATTCCTTCTACGACCATGTTCATTGATGTTTGGAATAAATACATCAGTAATGACTTACACCAGAGACATATTATTTATCGCATCAATGAATTTCATAAAACAATATACATTGTGACAGGAATCTTAATTTGTTCAGTAAAGTGCACTCAAAGTGATTTTCCTTTCATACTAATGTTCAAAATTATAAACCACCTACGAGACAATATTTTACACCCTATTCATCCCCATCAGGTGGCAGGGATTTAATTGTTAGGTCTATTGGGACTGTATGGCATGTATAACCAGATTGATTTCAATTTGATTTGTGATAAACTAGAACAGCCTGTCATATCACTAAGCAATGACATCAGACTATAATATTTTCCACCCTTAAAAAAACAACAACTTTTGTTGGGGTTTGAAGTGCTGTCTCAAATTTAGGGTGCTGTTAATGCCATACTGTACCTGTAGCCTACATCAGAAGTGATTTGAATGAGCCTTCACTATGCTGTTGTCTCGCCATAGCCATCTTAAGATGAATGCACTAACTGTAAGTCGCTCTGGATAAGTGTCTGCTAAATGACTAAAATGTAAAATATACTATAGCTTAGATGTTGTTTAGTCATCCTGATTGCTGTGAGGGGGAGACTCACTACATAATTTAAGCAATACAATGTAAAATATAAATATACAGTGCATTCGTAAAGTATTCAGACCTCTTGACTTTTTCCACATTGTGTTATGTTACAGCCTTATTCTAAAATGGATTAAATTGTTTGTTTTTTTCCTCATCAATCTACACACAATAGCCCGTAATGACAAAGCAAAAACAGGTTTATTAAAAATAAATAATGGAAATATCACATTTACATAAGTATTCAGACCCTTTACTCAGTACTTTGTTGAAGCACCTTTGGCAGCGATTACAGCCTCGAGACTTCTAGGGTATGACGCACAAGCTTGGCACACCTGTATTTGGGGAGTTTCTCCCATTCTTCTCTGCAGATCCTCTCAAGCTCTGTCAGGATGGATGGGGATCCTGACTAGTCTCCCAGTCCCTGCCGCTGAAAAACATCCCCACAGCATGATGCTGACACCACCATTCTTCACCATAGGGATGGTGCCAGGTTTCCTCCAGACATGACACTTGGTATTCAGGCCAAAGAGTTCAATCTTGGTTTCATCAGACCAGAGAATATTGTTTCCCATGGTCTGAGAGTACTTTAGGTGCCTTTTGGCAAACTCCAAGTGGGCTTTCATGTGCCTTTTACTGAGGAGTGGCTTCCGTCTGGCCAGAGTGACCATCGGGTTCTTGGTCACCTCCCTGACCTAGGCCCTTCTCCCCCGATTGCTCAGTTTGGCCGGGTGGCCAGCTCTAGGAAGAGTCATTATCACGACTCAGGATAAGACCCAGATGCAGACAGTTCGGAATAGCAAAAGTTTATTTACAAAAACAGGGGCAGGCAAACGTCAGGTCAAGGGCAGGCAGAGATCAGTAATCCAGAGCAGAGTCCGAAAGGTACAGAAAAGGCAGGCAGGCTCAGGGTAGGGGCAGGCAGAGGTCAGTAATCCAGAACAGTGTTACAAGGTACAGAACGGCAGGCAGGCTCAGGGTCAGGACAGGCAGAAAGGTCAAAACACGGAAAAACTGGAAAACAGTGACTAGAGCAAAACAGGAGTATGGGAAGAATGCTGTAGGCTTGACGAGACAAGACAAACTGGCAGCAGACAAACAGGTTTAATCCTAGACACATGAAAAGTGGGATGTATATGAAGGGTAGGGGGCAACAGAAAACGAACAGCAGAAGGGCTAAGAACCTTGGAGGTGGGGAAATGGCCGATAAAACAGGGGAAAGTTTGCGGGACTCCAGCCGGAGGGGCAGATCCCGACAGCCATACCCTCTGCCCAAGACGAAACCAGGGAGCCGGGGTCTGGTGGCGGTCCGCCTGTCGTCGATGCCTGGAGGTGGTCTTGAGAAAAGCCGACCGGGCTCTCTTCCAGGTACGGCGACAGCGGCGGATGAACATCCGAGCCGAGGGTATGCCGACCTCTTCCTCTTGCTCTGGAATGAGTGGGGGCTGATATCCCAGGGAACAGTCAAAAGGCAAGAGACCAGTGGCAGAGCATGGAAGGGTGTTGCGGGCGTACTCAACCCACACGACTTGCTCCAGGTGGTGGGGTTGGTGGAGACAAGGTAGCGAAGAGTCGTCTCCAGGTCCTGATTGGCTCTCTCAGGCTGGCCATTAGACTGGGGGTGGAACCCGGAGGACAGGCTGGCCGACGACCCAATGAGCGTGCAGAATGCCTTCCAGAACTGGGACAAGAACTGAGGACCCCGGTCGGAGACCATGTCCACCGTGGGTCCATGGATCTGGAAGACGTGCTGCACCATGAGCTGGGCCGTATCTTTGGCAGACGGTAGTTTGGGGAGAGGAATAAAATGGGCGGCTTTGGAAAACTGGTCCACCACAGTAAGGATGACGGTATTGCCATCAGATGGGGGGAGACCAGTGACGAAGTCCAGGGATTTGTGTGACCAGGGACGGTGAGGGACAGGAAGGGGTCAAGGCAATAAGCGATTCGAGAACCATTGGTAGTTCCCGGGCTGCTAGCTCGTCCTTAACCTCTATGGGATCCAGTACACGGGACGGTTGAACTAACGTGCGCTAATGTGATTAGCATGATTGTTGTAAGTAACAGCACACTTTCCAGGACATAAACATGTCTTATATGGGCAGAAAGCTTAAATTCCTGTTAACCTAACTGCACTGTCCAATTTACAATAGCTATTACAGTGGAAAAAATACATGCTATTAGTTGAGGAGAGTGCACAACAACAAAAAACGTATCACGGCAACTGGTTTGATACATTCACCTCAGAAGGTACAGTGGGGGAAAAAGGTATTTAGTCAGCCACCAATTGTGCAAGTTGTCCCACTTAAAAAGATGAGAGGGGCCTGTAATTTTCATCATAAGTACACGTCAACTATGACAGACACATTGAGAAAAATAAAATGCAGAAAATCACATTGTAGGATTTTTAATGAATTTCTTTGCAAATTATGGTGGAAAATAAGTATTTGGTCACCTACAAACAAGCAAGATTTCTGGCTCTCACAGACCTGTAAATTCTTCTTTAAAAGGCTCCTCTGTCCTCCACGCGTTACCTGTATTAATGGCACCTGTTTGAGCTTGTTATCAGTATGAAAGACACCTGTCCACAACCTCAAACAGTCACACTCCAAACTCCACTATGGCCAAGACCAAAGAGCTGTCAAAGGACACCAGAAACAAAATTGTAGACCTGCACCAGGCTGGGAAGACTGAATCTGCAATAGGTAAGCAACTTGGTTTGAAGAAATCAACTGTGGGAGCAATTATTAGGAAATGGAATACATACAAGACAACTGATAATCTCCCTCGATCTGGGGCGCCACGCAAGATCTCACACCGTGGGGTCAAAATGATCACAAGAACGGTGAGCAAAAATCAGAGAACCACACGGGGGGACCTAGTGAATGACCTGCAGAGAGCTGGGACCAAAGTAACAAAGCCCACCATCAGTAACACACTACGCCGCCAGGGACTCAAATCTTGCAGTGCCAGACGTGTCCCCCTGCTTAAGCCAGTACATGTCCAGGCCCGTCTGAAGTTTGCTAGAGTGCATTTGGATGATCCAGAAGAGGATTGGGAGAATGTCATATGGTCAGATGAAACCAAAATATAACTTTTTGGTAAAAACTCAACTCGTCGTGTTTGGAGGACAAAGAATGCTGAGTTGCATCCAAAGAACACCATACCTACTGTGAAGCATGGGGGTGGAAGCATCATGCTTTGGGGCTGTTTTTCTGCAAAGGGACCAGGACGACTGATCCGTGTAAAGGAAAGAATGAATGTGGCCATGTATCGTGAGATTTTGAGTGAAAACCTCCTTCCATCAGCAAGGGCATTGAAGATGAAACGTGGCTGGCTTTCAGCATGACAATGATCCCAAACACACCGCCCAGGCAACAAAGGAGTGGCTTCGTAAGAAGCATTTCAAGGTCCTGGAGTGGCCTAGCCAGTCTCCAGATCTCAACCCCATAGAAAATCTGTGGAGGGAGTTGAACGTCCGTGTTGCCCAGCGACAGCCCCAAAACATCACTGCTCTAGAGGAGATCTGCATGGAGGAATGGGCCAAAATTCCAGCAACAGTGTGTGAAAACCTTGTGAAGACTTACAGAAAACGTTTGACCTGTGTCATTGCCAACAAAGGGTATATAACAAAGTATTGAGAAACTTTTGTTATTGACCAAATACTTATTTTCCCCCATAATTTGCAAATAAATTCATTAAAAATCCTAAAATGTGATTTTCTGGATAATTTTTTCTCATTTTGTCTGTCATATTTGACGTGTACCTATAATGAAAATTACAGGCCTCTCTCATCTTTTTAAGTGGGAGAACTTGCACAATTGGTGGCTGACTAAATACTTTTATTTCCCCACTGTAAATAATGTACTTACATTCAGGAATCTTGCTCAGATTTGTCATCCTAAGGGTCCCATAAAATGTAGCATAGTTCTATTTGATAAAATCCATTTTTATATTCAAATGTAGTGTGTAAATTTTTTAAAAAGGGTCAGATCCGTAAGAGGCTAAGAAGCCTTTTGGACCTAGACTTGGCGCTCCGGTACTGCTTTCCATGCGGTAGCAGAGAAAACAGTCTATGACTAGGGTGGCTGGAGTCTTTGACAATTTCTCGGGCGTTCCTCTGACACAGCCTGGTATTGAGGTCCTGGATGCTAGGAAGCTTGGCCCCAGTGATGTATTGGGCCATAAGCACTACACTCTGTAGTGCCTTGCGGTCAGAGGCCGAGCAGTTGCCATACCAGGTCGTGATGCAACCAGTCAGGATGCACTCGATGGTGCAGCTGAATAGCTTTTTAAGGATCTGAGGAGCCATGCCAAATCTTTTCAGTCTCCTGAGCGGGAATAGGCTTTTTCGTGACCTCTTCACGACTGTCTTGTTGAGTTTGGACCATGATAGTTTGTTAGTGATGTGGACACCAAGGAACTTGAAGCTCTCAACCTGTTCGACTACAACCCTGTCGATGAGAATGGGGGCGTGCTCGGTCCTCTTTTTTTTCTGTAGTCCACAATCATCTCCTTTGTCTTGATCATGTTGAGGGAGAGGTTGTTATCCTGGCACCACAAGGCCAGGTGTCTGACCTCCTCCCTATAGTTTGGTGATCAGGCCTACCACTGTTGTGTCATCGGCAAACTTAGTGTTGGAGTTGTGCCTGGCCATGCAGTCATGGGTGAACAAGTAGTACAGGAGGGGACTGAAAACATACCCCTAAGGGGCCCTGTATTGAGGAGCAGCGTGGCAGATGTGTTGTTACCTACCCTTACCACCTGGGGGCGGCCCGTCAGGAAGTGTAGGATCCAGTTGCAGAGGGAGGTATATAGTCCCAGTGTCCTTAGCTTAGTGATGAGCTTTGAGGACACTATGGTGTTGGACGCTGAGCTGTAGTCAATGAATAGCATTCTCACGTAGGTGTTCCTCTTGTCCAGGTGGGAAAGGGCAGTGTGGAGTGCAATATAGATCGCATCATCTGTGGATCTGTTGGGGTGTTATGCTAATTTAAGTGGGTCTAGGGTTTCTGGGATAATGGATTTGATGTGAGCCATGACCAGCCTTTGAAAGCACTTCATGGCTACAGATGTGAGTGCTACAGGTCGGTAGTCATTTAGGCAGGTTATCTTAGTGTTCTTGGGCACAGGGACTATGGTGATCTGCTTGAAACATGTTGGTATTACAGACTCAGTCAGTGACATGTTGAAAACGTCAGTGAAGACACTTGCCAGTTGGTCAGGGCATGCTCAGAGTACACGTGTTGGTAATCCGTCTGGCCCTGCGGCCTTGTGAATGTTGACCTGCTTAAAAGTCTTACTCAAATCGGCTACGGAGAGCGTGAACATATAGTCATCCGGAACAGCTGATGCTCTCATGCATACTTCAGTGTTGCTTGCCTTGAAGCAAGCATAGAAGTGATTTAGCTCGTCTGGTAGGTTCGTGTCACTGGGCAGCTCGCGGCCGTGCTTCCCTTTGTAGTCTGTAATAGTTTGCAAGCCCTGCCACATCCGGCGAGCGTCTGAGCTGGTGTAGTGCGATTCAATCTTAGTCTTGTATTGACTCTTTGTCTATTTGATGGTTCGTCTGAGGGCATAGCGGGATTTCTAATATGTGTCCAGGTTAGAGTCCCGCTCCTTGAAAGCGGCAGCTCTACCCTTTAACTCAGTGCGGATGTTGCCTGTAACCATGGCTTTTGGTTGGGGTATGTACGTATGGTCACTGTGGGGATGACGTCATCGATGCAGTTACTGATGAAGCCAGTTACTGATGTGGTGTACTCCTCAATGCCATCGGAAGAATCCCGGAACATATTCCCGTCTGTGCTAGCAAAACAGTCTTGTAGCTTAGCATCTGCGTCATCTGACCACTTCCTTATCAACTGAGTCAATGGTGATTCCTACTTAGTTTTTGCTTATAAGCAGGAATCAGGAGGATAGAATTATGGTGAGATTTGCCAAATGGAGGGCGAGGGAGAGGTTTGTACGCGTCTCTGTGTGTGGAGTAAAGGTTTTCTAGTTTTTTTTTTTCCTCTGGTTGCACATTTAACATGCTGGTAGAAATTAAGTAGAACGGATTTAAGTTTCCCTGCATTGAAGTCCCCGGCCACTAGGAGCGCTGCCTCTGGATGAGCGTATTGCAGTCTGTGCTAGCAAAACAGTCTTGTAGCTTAGCATCTGCGTCATCTGACCACTTCCTTATCAACCGAGTCACTGGTGCTTCCTGCTTAGTTTTTGCTTATAAGCAGGAATCAGGAGGATATAATTATGGTCAGATTTGCCAAATGGAGGGCGAGGGAGAGCTTTGTACACGTCTGTGTGTGTGGAGTAAAGGTTTTCTAGTTTTTTTTTCCTCTGGTTGCACATTTAACATGCTGGTAGAAATGAAGTAGAACGGATTTAAGTTTCCCTGCATTAAAGTCTTCGGCCACTAGGAGCGCTGCCTCTGGATGAGCGATTTCCTGTTTGCTTTTGGCCTTATACAGTTCATTGAGTGCAATCTTAGTTCCAGCATCGGTTTGTGGTGGTAAATAGACAGCTGTGAAAAATATAGAAGAAAACTCTCTTGGTAAATAGTGTGGTCTACAGCTTATCGTGAGATACTTTACCTCAGGCGAGCAAAACCTCGAGACGTCCTTAGTATTAGATTTTATGCACCAGCTGTTGTTTACAAATATACACAGACCGCCACCCCTTGTCTTACCTGAGTCAGCCGTTCTATCCTGCCGATGTAGCGTATATCCCGCCAGCTGTATGTTACCTATGTCGTCGTTCAGCCATGACTCGTGAAACATAAGATATTACATTTTTTAAATGTCCCGTTGGTAGGATATTCTTGATCTTAGGTCGTCCATTTTGTTTTCAAATGATTGTACGTTGGCTAACAGGATTGATGGAAGAGGCAGCTTACTCGCTCGCCTTTGGATCCTTACAAGGCACCCCGACCTACGTCCACGATATCGCCGTCTCTTTCTCATGCGAATGACGGGGATTTGGGCCTTGTCGGTTGTCAATATAATATCCTTCATGTCCAACTAATGAAGAAAAAATCTTCATCCAATACGAGGTGAGTAATCGCTGTCCTGATATCCAGAAGCTCTTTTTGGTCATAAGAGACGTTGGCAGAAACATTATGTACAGAATAAATTACAAATAACGCAAAAAAAACACATATAATAGCACAATTGGTTAGAAGGCCATAAAACGGCAGCCATCACCTCCGGCGCCATCTTTCGCCAATCAAGTTGTAGAAACATCTCAAGCATGGTCAATGGAAACAGGATGCACCTGAATTCAATTTCGAGTCTCATAGCAAAGTGGCTGAATACTTATGTAAATAAGGTATTTTTATTACATTTTTTATACATTTGCAAAAATCTCTAAAAACCTGTTTTTACTTTGTCGTAATGGGGTTATGTGTGTAGATTGATGAGGGAAAACATTTATTTAATCCATTTTAAGATAAGGCTGTAACGTAACAAAATGTGAACAAAGTCAAGGGGTCTGAATACTTTCTGAATGCACTGTATGTGTTGGGAAGCATTATAGTTGAACAATAGTATTATTTGCGTATAGACTCCCACGTTGTTACATCATTGGCTGTTGCACACAAAAAGTAACAGTGGTTAAGCCACAGACATAATGACATATTGTAGGTGATCCCTTCATACTAACCGTCGTCTACGGTAGGGTTTAAGTGTATTTAGAACATTTGATTAAAAAAACGGATTTACTGTGATATAAATAGTAAGAGATCCTATGATCAGATAATCTGGCACTGATTGTTTGTATATTCAAAGATGAACTCCCCTATGGGATTTTATAAATATGAGATAAAAGGGCTTCTCTATTGTTTCATTCATCACCCATCAACTTAGAGCTCTTCTGTTTGAGAAACTATTAGCTAATTACATTAATTGATATCTCATTTTACTGAAGATGGCTTTTAGATATCTCCACCACATAATGAAAGTTCCTTTATAGAAACACAGGCAAATGAGCAAAATAGCTTTAAATTGGATTAGGCAGCAAACACATTGTTTACTATTGTTCATTAGTAAGAAGATCTGAGTGAGAGAGAATCGAATTGTTTCCTTACCAATCAACCCCCTCAGGCAAAGTAAACAACGTTTTCTGTGTTGGATGAACGACGATCTTCAAATTGCATCTGTAAACCTGACGCATTGTTCGCAGCACAGTTCGCAGAACAGACACAGTGGTTTTACTGTATGTATAGGACCACAAATCCTTCCAATATCACAAATCCTTATTATGCCAATTCAGTTTCTCTGTGAATTCATTTAATTAACTGAGACATATGAATTTGAGATTGGAGAGAGAGCTAGCATTTTCATTCTGAATAGAAAAGAGCATCAAGATTCTTAGCCTGAGAAGGATAAAACGAGGTCATCTGGGAGCGGATGGGCCACTCCTCCTTTACCAAGGCATTGGGGGCGGGGGCTTTACCTACAGTGTGCCATTATTTTTCATCAAAATAGTTTGTCTCTTATCTAACAATCACACAAGGATCCTTTAATCAATAATACATGATGTAAGGAATGTGAAATGAAATTATGCAGGGGAAATGCCACAGAAACCTGACAGATTATACCACATCTAAAGCATCCAGGCTGAGAATAATTTAAGATTGATTAAGTTTTCCATAATTCAACCATGTACATATCCAGCCTATCCTTTTCTCAAAGAAAGTATAGCGACTGTTCCTTGTTTTTTCTGTATGGAATGTAAATGCAATATTATGGCTATACATTCAAAAGGGAAGCTCAGATGAGTTCTGAAATAGCTTTTGCACACACCATTGGCTATCGGCACAGGAGGAAGTCAAGGAAGGGCTCCCACCTCTGACAGCTACTAATGTAGAGCCTGGTACTGCATTTAGAATAGTAGCCTGGCTAACTACTGTAAGGCCATGTATCCTGAGGGCAGAGTTACATGTATCTCATTAGAGCGATTTGCAATTGTCATAAGATATGTTTAAGGTCAGGAACATAGATCGGAACTGTCCCCAGGGATAAAAACACATACAGTTCAAGTGAAGATGTGTGAGAAATGCAAAATGCCAAGTTAGAAGTTTTGGAAGTTACAAAACTGCACTGTTTTGCACTGTTTCGTATTACATTTATAGTGCTGAGCGTTTTATATTCTTTGGGGTTATTAAACAACTAATTGACCGATGTACTGAATTCCATTCATTTCCTTTTTTTTGTGAGCTCAACGCACCGTTTCTCTAAAGAAATCAAATCATTCACAAGAGAAATTAAGTCGATAGCTATGTGGGACGCTGGGCTGATTGGGAGTTGTAGTTTTCATTATGCAAATATTCAGAAACGTGGTAATTAACTACAATGTCCATAATCCAGTGGTATTCCAACTTTTTCAGCGGGGGCCCCATTTTTGGGGGGCAGAATTTCTGGGGACCCCATTTTTTCCACAAGACTTTATCATTATCCCAACTTACCCCAAATCTAATGACACAACCTTAAAATCGCTACATTTCGATGTTTACATAAACAAATAACCTTGAATTCATTAGATTTTCATCTATTATCAAAATGAAAAGAAACCAATAAATACATTTACTCAATACATTTTTGTTTTCAAATGATCTTTCTCAAAAACGTGTGCATATTGTCCCATGCAATAATCTCTACCCCCCCATATGAGACCGCATAAAAGGAATGACACAACACAACGACGAGAATGATCAAGACCGTTCGTAAAGTACCTCTACCTGATTGATAGTTGTATTATTGGTAATAAGCAGTCTTGAAAGTATGCCTTATTTACTTAGCTAAATAGGATGACTCTTTCAATGGGGAACACAGAGATAACGTTAGATGGTTTTCTGGCTGCTACTGCCTGAGCAGAGATCAGATGATGTCTTTAAGGAATGAAAAATAATAAAGTAATCAAATAAAAGCTAAGTAATATACACAACTGAAATATTTTATTAAAGTAAATAATGTTGATAAAGTAAATGATTGTTAATAGGTGATAAGCAGTAATGGGCATTCTCTACCATTATGGTGTTCTTATTACAGCATTAAACCCAATGTCAGTGTGAGGAAAAAGGCAGGTAATGGCTGAGGGAAGCTCTAAAATAACTTGAATGTCAATATTTCATAATGCGTTTAATGTTTAAAAAAAGTATTGAAAACCGTGATTTTCTTATTTTTATAATTGAATCGAAATCGAACCGACCTCAAAAATCACTAATTGCTCAGCACTATACTGTACATACTGTATATAAGAATTGTTGCTTTGCCTATTCTACATTTAGTTTTTAAGTCACTTGCTGTATTACCACCTATCATGAGTGTGATGTCTTTGCACAAAGTGACATGCTTTGCTTTTACTGTACACAACATATATGTAATGGAACAACAATGATAGAAACATCCTGCCAGTGGGGACTTTGTAAGTACGTCAGGTAGATAGTTATATAAAAACACAGTTGTAACATGCTGTAATGAATTCGTAATAAGTAGCCCGATTGTGGAGACTTGCAAGTGTTCGCATTTATTCACTTTCCTTTAGAGACACAATACAATACATTAATAAATAAATGTTGGATGTGTTTTGCATTGTTAAGAATGTGTGACAGTCTACCTTCATGTCCTGTGTTTTTTCAAGGTACTGAGGAGAGGGAAAATCACAGTTGTAACAGAACAGAAGTTTATTCAGGAGCAACACGTGATGCTTGTTTGAACCGTTCTGACATGACAGATTTTTCAGCTTGACTTGGCCTTTGTATTGAATATCTGACATTGTAATTAGTAAAATGCAGTCACACGAGAAAAAAACACGCTTGTACAAGCAGTCCCTGCAATTAAAAATCCAATTGAATTTTCCACTATCGTAAACATGTTATCTATCCTGGCTGGTAAGAGGCGTATGGCTTTAGATCTTCATTGCACTAGAAAATTACACCATTTTGCATGTACCACATTCAGATATTTGATCTGTTCAGGTCTGTTTGCCATATGTATCTAAGCATATTTGCCCTCTGATATGTGGAACCATGTTACTGAAAGTAAATCCCTCCATATGTTAAGGGACCCCTCTCTGTTGCGACAGACTCTATAATGCAGAACCTTACACAACCCCACGAACATGGGGGAGAAAACGACAATTTCATTCTTTCCTTTTTCTGACTCAAAGTTACTGTGGATATTGTTTATAAATGTTGATGTTTATCTTTGATTAGTCTTTGCCTTGTTCCAATACATACCATTTCTTTAGTGCATTGATATATATTTTTGTCCTCTACAGCAGATCCCTTCAGATGAACTCTTACTGTTTACGAATGTTCATCCCAAGTCTGCAGCGCTGAAAGGAACGTGGTTTTTTAATCAGTTTAAAATGTGCACCAGTGCCACTAGGGAACTGGGGAAGGAATTAATTACTCTGTAGCCAGAAGCCTCATGTACTTTTGTATTTGCAGGTGTCTAATTATAGGCCACTTTAAGTTTTTTTACATTCATGATTTTCTAGATGCTGAATTTCATTAATGAGCGTTTTCAGTAAATGTTTGAGTTTGCAGAAAGTATGATTGGAATCGCTAATCTGCTCCTAATTACTTGAATAAAATGTTTTTAAATCACAGAGAATCACCTAAGTGCAGCAACATATCTCAATACACAGTGAGTCTGTGCAAGAGCACTCCACTGGGGCCAATTAAGACAACCAAAAGACTCCTCTCCTGCTTTTGTTTTAACTTGATTACTCGCAGGTTGTAATAACAGGTCCATAACAATATTTTGTCAAATGAGCTGTTAACACGGCTACCTTAAGCTGATAAAAGGTACCACCGCAGCAAATAAACAAATGGGGCAAGAAGTCTTGATTTAGCTCACAACATCTGTTCAGTTAATCTCTTACCTCCGGAATTTGCATATCGAAACATTCAGGGTCGATGTGAATAGCTCGCCATCCATCCAGCTGTTTATGTTCACGCTTCATCAACAATTCATGAGTAATTTGGCTCATGGTAGCGGAGTACCCGGTTGAATACATTTCAGCTGCATTAGGTTTAATTAGAGAAAGCACATCTCTGTGTGAGTGTGTTTTAAGGTACATGAACCTTGGGACAAAACTGTTTTCCATTTTGTATTGATCCAGGTTCAGATTACAAAGATCTGATCGGCACTCCAATCAATTTCCCCATTGAGTAAATGATCTGGGGTCAGTGATAAATGGGCTACTGTGAGTAATTATGACAGTTGTACAGTATGTACAAAAATTATGGTAACACGCTATATATATATATATATATACACACACACCTATACAGCCAGGGAGGATCAATCACTGTAATTAGCTCTCATTTTGCAGTCTGTGGAATATACTGTGAACACAGACTTGTGGATATTACAATGTTGTTGTGTATGTGTTTTGTTACCATAAATTCCTGAATGCTGTATATGCTGTGAGTCAGCTACTTATGTGTTCAATTTAGGTAGAATTTGTCAAAACTGTGTTTATTAAACACAAATTATGATTCACCAGTTCTCTACCTAACAGCCAATTCAGTATCGAACACTTTCAAAACTTAGCATAAAAATTGCCCTTATCGACAAGTGTAAAATGTGTTTGCCCAGTAAGCCATTTAGTTCATGGTATTTCCCCTCACCAACTCCGGCAATGCAGAGGAGCCTCGGGTTATATGGGACTTATTCTGTGAGTTATAGCCTGTTTTTAAGTTGAAAGATGCACCATGTTTGGAAAGTCCTACAGGAAAAGGGTGATCAATTGATTTGAGTTCATTAAATGTTGCTTAATGGTGAGCCATGCTTAAGTATGAGGGTCTATGAATATAGGGCATTTTCCTTGCTCATTACATCTACACTATTTGAAGATTGCTCTTAATAAGTTATGCAATGCTTAATGAAATGTCCACTAATTATTCCAGTGCATATCTATATTGAAGAGAAGCAAAGATACATATGTAGAATATTGCTGCGTCATTATGTTAATAACTTAACACAAATTGACTTAATTTGCAAAAACAAAAAGTCATTATATTCTCCTGTGAAAAATACTTTCTTCAGTTTGGTTACAGAACACAGACAGAAACATTTACCATGACAGTTAAACCGAAGAGGCGAAATTGCAGAATACGGGTACAAACTGGCAATCACCTTATGAGTTCGTGCCTTGAGTGTTAATCACCCAGGGTAGCATACGGTGTCTTAAGTGTCCCAAAGATGGCAAGCAGATGGCTCCACATCTCATTACTGAATGGCAGCACCCTTGGCACCGGCGCTGCAAATGCCATTGTTGCTATCCGTGCAGGGGCTGTGTAGGGTCAGCAGCTCTAACCTTGCAAAAAGCTCCCCTAATCCCAAACGCAATACCTTGTCATTTCTGAGCACAACCTGATGGGCGAGCTGCAGGATCTCTCTCTCTCTCTCTCTCTCTCTCTCTCTCTCTCTCTCTCTCTCTCTCTCTCTCTCTCTCTCTCTGACGGTGTAGTGGAGGGGGTTAGGGAGGGGGTTGTTGGTTGTATCAGACATTGTCTGACTCTGCAGGTGTGACTACGATAATCTCATTACAGAGCTGTTGAGTCTGTAGAAGAACAATGAAAACAATGTATGATTAGAGGATCGCAACAGGATTCTAAAACAACTCAAGAACATGGCGTACATACTAACTAGTCTATCTGAATCCTGACAAAAGGCAGCTAATTGTATTCCTGGAAGCCACTTAATAGCTTAAATGTGGGCAAGCATAGCTTCATTCAGCCCACTGTGAAAAAATTCCTTCAGTGTGACTGTTTAGAAGAGAGAGAGAGAGAGAGAGAGAGAGAGAGAGAGAGACTGTTTTAACATTCTTGAGTCCGTGTCCCCCTTTTTGTTCCCTACTGAGTGTCTTGGTGCAATGTGACTGTTTTAGGAGAGAGAGAGAGAGAGAGAGAGAGAGAGAGAGAGAGAGAGAGACTGTTTTAACATTCTTGAGTCCGTGTCCCCCTTTATGTTCCCTACTGAGTGTCTTGGTGCATTAGCTCCTCTTTCACACCTGGACCAGTGATGTGGCCAGGCAGAGCCACAGTCCATCGTACTGCCAGATGGCAACCCTCCATCGAGTCATCAAAGATCCAGGTCGGTCGCACCACCCCCTCCCTACACCCCAGAGTACTCGACCAGGGGCAGTTACAATGGGGACGGACCATCGCCTACCCCCTCCACCAGCTCCTCTGGTCCCCCAGGCTTAGTCACGTCTCCCTGGGCAGTTTTGCAGGGCTTTTTACGTGATCCAAAGTAGCAGCCGATTTTCCAGAGGCTCAGCCAGTCGAGTACCTGGGAGAATGAACCTCAAATCCAAATTCACGGGATCCCTGGCCAGTTTTTATGATTGGAAATGTAATATTATCTCAGCGTTTGCAGGCAAGTTGTTGCAGCCAGGTCAGGGAGATAGACTAAGCTTTTCTTCATTTTTTTTTTACAGTGTAGAGCAAAAATGTGTAGCGCAAAACTGTCCATTGATATGTCCTTACTTGGACAAATATATAAACATATATTTAAGAGATTCCTGAAAGTCATGCTCTAAAAGTGTTAAAGTAAATCCATCTCCCTATGGCAGTAGTCCAACATTTATATGTAATTTATATGTGTGCAGCAATGTGCAGGGGGACACAATGCCACACATTTGCTCTTGAAAGAGATTGCTGTGCGTTCAGATTGTCATGCTGCTGTCTCAAATAGAGACCAGTGATTGAATGTAGCCCTCTAGGAAATGCTGCAGTGCTGATCAATTAAACAGTGGCCTAATGAATTCTCACCTCACAGAGGCACAACACAGAGTGGTAACATTAACAAATGGAAAACCTGCAGGCTAGTATGGCATTTCTCTCTGAGGTTCTGGGCAGTTACCAGAGAGTGTCTGAAGATATGTGAACCAGTAATGTTGCTGCAGTATAGCACTTTGTACATTTAATCAGCCAGCAGTCGCTAACAGAGTGCAAAGGGTCAAATGTATAGTGTCTTTGATTTAAATTCTAACCCTTTAGCCACACACTACCCACACTATTGTTGTTTGGCTGTGAAACATTGTGTCTGTCCTTCAGTTAACCCTGGCTCCTTGAGATTTATGTTAAGCAAGTTAACAAAGAGCACAGTCAAATAACAGTGTGCCAACTCAATTCCAGTTTTTAAAGAGTTATTGATGAGCTCCAGAGGGATTTGACTGCAAAGACTTGCTCTGTGTGTGTGTGTGTGTTTGTGTGTATGTGCGTGTGTACATGTGCATCAGTGGAGGCTCCTCCTCAGAAGAAAGGGAAGACCATCCTTTGTGAATTAAAAATAAATCCCAGGGCCAATTGTGCGCCGCCTCATTGGTCTCCTGGTCACGGCCGGCTGCGACACAGCCTTGGATCGAACCTGGATCTGTAGTGACGCCTCTAGCACTGCAATGCAGTGCCTTAGACTGCTGCGCCACTCGGGAGGCCCCGTTGTCAGGGTTAGGGGAGGGTTTTGCCGGGGGGGCTTTACTTGGCTCATCATGCTCTAGCAACTCCTTGTGGCGTGCTGGGCGACTGCAGGCTGACTTCGGTCGTCAGTTGAATAGTGTTTCCTCCGACACATTGGTGCAGCTGGCTTCCGGGTTAAGCGGGCGGGTGTTAAGGAGCGCGGTTTGGCTGGTCATGTTTCGGAGGACGCATGACTCGACCTTTGCCTCTCCCGAGCCCGTTGGGGAGTTGCAGCGATGAGACAAGATCGCAATTGGATATCACGAAATTGGCGAGAAAAACAGGGTATATGGTTCAAACATTACAGACGATTACAAACCATTTATGGTTCAAACATTCAGACGATTTACTTTGAGAATTTAACATGTTTAGAGTGAATGAAATGTCATCACAGGCATGATCAAATAGTGATCGCTGCTCAATTGAACTCTGTGGTGCTGCTCCATGGCAGAACTGCGCTAACTGACAAGCTAACTAGTGGCTGCAGGTTAGTGAGTGAAAACATGGGATTTCTTTAATGAAATCCGCTGAATACAAAACTAAATAGGGACTAAATGTATATTTATTTACAAAGCTACGAGACTGAATTTCAATATCGACCCTCCACGAAGACAATCTGTTCATGTTTTCATTGGGTATTTCTGAGTCTTTCCCCTAAAATCGTCATAGAAACGGCCCCTCTCATCATAGTGATCATCAATATAAGCAATGAAAGCAAAGGATCGGGAGGTGAAAATGACAAAGGTATCAATTTGATTTTGATTGGTTCAACCAGTGGAAACACCTCCAAATGGTACACCCTCATAACACCAAATATGGAAGAGAGACATCCAAGAGCGGCGCAGTCTAAACTAGCAACGGTCACAGCAATTTAACGTTCTCATTTCATCAACACTGTCAAGTACAAGGATATTAAGGTTATAATATTGTAGAGAACAATTTAATGATTCATTTATAATGACATAGGGCAAAGAAAACTATGTTTTGACATTAATTTCATTGCACCCTCTTGAATTGCCCCGTTTTTCTCTACATTGTACGGCAGTGAGCCCTACATGATAGGTATAGGGAAAATTAGAGTATCATGCAGTAGCCTAAACCTATTGATGTTACATTGAACTGGGTGAATGGAATATGAATGACAGTCATCCAATATGCTATGATAGAAATAAGGCCATGCTCATTAAAAAAAGTATCATCCTCCCTCCTCTTAAACGTCACCGACCACCACTGATGTGCATGCACATACATTTGTGCGTGTCAAGACCCTTGACTGGCACACAAATCCAGCCTTGTGTGTGACCTTCACAATCCTTAGTGAGGAGGATAAACCCCCAGCTCTGGAGACCAGGGCTCTCAGACAGCCGTCTCGGCCCAGTCCCTCCATTTCCCTCAATCGTTCAGCTCTCCCACGGTTCCCCACACCAGCCCCCTGCCCCATCTCTAGCTCCCACGCTAGTACACACACATCCCTCTCGTCCCCTCATCATCCCCATTGTCCCCTCTGTGTTACCGTTGGTTCGCCGCAGCAGATCTGAGGTTCAAAATAAAACCCAGGCCTTCTCTCTCTCAAGGAAAGCTGCTGTCCCTGTGCCCGTTCCCTGAATACACATATTATTAATTAGAGAGACTCTGGCGGCCACATTAACATCAGCTTCCATCATGGAGCCTCCCGCTCTGAAGCTGTAATGACTATCCCAACCCACTGCAGAATATCATTTTAAGATTGTTTTATTTTAATCTGCTCTTAATTGAATCAGAAATACATTCCAGCATCCCACTGGTTCATGTCCACAGTGATATACTTTTTATAGATATTCCAGATCTAAATAACCTCTTTCTGAGAAAAGTTATACTTGGATGGAACTAATAGGAATCATGCTCATGGTGGGCCTACAAACTTTATCATACTTTTATATCCTACTTTTTTTCCTCCTATCACAAAGTTCACTAACCAACACAAAGGTTTAATATTTTTATTTCCATGTGCCTTGAAAACCGCATTGGAGCTGTCCATGCTACCTATCTTTCTCACACCACTTCTGCCGCTTTCCTGAATCATAAATCTCAGACATTCATGTGGAAAATGTTATTTACTTTTACCTTTCTGTGTTAATAACCTCTGGGACAGCACTGAGGGGGAAAACAGGTGTGAAACTATCTAGGGATTTAAGGTAATCTACAATGGTGAGATTCCCACCTCATAGCCTTATCCCAATGAACAGATAGCACTGATGTGAGCCTTTTGAGCAGGCCTTTCCAAATGTCACGAAGACATAATGGACTCTGTCTTTATGGACTCTCTCAGTGGTCATAAGAATCCACAGACATCCTAATCAGAGTTTAAAATTATCTATTGTCTATCACACACAATTACCCTGTAATGATGCTGCTGCCTTGAAATTATGTCAACGAAGAACCTGCATTATTGCTCCCCTCATTCGGGGGAAATTGAGCTTTGAAATTAATGGATGAGAAATGTCACTCTCTTTGCATGATAGTGCTGTAATAAAATAAGTTTCTTCAAGGAAGCATTCAACATAGGTCACAGATGGAATTAGTTTATAGGCAAAATTGAAAAGATAAATGTAAACAGGATGCTTGCTGTTCCCATTATAATAGATGCACCTGAGTTTAGCATACAATAATTGCCTTCGCCTTTGCCAAGTCATTTTCTGTTTTCAATTTATTCCACGTTTCTACAGTAATCTTCCTCCACACTTGGACTGAGATAAATGCAGAAGCAAAAACAAGGTACATGTCTGCAAACTCACGGTTGAATCTGCCAATTGAAATGTTTCCATTATCCCAAAAGAGTTAATGCTGCCTATACATTGCATACTGTAACTGTATAAAATGACACTGCAATGCAGATTGCAAGTGCACATTTTTCTATGCCATTTGATCTGAATAAAATCAACCTAAAATTGTAGTTATTTGATTCTACTGTATATAGTGACGGCCACCTAGGAAGCTTCTTTGGTTAATTTAATGCTTGTTATACTACAGTATGTTTTGGATCCCCTGGACCCAAAATTAAAGCGTGATTAGCATTAATATCAGGCAGCAGAACAAGCTTAGCCCTGCTCTGTTTAGTCTGATCAAAGAGCCAGTCAGGAATCTCATGACTCATACACAGTCCTACCAACGCTAGCCGAGCAGGAAGTAGAAATGACCAGTAATTGGGGCTGCTTGCAACACTAACTGAAAAATAATTAATGAGGACAAAGAGATGCATGGCGTTGATCGTGAAAGGCCTGAATGCAGAGCTTGGCAGCCGGATCGTAATAATGAGCTTGGACTTCGGAAGAGCTGTTTTTCTCATGTCCTCATCAAAAAGAAGGGGGAAGGTAACATTTAAAAAGGGCTGTGGTATGTGACGATGAGCATGTAATCCATGCCATCTCATTTTCATGTTTTCACACTTTCATGTTTTCAGACCCCTCAAAAGAGCCCCCGAAGCAAACCGAACTGAGACCATCTCGAGAGGTGGTCTGTTCGGTTCGCTTGAATTCCGCGGTCCGGTTCCCTTTTTTAGGACACAAAGCTCCCCAGGTTCGCTTGTCATTATTCCCACACCACACACTAGACTACTGCAACACCATTTCCCCTGCTATAAACCCTCACATTGGTTCCACAAAAGAGATATGATGATGTGCAGGTTGGCGGAAAAAAATGTGTGCTGTTTTTGGATATTGATTAGCGATTGTCAAGGACGCACAGAGATTCCAAAATGTGTGGACTTTTAAATTCTGATTATTTGTTTGCAATATGTGATATATAGGCTAGGAGAGCTTCATAATCTGTTTATTGATTGTGAGGTTTGATAGTGGGAGAAGACATTTACATACAATTTTTGTCATTTAGCAGACGCTCTTATCCAGAGCGACTTACAGTTAGTGAGTGCATACATTATTACTTTTTTTCATACTGGCACCCCGTGGGAAACGAACCCACAACCCTGACGTTGCAAACGCCACGCTCTACCAACTGAGCTACATCCCTGCCGGCCATTCCCTCCCCTACCCTGGACAATGCTGGGCCAATTGTGCACCACCCCATGGGTCTCCCGGGAGAGTACAGTGTACTTAAGTATCAAAAGTAAAAGTAAAAGTATAAATCATTTCAAATTCCTTATATCAAATGGCAACATATATCCTAGCTCTTAAAGGGGTGTACAGTTTTCAATTACAGCATTATTTATTCTGCAGTTATTCTATTGCTATTTATTCTGTTACCAATCAAATGTATCTCATATTTTAACTAAATGAAATCTATTAGCTTCCAAAATGTAAGTAGGTATATCTAGATGCTGATAACGCATTCTGATTGAAATAACCCAGAGTGCATATTGGAAAAAGATCTTGGTTCATTTCTAAACATAGCAATGTGAATGCAAAGAGGATTCGGTCCACAAAATAGTTGATGTGAACTGGCAAAAGAGTTGAGTCCTCATTCAAAGGCAAGGGCAGTGTGAATACAAAGAAAACTGAGTTATTTTGCTCCAGAGTTCACTTTAAAGAGGACTGAGATCAGTTATTTTAAAGAGGACTACAGTGGGGAAAAAAAGTATTTAGTCAGCCACCAATTGTGCAAGTTCTCCCACTTAAAAAGATGAGAGAGGCCTGTAATTTTATTCATAGGTACACGTCAACTATGACAGACAAATTGAGGAAAAAATGTCCTGAAAATCACATTGTAGGATTTTTTTATGAATTTATTTGCAAATTATGGTGGAAAATAAGTATTTGGTCACCTACAAACAAGCAAGATTTCTGGCTCTCACAGACCTGTAAATTATTCTTTAAGAGGCTCCTCTGTCCTCCACTCGTTACCTGTATTAATGGCACCTGTTTGAACTTGTTATCAGTATAAAAGACACCTGTCCACAACCTCAAACAGTCACACTCCAAACTCCACTATGGCCAAGACCAAAGAGCTGTCAAAGGACACCAGAAACAAAATTGTAGACCTGCACCAGGCTGGGAAGACTGAATCTGCAATAGGTAAGCAGCTTGGTTTGAAGAAATCAACTGTGGGAGCAATTATTAGGAAATGGAAGACATACAAGACCACTGATAATCTCCCTCGATCTGGGGCTCCACGCAAGTAACACGTAGTGTGTTACCATCAGTAACACACTACGCCGCCAGGGACTCAAATCCTGCAGTGCCAGACGTGTCCCCCTGCTTAAGCCAGTACATGTCCAGGCCCGTCTGAAGTTTGATAGAGTGCATTTGGATGATCCAGAAGAGGATTGGGAGAATGTCATATGGTCAGATGAAACCAAAATATAACTTTTTGGTAAAAACTCAACTCGTTGTGTTTGGAGGACAAAGAATGCTGAGTTGCATCCAAAGAACACCATACCTACTGTGAAGCATGGGGGTGGAAACATCATGCTTTGGGGCTGTTTCTCTGCAAAGGGACCAGGACGACTGATCCGTATAAAGGAAAGAATGAATGGGGCCATGTATCGTGAGATTTTGAGTGAAAACCTCCTTCCATCAGCAAGGGCATTGAAGATGAAACGTGGCTGGGTCTTTCAGCATGACAATGATCCCAAACACACCGCCCGGGCAACGAAGGAGTGGCTTCGTAAGAAGCATTTCAAGGTCCTGGAGTGGCCTAGCCAGTCTCCAGATCTCAACCCCATAGAAAATCTTTGGAGGGAGTTGAAAGTCCATGTTGCCCAGTGACAGCCCGAAAACATTACTGCTCTAGAGGAGATCTGCATGGAGGAATGGGCCAAAATACCAGCAACAGTGTGTGAAAACCTTGTGAAGACTTACAGAAAACGTTTGACCTGTGTCATTGCCAACAAAGGGTATATAACAAAGTATTGAGAAACTTTTGTTATTGACCAAATACTTATTTTCCACCATAATTTGCAAATAAATTCATTAAAAATCCTACAATGTGATTTTCTGGATTTTTTTTTCTCATTTTGTCTGTCATAGTTGACGTGTACCTATGATGAAAATTACAGGCTTCTCTCATCTTTTTAAGTGGGAGAACTTGCACAATTGGTGGCTGACTAAATACTTTTTTTCTCCACTGTATATGTGAAAACACCCTAAGAAACATTTTACACAATTATTGTGAACCAGACTTTCAATAGCCAGCTAACAATAAATTCAAGCATAAACAACAATTATTCTATCAGTGTACACATTTATCTCAAAGACTAAAAGCAACTTTCTCAGTTAGAGAGGAGTAAGACTTACAAGAATCAACAGGCTCCACCTGTTAGCTAACTGGCTATAAGCTGACATCCATCCTGCAGCCAATGTTCTCCATTTCAGTGCGAGGGCCACCTGATAGAAACCACAGCAGCCTCCTTTACCCAGTGACCCAACACATTACATAGTTAGCCCAGGGATGCCATGATCCAGTGGGCGAGAGTCTCCCACCCCAGCCCCAATGCACACCCCACTCAGACCAGTCTGTATTGTTGTGTTGCCTCCAGACAGAAAGGACTGAGTATCATCATACTTGTCCTGTTTCACGAGTTGGGGAGCATCTTTATTGCTGTGGAACACATGCCCTCTTCACATGCCCTCTTCATAACTTAGTGCCTCATCATCCTTTATTTCTTGTCTATGTGCTTTATCACTCACTCCTGAGACAAATGCAGTCGCCTCGCACTTCTACAGAGCTCACTCCACTTCTGTTGTTCTACACTACAAAACACTGTCATGGAGTACCTATGAGGACAACTACAAAAATACCTTGATGTGTTTATGCCCAATGTTAATTCTTCAAATGCAGACTATTTTATATACAATTCTTCCTATTCTTCACCTTTTTTATTAATATGTAATCACAAGTTCAGATAGGTGAATACAATATCTGAGACATCCCCCTTTATGTTGAGGGGAACGTTTTGTTTTTATTTGTATTTCTTTTCAAGGATGTTACGAGGATGTTCTTGGCACGTCATCTAAGCTGCTTTCTGCTGTTTTTCCCTTTCATTGCATAAGATAGGGAACATAGGGAACTTTCAATGTGCAGTCTCTCAGGATCTGATTGAATGGTAATTTGAACCCAAGGAATCAACAGTTGCTTTGCTGGTGTTCTATAAGCCCAAATAAGCAGGTGTTACATAGCAAAGGCACTGTTGAGCAATATAAATTATGCAGTCATGTTTCTTTATTTTGAGCAGAGCAGAGCCTGAACAAAAGGCAAATATTGAAATTGAAAGTTAAATCCAAGAGATGGCATAAGAATACAGGTCATAGTAGTTTTTTACTGACATTTTTCAATTTGTTCCAAGGGTAAAGAAAAATGCAATAAAAATACTGTACATTCTTCTTCTCAACAACATCATTAACAGTTCTTACAAGAGAATGGAGAGAATGCATGCTAGGATTTGGCCCTTCTGACTCACAAGGAATTTCAAATCTGGTAGCACTGATAGTTATTTGATCTCTAGATGCAATGTAAATCCAATAGATTTCCCTTTGTGAATTGAAAAAGAAACATGTGGATTATCGACCCTGTGTAAAAGTCAGTATTTGAAATGTCTTCAATTTTGCTCGGGGTGGTGTTATAGACACTAGGTGAAGGTTGTGTATGGTCATTTCAAGCCTGCTATTTCTTTAGGGATGTTATGCCTTAGAAATAAAATTAGCTTAATTCCAATTCCTTCATTCATTTCACAGTCTAAGCTAACAGCCAGAGGGTGAAATTAAAGACACTCAAACCTATCGTCTTAAAATGGCCATTGTGACTTGACAAAAGTATTGACACCAAAGACTTTACTCAAGTAGTTTCACTCAGCATCACAAAACCATTCTGTGGTAGACAAGTCCTCTCCACCTGTGTCTGTACATAGAATCCTCAAATCTTATGTGTTTGTTATCCTCCTATATCTGCAGTCTTAATAGAGTTCAGGTCACCCCTTCCCCTGTCTGCCCATCCTTCGTGCTGTATGTGCTCAAACATGTTTATGGACAGATCAGAGAGGCCTTGAAGTTGTAGGGGGAGCTGTCAGTTAGGAGGAGAAATAGAAACCAATCATGGGTGGAAAAGCCTCCGTGGCTGCAGACTGACACAGGCCGTGAGATCCAGCTCTCGTTTGCAGTTTGGGAGACTCTCGCTCTTGCTCTCTCCTCCTCCTCTCTCTCTTTCTCCTCCTTTCCCCCTCTCTCTTCTCTATCTTCCTTGCCCCCCCCATCCTCCCTCTCTCTCCCTCTCCCTCTTTGCAGTTCAGTTAATTCTACATCCATTGGTGTGCTTCTTGGTGAACCTTCAATTCTATGGAGCATTACTTCAGCCGAGCGACTGACCCAAAAAATTAAAGACAGACCTCATCTCTAATCAGTTCCTCAGTCAATCATACTGATGCCCAGATCATCTTACCTTACTCTCATACAGGGGCATTCACTTATGTCAATCACATCTCTCTACAGTATGTGGTCTGGAGATGTATATCTTCACAAATGCAAATGATGAGGAAACTACAAAACCTTGGCTGTTATTTTATTAGTGCATTGCAAATGTATTCACACCCCTTGGTGTTTTTCCAATTTTGTTGCATTACAACCTGTAATTTTAAATGGATTTTTATTTGGATTTAATGTAATGGACATAAACAAAATAGTCCAAATTTGTGAAGTGGAATGAAGAAAATAACTTGTTTCAAAAAATTCAAAAAAATAAAGAAAGGAAAAGTGGTGCGTGCATATGTATTCACCCCCTTTGCTCTGAAGCCTGTAAATAAGATCTGGTGCAACCAATTACCTTCAGAAGTCACATAATTAGTTAAATAAAGTCCACCTGTTTGCAATCTAAGTGTCACATGATCTGTCACATGATCTCAGTATATATACACCTGTTCTGAAAGGCCCCAGAGTCTGCAACACCACTAAGCAAGGGGCACCACCAAGCAAGCGGCACCATGAAGACCAAGGAGCTCTCCAAACAGGTCAGGGACAAAGTTTGTGGAGAAGTCCAGATCAGGGTTGGGTTATAAAAAAATATATAAAAAACTTTGAACATCCCACGGAGCACCATTAAATCCATTATTTAAAAAACGGATTACTGTACACCAGCGGAACCCATCCAACTTGAAGGAGCTGGAGCAGATTTGCCTTGAAGAATGGGCAAAAATCCCAGTGGCTAGATGTGCCAAGCTTATAGAGATGTACCTCAAGAGACTTGCAGCTGTTTTTTTGTCTTATTTCTTGTTTGTTTCACAATAAAATATATTTTGCATCTTCAAAGTGGTAGGCATGTTGTGTAAATCAAATGATACAAACCCCCCAAAAATCAATTTTAATTCCAGGTTGTAAGGCAACAAAATAGGAAAACGGCCAAGGGGGGTGAATACTTTTGCAAGCCACTGTATATGTTCACCATTGTCTGATGTCTGATCCCATTCCATTTACCTTCTTTCTGTTTCAAGTTAATATCACAAGAACTCAAGGTCCTCTCCTTCGCCAACATGGACGTGTTGGTTTTTGTGCTCAGTTTCCCAACAAATTATCACACATATGGTGTGAGGCAGACAACTCCTAACATTCATTAAAATCCACGGCACATTCTCCCTGCACTCATTAGTGGCATGGCTTACTTAAACACACCAGCAGAACTTTCCTAAGTCTCTGTGGCCCTGACACAGCACGTTTGCAGTGCCACAGCCCAGGGTGAGGGACTGTGAATCACAGACGGACAAAGGAGGCAGCAGACAATCACATAGGCTAAATGACAGTGCATCAGTTTGATTTGCTGAACTTGATAATCACAGTGCAGTGCTGCTGCTGCAAAAAAATGGCTATTTTTTTTGTACCCTTGTTTGTTCTTGAGAGAGAGAGAGAGAGAGATATATAGAGAGAGAGAGATAGAGAGAGAGAAATTTCACATTCTTGGGTCTTTGTGTATGTAATATAAATTCTTAGCGTGTCCACAATGGAAGTCATTGACTCCTGTGGTGAATAAGTTCAAAGTTAAATCCCATTCATTCCTCCTAGGTTTGCGACCATCTCTTGAGAGAGTTGACCCAACACTGTCACTCTGATGGACCCCATACAGTAAGAAATGTGCCTAGTATTCCTGAGTAAGGAAACATAGCAGGCGTGTTAAACGCTGTATTTATCCACATCCACGCTCACTGAGTCATTGCCATGCATTACCTCAGCCAAAATCAGCATCATTAGTGGAAATGAAAACGTGCCATTCAGATTTCAACCCAGTGACTCCCATTTCCAAATATAGCCAAGTGTGAAATATAAAATGCCTATGGCTCTCAAATTGACTTGTTCTTGGTTTTTAATAGTCTGACTGACTAGCCTGTATGGGTGTTTTAACATCAAATCTCACATTTGTCTTTAAAAAAATAATTCCCCTGTCAATTAAAGCAGTATGAATATACACTGTGTATACAAAACATTAAGAACACCTGCTCTTTCCATGACATAGACTGACCAGGTGAATCCAGGTGAAAACTATTATCCCTTCTTGATGTCACTTGTTAAATCCACTTCAATCAGTGTAGATGAAGCGGAGGAGACAGGTTAATGAAGGATTTTTAAGCCTTGAGACAATTTAGACAAAATTGTGTATGTGTGCCATTCGGAGGGTGAAAGGGCAAGACAAAAGTTTTAAGTGCCTTTGTGTCAAGAACTGCAACGCTGCTAGGTTTTTCATGACAACTTGACACAACTGTGGGAAGCATTGGAGTCAACATTGGCCAGCATCCCTGTGGTACACTTTTGACACCTTATAGAGTCCATGCCCTGACAAATTGAGGCTGCAACTCAATATTAGGAAGGTGTTCCTAATGTTTTGTATACTCTATGTAAATACACAGTGATTCTCGTCATGCTAACAGCAGCTCATTATTAAAGGAAAAGTGCCAATGTGATGCAAAGTATGAATTCCCAGATCAACACTAATTTGGGGTACAATCCCCTTGAGATCTGTCAACATTATATTATTTCTGCCTGTGTGGAATGCCTGGGGCTGTGTGTTGTGATGGGGTTGATGATGGAGGATTTGCCCTCTGTGCAGGTCAAAAAGTGATCTGCTCAATCCAACATTACAAACCGTGACTAGACTTGGGTTAGGCTACCCCAAGGGTAATTAACTAACAAGCATGTATCTGTATTTTTACAACAAGTAGAACATCACTCAAAATGTAGCTAATATTTTCCAAATTATTTAACATAAATCCCCTAACAGTTAATACTGTCAGTGGAATAGAGAAGAGGTTAAGGTGGGATTCACTCTGCCTTTCATCTCACAAACAGAACCAAGCTCTCAGGAGTTCCTCTATCTCGATAGAGCCATTTCTCACAATAATGATCAACAGGAAACTCCTTTTTGGTATCCTTTCAAATGCATGAATGCACCGCTCACATAGGTATACAAATATACCCCAAAGGCATCTCCCCCTTTTCAACTCCTGTGTGGCCTCAAAAAAGTGGAAGTTGTATTTTACGGTGTCATACAATGCTGCATTTTCATGACTTTGTGTTGTAGCTAGTACAGAGGTCAAAAAAGTCATGCCAGTAGCCGTATGGCTAATATTACATGGTATGTTCACACTCTGGTCCAGAACATCCTAGTGGGAGATTTCTACATGCATCTGGTTGCTATGGAATAAAGAACCCATCAGTGTTAACCAGCAATCACCTGGGATTGTTTAGCTCAGAGTATCTCTCAGGGGAACCTATTGCTGAGACTAAAGCTGGGAGGATAAACCGCAAATTATCGACACCGACCAAACCGACCATTTATCGTGGACATTTTTCTGACACAGACAGCAATCTCCAGCCAAGGTCAACTGACTTATTTAGCTGAGGCAGCGAGACACACAAATGTAACTACAAACTACCAACCAGAGATCCATTTCAATTAAGTGAATTAGTGTGATTTCAAAAATAACACTGCTGTCTATTCCTCTGTAAACCTCAAGAACCCAGTTCTTGTTTTGTTTCTCCATCCATGTGCATCCAATGCCTATTCCGACTACACTCCCGGGTTTTCAACCAATACCTCATGGAACCGTCAATCATTATGTATTTCATTCACATGCAGAGCCTGATACCTATAAATAGGGGTCCGTAGCTCTGGAAAAGCTGTGCTACGACCCAATTATTAAGGTTCCTTTACCCCTTGATCCTGTTCTCTGTGCCTGCGCCTGGCGCCACCGAGCTGACATTTCAGCACTTTGATGAGGAAACCCTTGGCAGTCCACAGAGTGTCCTCCATAACAACACTGTTGCTAACGAGAAGTCTGAGGGGGAGGGATACGGCTTCACCCAACTCAAGGTTTTTGCTCTGAGGGAAAATGTCTTCTAATTTAATATTTCATTTGAAGTATTACAAGATTAATGAAACCTGCCACATATTCTCTAGTATATACAACACACTAACTGATAGCTGTTTACCTAAATATTCACTGGTTCACCATTTTTGTGAAATTTTGCTTGTAATACATGTTGCTATCACAGATTATGACATTGATTTAAGAGTATAATGGTACTGCTATAATGGTAGTGTGAAGGTAAGGCTTGAACATTATTTTTAAGAGACTACACTGTATTGCAACCAGAAGTATATTTTGTGTATGCTATGCTGCACATGATTCTGAGAGATGAGATGCATTAAATAATATTGGATTTTGTGTTGAAACCTTTGTTTTTATTTCGAATGAATATCACATTTAATTAGCAAATTGAAAACATTTATTTTGTCTCGAACAGCTATAATAAAGAAAAAATATCACCGATGTCACTTTCATTCAGCCTTTAATAAAGCAATAATACACAAGGGGGCATGATTCATGTGGTGCTGCGGTCATAGGTCCAAGGTGCCAACCGTTTTATAATAAATAACTGGCATTCCTAGAAATAATTGAGTTCTGAATAAAATGTACCCTTGGAGAGATTCCACTTCGAGTCTCTTTTGGATTCCTAATGTAAAATTATTCGGAATATCATGCTATTTCATTGGCCCAAAGCACCACAAACAAATATCAATCATGAACCTTCAGGATGTGTCTGTAAATTTGTTTATTTCCTATGTATTTGGTGGATTCTTAAATTGCTTTCTAAAGCGTACAGCTGCTGTTTAGGCCAGAGGCTCTGTTCAACCTAGATTTGATTTCTAACGCGTTCCTCTGAGAACTCGGTCATATTTATTTGTGAAATTGATTGTAGAGGTGAAATTGAAATGGAAACCACCATCTTAACATTGGCCCTTGTCCACTGCCGTCCTGAGGCAGAATGTCGAAGTGATAAGGACGCAGTGCATGACAAGGTGTGAGCTGGGCTCAGATAGAAGATCAATTACAGCTCACCTCGTTTATATGTAATCTAAAACTAATACCTGGCTGAATGGTACCCTACTGAGCGATGGATGGGGGTAGAGCAGAGCAACACTCTTTTAAGAAACGCTCTACATCTAGTATTCATCATAAAGCTATGTGTTAACCTTTCACATTTGATGACATAGTTAGGTAAGAGATTAATGGTTTCAGTGATGACGTGGACGGAGAAGATTAGAGCTGAATCCTTTCTCCCCAGTAACCTCAGTGTTCCTCCTCTCAGCACAGCGAGCCAGACTACATAGCACAGTGCCGCCCCAGAAGACACTGTCTGAGAGGTTGAAGCCTGCGGACATTTAAAGCAGATGCTGTGTTAATTAGCTGAGCCCTCCCCCTGGTGCCTCGCAAAGTACATGTTCTCCAGACACCAGCATCACTCCAGGTCAATAAGAGCTCCACTTAACAGCTGTGAAGAACAACATTTCTGACACTGTCCCCTCCTCTGCTGCAAATTGAGCCACGTGAGAAATCTTAAATATTGTCAGCAGCTGAATCATCATGGGGGCTGAGTTTAGTTTAAGCAGACATACTGTAGCTACTGATCAGTGGAGGCTCCTGATGGGAGGACGGCTCATAATAATGGCTGGAACGGATCGAATGGAATGGCATCAAACAATGTGTTTGATGTATTTGATACCATTCTACTGGTTCCGCTCCAGCCATTACCACGAGCCCGTCCTCCTCAATTAAGGTGCCACCAACCTCCTGTGCTACTGATGTCTGGTTCCTCAGCCTCAAACCGATTGACAATCTGCTTCAGATTGGTAGGTCAACAAGACCTATTTACTGATGTGTCTACGGTTAGACTGTTCTAAACTCCTGACACACACTGACTGGTTCTAATGTATTCTAAACTGTTCCTTGCCTGAAAAGTGTCCCTGCCATTTAGCACAATGCAGCTATGTAATATCCTGGGGACAGAATGGTGGGCTGAATACATGTTACGAAATAAGAGAAAATGGGGACCTAAGCCATTTGATAAAGGCTCTAAAGGTTCTGAATTGATTGGGTGAGGACCTGTCAAATGAGCATATAATCATGTGCTGTTCAACACTCACTGACAACACTTACAATATGTCGAATACTGCAACATAATACATTAGGAAATTCACTATTTAGTTTTTACCTTGTCTGTCTGAGAATAGAAGTACAAGATCAGAAAATACACGTTACAAGATCACTGAAGCTCTGCTAATGAGTAAGTTATCCATAAAAAGGAGAAGTAAACTAGAAAGAAAACTGTATGATGCACACTCAACCGTGAGCCACAGCATTCCAAACCTGGGTTTGGATTAAGCTCCCTTTAGCCTCTTTAAAATGTCAACATTAACAAGATCTCTGCCTTTCTAAGCATAGCAAGACCTCTTTAGCTGAACAGAAATGTCACCCTGTAAATTGGGGGCACACAGGGCCCTTGGGGCCAAATCTTACCAAATGTTAACTTGATATACAACTGCACATAACTTAATCCCTTGTGAAAATCATGCAGATTTCAATGAGAGATTTGCATTCAAATTTAACTTTCACCTCTTATATCTCGTTATGATTTGGCCTGCACTGATTTTCAAGTATAGTCCACCTCTATACACAGGGCAAGGTGACTCACTGGAGGGCTTAGCATAGCTACTGCCTGTAAAAGACTGATGTAAAACTGCTGGAGTTCCTGTCTGGAGTTTAATACAACATAATCCAAGTCTAATCCTATCCCCAACACATCACACTGATCGAGGGTTTACATGTTTCTGCAATGATCTACAGCTGCTTGACGGTCAAAATGGTATGATCTTTTCATACCAGCGTATAGAAATACCATGAACCCTATGTTTTTTTCTTCATCAAAGACATAATATATTCATATAACAAAGTTGGCTATACATTATTGTTTGTCATGAAGCCTCACAATGTTTGTGTGAAAGTGTATCTAACTACATCAATGGCACCCTTGTATAATCTCTCAAGTGTGAGAATGTGATTTGAAGGAGTCAGGCACAGGAGGGTAAATCACCGAATACAGAGTTTTTTCCATAGGACACAGTTCTGCTGGATAGCGTCAACAAAATACAGGCACACGGGGAACAATGTCCTCGGAAATACAAGGTACGGGTAGCTCAACCGAGCTACACTCAACTCACAAATAACAATCACCCACAAAGACAAGGGGGGCAGAGGGAACCCTTATACATGTACTAATGAGGGGATATGAACCAGGTGTGTGTAATTGACAAGACAAGACAAATGGAATGATGAGATATGGAGCGGCAGTGGCTAGTAGGCCGGTGACGACGAACGCCGAAGCCTGCCCGAACAAGGAGGGGAGGCAGCTTCGGAGGAAGTCGTGACATCAAGGCTGTCTTTGCAATTTTATGAGACAAATTTTACAAATCCTTTCAATCCTGTCAGCCACTCAATAACAGGCCACCAAGGTAACCCTCGGGACCAAATCCTTACACAGCATCATTACTAAAGACTCTGTCATTCTTCAAAGAACCAGAGAGAGGAGAGAGAGAATGAGAAAAGGGGAAAACATTGTTTGTTTAAATAAGAGTGAGAGTCGCGGCCTTGTCAATTCACATTGTCAGGCTGTCGGCGAAAAGCCTAGCCCCTACTGACAGCACATGACATTGGGCCAACTCAGATAAATCCCGCTCTCTGCGAGGGACAAAGAAATATAACCTTTGTAATTGCAGTCATTAACCCGCTTGCCTTATTGCTAAGAGACGGCGAAACACCCTCACCCCCAGCTAGCAGGATACAGTGGGATGATGAAGCACGAGTGGCTAGTATCCTAGCTGGCCTCTCTCTGTGTGATACAACAGGGTTTTATATTGTCTCTGCCCATTTTCAAAATGGCTCACGGTTAAATATCATTAGAGGTACTGTGAATCAGGGGAGAGAGGCTTTCAATGTAATGGACACCATCCCACCACATTTTCCCCTTCACAGAGGGCCTACACACCAACTTTATGCTAATTTACTTACCATGATAGAATAGGAAGCAAGGCATACAGAGAGACACACAAATACTCTGAGCATTCCTCAGCCCCAGTGAGAAATGCAGGGAAAAGCACTTGACCTTGAGTACCCTTTATGGCCCACACAGACTGTATCATTTTAGCCATCTTATGCCACGATGTTGCCTTCCCATACAAAATGTCCACATCGTGGGCAGATTATTAGGTCTTAAACGATTTTCGGACGTCTTGGCTCGTTCTGTGAGACAGGGTCTAGCTCGGATGATTAAGTACCTCTACGTGTGGTCGTAGGAAAAATTCTGGCAGTGTCAGATTGTTTTTGCCTTTAATGTGTAGTCTGGCTGGTGTTACGAGCCAATCCCGGTAACTGACCAATAAGAACACGGCCGGCACTGAGTATGCACACAATAATATGACTATTGTGAATAGTCAGATTAATATAATAGTTAGATTTAAACAGTTACATGCTTTGCAAGAAAAACTATTTCTCTAATGCTCTTGTTTACATTACATCTGAAATCAGGCTACATGATGGGATTTTGATAAATGCACAAAATCGGCAATCAAAATAAATGTTCAACAACAGCGACCATGTCATTTTTGGGAAGCTCATTTCATTCTGAGTTCGGACATATCAAGTTTACGTGAACTATTTCTAAGATGCATTCTTTGAGTTTTTCAGAACTCACTTGGGAGGCTTGTGCTGCTGGTGCTGGCACATGCGCAGATCAAATACACCGCTGCAGTTGACGTAGCCTACGTCAGCTGACGTAGCCTCGCAAGCCAATCGCAGAATGTGACGTCAGAACTGAAGCAAATCGTACAATCTGGCCAGGTTGATATCAATATTTTAATTAGGTAACATACTGAATCCAACGTACAGTGTGGGAAGGCCTTTTGGGTGATGTGGGGAAACCAGCTGGTTTTGTCTCAAGGGTGAAATTGCAGCCATGGAAATGCCTTGCAAGCCACTGATCCACCTAGGACTCACATATAGCCTATATTGAGGGAGTTACAAGCTAAACAAAATATTATTTTTCTCAGCAGAATTCAATTGGTTTAATTACTTGATTAAGTCTACTTGTCCTCAACCAAGCACTGTAGATTTAGTTAGGACAACAAATCCATACCAGAACAACTGATCAATCAGTGCACTGCTATACACACTGTCATCAACTGGATGGCTGATTTGGCTGTAGTAAAGACCGTTTGGGCTGTTCACTAATCTTACATTGAGATTTTGACCAACTGAATGTTTCAATATGATGTAAATACTTCAGAAAATCTGTTTATGGTTTATTTAATGTTTATTTAAAAGCTGGTCTGTGTGAAGGTAAAATAATTTGATTAATCTCTCTACACTGAAAAAATATATAAACGCAACATGCAACAATTTTAAAGATTTTACAAAGTTACAGTTCATAAAAGGAAATCAGTCAATTGAAATAAAGTCATTAGGCCCTAATCTATGGATTTCACATGACTGGGAATACAGATATGCATCTGTTGGTCACAGATACAGTACCTTATAAAAAGATAGGGGCGTGGATAAGAAAAACAGTCAGTATCTGGTGTGACCACCATTTACCTCATGCAGCTCGATTCATCTCCTTCACATAAAGTTGGTCAGGCTATTGATTGTGGCCTATGGAATGTTGTCCCTCTCCTTTTCAATGGCTGTGCGAAGTTGCTGGATATTGGCGGGAACTGGAACATGCTGTCGTAAATGTTGAGCCAGAGCATCCCAAACATTGTCAATGTGTGACATGTCTGGTGATTATGCAGGCCATGGAAGAACTGGGATATTTCCAGCTTCTAGGAATTGTGTACAGATCCTTGCGACATGGGGCCGTACTTTATCATGCTGAAACACGAGGTGATGGCGGCATATGAATGGCACATCAATGGGCCTCAGGATCTTGTCACGGTACCTCTGTGCATTCAAATTGCCATCAATAAAATGCAATTGTGTTCATTGTCCGTAGCTTATGCCTGCCCATACCATAACCCCACCTCCACCATGGGGCACTCTGTTCACAATGTTGACATCAGCAAACCGCTCGCCCACACATTGCCATACACGCTGTCTACCATCTGCCCGATACAGTTGAAACAGGTATTTATCTGCGAAGAGCACACTTCTCCAGGGTGCCAGTGGCCATCGAAGGTGAGCATTTGCCCACTGAAGTCGGTTACGACGCCAAACTGCAGTTAGGTCAAGACCCTGGTGAGGACGACGAGCACGCAGATGAGCTTCCTTGAGACGGTTTTGTGACAGTTTGTGAATAAATTATTTGGTTGTACAAACCGACAGTTTCATCAGCTGTC
Source organism: Coregonus clupeaformis (assembly GCF_020615455.1). NCBI lineage: Eukaryota > Metazoa > Chordata > Actinopteri > Salmoniformes > Salmonidae > Coregonus > Coregonus clupeaformis. The sequence goes on from NC_059194.1 coordinate 36,352,933, forward strand.
CGGATTGCTGGTCTCAGACGATCCCGCAGGTGAAGAAGCCGGATGTGGAGGTCCTTTCTGGCGTGGTTACACGTGGTCTGCTGTTGTGAGGCCAGTTGGACGTACTGCCAAATTCTCTAAAACAATGTTGGAGTTGGCTTATGGTATAGAAATGAACATTCAATTCTCTGGCAACAGCTCTGATGGACATTTCTGCAGTCAGCATGCCAATTGCATGCTCCCTCAAAACTTTAGACATCTGTGGCATTGTGTTATGTGACCAAACTCCACATTTTAAAGTGGCCCTTTATTATCCCCAGCACAAGGTGCATATGTGTAATGATCAAGCTGTTTGATCAGCTTGTTGATATGCCACACCTGTCAGATGGATGGATTTTCTTGGCAAAGGAGAAATGTTCACTAATAGGGAATCAAAGACATTTGTGAGATAAGCTATCTGTGCGTATGGAACATTCATGGGATCTTTTATTTCAGCTCATGAAACATGGGACCACATTACCTGTTGCGTTTACATTTTTTTGTTCAGTATATCATTATCAATCATATGTTAAATCTGACAGTTTCTTGTTGACATCAGGTGGTTTAAGTATGACTTTGGTTGCTGGCTTTATCCAGTATCTTGGTCAAAGAGAGTCTTACTGAAGATAAAATAAGTTGAAGACACTGTGGGGAATGTCGACTCCGTAATATGCACAAGAAAATACAATTTATTTTCTCTGTAATTAAGTATTTTTGTAATGTCTTTCTGACATTGCCCACTTAATTGTGCAACATGATCTCTGAATTCAGTACCATTATGAATGGTGTTTACTTACTGTACAGTTAGAGAGAGCTACAAAAGAAAGATACATTATTTCCATGTTTAGGGGCAAGCATATACTGTATGTAGAGCATACAGTTGAAGTCGGAAGTTTACATACTCTTAGGTTGGAGTCATTAAAAGTCGTTTTTCAACCATTCCACAAATTTCTTGTTAACAAACTATAGTTTTGGCAAGTTGGTTAGGACATCTACTTTGTGCATGACACAAGTCATTTTTCCAACAATTGTTTACAGACAGATTATTTCACCTATAATTCACTGTAGCACAATTCCAGTGGGTCAGAAGTTTACATACACTAAGTTGACTCTGCCTTTAAACAGCTTGGAAAATTCCAGAAAATGATGTCATGTCTTTATAAGCTTCTGGATGTGTACCTGTGGATGTATTTCAAGGCCTACCTTCAAACTCAGTGCCTCTTTGCTTGACATCATGGGAAAATCAAAACAAATCAGCCAAGACCACAGAAAATAAATTGTAGACCTCCACAAGTCTGGTTCACCCTTGGGAGCAATTTCCGAACGCCTGAAGGTACCACGTTCATCTGTACAAACAATAGTACGCAAGTATAAACACCATGGGACCACGCAGCCGTCATACCGCTCATGATGGAGACGTGTTCCGTCTCCTAGAGATTAACGTACACTGGTGCGAAAAGTGCAAATCAATCCCAGAACAACAGCAAAGGACCTTGTGAAGATGCTGGAGGAAACAGGTACAAAAGTATCTATATCCAAAATAAAACGAGTCCTATATCGACATAACCTGAAAGGCCGCTCAGCAAGGAAGAAGCCACTGCTCCAAAACCGCCATAAAAAAGCCAGACTACGGTTTGCGACTGCACATGGGGACAAAGATCGTACTTTTTGGAGAAATGTCCTCTGGTCTGATTAAACAAAAATATAACTGTTTGGCCATAATGACCATTGTTATGTTTGGAGGAAAAAGATGGTAACTTGCAAGCTGAAGAACACCATCCGAACTGTTAAGCATGGGGGTGGCAGCATGATGCTGTGGGGGTGCTTTGCTGTAGGAGGGACTGGTGCACTTCACAAAATAGATGGCATCATGAGGAAGGAAAATTATGTGGATATATTGAAGCAACATCTCAAGACATCAGTCAGGAAGTTAAAGCTTGGTCAAAAAATGGTCTTCCAAATGGACAATGACCCTCAAGCATACTTCCAAAGTTGTGGCAAAATGGCTTAAGGACAACAAAGTCAAGGCATTGGAATGGCCATCACAAAGCCCTGACCTCAATCCTATAGAATATTTGTGGGCAGAACTGAAAAAGCGTGTGCGAGCAAGGAGGCCTACAAACCTGACTCAGTTACACCAGCTCTATCAGGAGGAATGGGCCAAAATTCACCCAACTTATTGTTTGAAGCTTGTGGAAGGCTGCCCGAAATGTTTGACCCAAGTTAAACAATTTAAAGGCAATGTTACCGAATACTAATTGAGTGTATGTAAACTTCCGACCCACTGGGAATGTGATGAAAGAAATAAAAGCTCAAATAAATCATTCTCTCTACTATTATTCTGTCATTTTACATTCGTAATATAAAGTGGTGATCCTTACTGACCTAAGACAGGGAATCTTTACTAGGATTAAATGTCAGGAATTGTGAAAAACTGAGTTGAAATGTATTTGGCTAAGGTGTATGTAAACTTCCGACTTCAACTGTAAATGTTCAATCTCGATAGGTGTAGGGGTAATCTAAATGTAAGAGCTCTGTAACATGGCTGGCTCCAGACATAAGCAATATAAGCGATTCCTGACCCCCCCCAAAAAAAGATATATATATTTAGTCGAAGTCTCAATTTACTGTTGAGAATTAGAATAGGTGCAGGTGCAGTTTTGAAATGTGGTTGTGCATCAGCAGTTTTACTATTGTTATGTCAGTCCATGAAAGTCTCTCAACTGTCACTCACAAAAAAAAAAAAAAAAATTGGTAAGTTAGTCTAGCCAGCTATCTAAACTTGAAGTAATCAAGTTAATTACCGACCGGGCAAGAAGGGCACGTGTCCAGCGGGCCCCCATTTTATTGTGTTAGCCACTCTCACTCAAATATAATTTTAACATGGCATAAGTCATGGCAAAATGTGTAGAATTTCAGGAAATTAGATTTAAAATGGCAAAAATGTCTCTCCACCCCATGCCAAAATTTTCAGAATTGCAGAAAATATGCTGCAAAACTGATAATATTTATTTCTGCCCCATGGCAAAATGTGTAGAATTTAATGGAATAAGTTAGAAAATTGCAGCATTTTCTCTCCGTCCCATGGTAAAATGTATAGAATTGCAGGAAATAATTTTAAAACGTAACATTTTTCTCTACGCCGTCAAGAAGGGGGCCACTAAAATGTTTTCCCTGCAGGGTGGGGAGCAAAGGCTATCTAATGACTCTTGGAGTGTCTCCTGTTGCGTGTTATTCTATACATACCATACTATACCAAGGCTTGTGGTATTAACCTAACCATCAGCTTAACCACTTACGGATCGGACCCTTTTTTAAAATTTTCGCCTAAAATGACATACCCAAATTGGACTGCCTGTAGCTCAGGACCTGAAGCAAGGATATGCATTTTCTTGATACCATTTGAAAGGATACACTTTTAAGTTTTTGGAAATGTTAAATTAATGTAGGCGAATATAACACAATAGATCTGGTAAAAGATCATACAAACAAAAAAAAACATGCATTTATTTATTTTAATTTTTTCATCATCTTTGAAATGCAAGAGAAAGGCCACAATATAATATTGCAGTTTAGGCGCAATTTAGATTGTGGCCACTAGATGGCAGCTGTGTATGTGCAAAGTTTCAGATTGATCCAGTGAAGCATTGCAATACTGGACTATTTTGTATCAAGTCTGCCCAAATGTGCCGAATTGGTCAATTGATACATTTTCAAGTACATAACTATAGAGAACACACAAAAATGATATGGTAATACAAAATGTAAGTTTGGGGGAGGGGGTGGAGCCAGAGACAGCAGGGGTTCAAACTGTAGAACGCAGTTCCTAAGTTTGAATATAAAAAATTATTTTATCAAACAAAATTATGCTACATTCTATCTCTGGGACCCTTAGGATGATACATCAGAGAAAGATTACTGAATGTAAGTACATTATTTACCTTCAGAGGTGAATGTATTGGGAAAAAAATTTGACCAATCCTTAAGAGGTTAACAAGAATTTAAGATTTCTGCCCATATAAGACGTGTCTATGTCCTGGAAAGTTTGCTGTTACTTACAACAGTCATGATAATCACACTGATCCCCTAGTGTCACGCCCTGACTCAGGGGACTCTTATATGTTGAGTCAGGCTGTGAATGCTCTATGTTAGTATTTCTATGTTTCTATCTAGTATGTGTAGTTCTATGTTTGGCCGGGTGTGTTTCCCAATCAGAGGCAGCTGTCGCTCGTTGTCTCTGATTGGGGAGCATACTTAGGCAGCCTATTTGCAATTAGGGGTTGTGGGATCTTGTTCTATGAGTAGGCTTGTTTTGTGTGTAGCCTTAGGACTTCACGTTTGGTTTGGTTTGTTGTTTTGTCATGTGTTTATTCTTTGTAATAAACATGTATGCCTATCACGCTGCGCCTTGGTCTGACCCGTCCTTAAACGAACGTGACACGTAGAGGTTAAGGAACTCTAGCATATCGAACATTTTGGGGTTCAAAAGATTGCCACTGTGGGGGAACCTTTTCAGGTCAAAAAGGTGACATATCTTTTCACAAAATAATCACAGATTGACACTCATACGCTGATACTGTAGGGGTTACATTTTGAACCTTTTTAATAATATATTGTAGCGGTGGCAGCCTATCAGAAAATTGGAGGCATGGCTTTCAGATTTGTTTTGGCCACCCATGAGAGAACTTCTTCCTGTTCATCATATGACGTTTGTTCTTGAATGTTGATGCATATTACATATTCTAATATAATATTAACATTGCTGATTACAAATGGTAATAAAGTAGTAGCTATCCAACATTGGGATTTGCATAGGCACCTCTGACATACATCTCTGTAATCCTCATTGAAGCTCCAAGACTGTCAGTGTTCAACCTTAATAACATGTGATGACAATACAACAAAATAGATGAACTGGAATGACATTTACTTTTACAGGTGGCCAAAAGTAACTAACTGAAAACCACACCCCTACTAAGCCATGGCTACTGGGTCACATCTCAATAACCCAGCATCAATAACCCATCTCAGCATCAACAACCCAACCTGGCTCATTTAAAAGAAAACCCAACTAAGTGACCCAATGCCTGCAACCCAGCAGGGTCATTCAACAACCAATCATATTTTAAAGTGGAGGTTAGGTTGAAGATACTGTAGCTAGCTAGGAACCTAAGCCAACACCTAATAATTATTATCATAAACAAACGTCATTATCATCACAAGAAACATTTCAGAATTAAAACAGGAGGCTACAGTCATATAATGTAATTGGCATGACAGCCAATGTTGTATTATTCAACATTGCTATTAAAATAGTACCCATACAGGAATAGGTCATTTTCATCTTCTTCTGAGTGGTAGGGCAACAACTCCAACAGCGAAATGAATTCAAAGTGCTCCACACGCGGCAGCAAAAAGGTTCCTCTATGAACCCTTCGCTTCATTGAAACATTAAAAGTTCCTCCAAGAACCCCTCAACTAACTAATGGTGCAAATATGAACGCATTGACTGCAATAATTCCTTGAGGAACTCCAGGGTTCCTTGAATCACCCTTAATTCTAAGAGTGCGTAATGAAATCTGAAGCTGATACAGGCATGAGGCTATTGTGGATTTGAAACCCTACTGGTGTTCCAGTCCTCATTGTGTAAGTGAGTGAATGAGTGAGTGAATGAGTGAGTGAGTGAGTGAGTGAGTGAGTCAGTGAGCTTTAGCCCACAGTCTTTTCAAACAGCTCATACACTAAAAGTGCATTATCATATTTTTTATTTTATTTCACAGTATTAATCCAACCTCATAGTGTGGAAATATACACTGAACAAAAATATAAACGCAACATGTAAAGTGTTGGTCCCATGTTTCTTGAGCTGAAATAAAATATCGCAGCAATGTTGTGCACAAATGTGTTTACATCCCTGTTAGTGAGCATCCACCTGACAGGTGTGGCATATCAAGAAGCTGATTAAACAGCATGATCATAACACAGGTGAACCTTGTGCTGGGGACAATAAAAGGCCACACAACACATAATGCCACAGATGTCCCAGGTTTTGAGGGAGCATGCAATTGGCATGCTGACTGCAGGAATGTCCACCAGAGCTGTTGCCAGAGAATTGAATGCTAATTTCTCTACAATAAGCCGCCTCCAACATTGTTTTCGAGAATTTGGCAGTACGTCCAACCGTCCTCACAACTGCAGACCACGTGTATGGCGTTGTGTGTGTGAGTGGTTTGCTGATGTCAACGTTGTGAACAGAGTGCCTAATGGTGGCAGTGGGGTTATGGTATGGGCAGTTATAAGCTACGGACAACGAACACAATTGCATTTTATTGATGGCAATTTCAATGCACAGAGATACAGTGACGAGATCCTGAGGCCCATTGTCGTGTCATTTATCCGGCTCCATCACCTCATCTTTCAGCATGATAATGCACGGCCCCATGTCGCAAGGATCTGTACACAATTTCTGGAAGCTGAAAAGGTCCCAGTTCTTCCATGGCCTGCATACTCACCAGACATGTCACCCATTGAGAATGTTTGGGATGCTCTGCGCCGACATGTACGACAGCGTGTTCCAGTCCCACTAACATCCAGCAACTTCGCACAGCCATTGAAGAGGAGAGGGACAACATTCCACAGGCCACAATCAACAGCCTGTACAATTCTATGCGAAAGAGATGTGTTGCGCTGCATGAGGCAAATGGTGGTCACACCAGATGCTGACTGGTTTTCTGATCCATGCCCCTACTTCTTTTTTTTTTTTAGGTATCTGTGACCAACAGATACATATATGTATTCCCTGTCATGTGAAATCCATAGATTAGGGCCTAATTAATGTATTTCAATTGACTGATTTCCTTATATAAACTGTAACTCAGTAAAATCTTAGAAATTGTAGCATATTGCGTTTTATATTTTTGTTCAGTATATATAAAACACAGAAAAAACATGTTTTGGACTGCACTGCCCCTTTAAATGCACCACTCATCATTCCCAGATGCAACTGCACCCTCAAGAAACAATGTATGGTATAAATCAAAGAGCCTTGCCAATCATGCCAATACAGGCCAATGCAAGCCAAAAGGTGATGGCAACTGAGAGTTAGATACACTCATAGTCTCTTCAGTAAGAGACAATTATGTATATCCTACATACTTAAATATCTTCATAATTGTCCTTAATTGCCTGAGTGGAAGACCATAGGGGCTTCATCTGGAAGCAAAAGGTTGACCATGGCCCTCAGCTAAGGGCTTATTGGCAGCTAATAATGCGGTAGTATCAGTGCCAGGCTCATAAGCTTCTCTATACCTCTATGGATGTCCGCTTAGTGCCAAGGCCCATGATGAGGGACCCTTGAGGCTCATGACGATGGAGGGAAGTGGGGTGGGGTGGGATGGTGAACAGAAGGGGGCAGGAGCTATGGTGCACTAGGGGCATTTTTATGAGAAATCATATTACCCAAACCATATAAAGGTATTGTTGTCCAAGGCTGTTTTTAAAGCCTGTTTTAATTACGGCAGTAACACATTAAATCAGTCTAATTAATAAAAGGTGTTTTTTCCCTTTTGGAATAATTTTGAAGCCAAACATTCTTTAAGGTACACTCTGGCTAATTAGCGTAGAAGCTGTTGTGCCATTTGCTGAATAAATAATTGTCTTGTGGTGTCTTGGAATTAATGTAGTGTGGATATAGGCTTCAGAGTCGGCTAAATGAGATCCCCTCAGCAGTGTGTACTAGTGGGTGCTGTCACACTTTGTGACTTCCCATGGTTGCCTGCCCTCCATCTGTATATGTACTGGTGAGGTGCTGCTGGCTATAACAAGCAACGTGCATGCCCTGTCCATATTTCCTGACATTATTTCCCTGGTTTTGTGGGTTGTAATTCACAGGTTACATAATTGTTGCTGGATACATTTATTTGAAAAGAAAAGCAATGGACATTCCAACTCTTGCTTGTACAAAGCACATTTTCCCATTCATTTTACCACTGTGCAAATGTCTGTTATGACCACAATTCTGATGACCATTGCTACTATCACTGTTCTTTATGGGTTAAATAATGATAAGACGCCTACCGTCACAAAATACATAGGGTCCAAAACCAGTTCCTAACACTTCCTAATCAAGACAACCACATGTCCTATCTTTGTCAGTGAGGGAAAGATTGTCAATTTATTATGGAAATGTAATATCCGGTTGATAAATCATCGTTAGTTTCAGGTGCTTAATCACTGAAATGAAAGACAGCAGCAATATGGTTTCCTTCCAGCATTCTGCTAATTTTGTAAAGAGGTAATGAATTCTCATTTCATCTGGGGTGCCAGAAACACCCTTCACTTTATTTGGAGCAAATGGCTTCTGTAAAATGTCCTTATTTATTATCACCATAACAGCAACATTATTATTGATGAGTGGATTTAGCAGCGCACACAAAGAAAAGTGATTGTATTTCATGTGAACATAAGACACCAAATCAAATAAAACTTTATTTGTCACATGTGCCAAATACAACAGGTGTAGACCCTACCGTGAAATGCTTACTTACAAGCCCTTAACCAACAATGCAGTTCAAGAAAGAGTTTAGAAAAAATTTACCAAATAAACTAAAGTAAAAAATTTGAAAAACGAACACAATAAAATAAGAAAAACTAGGCTATATACAGGGGGTACAGGTACTGAGTCAATGTGCGGGGTTACAGGTTATTAAACATTTATTCTGTATTTAATCCCTAAAAAGGTAAGTTAATATTGGCAAGCTAATTGAATTTGAGGCATTTGTCACAAAAAAAGTACAATTATTGTTTTTGAAGTATTGTTACCATGGTAATCTTGTGTGTGGGTTAAATAATGAGGGCTGTAGGAACAGACCCTGAGCTGTTTCCTGTGTTAAGCCTCTTTGTACAACCATTCCTTATTGACTCTAAGAGTCATGTGATGAGTGTTATGCAGGAGCTGAAAGTAGGGTCATCTACGAGAGAATTCTGCTCCATGTTCTGCTCCACCACCTACACTACAAAGGTGATAGTTAGGGGAGAGTAAACCAATATCACTTCCATTAAGGGGAACTTTAGCTGCGTTATTTAGCTGAGTGTTCATGTGAGAAATGTGCAGTGAAATAAGTATTGGCTGGTTCCACTGGTGATGTAGCAGTAATCTGTGAGGCAGTACCATATAATTAGGAATTTGAATACTAGAATTAAGCAATAATACATGAGAGGCCATGTGTTATGACATTTCTATCATGGCTGTGACTTGGTCATAGCCACGAGGCAAAGCCTAGTTGCGTAGACCACGTCACAGCCATGATAAAAAGGTTGTAACACAAGGACTCAAGTGTATTATTGCTTTTATACAACGGGTAACCAGATACTTTTTTCTAAACCATCAATTTCTCACCACTAACATTGGTTGTCAAGTGCAATTTTAGGCATTCTCTGGTCGTTAGCTCTATTCGTATTGACTGCCATGAAAAGCAAAACTACCCAAGTGCTGGTTGATAGTTCCAGAACTTTTCAGGTTGCTGTGGCAAACAGAAATGGCTGCTATGGAAGGCTCTTCCCACCTTGCTAGCTAGTCCACTACACAGCTAACACAATCACTTCTGACTGAAGCTGGAAGACTGTAAACTAGTTGCATCTCGTTTAGTTTTACCTGTAATTCTATTGACATTATATATCCCAAAAAAATATGCAGATTTATGATTTTGACTGTCTGAGAAAAGCAGCCTGTCTCGTCCTGACTGCTGACACGTTCATTATTATGGGACAGTGTCTATCGAATTTCAATATTGCAACAATGTTGCAAATGTCAGAGATAATGTCTAGATGCTTTTACAGTGGAGATCAAGTTTATAAGTTGCATGGCTGCGCAGATGAGACAGTCGTTCTGTAGAAGTAGTAATGCATTGCTAGGTAAGGATGTAAATGATGGCACTTTCTATGAATGTGGCCATGTGTATGTTGTCTAGTGTATCATGGGCAGGATAGACTCTGACAATGGGAATTCTAAACCACCTGATGTATAATTAAGCAATAAGGCCTGGGGGGGTGTGGTACTGTATATTGGCCATATACCACAAACCCCTGAGGTGCCTTATTGCTATTATAAACTGGTTACCAACGTAATTACAGAAGTAAAAATAAATATTGTGTCATACCTGTGGTATATGTTCTGATATACCACGGCTGCCAGCCCATCAGCATTCAGGGCTTGTATCTAAAATATGTAACTGATTACAAAAAAACTGTAACTGTAATCATTATGTTACCAGCAAATACAGTTGAAGTCGGAAGTTTACATACACCTTAGCCAAATACATTTAAACTCAGTTTTTCACAATTCCTGACATATAATCCTAGTAAACATTCCCTGTCTTAGGTTAGGATCACCACTTTATTTTAAGAATGTGAAATGTCAGAATAATAGTAGAGAGTGATTTATTTCAGCTTTTATTTATTTCATCACATTCTCAGTGGGTCAGAAGTTTACATTCACTCAATTAGTATTTGGTAGCATTGCCTTTAAATTGTTTAACTTGGGTCAAATGTTTTGGGCAGCCTTCCACAAGCTTCCCACAATAAGTTGGGTGAATTTTCTGACACAGGTTTGTAGGCCTCCTTGCTCGCACATGCTTTTCTGGCCACAAATGTTCTATAGGATTGAGGTCAGGGCTTTGTGATGGCCACTCCAATACCTTCACATTGTTGTCCTTAAGCCATTTTGCCACAACTTTGGAAATATGCTTGGGGTCATTGTCAATTTGGAAGGCCTATTTGCCACTAAGCTTTAACTTCCTGACTGATGTCTTGAGATGTTGATTCAATATATCCACATCATTTTCCTTCCTCATGATGCCATCTATTTTGTGAAGTGCACCAGTCCCTCCTGCAGCAAAGCACCCCCACAGCATGATGCTGCCACCCCCGTGCTTCACGGTTGGGATGGTGTTCTTTGGCTTGCAAGCAACCTCCTTTTTCCTCCAAACATAACGATGGTCATTATGGCCAAAAAGTTATATTTTTGTTTCATCAGACCAGAGGACATTTCTCCAAAAAGTACGATCTTTGTCCCCATGTGCAGTTGCAAACCGTGGTCTGGCTTTTTTATGGCGGTTTTGGAGCAGTGGCTTCTTCCCTACTGATGGGCCTTTCAGGTTATGTCGATATAGGACTCATTTGACTGTGGATATAGATACTTGTGCACCTGTTTTCTCCAGCATCTTCACCAGGTCCTTTGCTGTTGATCTGGGATTGAATTGCACTTTTTGCACCAAAGTACGTTCATCTCTAGGAGACAGAACGCATCTCCTTCCTGAGCGGTATGACGGCTGCGTGGTCCCATGGTGTCTGTAAACAAAGTAGATGTCCTAACCAACTTGGCAAAACTATAGTTTGTGAACAAGACATTTGTGGTTGAAAAACAAGTTTTAATGACTCCAACCTAAGTGTATGTAAACTTCCAGATGATTACTTCTATGATTCAGAAAGGTATATTGGTGAAAAAATATATTATGACACCTTTCTGTTTTTTAAATGACAATCAAATCAGCATTGAAAAAAGGCGCAAGTTTAAGTTTGTTCCGCCAGCCACACAGGAATTTCTGCCTACACGACTGGTTTAAACGATAAGAAAAAATCAGAAAATTACATGTGAATTCACAATTTAGATGGTCCTGTGTATGACCGCTAGGGGGCAATGCAGTTCAATCTACCACTGTCCTGACTACCAGATGGCACTCACCCTACTGCTGTCCCCCGGTGCCAGAAGCCCTAGTCTGCCCTAGAAAGAATATGTAAATTACAATCACCAGAACGGCCCAAAACGTTTTTTTAGATGCACATTTTGGCCTCTAAAATATGTTAATTATGATCAAGTTCGATCCCCAAGGTCAATTATTTTTAAGTTAGCTACAAACGAGGTATTTACTTAAAGTGATCAATGCTGACTGCTATATTTGTCGTCACACAGGTCCACGTGCAGACACAGACCAATCAAGGGCCAGCAGGCTATGAGGAGGCTCCCAGTTGACTCTCTCAGGCAGGATGAAAATGACTACATCGATCATGATCCTTTGCTAGTTACAGTGGCTTTCGAAAGTATTCACCCCCTTGGCATTTTTCCTATTTTGTTGCCTTACAACCTGGAATTAAATTGATTTTTTGGGGGGTTGTATCATTTGATTTACACAACATGCATACCACTTTGAAGATGCAAAATATGTTTTATTGTGACATAAACAAGAAATAATACAAAAAACTGAAAACTTGAGCGTGCATAACTATTCACCCCCCCAAAAGTCAATACTTTGTAGAGCCACCTTTTGCAGCAATTACAGCTGCAAGTCTCTTGGGGTATGTCTCTATAAGCTTGGCAAATCTAGCCACTGGGATTTCTGCCCCTTCTTCAAGGCAAAACTGCTCCAGCTCCTTCAAGTTGGATGGTTTCCGCTGGTGTACAGCAATCTTTAAGTCAAATCACAGATTCTCAATTGGATTGAGGTCTGGGCTTTGACAAGGCCATTTCAAGACATTTAAATGTTTCCCCTTAAACCACTCGAGTGTTGCTTTAGCAGTATGCTTAGGGTCATTGTCCTGCTGGAAGGTTAACCTCCGTCCCAGTCTCAAATCTCAGGAAGACTGAAACAGGTTTCCCTCAAGAATTTCCCTGTATTTAGCGCCATCCATCATTCCTTCAATTCTGACCAGTTTCCCAGTCCCTGCCGATGAAAAACAACCTCACAGCATGATGCTACCACCATGCTTCACTGTGGGGATGGTGTTCTGTGGGTGATGAGAGGTGTTGGATTTGCGCCAAACATAGCATTTTCCTTGATGGCCAAAAAGCTCAATTTTAGTCTCATCTGACCAGAGTACCTTCTTCCATATGTTTGGGGAGTCTCCCACATGCCTTTTGGCGAACACCAAACGTGTTCGCTTATTTTTTTCTTTAGGCAATGGCTTTTTTTCTGGCCACTCTTCCGTAATGCCCAGCTCTGTAGAGTGTAAGGCTTAAAGTGGTCCTATGGACAGATACTCCAATCTCCAATGTGGAGCTTTGCAGCTCTTTCAGAGTTATCTTTGGTCTCTTTGTTGCCTCTCTGATTAATGCCCTCCTTGCCTGGTCCGTGAGTTTTGGTGGGCGGCCCTCTCTTGGCAGGTTTGTTGTGGTGCCATATTCTTTCCATTTTTTAATAATGGATTTAATGGTGCTCAAAGTTTCTGATATTTTTTTATAACCCAACCCTGATCTGTACTTCTCCACACCTTTGTCCCTGACCTGTTTGGAGAGCTCCTTGGTCTTCATGGTGTCGCTTGCTTGGTGGTGCCCCTTGCTTAGTGGTGTTGCAGACTCTGGGGCCTTTCAGAACAGGTGTATATATACTGAGATTATGTGACACTTAGATTGCACACAGGTGGACTTTATTTAACTAATTATGTGACATCTGAAGGTAATTGGTTGCACCAGATCTTATGTAGGGGCTTCATAGCAAAGGGGGTGAATACATATGCACACACCACTTTTCCATTATTTATTTTTTAGAATTTTTTGAAACAAGTTATTTTTTCCATTTCACTTCAACAATTTGGACTATTTTGTGTATGTCCATTACAAGAAGTCCAAATAAAAATCCATATAAATGACAGGTTGTAATGCAACAAAATAGGAAAAACGCCTTTTGCAAGGCACTGTATGGACGCAATTTCTTGGTGCAATTCAGCCCCATTCAGCAATATGCCGCACATCAAATTCAAATACTTCCAGCTTTCAGTGATGGAGCGGCAGGTAGCCTAGCGGTTAAGAGCGTTGGGCCAGTAACCGAAAGGTTCCCTAAGACGACTATGTTCAAACTTTGCTGATGTGCCCTTGAGCAAGGCACTTAACCCTAATTGTTCCTGTAAGTCGCTCTGGATAAGAGTGTCTGCTAAATGACTAAAATGTATATGTACAGTGCATTCGGAAAGTATTCAGACCCCTTGACCTTTTTCACATTTTCTTACGTTACAGCCTTATTCAAAAATTGATTAAATACTTTTGCATCCTCATCAATCTAAATACAATACCCCATAAGCGAAAACACATTTTTAGGAAAAAAGCAAAACAGAAATACCTTATTTACATAAGTATTCAGACCGTTTGCTATGAGACTCGAAATTGAGCTGAGTTGCATCCTGTATCCATTGATCATCCTTGATGTTTCTACAACTTGATTGGAGTCCACCTGTGGTAAATTCAATTGATTGGACATGATTTGGAAAGGCACACTCCTGTCTATATAAGGTCCCACAGTTGACAGTGCATGTCAGAGCAAAAATCAAGCCATGAGGTCAAAGGAATTGTCCGTAGAGCTCAGACAGGATTGTGTCTAGGCACAGATCTGGAGAAGGGTTCCAAAACATTTCTGCAGCATTGAACGTTCCCAAGAAAACAGTGGCCTCCATCATTCTTAAATGGAAGAAGTTTGAAACCACCAAGATTATTCCTAGAGCTGGCTGACCGGCCAAACTGAGCAATCGGGAGAGAAGGGCCTTGGTAAGGGAGGTGACCAAGAACCCGATGGTCACTCTGACAGAGCTCCAGAGTTCCTCTGTGGAGATGGGAGAACCTTCCAAAAGGACAACCATCTCTGCAGCACTCCACCAATCAGGCCTTTATGGTAGAGTGGCCAGATGGAAGCCACTCCTCAGTAAAAGGAACATGACAGCTTGGAGTTTGCCGAAAGGCACCTAAAGGACTCAGACCATGAGAAACAAGATTCTCTGGTCTGATTACACCAAGATTAAACTCTTTGGCATGAATGCCAAGCATCACATCTGGAGGAAACCTGGCACCATCCCTACAGTGAATTATGGTGGTGGCAGCATCATGCTGTGGGGATGTTTTTCAGTGGCAGGGACTGGGAGACTAGTCAGGATCAAGAGAAAGATGACCGGAGCAAAGTATAGAGAGATCCTTGATGAAAACCTGCACCAGAGCGCTCAGGACCTATGACTGGGGCAAAAGTTCACACCCAAACTGCCTACGACGCTAAGCACACAGCCAAGACAACGCAGGAGTGGCTTCGGGACAAGTCTCTGAATGTCCTTGAGTGGCCCAGCCAGAGCCCGGACTCGAACCCAATCGAACATCTCTGGATAGACCTGAAAATAGCTGTTCAGCGACGCTCCCCATCCAACCTGACAGAGCTTGAGAGGATCTGCAGAGAAGGACCGGAGAAACTCCCCTAATACAGGTGTGCCAAGCTTGTAGCGTCATACCCTAGAAGACTCGAGGCTGTAATCGCTGCCAAAGGTTCTTCAACAAAGTATTGCCTAAAGGATCTGAATACTTATGTCAATGTGATATTTCCGGAGGGGGTTTAATACACATTTGCAAAAAATGCAATGCTGTCATCAATGGTTTGGGTCTAATGGTCACGGTGACTCCCTTTCAGATGGTTAAGCATTGCATTTGTACTGCCACTGTAGCTCCATTCCACCTTGCAAAGTTAGCATTTTACCACCTTCTCAATGAATGGCCATGGTATTGGTGGGCAGTATTAAACATTAGGGCGTACTGCATTTGCTACTACATTCTGCTACGATATTGAGCAACTTCAAGGTAGACATTTTTGCTCAGAACGATAGGACGTTTGATTTCATTAAGTGTTGGAAGGAACTGCATTTTAGGACTCGCTTAAACCAGCTGATCCAGTGGAGTTATTGATCTGTGTGTGTAAAGCTAAGGGAGAAAAAAAGCAGTAAAAATGTATTGCTCTCTCTAGACACACAGGTTGTGTCTGTCAGCTGGGATACAAATAAATTAGTCTGCCTGTCCCCGTTGAGTCTATTAGTAGTTTATTTTCTAGTAGACAGCAACGCAGCTAGCAAGCTATATCACGGTGCGTGTGGTGCCTGCCTGGTGCACTCTTCAGCTGGCCAATCAGGAAGATTCTCGAGACAAGCGGTGAGTAACTAATCGCAGCACTTCAGCTTCAGCGGGGGTGTGTCTTGGCCAGAAGATGAGTGGGAAATCAAATAATGTCTTTCTGGCAGTTGAAGAGGCTTTCTGTGGATAATCCAAGAGAGTCACTCCCATGCTGTGAGGCTATGATGACATATTTGAAATGTTTGTCAGCCTCATGCAAGCCATCCATCTTCACCCCACCCTGGCCCGCCACTCCGTTTCCCAGTAAACAAAGAGTATGCGGTCCGCCCAGAAGAGAGGCACAATTATGAGTTTATTCTTCACAGTGGAAAATAAGTACTGACTAAGACATCCAGCGCGCTGAGAAGAAGGCATTATGTAAAGGTCCAGTGACAATTTTAGCATGTAAATCTTGGCGGGGCAAACTCAAAACAAATGTTTTTGATGCATGCCAGCAAAGCACAACACTAAATAAGACATTAATTGCACCGTAGCGGTGACAAATGGTGCCCACAAACTGTTAGGGCCTACATAAAGCTGTCCCAACAGCAGAGCTTTCTTTTCAGCACCATGGAGTGAATCCTTACCACTGCTACACCTGGCTATCATCAGAGCCTTGTCTGGCAGCAAAACAGCTCACTCAGCCTTATTTACTGCCTTTAAAAAAACATAGCAGATATGGCTGACTTGCTTAAACAAAAGGGGTTTCAACTGACAATTGAGATGAACAAACTGTGGCATAAGGGGACAACGAGCGGATAAAAGGCAATCCGTAATTCAAATTTAAGACATTAATGTGCGAGCTACGATGGACGTAGTCAATATAACTATTTGTTCAGAACTTTTTTAATGTATAGTGACAGAATTGTGAACATGGGCCGTTCTTACAGTATTCTCCCTGTACACCAAGTCAAAACCGTAGGATAAATAAAAGGGGCATATAAGCAGACAATGAAAGCTCTTACAATATCCAATGATTACATTTCTCTAAAACAGGCTATAGGCTACATGTGCACCACCAAGTCAGAACAGTAGGCAAAATTATGAGGGGGAAAGGGACCAAATTATTAGGGTAAGGCTACAGTATACATATCTCCATGGCATATTACATCATTTATGCAGCAGCATACAATACATTTTTGGACTCACCTTGTTGTGCTGAACAGGAAGGTGGCGTGGCGGGCCTTCGTGGGCAAATTGTGTCCTCAAACTTTGTCATCAAAGTCTGTCATTCTCTGGATTTATGGTGCTTTCAAGACAACTGGGAACTCAGAAAAAAAACAAGGATGAATCATGACGTCAGTGATCTTCAGGTCAGAGCTCTAGAAAGAGGCTCGACTTCCTGACTTGGAATTCTGAGTTGGATGACCGTATTTTCCCAGTCAGAGCTCGTTTTCTTCCCAGTTCCCAGTTGTCTTAAACTCACTGAAGTCTGAGATTTCCCAGTTCTGAGTTTCCAGTTGTTTTGAACGCAGCAGAAGTAATGCTGGATTGACAGCATGACAATGCATTCAACCTTTTATGGCCCATGATGTTGAATGTTTATCATTTTAAGCTTGGAAAAGAGACCCTTAAAACCAGATTTGGACCACACACCCTCTCCACTGAATAGCAGGCTAGTGATTGCTTTGCAATGCTTGTAGTTAGCCACTGATTCCTTCAAAACCATACATTGTTGAATATGCGATTTCCAACTTGTTGTGTAATGTATATGTCCAATGGCTGATGAGAAACGATACGTTTTATCAATAATTTGTCTTCATTACTTATTTTCATATGACAAGAATTGAAAAGGTTTTGCCAGTAGATTGTCGACTTGATTCATGATGATGCCTGCTAGCTTGCTAGATAAGATTTTGAAAGTATGATGTTGACATGATCAGTCCAATCAAAGCTATGGTAGATATAACGTGATTTGACGTCATTTTATCTGTGACCAATGACCTTGAGCCTTCTTGGATGGGCACTTCTAATATAACTCTATGGCAGCATCAAGGGGCTTGAATTTTCAAGCTCTACTAGTAGATTTTGCGGCGACGTAGTGTCCCAATTCGTGACAGAACACTGAGCCAATCACGGCGCAAGTAGAGAACATTACCAACTCCCTACCAACCCCACCACCACAGAAAGCACTGAGCTAGGATGAAACACCTGCATTTTGGAGCTGCCTTAATCAAGAAAGCAAAAAAGAGACTGTGTTTGTATGCGGCTTTATTAACTCACAGATTTTCTTTTAACATTGTTTGCAAACTGATAAATGACACGTGTTAATGCCAAAATAACATGCAAAAATATATATATAAACTCAGCAAACAAAGAAATGTCCCTTTTTCAGGACCCTGCCTTTCAAAGATAATTCGTAAAAATCGAAATAACTTCACAGATCTTCATTGTAAAGGGTCTAAACACTGTTTCCCATGCTTGTTCAATGAACCATAAACAATGAACATGCACCTGTGGAACGGTCATTAAGACACTAACAGCTTACAGACAGTAGGCAATTAAGGTCACAGTTATGAAAACTTAGGACACTAAAGAGGCCTTTCTACTGACTCTGAAAAACACAAAAAGAAAGATGCCCAGGGTCCCTGCTCATCTGTGTGAACGTGCCTTAGGCATGCTGCAAGAAGGCATGAGGACTGCAGATGTGGCCAGGGCAATAAATTGCAATGTCCGTACTGTGAGACGCCTAAGACAGCGCTACATGGAGACAGGACGGACAGCTGATCGTCCTCGCAGTGGCAGACCATGTGTAACAACACCTGCACAGGATCAGTACATCCGAACATCAAACCTGCGGGACAGGTACAGGATGGCAACAACAACAGCCCGAGTTACACCAGGAACACACAATCCCTCCATCAGTGCTCAGACTGTCCGCAATAGGCTGAGAGAGGCTGGACTGAGGGCTTGTAGGCCTGTTGTAAGGCAGGTCCTCACCAGATATCACCGGCAACAACGTCACCTATGGGCACAAACCCACCGTCGCTGGACCAGACAGGACTGGCAAAAAGTGCTCTTCACTGACGAATAGCGGTTTTGTCTCACCAGGGGTGATGGTCGGATTCGCGTTTATCGTCAAAGGAATGAGCGTTACACCAGGGCCTGTACTCTGGAGCGGGATCGATTTGGAGGTGGAGGGTCCGTCATGGTCTGGGGCGGTGTGTCACAACATCATCAGACTGAGCTTGTTGTCATTGCAGGCAATCTCAACGCTGTGTGTTACAGGGAAGACATCCTCCTCCCTCATATGGTACCCTTCCTGCAGGCTCATCCTGACATGACCCTCCAGCATGGCAATGCCATCAGCCATTCTGCTCATTCTGTGCGTGATTTCCTGCAAGACAGGAATGTCAGTGTTCTGCCATGGCCAGCGAAGAGTCCGGATCTCAATCCCATTGAACATGTCTGGGACCTGTTGGATCGGAGGGTGAGGACTAGGGCCATTCCCCCAAGAAATGTCAGGGAATTTGCAGGTGCCTTGGTGGAGAGTGGGGTAACATCTCACAGCAAGAACTGGCAAATCTGGTGCAGTCCATGAGGAGGAGATGCACTGCAGTACTTAATGCAGCTGGTGGCCACACCAGATACTGACTGTTACTTTTGATTTTGCATCAGCAATTGTGGGTTCGATTACAGGCGCAAAATGGCCAGAAACAAATAACTTTTTTCTGAAACTCGTCAGTCTATTCCCAAGAAACTGAAGATCTCGTACAACGCTGTGTACTACTCCCTTCACAGAACAGCGCAAACTGGCTCTAACCAGAATAGAAAGAGGAGTAGGAGGCCCCGGTGCACACCTGAGCAAGAGGACAAATACATTAGTGTCTAGTTTGAGAAACAGATGCCTCACAGGTCCTCAACTATCAGCTTCATTAAATAGTACCCGCAAAACACCAGTCTCAATGTCAACAGTGAAGAGGCAACTCCGGGATGCTGACCTTCTAGTCAGAGTTGCAAAGAAAAAGTCCAGTGTCTGTGTTCTTTTGCCCATCTTAATCTTTTATTTTTATTGGCCAGTCTGAGATATGGCTTTTTCTTTGCAACTCTGCCTAGAAGGTCAGCATCCCGGAGTCGCCTCTTCACTGTTGACGTAGAGACTGGTGTTTTGCGGGTACTATTTAATGAAGCTGCCAGTTGAGGATCTGGTTCAGTTTGCTTTCCAACAGACAATGGCAGGCAAATTCACTCATTTCCGGGTTTTAGGACTACAAGCTGGCGAGCTATTACTGTTTGATCATTACCTCATCATTCAATAAAAAATGAAGTAGTACACAGGAAGTAG
The DNA here is from genome assembly GCF_020615455.1 of Coregonus clupeaformis. Lineage (NCBI taxonomy): Eukaryota > Metazoa > Chordata > Actinopteri > Salmoniformes > Salmonidae > Coregonus > Coregonus clupeaformis. Next base: position 36,373,140 of record NC_059194.1, read on the forward strand.
TACATTATTTTTAAAGGAAACGAGATCTGTCAGCAACATGGGTTAATAATGAGGACAATAACCTAAAACAGAAGGTCAAATATACACTGGAGTTGCTTAACAAGACAACATTGAATGTTCCTGAGTGGCCTAGTTAGTTTTGACTTAAATTGTCTTAAAAATCTATGGCAAGACTTGAAAATGGCTATGTAGCAATTATAAACAACCAACTTGATAGACATTGAAGAATTTAAAAAAATAATAAAATGCAGATATTGTACAATCCAGGTGTGCAAAGCTCTTTGAGACTTGCCCAGAAGACTCACAGCTTTAATCGCTGCCAAAGGTGATTCTAACATGTATTGACTCAGGAGGTTGTATACTTATCTAATAAAAAAATAAAAAAATAATATATTTTGACAAATGTTATAATTTTTCTTCCACTTTGACATTAGAGTATGTTGTATAGATCGTTGACTTTTTGGGCGACCCGACCAAATTCACATAAAAATTTGAGTTATAGATCTGTCATTCTCATTGAAAGCAAGTCTAAGAAGCAGTAGGTATGTTCTATGTGCGCTATTTCTATGTTGTGTCTTTTACTTTCGGCTGTGTCTTTTACACCAGCTTCAAACATCTAAAAATACAATATTTTTGGTTATGGAAAATATATTTCACAGCGGTTTAGTTGGCACAATGATTCTCTACACTACACTTACCCTATACTTACCACTATACCTATTCCTTATTCTCTACACACACTTACCCCACCAGACACGCCACCAGGGGTCTTTTCAAAGTCCTCAGGTCCAGCACAAATTCAAGGAATTTGCAGTATTATACAGAGCCATGAGTACATGGCTTACATAGCGCAAGTGAACAGCAAGCCTGGTTTCAAAAAACAAATAAACACCTCATGGCACAACGCCTCTCCCCCATGTGACCTACTTGTTGTGTGTATGTACTGACATGTATCTGTAATTGATAGAGGTGCACACACACACACACACACACACACACACGCTACATGTTAATGTATATAAATTGTAAAGTATTTTGTCTGTAATGTATTTTTCGTTATGTGTCGGACCCCAGTAAGACTAGCTGTCGCCATTGGCGTTGGTTAATGGGGATCCTAATAAATCAACAAAAACAAAAAAAATACTTGCTTGTTTTTTCACATAAACTGAAATTAGGCAAACTATTAGAATTTCTGCATAATGCATCTTTAAATCCATTTTAATCCTACTTTGGAACACCAACATTTTTTGAAAAAATCAAGGGGTTTGAATACTTTTTGAAGGCACTGTACATTTTCATTAATATAGCCATGCTGGGACTACTTTCAACTAACCATTTTTGGCCAGTCATGCTGTATGATGATAATGGATGAATTAGAACCCAATGATACAGCATGGGGGAAAACTATTTCACTTTGTAAGGAGAAAGTGGAGATTTGTCTCCAAACCCATTTAATGCCCTTATGGGTTATATAAGAAGTCGATATTCCCATGCCTTATCCCACAGCTCAGCAAGAGGACTTGACATAAACTGAACAGAAAATGCAAATTACTCTGGTTGATGCCTCCTTCTTGGTCAGCAAATGTGTGTAGCCTGAAGGAAGTTCAACCCCCAAAAATCTTTAAATTAACTTTTTTTAAATTACATTTATATTTACATTTACGTCATTTAGCAGACGCTCTTATCCAGAGCGACTTACAAATTGGTGCATTCACCTTATAGCCAGTGGGATAACCACTTTACACATTTTTTTTTTTTTTTTTTGGGTGGGGTGGGGTGGGGTAAGGGGGGTTAGAAGGATTACTTTATCCTATCCCAGGTGTTCCTTAAAGAGGTGGGGTTTCAAATGTCTCCGGAAGGTGGTGAGTGTCTCCGCTGTCCTGGCGTCGTGAGGGAGCTTGTTCCACCATTGGGGTGCCAGAGCAGCGAACAGTTTTGACTGGGCTGAGCGGGAACTGTGCTTCAGCAGAGGTAGGGGAGCCAGCAGGCCAGAGGTGGATGAACGCAATGCCCTTGTTTGGGTGTAGGGACTGATCAGAGCCTGAAGGTACGGAGGTGCCGTTCCAATCACAGCTCCGTAGGCAAGCACCATGGTCTTGTAGCAGATGCAAGCTTCAACTGGAAGCCAGTGTAGTGTGCGGAGGAGCGGGGTGACGTGAGAGAACTTGGGAAGGTTGAACACCAGACGGGCTGCGGCATTCTGGATGAGTTGTAGGGGTTTAATGGCACAGGCAGGGAGCCCAGCCAACAGCGAGTTGCAGTAATCCAGACGGGAGATGACAAGTGCCTGGATTAGGACCTGTGCCGCTTCCTTTGTAAGGCAGGGTCGTACTCTCCGAATGTTGTAGAGCATGAACCTACAGGATCGGGTCACCGCCTTGATGTTAGAGGAGAACGACAGGGTGTTGTCCAGGGTCACGCCAAGGCTCTTCGCACTCTGGGAGGAGGACACAACAGAGTTGTCAACCGTGATGGCGAGATCATGGAACGGGCAGTCCTTCCCCGGGAGGAAGAGCAGCTCCGTCTTGCCAAGGTTCAGCTTGAGGTGGTGATCCGTCATCCATACTGATATGTCTGCCAGACATGCAGAGATGCGATTCGCCACCTGGTTATCAGAAGGGGAAAGGAGAAAATTAGTTGTGTGTCGTCTGCGTAGCAATGATAGGAGAGGCCATGTGAGGATATGACAGAGCCAAGTGACTTGGTGTATAGCGAGAATAGGAGAGGGCCTAGAACTGAGCCCTGGGGGACACCAGTGGTGAGAGCACGTGGTGCGGAGACAGCTTCTCGCCACGCCACTTGGTAGGAGCGACCGGTCAGGTAGGACGCAATCCAAGAGTGAGCCGCGCCGGAGATGCCCAGCTCGGAGAGGGTGGAGAGGAGGATCTGATGGTTCACAGTATCAAAGGCAGCAGACAGGTCTAGAAGGACAAGAGCAGAGGAGAGAGAGTTAGCTTTAGCAGTGCGGAGAGCCTCCGTGACACAAAGAAGAGCAGTCTCAGTTGAATGACCAGTCTTGAAACCTGACTGGTTTGGATCAAGAAGGTCATTCTGAGAGAGATAGCAAGAGAGTTGGCTAAAGACGGCACGTTCAATAGTTTTGGAGAGAAAAGAAAGAAGGGATACTGGTCTGTGGTTGTTGACATCAGAGGGCTCGAGTGTTGGTTTTTTGAGAAGGGGTGCAACTCTCGCTCTCTTGAAGACGGATAGGACATAGCCAGCGGTCAAGGATGAGTTGATCAGCGAGGTGAGGTAAGGGAGAAGGTCACCGGAGATGGTCTGGAGAAGAGAGGAGGGGATAGGGTCAAGCGGGCAGGTTGTTGGGCGGCCGGCCGTCACAAGTCGCAAGATTTTATCTGGAGTGCTCTCTTTATTTTATCATTCATTAATAAAGGTTGTGAGGTTGTTGACTCCCCAAACAAGATTTCTGCGAGTTATTCTGTGATTCCTCTGTCATCCAGAAAGGTCCTGGTTGCCTACGGTGTTGCTGTAAATAACTTTAGACATCGCACAGCACCCCTTTGGTGTTCCTAGCCATGCTAAAGAATTCAATTATGGTCCAATATTGAAGCCGTTCAATATTGGCCATGATCAGTGGCTGGGGAAACCAATATGGCCTAACTCCCCATAGGCAATATCCACCTGAGATTGTGCAATCACAGCAAAATACTGTGATTATTGCATGGGATATGAACAAGGAGGAGGGAGACAAATGCTGGGGATAAAAAGTAAACAACCAGGCGAAGCACAAGAGGTGAGAAAAGGTGAGTGCATACAAGGCCCTCGCTGTTTTATCATTGGACATTGACTCCCTGTGCTCTGTAATAAATGTGAGGTCTAAAAGATCTCTGTCCCAATACGAGGCTAGCACTCAGAGGCCGGCCTCTTCAGCTGGGCCGGGGTCAGCCTCAACCTCTAATTACTCATTAATATTGTATGAGTGTCTGGAGGAGTGCTCTCTCTCTCACCTGGATGCCTGGCTGGTGGCTGGTGATGCTAGGGAAATAATAAAAATAAGACCAGGGGAGAGCTAGTGGACTGATTGCTGAGTGGAGTGGCGCAGGCCCTAGGGATGGACAGGTGTTCTGTCCCAAATGGCACCCTATTCCCTATACAGTGCACTACTTTAGACCCTGGTCAAAAGTAGTGCACTAAATAGGGAATAGTTTGTAATTTGAGACACACCCATGGGAATGCTCAGTGGTTGAGCAGCTCCAGACAACAGTCCACGCCTGCTGGTCAGGTTGCTCTGTGATGACTCCTCATCCCTCCCCTGTTACCCACCACACGCACATGGTGGCTTCAAACATGGCCTCAGTCTTGTGTCTCCTCAGTCATGTGTCTCATTTGGCCTCTCTCTCTCTCATTTGAGAATGTGGAATGTGGTGACTAACGTACAACTTTCTGATCTAACAATGCAGCTTTAATATTGCAGATAGATTTTAACTTCCATCAATGTAATTGTCTGCATCACATCCAATCCCCCATATATATGTTTTGCAAATACACACACAGTGGCTTGCGAAAGTATTCACCCCCCTTGGCATTTTTCCTATTTTGTTTTCTTACAACCTGGAATTAAAATGGATTTTTGGATGGTTTGTATCATTTGATTTACACAAGATGCCTACTACTTTGAAGATGCAAAATATTTTTTCTTGTGAAACAAACAAGAAATAAGACTAAAGAACAGAACTTGAGCGTGCATAACTATCCCCCCCCTCTTTAAGTCATACCACAGATTCTCAATTGGATTGAGGTCTGGGCTTTGACTAGGCCATTCCAAGACATTTAAATGTTTCCCCTTAAACCACTCAAGTGTTGCTTTAGCAGTATGCTTAGGGCCATTGTCCTGCTAGAAGGTCAACCTCTGTCCCAGTCTCAAATCTCTGGAAGACTGAAACAGGTTTCCCTCAAAAATGTGTTTGTATTTAGCGCCATCCATGATTTCTTCAATTCTGACCAGTTTCCCAGTCCCTACAGATGAAAAACATCCCCACAGCATGATGCTGCCTCGGGGTGATGATAGTTGTTGGGTTTGCGGCAGAAATAGCGTTTTCCTTGACGGTCAAAAAACTCAATTTTAGTCTCATCTGACCAGAGTACCTTCTTCCATATGTTTGGGGAGTCTCCCACATGCCTTTTGGCGAACACCAAACGTGTTTGCTTATTTTTTTCTTTAAGCAATGGCTTTTTTCTGGCCACTCTTCCATAAAGCCCAGCTCTGTGGAGCGTACGGCTTAAAGTGGTCCTTTGGACGGATACTCCAATCTCCACTCTGGAGCTTAGCAGCTCCTTCAGGGTGACCTTTGGTCTCTTTTTTGCCTCTCTGATTAATGCCCTCCTTGCCTGGTCCGCGAGTTTTGGTGGCGGCCCTCTCTTGGCAGATTTGTTGTGGTGCCATATTCTTTCCATTTCTTAATAATGGATTTAATGGTGGTCCGTGGGAACGTTTCTGATATATTTTTATAACCCAACCCTGATTTGTACTTCTCCACAACTTTGTCCATGACCTGTTTGGAGAGCTCCTTGGTCTTCATGGTGTCGCTTACTTGGTGGTGCCCCTTGCATAGTGGTGTTGCAGACACTGGGGCCTTTCAGAAAAGGTGTATATATACTGAGATCATTTGACAAATCATGTGACACTTAGATTGCACACATGTGGACTTTATTTAACTAATTATGTGACTTCTGAAGGTAATTGGTTCCACCAGATCTTATTTGGGGGCTTCATAGCAAAGGGGTTAAATACATATGCACTCACCACTTTTCCGTTATTTATTTTTCTGAATTTTTTGAAACAAGTTATTTTCTTCACCAATTTGGACTATTTTGTGTATGTCCATTACATGAAATTCAAATAAAAATCCATTTAAATTACAGATTGTATTGCACCAAAATAGCAAAAATGCCAAGGGGATGAATACTTTTGCAATGCACTGTACATACATACACACATATAAATACATATACATACATATATATACATATCCTATTTTTTTATATATTTTCCTTTATTACTTTCTAACCCTACCACCCCTCCCCTAATTGGAGTAAGCTAGTGAACAACAACACTTAGGCCTCTACTTCCAGCTTATACATAGTCAATTTTACAATAGTTCAATTTTGTTTGTTTTTACTCCTGAACTTCCTCTACCCTCAACCTCTCCGATCATTTTCATGATGTCCATCCGGTTTGCTTCTATATGCCATATTTGTCAAACTGTGCTCTTTCACAAAAGTTCTTAACCTATAACCTATATACGTATTATTGACACAGTATGTGTTACATTAGTTATTTTGTTGTTATTAGTTGTTATTTGTACCAACCTTCAGCACCATTCAACCCCTCCCATCTATCTCTGAACACCATCCATATTGGATTTCTATTTGTCATATATTTTTCAACTGTACTGTGATGTTTCACCAAAGTTCTAAACCTTTCTATTATCATTGTTTCTACAGATTGTCAATTGAAAATAAACATTTTTGCTAAAAGTATTATGATATTATTGATCGATTGACTATGAATTTTCAGATCACCCAGTAGTGCTATCTGCAGGGTTAGCGCAAGGTCAATATTGCAATTCAAATCAAATCAAATCAAATTGTATTGGCCAAATGCCCCGAATACAACAGGTGCAGACATTACAGTGAAATGCTTACTTACAGCCCTTAACCAACAGTGCATTTATTTTTAATAAAAAAGTAAAATAAAACAACAACAAAAAAGTGTTGAGAAAAAAAGAGCAGAAGTAAAATAAAACAACAGTAGGGAGGCTATATATACAGGGGGGTACCGGTGCAGAGTCAATGTGCGGGGGCACCGGCTAGTTGAGGTAGTTTAAGTAATATGTACATGTGGGTAGAGTTAAAGTGACTATGCATAAATTAACAGACTAGCAGCAGCGTAACAAGATAGGGTGAGGGGGCAGTGCAAATAGTCCGGGTAGCCATGATTAGCTGTTCAGGAGTCTTATGGCTTGGGGGTGGAAGCTGTTGAGAAGTATTTTGGACCTAGACTTGGCACTCCGGTACCGCTTGCCGTGCGGTAGCAGAGAGAACAGTCTATGACTAGGGTGGCTGGTGTCTTTGACAATTTTGAGGGCCTTCCTCTGACACCACCTGGTATAGAGGTCCTGGATGGCAGGAAGCTTGGCCCCAGTGATGTACTGGGCCGTACGCACTACCCTCTGTAGTGCCTTGCGGTCGGAGGCCAAGCAGTTGCCATACCAGGCGGTGATGCAACCAGTCAGGATGCTCTCGATGGTGCAGCTGTAGAATTTTTTTAGGATCTGAGGACCCATGCCGAATCTTTTCAGTCTCCTGAGGGGGAATAGGCTTTGTCGTGCCCTCTTCACGACTGTCTTGGTGTGTTTGGACCATGATAGTTCGTTGGTGATGTGGACACCAAGGAACTTGAAGCTCTCAACCTGTTCCACTACAGCCCCGTCGATGAGAGTGGGGGCGTGCTCAGTCCTCTTTTTTCCCCTGTAGTCCACAATCATCTCCTTTGTCTTGGTCACGTTGAGGGAAAGGTTGTTATCCTGGCACCACACGGCCAGGTCTCTGACCTCCTCCCTATAGGCTGTCTCATCGTTGTCGGTGATCAGGCCTAACACTGTTGTGTCGTCGGTAAACTTAATGATGGTGTTGGAGTCGTGCCTGGCCATTCAGTCATGGGTGAACAGGGAGTACAGGAGGGGACTGAGCACGCACCCCTGAGGGGCCCCCGTGTTGAGGATCAGTGTGGCAGATGTGTTGTTACCTACCCTTACCACCTGGGGGCGGCCCGTCAGGAAGTCCAGGATCCAGTTGCAGAGGGAGGTGTTTAGTCCCAGGATCCTTAGCTTAGTGATGAGCTTTGAGGGCACCATGGTGTTCTTCAGCCATTCCTGGACCTGTGACCAAAAACAAGCTAGAAATGGACAGTACGAAAACAAATGATCTAATGATAGTTGGGAAGATTGTATCCCCCATATAAATAACATTCTATTGGTTGCAATAATTTTGTATTATAATTCTAAGTTTTGAATATCAGTTCATAAACCATGTGCCATGGAATCGGTACGTCAAAAATCTCTTCCTAACTACTTTGCAATTTATATTGGACGGCTGTCAATCCTTTGGATCTTAAATAAAACTGGTATACTTTTTTATATATCACAATTTTCTTTAACCAATTATGGTCTTTAATGCAGGGCCGACAGGCTAGTTCTTTACTTTTTGCCCCTTCCACTTTCCTCTTCCATTTTTGTTGTAATTATAAAATTATTTGGTTGTAAATTTGGGTAGAACAGACATTTCCATATGTTTTTGTTAGCTGCATGTGCGACATAAGTCCACCAGTCCTACCTATTATCTAATTTATGAAGATTATACCTTTTGTAAACATTTTCTCAAAAAATTATGTTTTTTAATCAATTAGTATATTTGAGTTTAACCACAATATTTGTTGCATTATTTGTTCTGTCATTTCTGGAGGCTTAAATTGAAATTGCAACCAACTTTCTATGGCTTGTTTTAGAAATAATGATATTTGGGAGATGATTTCCTTTTCAAATAACTGAAAGTGAGAGGTTGTAATCTGAATAAAGGGAAAAGGGACATTCTTGAACATAGGGTGAGAAAATCTTAGTAATTTGCTAGAGAACCAGTTTGGATTTACAGTGGGGAAAAAAAGTATTTAGTCAGCCACCAATTGTGCAAGTTCTCCCACTTAAAAAGATGAGAGAGGCCTGTAATTTTCATCATAGGTACACGTCAACTATGACAGACAAATTGAGAAAAAAAAATCCAGAAAATCCCATTGTAGGATTTTTAATGAATTTATTTGCAAATTATGGTGGAAAATAAGTATTTGGTCACCTACAAACAAGCAAGATTTCTGGCTCTCACAGACCTGTAACTTCTTCTTTAAGAGGCTCCTCTGTCCTCCACTCATTACCTGTATTAATGGCACCTGTTTGAACTTGCTATCAGTATAAAAGACACCTGTCCACAACGTCAAACAGTCACACTCCAAACTCCACAATGGCCAAGACCAAAGAGCTGTCAAAGAACACCAAAAACAAAATTGTAGACCTGCACCAGGCTGGGAAGACTGAATCTGCAATAGGTAAGCAGCTTGGTTTGAAGAAATCAACTGTGGGAGCAATTATTAGGAAATGGAAGACATACAAGACCACTGATAATCTCCCTCGATCTGGGGCTCCACGCAAGATCTCACCCCGTGGGGTCAAAATGATCACAAGAACGGTGAGCAAAAATCCCAGAACCACACGGGGGGACCTAGTGAATGACCTGCAGAGAGCTGGGACCAAAGTAACAAAGCCTACCATCAGTAACACACTACGCCGCCAGGGACTCAAATCCTGCAGTGCGAGACGTGTCCCCCCTGCTTAAGCCAATACATGTCCAGGCCCGTCTGAAGTGCATTTGGATGATCCAGAAGAGGATTGGGAGAATGTCATATGGTCAGATGAAACCAAAATATAACTTTTTGGGTAAAAACTCAACTCGTCATGTTTGGAGGACAAAGAATGCTGAGTTGCATCCAAAGAACACCATACCTACTGTGAAGCATGGGGGTGGAAACATCATGATTTGGGGCTGTTTTTTCTGCAAAGGGACCAGGACGACTGATCCGTGTAAAGGAAAGAATGAATGGGGTCATGTATCGTGAGATTTTGAGTGAAACCCTCCTTCCATCAGCAAGGGCATTGAAGATGAAACGTGGCTGGGTCTTTCAGCATGACAATGATCCCAAACACACCGCCCCGGCAACGAAGGAGTGGCTTCGTAAGAAGCATTTCAAGGTCCTGGAGTGGCCTAGCCAGTCTCCAGATCTCAACCCCATAGAAAATCTTTGGAGGGGAGTTGAAAGTCTGTGTTGCCCAGCGACAGCCCCAAAACATCACTGCTCTAGAGGAGATCTGCATGGATGAATGGGCCAAAATACCAGCAACAGTGTGTGAAAACCTTGTGAAGACTTACAGAAAACGTTTGACCTGTGTCATTGCCAACAAAGGGTATATAACAAAGTATTGAGAAACTTTTGCTATTGACCAAATACTTATTTTCCACCATCATATGCCAATAAATTCATTAAAAATCCTACAATGTGATTTTCTGGATTTTTTTTTCTCATTTTGTCTGTCATAGTTGACGTGGACCTATGATGAAAATGACAGGCCTCTCTAATCTTTTTAAGTGGGAGAACTTGCACAATTGGTGGCTGACTAAATACTTTTTTTCCCCACTGTAAGTATAACTTTTGTATGACTGAAACTTTACTGATAGGTCTTTAAGTGCAGTCCTGCTTTAATATTTAATAATTTCTGTCCTCTGAATTCATATTCAAGATATAAATAGGCCCGTTTAACTTTGTCTGGCTTGCCGTTCCAAATAAAATTGAATATTTTTTTCTCATATAATTTTAAAAACTGTTCGCTAGGCGTAGGAAAGACCATAAGCAAATAGGTAAACTGGGATAATACTAAAGAGTTAATCAGGGTGATTTTTGTACAAATAGACAGGTATTCACCTTTCCATTGTAGCAAGATCTTATCTATTTTTGCTAACTTTCTATTAAAATGTATTGGAGTGAGATCATTTATTTATTTTGGGATATGTATACCAACTATATCCACATCACCATCAGACCATTTTATTGGTAAACTACACAGTAATGTAAAAGTTGTGTTTTTTTGTGATCCAATACGTAATATAGTACATTTATCATATTTGGTTGTAATCCAGAGAGTTTAGAAAAATGTATCTAGATCCTCTATGAGGCTGTGGAGGGAGTCAAGATGTGGATTTAAAAGAAAAAAATAATCATCATCGTACAATGACACCTTTGTTTTTAAGCCCTTGATTTCTAACCCCTTGATATTTTTGTTGGATCTGATTTTAATAGCTAACATTTCGATGGACATAATAAATAGATATGCCGATGGTGGTCAACCTTGTTTTACTCCTCTTGACAGTTTAAAACTTTCGGAGAAATAGCCATTATTTACTAATTTACACCTAGGGTTACTATACATGATTTTAACCCATTGTATAAGAGATTCTCCAAAATTGAAATGCTCCAGGCATTATACACTGCTCAAAAAAATAAAGGGAACACTTAAACAACACAATGTAACTCCAAGTCAATCACACTTCTGTGAAATCAAACTGTCCACTTAGGAAGCAACACTGATTGACAATAAATTTCACATGCTGTTGTGCAAATGGAATAGACAACAGGTGGAAATTATAGGCAATTAGCAAGACACCCCCAATAAAGGACTGGTTTTGCAGGTGGTGACCACAGACCACTTCTCAGTTCCTATGCTTCCTGGCTGATGTTTTGGTCACTTTTGAATGCTGGCGGTGCTTTCACTCTAGTGGTAGCATGAGACGGAGTCTACAACCCACACAAGTGGCTCAGGTAGTGCAGCTCATCCAGGATGGCACATCAATGCAAGCTGTGGCAAGAAGGTTTGCTGTGTCTGTCAGCGTAGTGTCCAGAGCATGGAGGCGCTACCAGGAGACAGGCCAGTACATCAGGAGACGTGGAGGAGGCCATAGGAGGGCAGCAGCAGGACTGCTACCTCCGCCTTTGTGCAAGGAGGAGCAGGAGGAGCACTGCCAGAGCCCTGCAAAATGACCTCCAGCAGGCCACAAATGGTCAGAAACAGACTCCATGAGGGTGGTATGAGGGGCCGACGTCCACAGGTGGGGGTTGTGCTTACAGCCCAACACCGTGCAGGACGTTTGGCATTTGCCAGAGAACACCAAGATTGGCAAATTCGCCACTGGCGCCCTGTGCTCTTCACAGATGAAAGCAGGTTCACACTGAGCACATGTGACAGACGTGACAGAGTCTGGAGACGCCGTGGAGAACGTTCTGCTGCCTGCAACATCCTCCAGCATGACCGGTTTGGCGGTGGGTCAGTCATTGTGTGGGGTGGCATTTCTTTGGGGGGCCGCACAGCCCTCCATGTGCTCGCCAGAGGTAGCCTGACTGCCATTAGGTACCGAGATGAGATCCTCAGACCCCTTGTGAGACCATATGCTGGTGCGGTTGACCCTGGGTTCCTCCTAATGCAAGACAATGCTAGACCTCATGTGGCTGGAGTGTGTCAGCAGTTCCTGCAAGAGGAAGGCATTGATGCTATGGACCGCCCGTTCCCCAGACCTGAATCCAATTGAGCACATCTGGGACATCATGTCTCGCTCCATCCACCAACGCCACGTTGCACCACAGACTGTCCAGGAGTTGGCGGATGCTTTAGTCCAGGTCTGGGAGGAGATCCCTCAGGAGACAATCTGCCACCTCATCAGGAGCATGCCCAGGCGTTGTAGGGAGGTCATACAGGCACGTGGAGGCCACACACACTACTGAGCCTCATTTTGACTTGTTTTAAGGACATTACATCAAAGTTGGATCAGCCTGTAGTGTGGTTTTCCACTTTAATTTTGAGGGTGACTCCAAATCCAGACCTCCATGGGTTGATAAATTTGATTTCCATTGACCTTTTTTGTGTGATTTTGTTGTCAGCACATTCAACTATGTAAAGAAAAAAGTATTTAATACGATTATTTCATTCGTTCAGATCTAGGATGTGTTGTTTAAGTGTTCCCTTTATTTTTTTGAGCAGTGTATATAAACTCCAGTCGTACTTTATCAAAAGCCTTTTCAAAGTCAGCTATGAATAGCAGGCCTGGTTTCCGAGATTTTCTATAGTGTTCTATTGTTTCCAATACTTGCCTTATATTATCTTCAATGTATCGTCCATGTAAAAAACAGGTCTGATTAGAATGAATAATGTCCGACAATACCTTTTTTATTCTATGCGCTATACATTTTGCAAGCATTTTTGCATCACAACACTGAAGTGTAAGGGGCCTTAAATGGACTGGATCTTTATATTTCCCACTTGTATCCTGTTCCAGTAATAATGAAATCAGACCTTCTTCTTGAGTGTCTGATCATCTACTGTTTACATAGGAGTGGTTAAAACATGATAATAACGGTCCTCTGAGTATATCAAAAAAGGTTTGGTGTACCTCAACTGGTATGCTAGCCAACCCTGGAGTTTTCCTGGACTGAAAGTCTTTAATTGCATCCAGAAGTTCATTCTCTGTAATTTTGCCTTCACATGAGTCTTTCTGTATGGCTGTTAATTTTACATTATTAATAGAAAAAAAAATCCATATAATAAGCTTCGGTTAGAGGAGATAGAGGCGACTGAAATGAAAACATATGCTTAAAGTACTTTGCTTCCTCCTTCAAAATATCATTTGGTGAATCATGGGTGACTTTTAACCAGTTTCAGTAAATTATTTTTGGTAGCATTTCTATGTTTAAGATTAAAAAAGAATTTGGTGCATTTTTCCCCATATTCCATCCAGTTTGCTTTATTTTTATAATATATTACACTTTATCTTTCTTGAATCTTCCTCCATTTCTTTTAGTTTTTCCTCTAACTCTCTAGCCTCTATGTTACAGTTTTTATTGCTATCTATCTGTTCTGTTAGACCTTCTATTTCCTTTGTTAGTATGGACTCTTTTGACCTAAATTGCTTTTGTTTTCGAGATGAATACTGAATTGCAAGGCCTCTGAAGGCACATTTAAAAGTGTCCCATACAATAATGGGATTTGCTGTACCTATGTTATATCGGAAGAAATAAGTTATAAATTCCTCTGTCCTAGCTAAAAACAAGTTATCATCCAATACGCTTTGATAAAATTTCCAATATCCTCGCCCATGTGGAAATTCAGTAAGAGTAAAGTATATGCCAAGTATCTGATGGTCCGACCACATTCTGTCCCCTTTCAACACTTTTTAAACTTTTGGTGCCAACGAGAATGACATAAGAAAGAAGACAAGACGACTAGCTTGATTGAGTCTCCGCCATGTACAGTGGGTTCAGAAAGTCACCACCCCCTTTCAAAATGTTCACCTTTTGTTGCCTTACAGCCTGAAATGAAAACACATAAAATCCGACTTTTTCCTTGTTTATTTACACACAGTAACCCACAATATCCATGTGATAATTTTTTTCTAAAGAACTATGAAAATGAATTACAATTAAAACAGTAAAATACCCTATTTGGATATGTGAACACCCATCCTTATAATTGCAATTGCAGACTTGCTGAGGTATAACCAATCACCTTCCAGGTTAAAAATCAAGCTAATTGGCTTCCGTCTGTGATCAATTCTAGTGACTTTGATTAGTTCAGAATAAAATAATTTGATCATAGAGGACTCCACTGCCTAGTAGTGCAATTCAAAGCAAAGAATCCCCTATGTGCGGAACGGTACTTTCAAAATATCTACGAGATAAAGTTGTGGAAAGGCACAAGTCAGGGGATTGATATAAAAAGATTTCAAAGGCTTTGTCTATCCCTGACACCACCCAGACCCTGCATAGATCAGGCCGTCCCTCCAAGCTGGATGACCGGGCAAGGAGGAGACTGAACAGAGAGGCTACCAAGAAGCCAATGGTGACTTTGAAGGAGCTTCAGGCCTTTATGGGAAAGACTGGGCAATATGTGCATGTGACCACAATATCTCAAGCGCTCCACAAATATGGCCTCTATGGGAGGGTGGCAAAGTCTCATTTGAGCTTTGCCAAAAAGCACACTGTTGATTCCGAGGCCAAGTGGCAAAAGGTGCTGTGGTCAGATGAGACCAAAATTGTACTTTTTGGCCTGAACGCAAAACGATATGTCTGGCGAAAACCCAATACATCTTTCCACCCAAAGAACACCATGCCTACAGTAAAGCATGGCGGTGGCAGCATCCTGTGGTGGGGTTGTTTCTCTTCAGCAGGGACTGGAGCACTTGTCAGGATAGAAGGGAAAATAGACAGTGCAAAATACAGACAGATTCTTGACAAGAACCTGCAGCCCTCTGCCAGGAAGTTGAAAATGGGAAGATGGTTCACGTTTCAACATGACAATGGCCCAAAGCACACCGCCAAAGCAACCGTACAGTGGCTGAAGGACAAGAAGGTGAATGTCCTTGAGTGGCCAAGTCAGAACCCCGACCTAAATCCCATCGAGAATCTGTGGAATGACTTGAAGAGTGCAGTCCATGAGCGGTCACTATGCAATTTGACTGAGCTTGAACAATTCTGCAAGGAACAATTGGCAAATATTGCACAGTCTTGGTGTGCAAAGTTAGTAGAGACGTATTCAAAGAGACACATGGCTGTTGTTACGGATACAGGTATCCTGTGTTTTTGTGTGTTTCTCTCCTTCTGCCCTAATCACAGGTGTCCTGTATGTTCCTGATTGGTGGTCGTTGAGGTGTCTGCTGATTGGACCAATCAGTGAACATTCCTGTGAATAGCACCACCTGTTACTCGTTTGTTGAATCACACAGCCCATTGTATAAAACCAGACTTGTGTTTGTTGCAAGAGAGAGAGATTTTTTGCCATATGTGAGTATGGACACGGTGGTGTCCTGTGTGTTGTGTACGCACTAAGTTGTTGGTTACCCTATTGGTAACTTTATTAGAATATATTTCTTTACCTGAGTGTGGATACTGTTGTATCCTGTGTACTTATTTAATTGCTGATTACCCTGTTTAGTAGCTTTGTGTGTTTTTGGGAAAAGGGGGGTTTAAGCTAGTTGCCCTTGGGCGTACATTACCCGTAGGAAGAAATCTGTCTATAAACACCAGTTAGACCTGAGCGGACCACCCACTGTATTTTTGTATGGTAGCAGTAGCCTAGCGGTTCTTCAGGCAGGCTAGATCAGTTTAGGGGGTTTTACACTATTGTTTCATTTCTTGGGTCCTGCTCAGCCCTTTTTCCCAAACCTTTACCGTGTGTTTAGCAATAAACCATTTAAGTTTGACGGTAGCTCATGGTTGTTGTGTCATTTTTGGTTCTCGCTGTTCCAGGTCACACTTATAATTTGCATAATTTATGTTACGGGTCTCATGTCCATCCACCCTAGACGTTTAAAAGCCACGGGGTTCGTAACATAAAGTGGGGGCTCGTCCGGGATCTATCCCATGCTACTCATGCAAATTAGTAAGTGTCTGGTTCAGTGTTGAGCTTGGCAGCTGTCCTACCTGTTTTTTTTGTGTGTTCAGTAGTCGACGGCTCGTGTTGCTAGTAGGATGGCTACTTTTGATTTGGAAGCATTTTTGGAAAACCCTACGTGGGAGATTTTTGAGAATTGTCGTAGAGTGGATCTACAGGCTTTGGCTGACCACTTTTCTGTACCCATACCGAGGGGTTTAGTGAAAGCAGAAGTTAGGGAAGTAGTGTTAGCGATATTGTTAAACGAGCGAGTGCTTGAGTTACCGCCGCCTGAGTCTGCTGCTCCTGTAGGGGATGTGGTTGATGTTTCTGTAAGCCCATCAGTGTCTGAGGACGAGACTAAGGCTCCAGCCACATTGCCCCGTTATGACCCCCTCTCCCCACTGACTGACAGTGATGCCAGGATGGATGTCCGCTCGACACGGCTCCAAATAGAGGCGGAAGAGCGGGCACAAATCAGGCAAGACAAGCTGGAGATGCGTAAAATGGAGCTAGAGGCAGAACAGGAGACGCGTAAGATAGAACAGGAGACGCGTAAGATGGAACTGGAGACGCGTAGGCTTGATCAAGAACTGGAGACGCGTAGGCTTGATCAAGAACTGGCGATGCGTAAAATGGAACTAGAGGCAGAAACAGCGAGGTTAGTCTCTGCTAATACTATGCCTGCTAGTGAGCCATCCTCACCAGCTGTGTCATCTGCTACGTTTGATATTAGTAGGCAGATCACCTTGGTACCTGTGTTCAGGGAGTCAGAGGTTGATTCCTATTTCAGTGTTTTTGAACGTATAGCGGTAGCATTGAAATGGCCCGACGAGGTATGGTGCCTATTACTTCAGTGTAAGCTAACAGGTAAAGCCCAAGAGGTTCTGGCAGCGCTACCTCTTGAAGACAGTTTGAATTATGAGGTGGTCAAAGCTACTGTTCTTCGTGCCTATGAGCTTGTTCCTGAGGCATATCGACAGAGATTTAGGTCTCATAAAAAGTCTCCTACTCAGACTTATGTGGAGTTTGCTAGAGACAAAGGAAATCTGTTTGACAAATGGCACAGTGCTAGTAAGGTAACTGATTTTAACTCTCTACGGGAGTTAATCTTGTTAGAAGAGTTTAAAAATTGTTTACCGGAACGCATTGTAGTTTATCTGAACGAACAGAAAGTATCCTCACTGTCGGAAGCGTCTGTATTGGCAGACGAGTTTGTGTTGACGCATAAGAGCGTGTTTTCGGCTCGTACGGAGAGCCGGGCTGCGGAGTTGCTAACTTTTAATCCTAGTCGACCAGCAGTACATCCAGCACGCCCAAAAGATGTGCGTCACTGTTTCTATTGTCATAAGGTGGGATATATAGTTAATGATTGCTTTCTGCTAAAACGCAAACCGGGGATGCCTCAGCACGCCAGGCCGCCAACGGGTGTTGGGCTGATTCGTACGGTTGTAAGGCCGGAATCAAGACAGAAGCCTCATAGTGAATGTGGTTTGAAAGTCCCTGTCCCAGATCACAGTTATGAACCGTTCATTTTTGAGGGGTTTGTTTCTATATCAGATGATGAAGCGTCTCAGCGTCCAGTTAGAATCCTCAGAGATACTGGTGCGGCGCAGTCGTTCATACTCGCTGATGTGTTGCCCTTGTCCAGTAATACATATTGTGGTTCCAGTGTGTTAGTACAAGGAATTGAAATGGGTTTCGTCCCAGTGCCATTGCACTTTGTGAACGTACACTCTGAGTTAGTCAGTGGATTGTTCAGAGTTGGCGTACGTCCTATGTTGCCAGTAAAAGGGGTGACCTTTATAATGGGCAACGATATTGCCGGAGGAAAGGTAATACCCATATTGGAGGTATTGGATAAAAGTGACCAGTCTCTCTCCGAGGAGCTGGCACAGGGTTATCCAGATGTGTTCCCGCTTGTGCTGTCACACGTGCTCAAGCACGACAAGTGGGTGAAGTGGTAGATTTGTCAGACACGATTCTATTCAGAGAGTGTGACCCAGAGGATAGTTCGGGTGCTACCTCTGGTAAGCTGGTGCAGTCTGACCAACAGCCCAGAGAAAGGAAGAAGGATGTGGAACTTGTTGCTGAGGCAATACAGTTACCAGTTACTCGTGAGCAGCTGATCGCTAACCAACAGGTTGACATTAGCCTGGCTAAATGTTTTTCTAGTGTTGTCTCAGAGGACGAGCTAAAGAAGAAAAACATGGCATACTTCATTGATGGTAATCTCCTCATGCGTAAATGGACATCCCATGTTGACGCTGGCGGAGATTGGAATGCTGTTTACCAAATAGTGATTCCTACAGCCTTTCGGCAAAATGTTTTATCCTCGCTCATGATCACCAGTGGTCCGGACATCTGGGAGTCACCAAGACTTATGATCGAGTTTTGCGACATTTCTTTTGGCCTGGCTTAAAACAAGATGTGGCTCAGTTCTGTCGGACTTGCCACACCTGTCAAGTAGTTGGGAAACCGAACCAGGTTATTTCCCCGCGCCTCTTTGTCCCATACCGGCCATAGGTGAACCATTCGAACATGTGATGGTTGATTGTGTTGGACCATTACCAAAAACAAAATCTGGTAACCAGTTTATGTTGACAATTATGTGTGTGGCCGCCAGGTACCCAGAGGCCATTCCTCTGCGAAGAGGGGTTGGATAATGTGTTGGCAGATGCTTTGTCTCGTGTGTAATGATCTAGGTTTTTTTTTGTTATCCCGACAGGATGATTATTGAATTTTGGGTGTTGTGATAGTACGTGTGTCGCAAACCATTTTGGTTTGCTCTTTTAAGGGTGGGAGTGTTACGGATACAGGTATCCTGTGTTTTTGTGTGTTTCTCTCCTTCTGCCCTAATCACAGGTGTCCTGTATGTTCCTGATTGGTGGTCGTTGAGGTGTCTGCTGATTGGACCAATCAGTGAACATTCCTGTGAATAGCACCACCTGTTACTCGTTTGTTGAATCACACAGCCCATTGTATAAAACCAGACTTGTGTTTGTTGCAAGAGAGAGAGATTTTTTGCCATATGTGAGTATGGACACGGTGGTGTCCTGTGTGTTGTGTACGCACTAAGTTGTTGGTTACCCTATTGGTAACTTTATTAGAATATATTTCTTTACCTGAGTGTGGATACTGTTGTATCCTGTGTACTTATTTAATTGCTGATTACCCTGTTTAGTAGCTTTGTGTGTTTTTTGGGAAAAGGGGGGTTTAAGCTAGTTGCCCTTGGGCGTACATTACCCGTAGGAAGAAATCTGTCTATAAACACCAGTTAGACCTGAGCGGACCACCCACTGTATTTTTGTATGGTAGCAGTAGCCTAGCGGTTCTTCAGGCAGGCTAGATCAGTTTAGGGGGTTTTACACTATTGTTTCATTTCTTGGGTCCTGCTCAGCCCTTTTTCCCAAACCTTTACCGTGTGTTTAGCAATAAACCATTTAAGTTTGACGGTAGCTCATGGTTGTTGTGTCATTTTTGGTTCTCGCTGTTCCAGGTCACACTTATAATTTGCATAATTTATGTTACGGGTCTCATGTCCATCCACCCTAGACGTTTAAAAGCCACGGGGTTCGTAACAGCTGTAATTCAAGCAAAAGGTGGTTCCACCAATTATTAACTCAGGTGGGTGTTCACTTATTCAAATAGGGTATTTTACTGTTTTAATTTGAAATAATTTTCAGAGTTTTCGAGATTATTTTTTTCACTTGGATATTGTGGGTTACTGTGTGTAAATAAACCCGAAAAAAGTCTGATTTTATGTGTTTTCATTTCAGGCTGTAAGGCAACAAAAGGTGAACATTTTGAAAATGGGGGGTGACTTTCTATACCCACTGTATATCTCACTACGTCAGGATATTTAAGCCTCCATATATCCACATGTTCTAAAATATCCATGACATTCATGATTTCCTTAAGAGCATGAGGGTGATAGTTTGTAGTGTGATTTCCTTTACAGTCCATTGAGGTATTTAAAACAGTATTATAATCTCCCACCATAATAATAGAGTCTTGTATTGCTTGCAGGGTTGATAATTTATTATATATATTTTCAAAGAAGCGTGGATCATCAATATTTGGTCCATGAAGGTTAATGAGCCACATCTGTTTATGGTCCAATAACATATTTAAAATCATCCATCTACCAAATCAATCCATCTAGCAATCCATCTTTACAAACAATTTGATTAATCATTATTTTTTAGTTTCATCTCTCGTTTCTGTCCTCAAATCACCAAATGTAGGATGTACAGCCATACAAGTTAATTTGCTGGCAATATAATGACTTGCCTTTGATTTTAAAAAAAAGATGGTGTACATAAACTCTAGCACTCTTTGTTACACATATAGACAGCTAACTGGATAAGATTATAGTAAAACACTCAAAATAACTAACTTTGTCAGGCACAGTGACTCACAAAGTAAAGTATGATTGCTTGGACAGTGACACACATGACCGCATGATATGCAAGAGCAGGATTCTTTAGGATCAACTAGCACTATCATCCATCTGAGGCTAAATCCATTAGAATGACACAATCAAAACAACCTGGTGAGGGTTGAGATGGCCGGACAGTTTCCCTGGAACCGGGATACATGGAGGTGCTAACAGATTCTCCTCACAAACCTATAGACAGGAATAAAAGTTCATCCATTTAAGGTGAATTAGCATGAAATGGTGCTGGTCGGACGCCTGTGACAGACCTTTTAGTGAATGTTTATAAAATGTGTCAAATCTTGACAGACTAGCAGGTGGAACATTCTTCTGAGTTAGAGAGTACCAAGACGAAAGGCAGCAAATATAAAATATATCTACGAGCAGATATGAACGGGGTTCACAGGATGACAGAAAGGAGACAAGATCAGTTGGATAACAAATCATCACTCTATCATGTAGGAACTATCTTCCTTTATGTGCAATCAGTGAAAGCATTACCATGTTTATCTCTCAATACCACAAGGATGACGCAAGTGAAGTTTTTGAATTCAGCAGGTAATCATTAAAGTCATTACTTAATGTATTGAGTTTATATACCAATTCTGGAGTCAATGCCACTAATGGTTTATGAGTTAATAAATTAGTTTCCTTGTTTTTTTTAAATATTAATACCAAATTCGTCCATGATAGTGATGACACATTTCAAGTTAATAGGCCACTGTGAAGTGGATTTCCAAAGGATTTAAATGGATATGTAAAATCAGATTTTAGATTTGTCAATATCTCAGCCATCTTTTAACCAATCCCTTAGCTTTTCTCAAACTAAGTTAAGAGATGTATCATGGGCCTACATACTGAATTTGGTGTTATTTGTAAAATGTCCAAGATGGAGGAAAATCTATCCTGATGGACCTTATGGGTCCTTGATGCAAATTTGTTCAGCATGAGGAAAGATGCCTACATACAAAGGTTTAAATGAGACTGCTTATAACAGCACCACCTATAAGCCAATCGGTGCCATTCTTTTTGAACAAGTTACTCATGGCCTCTAGTTTCTGTGTGCCAAATTAGAAAAAAGGTTACCAATCTATGATTTAGTTATTTGACCACGTCAAGGAAAAAACCCTAATAGGAATTCAGATAATAACAATAGGTGTTAACAGTGAAGCAGTAAACACTAATGAGGCAGTGACTTGGAAGGACGACCTACTGAAAGAAGAAATACAAGTGAGGGAAGCTGTCCCAGAGTGAAGCTCTGTTGTTCATTGGCTAGAGCACAGAACACTCTGCAAGAACGTTTTTAATAGCCATTCTTAACTGTATGAAGTAGGGATGTATTCATCCAAATTGATGAGTATAGAAGCAGGGGAGGATGCTCAAAGTCCTATTACATGTTGTCTGCTGTATTCTTGCCAACAAGAGGACATTTCCCTGTTTGGTTTTCCAATTCATTTTTAGATACAGTAGCTTGGTGCTGGTATGTTTTCAAAGGGAAATAAAACTCTGAAACTTACTGAAACTCTTAGTTCCACAGTGACATTGTTTGTGACCTATTGTATCACATATCAGCATACTGTACAGTACCAGTGATGTGATAGAAAGTGATGGTGCTGCAAAGTACTCAAGTGTTTTCAGAGACAAACAAAAACTGAAGCTACTGAACAACTGAAACTCTAAGATCAACAGTGACAATGTTTGTGACCCATTGTATCACATGTCAGCATACTGTACAGTAGCAGAAAGTGGTTCTGCCACATGAACCAATTAAATTGCTGTAAGGACAGGTTCAAAGACCACCGAGACTGTCAAGTTGGTCTTAAAAAACGACTGCATATAGTGAAATACTTTGCTGAAGCAAGTAGATTCTGTTTTATGAGGCCTAAAGACAGAATGCTGTGTCAAACCAACTTTGATTTGCGTTCTGTACATCAGCGATACAACCCCCCGCATGAAAGCCCCATTGGAAAGACCTGTCACAAAAAAAGAGAAAAATTGAAAATCTTTAAAACACCATACCAATCTAAAAGCCAATGAGGATGCATAAATCTTCCAACCATATCTAAATAGAGGCCAAATGGAAGGCAGATGAATCAATGCGCAAGATACATTTAAACGTCACTCATAAAAATAATGTAATAAACCAATAAAAGCTCTTAGGGGTCAGAACCAGTGAGTGGACGCTGAGCCACGTTGGCATCTGTTTTTTCCCTCTGTGGGTTAGTAGAGTTAGTAAATCAGTCATTATTGCACTGAGCACTGGGCTGGAGCTGGGATAATCATACAAGGCTTGATTCATGGGGGGACTGCAGAGGGAAACACATGCTCTAAAATGCATTGAAACCTGACCTTTGTGTAGAGAAAGTGCTTGGGTGGGAATTTTACTGTTGTGCATTATAGTGGGAAGGCCGGTAGAGTCTTTGGCTATTCAGGCAAAATTTGGTCGGTGGTGTCTGCCTCTCCTACTCTCCAGTTCCTCCCTGCCTCCCCCATTTTGCTGTACTCTCTCCTCTCGCTCTCAGTTTGGTTTAATTTAATAATAAGAGATGTCTGTTCTTTCACCTTGTTAGTTCCCTACTCTCCCTTTCCTGCATTTCAGTTTATGGAAATACACCCCGACTGCACTCAGGGATACTACCTTTGCAAATTCCTCTGATAAAATGTAATGGTAAAGGTTTGAATGTAAACAGTAGAGTGCTGAGAAACTTCACAGAGGAAATAAAAGGGAGTTCCAGTGAACTCCAGCCAAGCTTAGGGAGGCAAAGGAGAAAAGAACTGACAGCCTCAGTCATAGCAATGATGAGAAAGTCGGAGACAAACATAAGTCTCTGCCTTGCTCCGACTGTTGTTCCTTAACCTGAAAGTACACAGACATGATTCTCTAGAGTCCAGAGAAAAGCTGAGGAAAAATACTGATCCTGTCATTTTCATAGTAATGGCACAGAATAATCATTGGACATCTGTTGTTTACCGTACCATCTCTATCCTCTGAAGACATTAGAGATGTTTAAAGGGACAAAACAAGATCGCTTTCAAATGTCAGCAAATGTTGAAACAATTTAAGCCCACATATGAAGAAAGGTAAGGACACTAGGAGCTGAATTAGGGAATTGGAAAAGTTTGCTGTAGCGTCTGTTTGTGTTGTAAAGTTTGAAGAGTGGTGCAACTCTATCACTGGTCGGTTGGCAGGCCGGAGCTTCGTTTGCGGAAAACTGACCGTATTGTGTCGAGCCACTTTGACAAAATGGCACTCCTACAGTGAACTACAGCATGCCATAATTTCTCACTCAGTTACTAAAATATGGACTGAACTGTCAGACAGGGAGTACTGCAACGTACTTCCTCCTCTAAATACCCCCTCCAATGTGGGTGGAGAGCTACAGTGGTGGCAAAATAAAGGCATTAATCCGGAAGGATCCAAAAGGAAATGTTTTACTCTCTGGCTCCTACAGTGCTGCTTCTCTCCAATGAATGTTATAGTATGTGGCTCTGTCTCTAAAAATGTCCCAGTCTAATTCATATTTAATGACTATATTCATTTACATTTGCATATTTATTATATGTGAGGTTATAGCAGAATAGTCTGAAAGTCAATGCAGCTACCCCCCAACCTGCAAATAACTTATAGAAAAGCACTTCAAGGCTTGTTCTAATGAGTTTCTAAATATTTCATTTCTATTCAAATGTACTCTGAATGAATGTAAGTTTCTCTCAACAATTAAACTAATGATCAGCACTTACTGTACTGTTTGTAGAGGTTGCACTGTATACTCTCACTTACAAAAGCACAAAAGACATTCTGAATTTTTTTTACCCCTTGAAAGTTCAGCCACATGCCTAAAGCCTATAGATTCCTTCTCCAACTGCATAAATTTTTTATTTACCATTTTATTCTGGGTGGTGGTGTTACTTTAATGTTTTCTTCTGGTGGTATTGTGTTTCTGACTTTTCTGTTGAATCACAACAGCTCTTAAGCACTAGAGGGAAGCAGGTTTGAACAGATGCTGCAGATGAAAAGAGCCACAGCCAAATTCCCTGCAAAACATTAGGAAAATTTAAAGCCATTCTCTGATACTCTCTACCATGCATCATCGGTGGAGGCTGAACCCCAAAGAGCATCCTAATGATCTCCATTGTGAAAGACGGTGAAGATTATTGCATCTCTGAATAGATCACATTTTAATTAAGGCAGACAGCATGCTGGGATGACAGCAGCTGCCTAGTAATATTTTTGAGATAGGCTGGCATGGCTGGCGTAGTCCTCCTAGCACAGCCATTACACCCAGCCCTGGCAGGGTACACCACCCTGTGCCAGGGCCTCATTATGCCCCCTTTGTACATTCTGCCTGAGGGTAAAGGTGTGTCCTGCCTCCTGCCCCCGGGCTGTGGGTGGCACCTCGGATTCCAATGCAGCAGATGTGCCCGTGCTGCACAATGGGACACATGGTTCGGTTGACAGGGTTTTATTAAACAAGGCTAAAACCGGGTCCCTCCAGGAGCAATGTGTTTGATTGAGTTGGAAAAGCATCGCTATTGTCCAGCGGTTTATGGGGAAACAGGTTACACTGATAGTCCCCAGTAAGGGTGTTATGGCCAGCCAATGACAGTTGTCCTAAGAAACCTGGGCTGCTCCACAGAGAAGGCACCTTTAGCTGGTGTCAGACTCTGTTTATTGCAGCCTCATTGATGTTATTCTTCTCTCAGCGTTTGTCAGTTTCTGCTGTGGAGGGATTTTGTAAAGAATATTTCATATCAAAAGAATTGTGTGTAGGTTTCAGGTTTGTATTGAGCTTTTTTTTATGATCTCGATATCCACATTTCTAAGGTCCCACTGCATAGAACTCAAGGACTCAAAATAACATAAAACATAAATAATTGCCGAAGCAAAACGCCTCCCTTATTGCAAAATCTCGGGAAGGAAGGGCTTGGAAAGGGAGCATTGGGTGTTCTCAAATCTTTTTCACATTTAACTTTACGCTTTGTTTTTCTTTAATTATTATCAGGCTAACATTTTTAATAAGTTATTAAATACAGTGGGGAAAAAAAGTATTTAGTCAGTCACCAATTGTGCAAGTGTCACGGTTTCGGCCGAGGCTGCTCCTCCTCCTGGTTCGGGCAGGCTTCGGCGGTCGTCGTCTCCGGAGTACTAGCTGCCACCGATCTATGTTTCATGTTCGTTTGGTTTGGTCTTGATGTTGTACACCTGTGTCTAGTTAGTCCTCGTTAGTGTTCTATTTAGTTCTCGTTGTGTGTGTCTGTGTTTGTGTGTTATTGTTTGACTGTCGTGCCGGTAGGCTGTATTTTCCACTGTTTGCTCGGTTGAGCATTTTCTCCAATTGTTTGGAGTGTTTTGCGCACCTGTTTGTGCGCCCGTTGTTATTCGCCTACGTGCGGAGTTTTGCCTCAGGGCATTTATTCGTGATTTATTTTGTTGTGCTCTACTAAAGTCTTTTGGACTAACGTACTGCGTCCTGCGCCTGATTCCAACACCACACCCACCTACATCTACACTGACAGAATAACACACCATTATGGAATCAGCAGGATCGGCTGTGACACCGGTGTCGCTCGAGGAGCATATCCATTGGCAGGAGGGCCAGATAAGACAACTGCAGACCGCTCTACAGGACGTGATCAACACCCTGCACCGATGGGAAGCCAGCAGGGTACCCACACCTCCACCTACCCTGTCCACCCCATCGGCCGGTCCACCAGCCCCAGGTCCGGAACCCAGGAGGATTCGGCTCTCGCTCCCGAGGGCGTATGACGGAACAGCTGCCGGGTGTCAGGGGTTTCTCCTGCAGGTGGAGCTCTACCTGGCCACTGTACACCCGGTGCCCTCGGGACACGAGAGCGTTTCCGCTCTCATCTCCTGTCTCTCGGGAAAGGCGTTGGAGTGGGCTAACGCTGAGTGGAGGAAGATGGACGCCAACACCATCTCCTACGCCGAGTTCTCCCGCCGCTTCAAGGCCATGTTTGACCATCCACCTGAGGGCAAAGCGGCGGGGGAGCGGCTAGTCCACTTGAGACAGGGGAGGAGGAGCGCACAGGCGTTTGCTTTGGAGTACCGGACTCTAGCGGCGGATGCAGGGTGGAATGAACGGGCTCTCATTGACCATTTTCGGTGTAGCCTCCGGGAGGACGTTCAACGAGAGTTGGCCTGCAGGGATACCCATCTGACTTTCGACCAGTTGGTTGATATGTCCATCCGTTTAGACACCCTGCTGGCCACCCGTGGACGTCCCGAGGGGGGTCCGTCCATTCCTCCCTCCGGCACCTCCGAGCCGAGCCCTATGGAGCTCGGGGGTGCCGGCGCTAGAGAACGGAGTGGGAGGAGCCCGAGGGGGCCTGTCTCCTGCACCAAGTGCGGCCGTGGAGGGCACACTGCGGCCAGGTGCTGGGGAGGGTTCTCCGGGGGAGAAGACAACAGGCCACGCACTGGGGGGGCCTCCCAGGTGAGTAGACGCCCCACCTACCCAGAGCTTTCTGTTGCGCACTTTTGTATACCTGTTGGTTTTCCACAGGTTGCACCTCATTCCCAGCATAAGGCGCTAATAGATTCAGGCGCAGCTGGGAATTTTGTTGATCGAAAGTTTTGTTTAGAGTTAGGGATCCCTCTCCTACCCGTTGACAAACCTTTTCCCGTTCATGCCTTAGATAGCCGTCCGTTGGGGTCGGGGTTGATCAGGGAGGTTACAGCGCCACTTAGGATGTGTGCGCAGGGGGGTCATGAAGAGACTATACAGCTGTATCTGATCGACTCTCCTGCGTACCCAGTGGTGCTGGGGATTCCCTGGTTAAGCACCCATAACCCTGCTATTTCGTGGCAACAGAGGGCTCTCGATGGGTGGTCTGCTCAGTGTGAGGGGCGATGTCTGGGTGTTTCCGTGGGGGCGACTTCGGTGAAAAGTCCAAACCAAGTGCCCGCATTGCACATTCCGCCTGAATATGGGGATTTAGCTCTTGTGTTTAGCAAAACTAGGGCGACGCAGTTGCCTCCCCATAGACAGGGGGATTGTGCGATTGATCTCCAGGCAGGAGCAGCGCTCCCACGGAGCCATGTGTATCCTTTGTCTCAAGAGGAGAGAAAAGCTATGGAGACCTACATAGCCGAATCTTTGAGACAGGGATACATTCGGCCTTCCACTTCCCCCGCCTCTTCGAGTTTCTTTTTTGTGAAAAAGAAAGATGGAGGGTTGCGCCCGTGCATTGATTACCGTGGTCTCAATCAGATTACTGTGAAATACAGTTATCCACTCCCTCTGATTGCGACCATGACAGAATCATTGCATGGGGCGCGGTTTTTCACAAAATTGGATCTCAGGAGCGCGTATAACTTGGTGCGCATTAGGGGGGGCGATGAATGGAAAACAGCGTTTAGTACCACGTCAGGTCATTTCGAATATCTTGTCATGCCATATGGGTTGATGAATGCTCCATCAGTCTTTCAATCCTTTGTAGATGACATTTTCCGGGATATGCAGGGACAAGGGGTGGTCGTGTACATTGATGATATTCTGGTGTACTCGTCTACCCGAGCCAAGCATGTAACCCTGGTGCGACGTGTATTGAGGAGGCTGTTGGAGCACGACCTATATGTCAAGGCAGAGAAATGTCTGTTTTTCCAGGAATCGGTCTCCTTTTTTGGGTTATCGGTTGTCCGCGTCAGGGGTGAGTATGGAGGTGGATCGTGTGTCCGCTGTGCGTAATTGGCAAACTCCAACCACTGTAAAAGAGGTGCAGCAGTTCTTGGGCTTTGCGAATTACTACCGGAGGTTTATCCGGGGGTTTTGGACAGGTGGCAGCTCCCATCACGTCCCTTCTGAAAGGGGGGTCCGGTGCGCCTGCAGTGGTCAGCTGATGCGGACAGGGCCTTTGGGAGACTGAAGGACCTGTTTACGTCGGCTCCGGTGCTGGCGCATCCGGATCCCACAATTCCCTTTCAGGTTGAGGTGGACGCGTCTGAGGCTGGTATAGGGGCCGTGCTCTCTCTACGGTCCGGCTCGCCACCTAAACTCCGCCCCTGTGCTTTTTACTCCAAAAAGCTCAGCCCGGCGGAGCGTAACTATGACGTTGGGGACAGGGAGCTGTTAGCTGTAGTTCAGGCCCTTAAGGTGTGGAGGCATTGGCTTGAGGGGGCTCAACACCCTTTCCTCATTTTGACTGACCATCGGAACCTGGAGTACATCCGGGCAGCGAGGAGACTGAACCCTCGCCAGGCTCGATGGAGTATGTTTCTCACCAGGTTCGTATTTAAAATCACGTACATCCCTGGGTCCCAGAATGGCAAGGCAGATGCACTGTCCCGGCGGTATGACACGGAGGAGAGGTCCGTTGAGCCTACTCCCATCCTACCGGAGTCTTGCCTTGTGGCACCGGTGGTGTGGGAGGTCGATGCCAAGATCGAGCGAGCGTTGCGTACCGACCCCAGCCCTCCACAATGTCCTGAGGGTCGGAGGTACGTTCCGCTCGAGATTCGGGATCGACTCATCTACTGGGCTCACACGTCACCCTCCTCAGGACATCCGGGTATTGGCCGGACAGTGCATTGCCTTAGCACTAAATACTGGTGGGCTACATTGGCTAGGGATGTGAGGGTTTATGTCTCCTCCTGCTCGGTGTGCGCCCAGTGTAAGGCGCCCCGACATCTGCCCAGGGGTAAGTCACAGCCCCTACCCGTTCCACAACGACCATGGTCCCACCTCTCGGTGGATTTTGTAACAGACCTTCCCCTCTCTCAGGGGAATACCACCATCCTGGTAGTTGTGGACCGGTTCTCTAAGGCCTGTCGTCTTCTCCCTATGTCGGGTCTTCCTACTGCCCTACAGACCGCTGAGGCCATATTTACCCACGTCTTCCGGCATTACGGGGTCCCCGAGGATATAGTGTCTGATCGAGGCCCCCAGTTTACCTCCCGTGTGTGGAGAGCGTTTATGGAGCGTTTGGGGGTCTCGGTTAGCCTTACCTCGGGGTACCACCCGGAGAGTAACGGGCAGGTGGAACGTGTCAACCAGGATGTGGGTAGGTTTCTGAGGTCGTATTGCCAGGACCGGCCTGAGGAGTGGGCGTGTTACATTCCCTGGGCCGAGATGGCCCAGAACTCTCTCCGCCACTCCTCTACTAACCTAACCCCTTTTCAATGTGTATTAGGTTACCAGCCGGGTCTGGCACCGTGGCAGCAGAGCCAGATCGAGGTCCCTGCGGTGGATGATTGGATGAGGCGCTCGGAAGAGACGTGGAACGCTGCCCACGTCCACCTGCAGCGGGCCGTCCTTCGTCACAAGGCGAGATCCGATCTCCACCGCAGTGAGGGGCCGGTGTACGCACCCGGAGATCGAGTCTGGCTCTCTACCAGAAACCTGCCCCTCCGCCTGCCCTGCCGGAAGCTGGGTCGGCGGTTTGTGGGGCCCTTTAAAGTCCTGAGAAGATTGAACGAGGTGTGTTATAGGTTACATCTACCTGTTGAATATAAGAATATTAACCCCTCGTTCCATGTGTCTCTTCTCAGGCCGGTGGTAGCTGGTCCACTCCAGGACAATGAGATAGGAGAGGCTCCTCCGCCCCCATTGGACATCGAGGGGCTCCGGCGTACACCGTTCGGTCCATCTTGGACTCCAGACGCCGGATGGGGGTCTCCAGTATCTCGTGGAGTGGGAGGGGTACGGCCCGGAGGAGCGGTGCTGGGTGCCGCGGAGGGACATCCTAGACCCATCTCTCCTGTCGGAGTTCCACCGGGACCATCCCGCGCGCCCTGCTCCGCGTCCTCCTGGTCGTCCCCGAGGCCGGGGTCGGCGCACGGCTGGAGCCGCGCGTCAAGGGGGTACTGTCACGGTTTCGGCCGAGGCTGCTCCTCCTCCTGGTTCGGGCAGGCTTCGGCGGTCGTCGTCTCCGGAGTACTAGCTGCCACCGATCTATGTTTCATGTTCGTTTGGTTTGGTCTTGATGTTGTACACCTGTGTCTAGTTAGTCCTCGTTAGTGTTCTATTTAGTTCTCGTTGTGTGTGTCTGTGTTTGTGTGTTATTGTTTGACTGTCGTGCCGGTAGGCTGTATTTTCCACTGTTTGCTCGGTTGAGCATTTTCTCCAATTGTTTGGAGTGTTTTGCGCACCTGTTTGTGCGCCCGTTGTTATTCGCCTACGTGCGGAGTTTTGCCTCAGGGCATTTATTCGTGATTTATTTTGTTGTGCTCTACTAAAGTCTTTTGGACTAACGTACTGCGTCCTGCGCCTGATTCCACCACCACACCCACCTACATCTACACTGACAGCAAGTTCTCCCACTTAAAAAGATGAGAGAGGCCTGTAATTTTCATCATAGGTACACGTCAACTATGACAGACAAAATGAGAAAAAGAAAATCCAGAAAATCACATTGTAGGATTTGTTATGAATTTATTTGCAAATTATGGTGGAAAATAAGTATTTGGTCAATAACAAAAGTTTCTCAATACTTTGTTATATACCCTTTGTTGGCAATGACACAGGTCAAACGTTTTCTGTAAGTCTTCACAAGGTTTTCACACACTGTTGCTGGTATTTTGGCCCATTCCTCCATGCAGATCTCCTCTAGAGCAGTGATGTTTTGGGGCTGTCGCTGAGCAACACACACTTTCAACTCCCTCCAAAGATTTTCTATGGGGTTGAGATCTGGAGACTGGCTAGGCCACTCCAGGACCTTGAAATGCTTCTTACGAAGCCACTCCTTCGTTGCCCGGGTGGTGTGTTTGGGATCATTGTCATGCTGAAAGACCCAGCCACATTTCATATTCAATGCATTTGCTGATGGAAGGAGGTTTTCTTTCAAAATCTCACGATACATGGCCCCATTCATTCTTTCCTTTATACGGATCAGTTGTCCTGGTCCCTTTGCAGAAAAACAGCCCCAAAGCATGATGTTTCCACCCCCATGCTTCACAGTAGGTATGGTGTTCTTTGGATGCAACTCAGCATTCTTTGTCCTCCAAACACGACGAGTTGAGTTTTTACCAAAAAGTTATGTTTTGGTTTCATCTGACCATATGACATTCTCCCAATCCTCTTCTGGATCATCCAAATGCACTCTAGCAAACTTCAGACGGGCCTGGACATGTACTGGCTTAAGCAGGGGGACACGTCTGGCACTGCATGATTTGAGTCCCTGGCGGCGTAGGGTGTTACTGATGGTAGGCTTTGTTACTTTGGTCCCAGCTCTCTGCAGGTCATTTACTAGGTCCCCCCGTGTGGTTCTGGGATTTTTGCTCACCGTTCTTGTGATCATTTTGACCCCACGGGGTGAGATCTTGCGTGGAGCCCCAGATCGAGGGAGATTATCAGTGGTCTTGTATGTCTTCCATTTCCTAATAATTGCTCCCACAGTTGATTTCTTCAAACCAAGCTGCTTACCTATTGCAGA
Organism: Coregonus clupeaformis; assembly: GCF_020615455.1. NCBI lineage: Eukaryota > Metazoa > Chordata > Actinopteri > Salmoniformes > Salmonidae > Coregonus > Coregonus clupeaformis. Next base: position 36,405,006 of record NC_059194.1, read on the forward strand.
TTCAGTCATTCCAGCCTGGTGCAGGTCTACAATTTTGTTTCTGGTGTCCTTAGACAGCTCTTTGGTCTTGGCCATAGAGGAGTTTGGAGTGTGACTGTTTGAGGTTGGGGACAGGTGTCTTTTATACTTATAACAAGTTCAAACAGGTGCCATTAATACAGGTAACGAGTGGAGGACAGAGGAGTCTCTTAAAGAAGAAGTTACAGGTTTGTGAGAGCCAGAAATCTTGCTTGTTTGTAGGTGACCAAATACTTATTTTCCACCATAATTTGCAAATAAATTCATAAAAAATCCTACAATGTGATTTTCTGGATTTTTTTCTTCTCAATTTGTCTGTCATAGTTGACGTGTACCTATGATGAAAATTACAGGCCTCTCATCTTTTTAAGTGGGAGAACTTGCACAATTGGTGGCTGACTAAATACTTTTTTTCCCCACTGTATAATCTCCACTAGTAAAGGCCTTGCCTCATCATTAGCTTGTAGATTTATTCTGTCCTGGTAGCTACAGTAGTTCCTCAATGAAAGGTTTCGAGCTTATGCCGCGACACATTTGTGGTAGATGGTGTTAGATTTTGGTAAATTGTGTCATTGCGCCACACTATCGCAAGGGGGAATTAGAACGCTGATTACTCGTTTGGTTATGCTTTTGGTTTCTCTCCCTCGAAAAACAGAAATAATTCTAAAATAACAAACTGGCTTTATTTACCACAGTGTGGAAAGAGTGATAGCCCCTCTACAGTGCCTTCGGAAAGTATTCAGACCCCTTCACCTTTTCACATTTTGTTACGTTACAACTTTATTTTAAAATTGATTAAATTGTTTAGTTTTTTCTCATCAATCTACACATAATACTCATAATGACAAAGCAAAAACAGAAAAATCACATTTACATAAGTATTCAGACCCTTTACTCAGTACTTTTTTGAAGCACCTTTGGCAGCTATTACATTATAGACTCTTCTTGGGTATGACGCTACAAGCTTGGTACACCTGTATTTGGGGAGTTTCTCCCATTCTTCTCTGCAGATCCTCTCAAGCTGTGTCAGGTTGGATGGGGAGCATTGCTGCTCAGCTTTTTTCAGGTCTCTCCGGAGATGTTCGATCGGGTTCAAGTCCGGGCTCTGGCTGGGCCACTCAAGGACATTCAGAGATTTGTCCCAAAGCCACTCCTGCATTATCTTAGCTGTGTGCTTAGGGTCATTGTGCAGTCTGAGGTCCTGAGCGCTCTGTAGCAGGTTTTTATCAAGGATCTCTCTATACTTTGCTCAGTTCATCTTTCCCTCGATCCTGACTAGTCTCACAGTCCCTGCCGCTGAAAATCATCCCCACAGCATGATGCTGCCACCACCATGCTTCACTGTAGGGATGGTGCCAGGTTTCCTCCATACGTGACGCTTGGCATTTAGGCCAACGAGTTCAATCTTGGTTTCCTCAGACCAGAGAATCTTGTTTCTCATGGTCTGAGAGTCTTTAGGTGCCTTTTGACAAACTCCAAGAGGGCTGTCATGTGCCTTTTACTGAGGAGTGGCTTCCATCTGGCCACTCTACCATAAAGGCCTGATTGGTGGAGTGCTGCAGAGATGGTTGTCCTTCTGGAATGTTCTCCCATCTCCACAGAGGAACTCTAGAGCTCTGTCAGAGTGACCATCGGGTTCTTGGTCACCTCCCTGACCAAGGCCCTTCTCCCTTGATTGCTCAGCTCTAGGAAGAGTCTTGGTGGTTTCAAACTTCTTCCATTTCAGAATGATGGAGGCCACTGTGATCTTGGGGACCTTCAATGCTGCAGACATTTTTTGGTACCCTTCCCCAGATCTGTGCCTCGACACAATCCTGTCTCGGCGCTCAACGGAAATTTCATTCAACCTCATGGCTTGGTTTTTGCTCTGACATGCACTGTCAACTGTGGGACCTTAAATACACAGGTGTGTGCCTTTCCAAATCATATCCTATCAATTGAATTTACCACAGGTGGATTCCAATCAAGCAAAGGGTCTGAATACAAACATTAAAAAAAAACTGTTTTCACTTTGTCATTATAGGGTATTGTGTGTAGATTTTTTATTTAATCCATTTTGGAATATGGCTGTAAAGTTACAAAATGTGGAAAAAGTCAAGGGGTCTGAACACTTTCCGAAGGCACTGTATATAAAGTGAGTTCCTGAAACATTTGTCATTTATCTCAATACACCCTCATATGCCATGTCTTGAAATATGCAGACAGACGGATTAAAAGTACATTTCCATTTTAATACTTCTGACAGCCAACTTTCTAACTCCGCATAACATTCCCAAAAGGCATGGATTATTATAACCTAAAGAAAAATGAACCTGGTATCCAATTTAATTTACTGCGAGCCTAAGACCAATGGGTTTAACCTTTTGAGTAAATTATTATATTAAAGAAAGAAGCAGTCTCTTATGAGTTCCGAGAGCCGATCCATTACCCAACAAAATAACATCAATTTATTTAACCTAATTGTTTTTATGACTATTTTAGGCTATTATTCCTCTTTTCCTGCATTAATTAATTTGTCTGCATGTCTATTCAACATTTGGCTAAAAAGAAACCATGCCATGAATTAAGAACAATATATGTTTCTTTTCACAATGCAATGCGGCACATTGACAACTGAAATCGTTTCGAGAGAGCCGTCTAATATTAGCCAACAAAAAAAGTACTAAAACAATCACTTCAAAAACAGTCCATTCATCACTCGTATTTCTTCACATTGCTGTGCAGGAAAAGCCTGTCATCCACTGTACATGGTCACAGGCTCACAGCTGGCTTCTCTCTGACACCACAAATCAATCTGTAGGTGACGCTTTATACTTTAAAACCAGGTGAAGAGTAGGCTGTTTGCTTCGAACAATAGAGGAAATCAACAAGATCCACAAGTATTCTTTCACAATAGCTGACCTTATGTTATCTGCAGTTTTGAGCTGGGAACTGTCCCACTCTTTGGTGGATAAAACTCTCTCCACGAGCACCCACTATTTGTTTAACATTTTTACATTTTAGTCATTTAGCAGACGCTCTTATCCAGAGCGACTTAGTTAGTGAGTGAGTGCATACATATTTGTATTTATTTATACTGGCCCCCCGTGGGAAACGAACCCACAACCCTGGCGTTGCAAACGCCATGCTCTACCAACTGAGCTACATCCCTGCCGGCCATTCCCTCCCCTACCCTGGACGACGCTGGGCCAATTGCGCGCCACCTCATGGGTCTCACGGTCACGGCCGGCTACGACAGAGCCTGGATTCGAACCAGGATCTCTAGTGGCACAGCTAGCACTGCGATGCAGTGCCTTAGATCACTGCGCCACTCAGGAGATATGAGCTGTAAGGCACAGTATCCTTTTTTTTTTACCGTCAGTCCACATGTCAAGTTTTATTGCACCATTGTATTTAACCAAGTTCACTCTCAACTCCGGGACCACCTACTTTTTTTTTTGCCCAATACAGGACTCTACTGCAAGAGAGAGACTCTCGGACATAAACATTCACACATTCATCAATTTACAAAAGGATAGTCTAATAGCTTGGCTAGGTGTGAAAAATCCCCCAATTTGTATGCCAGTTTAGGCTACCGATAGATGCTGCAGTCAGTCAGAGTTTAGTTATATTGTAAAGTGTAGCCTAATGGCCAGAAACGGCAAACTTGCAATGTATTTGAGACGTAAGTCCTCTAACGTTTTACATTTCTAACTCAATATCTCAAAGTTCCTGGGAGTGTGTAAACTTACATTTTGTATTGCCCTATCATTTTTGTATGTTCTCTGTAGTTACAGTTGAAGTTGGAAGTTTACATACACTTAGGTTGGAGTCATTAAAACTCATTTTTTCAACCACTCCACAAATGTCTTGTTAACAAACTATAGTTTTGGCAAGTTGGTTAGAAGATCTACTTTGTGCATGACACAAATAATTTGTCCAACAATTGTTTACAGACAGATTATTTCACTTATAATTCATGTATCACAATTCCAGTGGGTCAGAAGTTTACATACACTAAGTTGACTGTGCCTTTAAACAGCTTGGAAAATTCCAGAAAATGATGTCATGGCTTTAGAGTCAATTGGAGGTGTACCTGTGGATGTATTTCAAGGCCTACCTTCAAACTCAGTGCCTCTTTGCTTGACATCATGGGAAAATCTAAAGAAATCAGCCAAGACCTCAGAAAGAATATGGTAGACCTCAACAAGTCTGGATCATCCTTGGGAGCAATTTCCAAACACCTGAAGGTACCACGTTCATCTGTACAAACAATAGTACGCAAGAACAAACACCATGGGACCACGCAGCCATCATGCCGCTCAGGAAGGAGACGCGTTCTGTTTCCTAGAGAAGAACGTATTTTGGTGCGAAAAGTGCAAATCAATTCCAGAACAACAGCAAAGGACCTTGGGAAGATGCTGCAGGAAACAGGTACAAAAGTATCTATGTCCACAGTAAAACGAGTCCTATATCGACATAACCTGAAAGGCTGCTCAGCAAGGAAGAAGCCACTGCTCCAAAACCGCCATAAAAAAGCCAGACTACGGTTTGCAACTGCACATGGGGACAAAGATCGTACTTTTTGGAGAAATGTCCTCTGGTCTGATTAAACAAAAATAGTAATATTGATGGCCATAATGACCATTGTTATGTTCGGAGGAAAAAGGGGGTTGCTTGCAAGCCGAAGAACACCATCCCAACCGTGAAGCATGGGGGTGGCAGCATCATGCTGTGGGGGTGCTTCGCTGCACGAGGGACTGGTTCACTTCACAAAAAGGAGGGCATCATGAGGAAGGAAAATGATGTGGATATATTGAAGCAACATCTCAAGACATCAGTCAGGAAGTTAAAGCTTGGTCGCAAATAGGTCTTCCAAATGGACAATGACCCCAAGCATACTTCCAAAGGTGTGGCAAAATAGCTTAAGGACATCAAAGTCAAGGTATTAGAGTGGCCATCACAAAGCCCTGACCTCAATCCTATAGAACATTTGTGGGCAGAACTGAAAAAGCGTGTGCGAGCAAGGAGGCATACACACCTGACTCAGTTACACCAGCTCTGTCATGAGGAATGGGCCAAAATTCACCCAACTTATTGTGGGAAGCTTGTGGAAGGCTACCCGAAACGTTTGACCCAAGTTAAACAATTTAAAAGCAATGCTACCAAATACTGATTTAGTGTATGTAAACTTCTGACCCACTGGGAATGTGATGAAATAAATAAAAGCTGAAATAAATCATTCTCTCTACTATTATTCTGACATTTCACATTCTTAAAATAAAGTGGTGATCCTAACTGACCTAAGACAGGGAATTTTTACTAGGATTACATGTCAGGAATTGTGAAAAACTGAGTTTAAATGTATTTGGCTAAGGTGTATGTAAACTTCCGACTTCAACTGTATGTACTTGAAAATGTATCAATTTACCAATTTGGCACATTTGGGCAGACTTGATACAAAATAGTCCAGTATTACAATGCTTCACTGGATCAATCTGAAACTTTTCGCACACTGCTAAATTGCGCCTAAACTGCAATATTATATTGTGGCCTTTCTCTTGCATTTCAAAGATTTTTTTGGTTTGTAATATCTTTTACTAGATCTAATTTTTTTAATTCTCCTACATTCATTTCACATTTCCACAAACTTCAAAGTGTTTCCTTTCAAATGGTATCAAAAATATGCATATCCTTGCTTCAGGTCCTGAGCTACAGGCAGTTAGATTTAGGTATGTCATTGTAGGAGAAAATTGAAGAAAAGGGTCCGATCCTTAAGAGGATAACCACCATCGAGCTGTAGGCCGAAAAGCGCATCCTGTTTAGTCCTAATACTGTAACTTACTACGCTTGAAGCCTCTTTAGTCATAAGAGTTCCACCTATTCAACAGATATTTAGGAGACCTCATGAGCTGTCCTAACAGTTAAGAGTAACCAGCAGGTGTCTTGATTATAGAAAAAGACAGCAAATCAGTGGTTACTGCACCACAGACAGGCAATTGCTTTGTTAAAATAATGTTTTGATATTTCTGTATGATCAAACCATAAATGATCTAGACCTACATGCAACAGTATCTGTTGCACTTTTGACAATGATGTTACATGAGGCCTAATTCACATGATATGCCTAAAATACTTATAACCACTAGGCTAATAAATAATCACATTTTCCTTTTGATTATTTCATTAACTTATACCTATGTTATTTTAAGGTATCCTTTTGGAGTGCATGCAAAAGTGATTTAGAGTTGTTGAACTGGAGTGACGAGTGTGTTGATATAATGGTAATATTTTTAAAATTATTAAAAGCGGAATAGTTATAAAATATTTTTCCATTACAACATTTGATATGCAGTCACATTCACCCTGGTTGTCTGAAGCGTGCTGTAGAGTTCACATCTGGCGATGTAACCAATATAATAACCAATTGCGATGACACAACTCACATGTCTTTCAAAGAGTCTTCTAATAACCTAATGAAAGCCTAAAGCCAACAAAACAAGATATTTACAACCAATATTGTTTAGATAATATATATATTTTTTTAAATATAAACTTAAATAAACAATTCCCAGAATGAAATATAGGCTGCAAAAATCCTATGTTAAATTTAATTTGCTAAAATATTTCATTAATCACTTGAACGAAAGCCTCAATTAGCCGACAAATAAAGCTAAAACAATGTAGGGCTGTAAGGCACAAATATCCTATTTTTAGAAAATCTAATGTTATTGCACTATTGTATTTACCCATGTTCTCTCTCATGACCACCCACCAGCTGATTTTCTTGCCCAATGCAGGACTCTATAGTGCGAGAGGAGAGCGACTCTTGGACAGAAACATTCACACCCCCATTAATTTACAAAACGATAGTCTAATAGCTCGGCTAGGTTTGAATGCTGTGGTCAGTCATCTGGGCAAGGGTAGGAGCGCAGACTGATCACTAGAAATAGTGCCACCACAGTTGTCAATGCTCTAGCAAGCTGTGAGAATCCTGTGAATACTGATGATACCTCATGGTAATAGCTAGTCATTTTGAATAATTTTGTTTTAAGCCTTCCCCAAACCATAACCCTAACCTTAACCACATGGAATTAATGCCTACACTGTTAACCTTTTAGTTGTTTCTATTTTAACCCTGTAACCAATGTGAAATTAACCCTGTAAAGACAAGGAAAGAAAGAAGGCACTTTTTATGATTATATGTATATGACTATATATAACGATTTATTTAAGTTGCTGTAAGACTGGAATGTTACCAAATAGATAACAACGCTAGAAAAATTAAATATATCTGACCATTTGGAACTGTGTAAACAACACAACAAATGCAATAATAGTACTGCCAAGATTAAAAACAGGCACATGCATACGTGATTAGAATTGCTTTAGCCAACATGTTGCAGTTCATTTATTGTTTAATTATTCAAGCCTCCCTTTGTTATTTATTTTTATAACTAAAATGCTTGAACTAAGTTGTCAGACCAAAGGAGCGGACTGAACAGTTCACCTGACACAAGACTAAAGTTGGACATTTGTAACTCATTATCACAGACCAAATTTTGCCCTAACAAAAATGCATCAACCCCCTACAAATATGTAAATGTATTATTTATTCCGCATAATAATCAAAACAACCTTATAATAGGTAATGATTTATACACTGTATATCCAATAGAAAGAAACACATACAGTATTTGTTCATCAACATCTTTGTTTTCGTTAATAAAATGATTAAAAGGACGAGCTAGAGTAGATGTGCTCAAAGATGCCCTCTAGTGGTTCAAATGAGCATTAACGGCAAGCACTGCGACTCGTCGAGGCATACCACAGCATACCTCACGCTATACTCCAGTATGACACAACTTTGAAATGAGGAACCACTGTAGGTAAACCATGTGTTGCCTCAGAAGAATCCATCAAAGGGGAAGAGAGATGAGAGAGGCGCTGTCAGAAACGTCAGGAATCAGATTTATTTCACTCCTGTTCCTATATTGTGGAATTAACATGCAGTTATCTTTAACAAATTCTCAATGCATGAGTTAACACGGTAAAGGGGTCACGTGACAAGATGGCGGTGCGAATCACCTCAAGATAAAAACGTAATATTCAATATCAGTAAGTTAGACTAAATATTAGCACTTCATATACTCTTGGGTAATAACATTCAATCTGGATAATAACACAAAACAAATCATAAGGCTAGAGAAATCTATCGACAAATATTACAACAACACGCAACACTCAAACATGACGGAGGTTAAACGAGGAGAATCAATGTCCAAGAGAAAACGTGACATCTCGACGGATACATATTATTTAAAGTTGAAGTCGGAAGTTTACATACACCTTAGCCAAATACATTTATACTCAGTTTTTCACAATTCCTGACATTTAATTATAGTCTTAGGTCAGTTAGGATCACCACTTTATTTTAAGAATGTGAAATATTAGAATAATAGTAGAGAGAATGAATTCCACATTCCCAGTGGGTCAGAAGTTTACATACACTCAATTAGTATTTGGTAGCATTGCCTTTAAATTGTTTAACTTGGGTCAAACGTTTCGGGTAGCCTTCCACAAGCTTCCCACAATAAGTTGGGTGAATTTTGGCCCATTCCTCCTGACAGAGCAGGTGTAAAGTGGCTTGCGAAAGTATTCACCCCCCTTCGAATATTTCCTATTTTGTTGCCTTACAAATGAAAATAGATTTTTTTTAGGTTTGTATCATTTGATTTACACAACATGCCTACCACTTTGAAGATGCAAAATATTTTACAAACAAGAAATAAGACAAAACAACAGAAAACTTGAGCGTGCATTACTAGTCTGTCCTAAGGACAGATACTCCAATATCCACTGTGGAGCTTTGCAGCTCCTTCAGGGTTATCTTTGGTCTCTTTGTTGCCTCTCTGATTAATGCCCTCCTTGCCTGGTCCGTGAGTTTTGGTGGGCGGCCCTCTCTTGGCAGGTTTGTTGTGGTGCCATATTCTTTCAATTTTTTAATAATGGATTTAATGGGGCTCCGTGGCATGTTCAAAGTTTAGGATATTTCCTTATAACCCAACCCTAATTTGTACTTCTCCACAACTTTGACCCTGACCTGTTTGGAGAGCTCTTTGGTCATCATGATGCCACTTGCTTGGTGGTGCCCCTTGCTTAGTGGTGTTGCAGACTCTGGGGCCTTTCAGAACAGGTGTGTATATACTGAGATCATGTGACAGATCATGTGACACTTAGATTGCACACAGGCATACTTTATTTAACTAATTATGTGACTTCTGAAGGTAATTGGTTGCACCAGATCTTATTTAGGGGCTTCATAGCAAAGTGGGTGAATACATATGCACGCACCACTTTTCCGTAATTTATTTTTTAGAATTTTTTGAAACAAGTAATTTTTTTCATTTCACTTCACCAATTTGGACTATTTTGTGTATGTCCATTACATGAAATCAAAATCAAAATCCATTTAAATTTCAGGTTGTAATGCAACAAAATAGGAAAAATGCCAAGGGGGCTGAATACTTTTCCAAGGCACTGTAATGGAGTCAGGTTTGTAGGCCTCCTTGCTTGCACACGCTTTTTCAGTTCTGCCCACACATTTTCTATAGGACTGAGGTCAGGGCTTTGTGATGGCCACTCCAATACCTTGACTTTGTTGTCCTTAAGCCATTTTGCCACAACTTTGGAAGTATGCTTGGGGTCATTGTCCATTTGGAAGACCCATTTGCGACCAAACTTTAACTTCCTGACTGATGTCTTGATGTTGCTTCAATATATCCACATAATTTTCCTTCCTCATGATGCCATCTATTTTGTGAAGTGCACCATTCCCTCCGGCAGCAAAGCACCCCCGTGTTTCACGTTTGGGATGGTGTTCTTCGGCTTGCAAGCACCCCCTTTTTCCTCCAAACATAACGTTGGCAATTATGGCCAAACAGTTCTATTTTTGTATCATCAGACCAGAGGACATTTCTCCAAAAAGTGCAGTTTCAATCCGTAGTCTGGTTTTTTATGGTTTTGGAGCAGTGGCTTCTTCCTTGCTGAGCGGCGTTTCAGGTTATGTCGATATAGGACTTGTTTTACTGTGGATATAGATACTTTTGTACCTGTTTCTTCCAGCATCTTCACAAGGTCCTTTGCTGTTGTTCTGGGATTGATTTGCACTTTTCGCACCAAAGTATGTTCATCTCTAGGCGACAGAATGCGTCTCCTTCCTGAGCGGTATGACGGCTGCGTGGTCCCATGGTGTTTATACTTGCGTACTATTGTTTGTACAGATGAACGTGGTACCTTCAGGCATTTGGAAATTGAGAGAGAGAGAGAGAGAGAGAGAGAGAGAGTGCTCTGTTAAAGGCCCAGTGCCAATAATGACTCTGTCCCTCAGATAGAAGCCGCAGTGCCCCCTTCCCTGCCACGCACCACTCCCTGCTCATCCTTTACTGAAGCAAGTGCAATTTCCCCTGCAATCCAGCCTTTCCAGAGTGACAGTAACAGATGGACAGGTGTTCTCTTTATTGAGAAATCTGCCACAATTCTCGATTTTCACTCCACCACCTTGATTTTGATTGATGGCAAACTTAACAAACCACTTAGGAATTTCCCTGCTGCAAAGTTTGCTGTATTCTAGAGGCATACAAATAACAAAAATCCAACTCAAGAAAGTAAAAGGTCCTGGGACATATTTCCTTGTTTTTACATTTGCTGTGTTGCATAAGGTAATCCATATGTTTTCCTAGCCATGTCTGTCTATATTCATATGACCTCATCAAATGCATGTTAAGATTGAGGCAAACATCTGGCTCTGTTGACCTCCTGGGCTGTGAATAAATATACTGACACTTAAGAGTTTCATTTTCAATCTCATCCCTTTCATACCAGCAGGGAGGGAGGAGGAACAACCGTTCTCTCCAAAGAAGCAGCGTACTATTCAAACACAGTGTCGACACCGGGAAAGGTCCAGTGTCCCTTCACATGGGACTGAGGAAAGAAACCATTTTACCAATCCAAAAATATTCTCCCTGGGGAGACCATTACATTCAGCCTCTCTCGCCATGAGAGCAGCTAGATGAAAAACAGGGCTGGCTATTCAAGAGTGAGAAATGCTCTATGTTGGCTGTATTACACAAGAACAGACTGAGCTGTGGAATAACAATCCATTGGCTCTGCCTTGGATCAGCATTGATCAATGTTTACCTGAGGCTGTGTTCAATTTTACATTACTGCTTCAGCACAACTCTGTGCATTTGGGATATTTTACCACTGCGGGTTACCAATCAATCCTGTTAAAGATTCCGAACTCAAATCCCAAACTGTTCTATGTCTGTGTATATCTGTATTTCCCACTAATCTCAAGGTCTAAATGTCACGATCGTTGAGAGACGGGTCAGACCAAGGCGCAGCGTGGTATGCGTACATATTTATTAAATAGAATAAACACTTGACAAAAAAACAAAAGCAACATAACGTGACGTGACGTCCTATGGGCTATACTCACAACAAGCCTAACAGGAACACAAACACGAGTTAAGATCCCACGACAAAGGCAGGCAAAATGGCTGCCTAAGTATGATCCCCAATCAGAGACAACGATCGACAGCTGCCTCTGATTGGGAACCACACCCGGCCAACATAGATCTACACATACTAGATCATACACATAGATATACACATAGAAACTCACACCCTGACCAAACCAACGAGAAACAACAGGCATTTACAGGTCAGGGCATTACAGTACCCCCCAAAGGTTCGGACTCCGGCCGCAATACCTAACTTAAAAGGGGAGGGTCCGGGTGGGCATCTAGCCTTGGTGGCGGCTCCGGCTCCGGGCGTGACATCCTCTCCCTTACTGCCTCCCCGTTGCACCCCTGGTCTGGTCTGGACCGGACCTCGGCGCGATGCTTCCCCTCTCAGTCCTCCCACGATGCACCAAGCCCTGTCTGGACCCTGGTGTGGAGGCCCTGACCCTGGATAGGGGCCGACGTCTGGGCCTGGACTGGCAATCTCCCCGCGATGCACCAAGCCCTGTCTGGACCATGGTGTGGGAGGCCCCGACCCAGGAGAGGGGTTGACGTCTGGTTCTGGAGCCACTGACCGGAGCTGAATTGGACCCCGGTGGAGCGGACTGCTCTGCCTCTGGACTGAAGCAGCTGACCAGAGCTGGACTGGACCCCGATGGTGCGGACTGCTCTGGCACTGGATTGGTGCAGCTGACCGGAGCTGGACTGGGCACCGGTGGAGCGGACTGCTCTGGCACTGGAGTGGAGCAGCTGACCGGAGCTGGACTAGGCACCGGTGGAGCGGACTGCTCTGGCACTGGAGTGGAGCAGCTGACCGGAGCTGGACTGGACACTGGTGGAGCGGACTGCTCTGGCACCAGCCGTACCGGTCTGGGGACACGCACCACTGGTCTGGTGCGAGGAACAAACATGGGCCGCACCGGGCTGGGAACACGCACCACTGGTCTGGTGCGAGGAGCAGGCACGGGCCGTGCCGGACTGGAGACGCGCACCACTCATTTGGTGCGAGGAGCAGGCACGGGCTGTGCCGGACTGGGAACACGCACCACTGGTCTGGTGCGAGGAGCAGGTACGGGCCGTACCGGGCTGGTGACACGCACCACTGGTTTGGTGCGGGGAGCAGGTACGGGCCGTACCGGACTGGATACACGCACCACTGGTTTGGTGCGGGGAGCAGATACGGGGCGTACCGAGCTGGTGACACGCACCACTGGTTTGGTGCGAAGAGCAAGTACGGGCCGTACCGGACTGGATACACGCACCACTGGTTTGGTGCGGGGATTAGGTACGGGGCATACCGAGCTGGCGACACGCACCACTGGTTTGGTGCGAGGAGCAGGTACGGGCCGTACCAGACTGGATACACGCACCACTGGTTTGGTGCGGGGAGCAGGTACAGGGCGTACCGGGCTGGCGACACGCATTACTGGTTTGGTGCGGGGAGCAGGTACGGGCGTACCGGGCTGGCGACACGCACCACTGGTTTGGTGCGGGGAGCAGGTACGGGACTGTGGAGGCGTACTGGAGGTCTGGATTGTAAAGCTTGCACAACCCGTAATGGCTGGATGCCCACTTGTGCACGGCACGTGCGGGGCGCTGGCACAGGTCGCACTGGGCTGTGAACGCGCACTGGTGACACAGTGTGTAGGACTGGCGCAGGATATACTGGACCGTGGAGGCACACTGGAGACCAGGAGCGTTGCGCCGGCACAACCCGTCCTGGCTGGATGCCCACTTTCGCACGACACGTGCGGGGCGCTGGCACAGGACATACTGGGCTGTGAATGCGCACTGGCAACACAGTGCGTATCTCCTCATACCTAGGTTCCTCAATAAACACACGCTCCTTTTGTTGCCTGACCAGCTCCTCTCTCCGTGCCTCCACTATTTCCTTCTCCCTACGGGCCTCTTGCAGCTCCTCCTCTTTAAGGGAGCTCTCCTGCTCTATTCTCCCTATCAGCCCCCGTAATGTGGTGGCCTCCTCTCTTAAACTCTCGATCCGCAGGTCTTGGAGGACCTCTAAAATAGCGGCCTCCTCCTCTATTGTCAGCCCTTTCACGGCCTCCTGCTGCCTCGTCGTCCACCCCGTGTGCCCCCCCGATATTTTTTTATTGGGGCTGCTTCTCTGGCTTTCTTCGTGACTGAGTCCTTTTGAGTCTATGTTTCTCCTCTCCTGCCTGGGCCGCCTCCTTCGCCCAGGGTCCTCTACCAGCCAATATCTCCTCCCAAGTCCAAAATGTCTTTCCCACCTGTGTCCAGGGTGTCTACTGCTCCTGGGCACGCTGCTTGGTCTTTTGGTGGTGGGATCTTCTGTCACGATCGTTGAGAGACGGGTCAGACCAAGGCGCAGCGTGGTATGCGTACATAATTATTAAATAGAATAAACACTTGACAAAACAACAAAAGCAACATAACGTGACGTGAAGTCCTATGGGCTATACTCACAACAAGCCTAACAGGAACACAAACACGAGTCAAGATCCCACAACAAAGGTAGGCAAAATGGCTGCCTAAGTATGAACCCCAATCAGAGACAACGATCGACAGCTGCCTCTGATTGGGAACCACAGCCGACCAACATAGATCTACACATACTAGATCATACACATAGATATACAGTGGGGAAAAAAAGTATTTAGTCAGCCACCAATTGTGCAAGTTCTCCCACTTAAAAAGATGAGAGAGGCCTGTAATTTTCATCATAGGTACATGTCAACTATGACAGACAAATTGAGAAAAAAAATTCCAGAAAATCACATTGTAGGATTTTTTATGAATTTATTTGCAAATTATGGTGGAAAATAAGTATTTGGTCACCTACAAACAAGCAAGATTTCTGGCTCTCACAGACCTGTAACTTCTTCTTTAAGAGGCTCCTCTGTCCTCCACTCGTTACCTGTATTAATGGCACCTGTTTGAACTTGTTATCAGTATAAAAGACACCTGTCCACAACCTCAAACAGTCACACTCCAAACTCCACTATGGCCAAGACCAAAGAGCTGTCAAAGGACACCAGAAACAAAATTGTAGACCTGCACCAGGCTGGGAAGACTGAATCTGCAATAGGTAAGCAGCTTGGTTTGAAGAAAACAACTGTGGGAGCAATTCTTAGGAAATGGAAGACATACAAGACCACTGATAATCTCCCTCGATGTGGGGCTCCACGCAAGATCTCACCCCGTGGGGTCAAAATGATCACAAGAACGGTGAGCAAAAATCCCAGAACCACATGGGGGGACCTAGTGAATGACCTGCAGAGAGCCGGGACCAAAGTAACAAAGCCTACCATCAGTAACACACTACACCGCCAGGGACTGAAATCCTGCAGTGCCAGACGTGTCCCCCCTGCTTAAGCCAGTACATGTCCAGGCCCGTCTGAAGTTTGCTAGAGTGCATTTGGATGATCCAGAAGAGGATTGGGAGAATGTTATATGGTCAGATGAAACCAAAATATAACTTTTTGGTAAAAACTCAACTCGTCGTGTTTGGAGGACAAAGAATGCTGAGTTGCATCCAAAGAGCACCATACCTACTGTGAAGCATGGGGGTGGAAAATTCATGCTTTGGGGCTGTTTTCCTGCAAAGGGACCAGGACGACTGATCCGTGTAAAGGAAAGAATGAATGGGGCCATGTATCGTGAGATTTTGAGTGAAAACCTCCTTCCATCAGCAAGGGCATTGAAGATGAAACGTGGCTGGGTCTTTCAGCATGATAATGATCCCAAACACACCGCCCGGCAACGAAGGAGTGGCTTCGTAAGAAGCATTTCAAGGTCCTGGAGTGGCCTAGCCAGTCTCCAGATCTCAACCCCATAGAAAATATTTGGAGGGAGTTGAAAGTCCGTGTTGCCCAGCGACAGCCCCAAAACATCACTGCACTAGAGGAGATCTGCATGGAGGAATGGGCCAAAATACCAGCAACAGTGTGTGAAAACCTTGTGAACACTTACAGAAAACGTTTGACCTGTGTCATTGCCAACAAAGGGTATATAACAAAGTATTGAGAAACTTTTGTTATTGACCAAATACTTATTTTCCACCATAATTTGGAAATAAATTCATGAAAAATCCTACAATGGTGATTTTCTGGATTTTTTTTCTCATTTTGTCTGTCATAGTTGACGTGTACCTATGATGAAAATTACAGGCCTCTCTCATCTTTTTAAGTGGGAGAACTTGCACAATTGGTGGCTGACTAAATACTTTTTTTCCCCACTGTACACATAGAAACTCACACCCTGACCAAACCAACGAGAAACAACAGGCATTTACAGGTCAGGGCGTGACACTTAAAAACAATGAGATAACCGAAATGTGATGGAAAAGTGCACTGTCATAGAATAGGACATGATTGGAGAGCAAACTGTGCAGTAGAAATCAGGGTTGGGCTCAATTCGAATTGAAGGCAGTCAATTCAGGAAGTAAATTGAAATTCCAATTCAATGATTAAAAAAGGGGCATCTATTTTAAATGACTTCTCAATTAACTGAAAAGGAGAAGCTATTTATGTTAAAAAATATTACATTTTAGGATTTTAAATTCAAATCACTTCCTGAATTGACTGTCTTTAATTCGAATTGAGTCCAAACCTGGTAGAAATGTGCTGCAAGGTTAAAGGCAGATGGTGATGGGTCGAATGACAACTACATGAGACAAGAGCAATGAGCCCGAAGGATTTCGCCTACCCACAACCCAGTCAGTCCATGTGTAGGGTGGCCCAGCCCCCGAAGTGACACTTATCAACTGTTTGCAAGGATTCCTCTGTGTTGATCTTGCCAACCCCCATTCTGTCACATCTCTGGGTAGCAGAGGTTCTGTTGTCTTCACATCCTGTAGGTCTGATATCTGATTGGAAGTTAACAGACAGTAATGCTATTGGTCAACAACTCAGATTTAAAATCTAAACATGGTCAAATGGTTATAAAAGGAACGTTATGAGGTGGGATTATGGTTAATTGTTTAGTTAGCTATTTTCTGTAATTAGCTTGACATTAACTTGTAAATAATGATCTTGTTGTGCGTTTATTTTCCTGTAATAATGAACACAAATTAGTTAAAGTTAAGAAGTTGTCAGCTATATGAAATTGTCATTATTTGAACTGGCTAGAAACGAACCAAAACATTGTTTAGAAATTTGCTTTTCGTTGCGTGGTTTGCTAGATTGACATACTAAATTCATTTTTAAAAGACACCAGTTATGCTATTTTTGTCAGATGACAATAGAATGTTCATGATGTCACTGCGACAACTGTGTACAGACCAGCCTGTAATCTTTGGTTATTTACTACACTACCGTACTCACTCTGTTTAGCACATGGCCTAATGTGAATCCTTAAAGAGTTGGGTGGGGCTAAGGTTTAAGAGGGTGTGAACACTGTGGAATGGGTGTAGACAAAGAAGAGCTCTCCAGTAGATGTACCAAAACATTCAAGTTCCATTTAATGGGTTTACAAGTTTATCAACTTCCAAAGCACAATTACTTTCCCATTGTTCCTCAACTGTAGAGTATGACATACCATTTTCTAGCTCTGAGTCTCTACTTTTATCCAATGTAAAAAAAAAAATATTCAAATGTTGCTACATGAGACTGAATCGGGCCGGTCGGTCACATATAATATGCTATGATAAATATTACCACACTACACATGCATTTGGTTCGAACACGCCAAGTCTGGGACCAAAATACTCCTTAACAGCTTCTACTCCCAAGCCATAAGACTGCTGAACAGTTATTCAAATGGCTATTTGCATTGACCCCTTTATTTTATTCTTATTTATTTAAAACTCTTGCATAGGCTCGATGTACACTCACTGGACACTAACCACACACTAACACATACTACACTGACACTCCAACACACACACACACACACACACACACACACACACACACACACACACACAGTCTTGTATAACTGACCTTGTGGGGACACACAATTCAGTCCCATTCAAAGTCCTATTTTCCCTAACCCTTACCCTAACCCTAACCTTAACCCAAAAATCTAAATTTAACCCCAACCCTAACCCTAGCTCCTAACCCTAATCCTAAAACGGATCCTAGCTCCTAAACCTAATTCTAACCCTAACACTAATGCTGACCTTAACCCTAAACCCCCTAGAAATAGAATATAACCTTGTGGGTCAGTTGGACAAATGTTTGTTTGTTTGCTATTCTTGTGGGGACCAGAAGTATAGTTAAACATGTCCGCACTTTATGTTACGTTATGGTAGTCCATCGTATCCGATGATGACTTGCACTTCTGAGGTAACGGTGAAATCTTTGGTGACTGTATAGTCCAATCCGAGATCCACAAACTTTATTGCAGGTGGGGCATGTGCAGTCTGTGTTGGCGAGGGCAGGCATGGTTGTACGGTGCATTTGGAAAGTATTCAGAACCCTTGACTTTTTTACGTTACAGCCTTCTTCTAAAATTGATTCAATTGATTTTCTTCCTCATCAATCTACACAATACCCCATAATGACAAAGCAAAAATAGGTTTTTATAAATGTGTGCAAATTTATTTAAAAAAAGAAACAGAAATATCACATTTACATAAGTATTCAGACCCTTTACTCAGTACTTTGTTAAAGCACGTTTGGCAGTTATTACAGCCTCATATTTTCTTGGGTAAGACACTACAAGCTTGGCACATGTATTTGGGGAGTTTCTCCCATTCTTCTCTGCAGATCCTCTCAAGCTCTGTCAGGTTGAATGGTGAGCATCGCTGCACAGCTATTTTCAGGTCTCTCCAGAGATGTTCCATTGAGTTGAAGACCGGGCTCTGGCTGGGCCACTCAAGGACATTCAGAGACTTGTCCAGAAGCCACTCCTGCGTTGTCTTGGCTATGTGCTTAGGGCCGTTGTCCTGTTGGAAGCTGAACCTTCACCCCAGTCTGAGGTCCTGAGCGCTCTGGAGCAGGTTTTCATCAAGGATCTCTCTGTACTTTGCTCCGTTCATTTTTCCCTCGATCCCGACCATTCTCCCAGTCCCTGCCACTGAAAAACATCCCCACAGCATGATGCTGCCACCACCATGCTTCACCGTAGGGATGGTGCTAGGTTTCCTCCAGATTTGACGCAAGGCATTCAGGCCAAAGAGTTCAATCTTGGTTTCATCAGACAATAGAATCTTGTTTCTCGTAATAATATAATAATATTCCATTTAGCAGATGCTTTTATCCAAAGCGACTTAAAGTCATGTGTGCATACATTTTTACGTATGGGTGGTCCCGGGGATCGAACCCACTACCCTGGCGTTACAAGCGCCATGCTCTACCAATTGAGCTACAGAGGAGTCTGAGAGTCCTTTAGGTGCCTTTTGGCAAACTCCAAACAGGCTGTCATGTGCCTTTTACTGAGGAGTGGCTTCTGTCTGGCCACTCTACCATAAAGGCCTAATTGGTGGAGTGCTGTAAAGATGGTTGGCCTTCTGGAAGGCTCTCCCATCTCCAAAGAGGAACTCTAGAGCTCTGTCAGAGTGACCATCGGGTTCTTGGTCACCTCCCTGACCAAGGCCCTTCTCCCCCGATTGCTCAATTTGGCCGGGCGGCCAGCTCTAGGAGGAGTCTTGGTGGTTCCAAACTTCTTCCATTTAAGAATGATGGAGGCCACTGTGTTCTTGGGGACCTTTGATGAGGCAGAAATGTTTTGGTACCCTTCCCCAGATCTGTGCCTCAACACAATCCTGTCTCGGAGGTCTACAGACAATTCCTTCAACCTCAAGGTTTGGTTTTTGCTCTGACATGCACTGTCAACTGTGGGGCCTTATATAGACAGGTGTGTGCCTTTCCAAATCATGTCCAGTCAATTGAATTTACCACAGGTGGATTCCAATCAAGTTGTAGAAACATCTCAAGGATGATCAATGGAAACAGAATGCACCTGAGCTCAATTTTGAGTCTCATAGCAAAGGGTCTGAAAACTTATGTAAATAAGGTATCTGTTTTTTATTTTTAATACATTTGCAAAAAATTCTCAACCTGTTTTCGCTTTGTCATAATGGGCTATTGTGTGTAGATTGATGAGGAAAATATTTTATTTAATCAATTTTAGAATAAGGCTGTATGTGGAAAAAGTTAAGGGGTCTGAATACTTTCCGAATGCACTGTATGTCTCCTGAACTGGAACGGTTGGCAGCAGCTTCTTCCAGGTCTGTAGGTTTGATGTTGCACTTCTTCAGCAACGTTTTCAGCTGGTCCTTGTAGCGCTTCATCCGCCCCCCTGCAGACCGCCGGGCAAGATGTAGCTGGCCAGACAGGATCTTCCGCAGCAAGCGCTCCTTAGACATTCTACTGACATGCTCAAACCAGTGCAGTGTGTGTTGGGTGATCATGGCCTCCATACTCTTGCAGTTGGTCTTAGCAAGTATTTCTGTATGGGGCACACGGTCGCACCAGGTGGTTTTAGGGTGCGCTGCAGGCATCTTATGTGGAATTGCTCAAACTAATTGTTGTGGCGATTTTAAGTGACCCAGGCTTCACAGCTGTAAAGAAGTGTGGTGATGCAGAGAGCTTGATAGATGCGACTTTGGTGTAGAGGTGGAGATCCCTCTTTTGGAAGACCCTGCATCTGAGTTTTTTTAAGGCAGCTGATGCTTGCTTGATCCTCTTTTGAATTTCAAGGTTGATGCTTCAGTCCTCCGAGAGGATGCTGCCCAGGTATTTGAATGACGGGGCCTGGTAATTGACCGTAAATTAACATAAACACATTTAGCATCTCCTGGCTTCCACACATAGCCTACAAGCCACTGATGCAGACCTTTGGAACATCTATATTTTAAAAAGTCTAATAAATCCATGTAATATAGCCTACACCTTCACAATAAATCCATTATTTATTTTCGACAGGTCTAAAGAGACATGATATGAAGAGAATGTTGTCTATTTCAGAAGAACAGAATAGCATTCTCTGAGTTATCCTTATGTTAGGTCCTGATATGGCTATGCCATATGGCTGTGGGCTACACTCATTTAGCAGATAAGATTAGCTTAGAATTCGGTGGCATTATTTTATAGTATGAAGAACACAATTGAACAAAGCTGAATAAAATAGAAAGGATATCTTCTCCAAATGATTTGAGGGAGTGTGCAAATGCGGCTATTCTGTGTTGAGCGGTTAACAAAGAAACAGGTACTCCTATATGCTTAATTTAGAGTTATTTATGTAACTTTAGTTGTGATACAACTACAGCCCCCCTAAAAAAATCCTTGCCTTTTGCGGCCAGTGGCCGTTGTGCCCTTGGGCTGAATATAATCATTTTAATTCCCTTCTCCCTGCTGTGTGCTCCGAAGCACGTCTCACTCGCATGGCTCTCCGTCATGTGATCGGGTCTTTTTCACAGGCTACAAGTGAAGACAGACACATCCGGGATGCAACTGCGCACATCCTTATCCAATTTCAAGGTGCATATTGAAGATATTGGAAGAACTGTCCACATTTTATTTTTGTCAGCCAACAAGATGAGTAGGGCTAACGAACATCGAAAGCACTAGCCCATGTCAATCTACTATCCCCCATAGAACAAAAGTTGACCTATTCTGTGCAATAAATAAATATTCCAAATATAGTCTGGGACAGTTGTGGGATGTGAGAGATCCAAAATTAATACAACCACTAGCATCAAAAAAATATTTGTTACACAATGAAGCTGATGCAACAGATCAGAACGTTTAGCTTAAAATGTTGATGAACTATTAGGCTATTTCTTCACATTACAAGCGCAGCAATGCGCACATGGCAGTAGGCTATAAGCGCAAATGTTTAGCAGGAAAACAACATGATCAAAAGTGATCGAAAATGCGTTCATGTATGTAATGCTTCTATTATAAAGGTGCATTGTTATGGTGAAAATGATCTTCCCCAAAGTTGAAACGCATGCACTGCGTACAGTATGTATGCCAGTTAGGCTCTACACACGTTGTAAAACGAAATAATGTGCTTAATTTTAAGAAGTTATTTGGCTCTTTAGTTATGATACAAACCTTATCAAAACATATAGGCCTATTGGCTAGGCTACATGAGGTGTGCGACTATGATTTGAAAAAGTCGCAAAAAAAGGTATGCATTGTTTCTTGCCTCACAAGTGATAATATATAATTCACAAGTGATCGGCTAATATTGTCACCCATCAGACTATTCTTGATTTCATCTTTACATATATTAAATAAAATATGTGAAATTTGTTTTGATTTAGAATGGACCATTATCCTGCACCTGTCTCGAAACAGGGGCAGGGGGAAAAAATACATGTCATCTATGCACTTAAATAGCAAATGGAGGACACTTTTCCCATGGTTCATTTTCATTCCAGCCAGGAACACTACACTCTTGTTGTAAAGACAAGCGATGTGCTTAATATTAGGAAAGTTGAGATATAAACATATTAGGCCTAGCCTATAGAAAGCTAATGTGATCCTCCTCTTTATAATAGAAGCCATCACTCTGTTTTCTCACACAATTGCATAGCCTATAGAAATGTTGCGCAACATGAGCTCATGTGCTCTCATGAAGTGTTTGATTAGATTTTCGATCACATTTGCATTGATGTTAGAGTGATTAGAGGGACGATAGAGTGCTGAGTACCAGGCAGTTAGCAAGTTTGGTAGGCTACTAATGACCATCAGCAGCATCAGAGCTTGGAGAAGCCTAATCACCGTGACTAAACGGTCACAAGGAATTTGACTGCCTTCATGACTCGTGACCTGCCGGTAATACGGTCACCGTAACAGCCCTACTCCTGCCCACCTATGGCCACCCGAGCCATCATCCCATCATGGAACTGGCAGGATTTTGACAAATTTGTCTGGATAGCCAAATACATTTGAGTAGAATGGCCCATAGTAGTTCCCTGCTTACAGTGTCGAAGGCCTAGGAGAGGTCGAGAAAGGCCATGAAAAGGTCCTGATGTTGTTCACGGCACTTCTCCTGGAGTTGCCGTGCTGTGAATGTCATGTCACCTGTACTCCTGTTCTTTCTGAAGCCACATTGTGACTCTGTCAGGAGTTCCTCTTTGATGTTGTTCACCAGCCTGTGTAGCATCACCTTGGCCAGGACCTTGCCAGCAACAATCAGAAGGGATATCCCCGGCTGTTGCCGCAGATGGACTTGCCACCCTTGTTCTTATAGATGGTGACAATGTTTGCATCCCGGTCCCAAACCTCAGTGATGTACTGGTGGAATGTTCTGGTGCAGAAGTAACCTCCCTTCTTAAGTAAATATGTCTGGATGCTGTCAGCGCCAGGAGTCTTGTTGTTCTTGAGGGAACATATAGCTAATAACACCTCTTGGAAGTTTGGTGAATGGTTGAGGTCTTGAATGGGTGGACGGACAGGAAGTTCTTCCAGGATGGAGTGGACTGTAGGAGAGCGCTGATTGAGTAATCCTTCAAAGTGGTCAGCCCGACTCATCAGGATCTGGTTTTGGTACTTCAAGAGAGTCAGACCATCAGCTGTTTTCAGGGGGGTGACGGAGCAACTTCTAGGGCCATAGATAGCTTTAGCTGAGTTGAAGAAATTGTGCACGTCATTTTGTCGGCATACATTTGGATTTCCTGTGCCTTATTCGTCCACCATTCATTCTGCAGAGCACGCAGGGTTGTTTGCACTTCCTTGTGTGATGCACGCAGATGTGAGGCTGTTGAGAGTAGCTCTGTGCGCTTTGTGCATATTGTCCAGTAAGGTTGTAATGGTGTCTAAATTCTCATCGAACCAGTCCTGATGTTTTCTACCTCTGTAGCCAATGGAGTGGGCCGCTGCCTGATAGAGCACTGAGCTGATAGATGGCCACTTCTGGTCCATGGGGTCCTCTGCGCTCAGAAGAGGCTCAGTCTCCATCAGCCTTTCAGCAAGAGAGCGACGGAACTCGTTCCTTACTGCAGCTTTCACAGGCCGGGTACACTCTTACTGGACATTGAGGGGACGTATTTTCACCTGGAGTTTAGCCAGTGTCATACAGTGATCTGTCCAGCATTCTGCACCCCTCATGGCACGTGTCAGCAGGACGTCATTAGTGTCAGAACTTCTCACTATCACGTAGTCTATCAGGTGCCAGTTTTTGGAGCGTGGGTGCATCCATGATGTTTTATATTTGTTATTCTGCTGGAACAAGGTGTTAGTGATGATGAGATCATGCTCAGCACATAGAGTTAGCAGTCTCATGCCGTTCTCATTGACCTGGCCAACACCATGCCTACCCAGCACTCCGCTCTATCTCCTGTTGTTCTGTCCCACTTTAACGTTGAACTCACCCAGCAGAAAGATCTTGTCATTCCTGGGGATGCGGTGAAGGGCCATTTTTAGGCTGCTCGGTCAGCTGGGGTGAGCAGTGTGGCTCCTAAATAGGGCTGCTCGGTCACACAGGGGTCTGCCGAGAGCAGCTGCCACTCAAGTCCCAACTGCTGGTGACCATAATAGTCCTGTGCCACTGGTGTGCAGGGGTCTGATTAAGGGCTACCGGTGCATTCACTCCTGTCCCCGTCACCAGACACCCCAACGCCGCCAGAGTTTATTCCAGTTTCCGGTTGATGACTTCACCGAGGTCAGAAGTGGATACCTGCGCAAAGGAAGTTATTTAAAGTGCCACTGAGGGTGCGCAATCCCCAACAGCACTAGTTCACTGTAAGAAGGTGAATTCCAGTGGCAAGGGGGGAAACCCAGGACGACCAGTATCTTCCACAGCTGCAGGAGGCTGCCGGATCCCCAGTCTGTCAGTGTCTGCCTACCGCGCGCCGCCAGCACACAGCTTTTCTCTCAGGGTGTGCTCCCCTAGCCTTTGTTGTACCAGACTAACCCACAAGGCAGCGGGGCAGTGGTTGATGGCTGCCAGGGTGTGTCCATACAGAGGTGGGCTTGTACAGACGCTGGTTAACCCCTGCCGGTTATCCTGGAGTTTCAAGACAACCAGTTAACGTGTGCCGCCACAAGGAGGCCCGACAGGAGTCTTGGTTATGGAGAGGCTTTGTACCGGCAAGGGCTAGCCAGTGGCAGCGAGCTATAAGCGAGAGTATACAAGCATGGTAAGCGGGCATCCAACTTACCTCTACCTAGGAACTACTGCACTAGAGGCGTCACATGCACCCTGCAGTTGCCTGCCTACACACTCGTCCACACATACAAACACATACACATACACACAAGCACGCATATTGACGCCACACACATACATTCACATACACACAAGCACGCATATTGACGCCACACACATACATTCACATACACACAAGCACGCATATTGACGCCACACACATACATTCACATTCCTTCACACTCTTCACATAAGTTGCTGTGACTCTCTGTTTATTAACTATGCATAGTCACTTTACCCCTACCTACGTGTACATATTACTTAAATTACCTCGATTAACCCGTATCCCTGCAAATTGACCCGGTACCAGTACCCCTTTTATATAGCCTCATTATTGGTATTTTTGTTCCTTACTTTTTAAAAACTCTGCATTGTTGATTAAATTACCATTAAAAAAAGATGATAAAAATATCATCCCACTGGCTCAACTTTAACTGACACTGACTCAGCTCCTGCCGACTCAACTCCCAAAGACACAACTGCTTCTGACGCTGACAACAGTCCTGCGTTTCAACTCATCAGGCGTCTGCTCATTACAGTGCTTACACACAGGCTTCAGATATACCTGTCAACATCATGCTCACTTCACTTCATGTTGTACGCGTAATGAGGGAGAGCTCGGTTTGTTATTTTGGAATGTTTGTTGTTTTGAAAGTTTCTGAAAAAAAGTGTTCTATTGAAAAATTTGGTTACTAGCTAGCTACCTTTTAAAGTTTGATTCCGAGACGCGGTTGGCATCAGTTGCTGGGGCCACTGCTATCTGTCCAGGGATCCTGCCGAACCAAAGGTCTGAGGAGCTGTTTGGCGTAGCAGCTAGTCTAGCTGCTAGCTGCCTATCAAGCTAGCAGGGTTTCCTTGAGGGCTTGAACGCAGCCCGCAACACAGTTAGCCCTTTTGGCTGGGACCGCAGATTGTCCCGGGCTTGTGGCTGTCTAGATCCCTGCTGTTTGTTGCTCTTTCCATCTTCCCTGCAACTTGCCCTGTCTGGAACTGTGAGGAGTAACAGCGTAGCCTACATTGCTACCAAGACAAAGACCAAAACAGGTGAATGATCTTTTAAACAAAAATAGTTCTACAAGCAGTTGTTACAACAACAAGAAAATTGCTTTAAGTGTTGTGTCCAAATACTGGTCGAGTCCACTAATAAAATAATGGACGACCTGAGGTGCAGGATCTGAAGAACAGTTTGCATTTCTCCCAGGGTCAGTTCAATGAGTTTAAACAGGAGAACGGCAAGATGACAGCAATCTATAAGTGATTGAGAGAGGACATCAGTTCTGTATGTGAATCCATGATAACAATGACGGAGAAATCAGATTATCTCGAGGGACAATCAAGGCGGAACAACATTGTTGTGGACAGAATTTCCACATGAGACCTGGACGGATCTTGGAGAAACTGGACCACAGGATAATTTAAGATGGAGCGCCCACAGGACTGGAAAGTCAACCAGCAGCCCAGGTGACAGGCCCAGGCTGATAGTAGTCAAGTTCCTGAGGTTCAAGGACGAGTTAGCGGTTCTGGAAAGAGCCAAGAACTTGATTGGAAAATACATCTTCCTCAATGAAGACTATCCTTAAGCTGTGCGCCAGAAGAGGAAAAAACGCATCCCAGCCATGAAAGCTGCCAGAGCGTGTGGGGACATTGCTTACATCCATTGTCCACCCTCCCTCCCAAAAGCCTGGAAGGGATTAGCTTCAACCCTGCAGCGCACACACATACTTACACACACCAACTGATTAATGGACTGCTGAATGTTAGTTTTTTTATCTTGTTGTGTTTGTTCTTTTACATATTATGTCTATCTCTGATAAACTACCCAGGAAAGAGCTGAAAATAGCCCATATTAATATGTAGCCTTAGAAACAAGGTTCATGAAACGAATAACTTGCTAACACCAGAGAACATTCATATATTAGCCATTTCTGAGGCTCACTTAGATAATTCCTTTGATGATACAGCAGTTGCAATACAAGGATATAACATCTATAGAAGAGACAGGAATGCTTATGGGGGAGTTGTTGCTGTATATATTCAGAGCCATATCCCTGTAATGCTTATAGTGTTGTGGTTGCAGGTTCACCTGCTTCATCTAAACCCTATTATTTTAGGTGTTGCTATAGATGTAAAGTGTTGGTCCCATGTTTCATTAACTCAAATAAAAGTTCCCGAAATTTTCCATATGCACAAAAAGCGTATTTCTCTCAAATTTTGTTCACTAATTTGTTTACATCCTTGGTGGTGAACATTTATAATTTTCCAAGATAATCCATCCACCTGACAGGTGTGACATATCAAGAAGCTGATTTAACAGCATGATCATTACTAGGTGCACCTTGTGCTGGGGAAAATAAAAGGCCACTCTAAAATGTGCAGTTTTGTCAAAAAACACAATGCCACAGATGTCTCAAGTTTTGAGGGAAGGTGCAATTGTCATGTTGACTGCAGGAATGTCCACCAGAGCTGTTGCCAGAGAATTGAATGTTCATTTCTCTACCATAAGCAGCCTCCAACATTGTTTTAGAGAATTTGGCAGTACATCAAACCGGCCTCACAACCGCAGACCACATGCATGCCTTGGTGTGGGTGAGCTGTCAATGTTGTGAACAGAGTGCCCCATGGTGGCAGTGGGGTTATGGTATGGGCAGGCGTAAGCTATGGACAACAAACACAATTGCATTTTATCAATGGCAATTTCAATGCAGAGAGATACCGTGACGGGATCCTGAGGTCCGTTGTCGTGCCATTCATCCGCCACCATCACGTCATGTTTCAGCATGATAATGCACGGCCACATGTCGCAAGGATCTGTACACAATTCCTGGAAGCTGAAAATGTCCCAGTTCTTCCATGGCCTGCATACTCACCAGATATGTCACCAATTGGGCATGTTTGGGAGGCTCTGGATCGACGTGTACGACAGCATGTTCCAGTTCCCACCAATATCCAGAGGGACAACATTCCACAGGTCACAATTAACAGCCTGATACCCTCTATGCAAAGGAGATGTGTCGCGCTGCATGAGGCAAATGGTGGTCACACCAGATACTGACTGGTTTTCTGATCCACCCCCCTACTTTTTTTTAAAAGGTATCTGTGACCAACAGATGCATACAGTGGCTTGCGAAAGTATTCACCCCCCTTGGCATTTTTCCTATTTTCTTGCCTTACAACCTGGAATTAAAATTGATTTTTGGGGGGTTTGTATAATTTGATTTACACAACACGCCTACCACTTTGAAGATGCAAAATATTTTTTATTGTGAAACAAACAATAAATAAGACAGAAAAACAGACAAGTTGAGCGTGCATAACTATTCACCAGTCACTCACATGGGTGAGAAATTGTGACTATAATTGCATAATGGAACTGTATTTGATTTGTATGTGAACTTTATGTCCAATTACAAAAAAGAGGGGCTTTGCACTCCAGACTGGGACTCATCAAAGCCAACAGCAGGGCCAGGAGGGGTGAAAATGCTAGAGGCCTTCCAGCTACTGCAGACCTACTGTACTTCACCCACTGTTGGTCTGCCTACATCACCACCAGTATCTTGAGAGGGTTACCTGGGTCCTCAGATTCAGGGTTCTCAATGGCCACAAGGTTGGGGGGCAGCACCTCACTGTCACTGTCAGAATTTACAAAAATCTCCTGAATTTCTGCATTTCTGAGATGTCGCCTTTTGAAAGGCATTGCTAATGCTTCAGCTTAGCCCACTAGCTACATACAGAAACAACAACACTGAATGGTTCCAAGTGAGTGTCGGGGTGACGTGATTGGCTGCCGGTGTGGTGATACTGATGATTTATCTCCACAGATGGTTTGTTTACATAGCAGGTTAGGACCATTAACATGGCAGGTTAGGTGAATTAACGTAGGAGGTTAAGATAATTAGGTTAGGGTCAGGAAAAGGGATAGGCTTAGCTACAATGCTACAGTTGTCCCCAATGCGACCTCTAGATAGAGCTTTTGTAGGTCTAGCTACTCCAACTAGCCACAATGGTAGAAACGTAAACAAACCATCTGTGGCGGCAAATCATCAGTATCACAACACCGGCACGGGCCACTTGTATCAATTAATCACTATCAGAAAATGGTTTGTGTGGTAATCATTTATTTATTATTTTATTCACGTTTTCAAGTACTGTTGACAAATCATGAATTCCAATAATTGCATAGATTGTAATGGACACGTGTGTAAAATACTTTGAAGGTTGTACTGATTATGATGAGCTAATGCTAAGCAATTTGCCGGCTATGTGTGGAGCCATGTTTGTTGACATCATTCAAAGCATTCTTGGTGTCACGTAAACGTCTGTCATACCAAAGATGTTTTAGCAAAATGAGGTGAAGGGATGGTTCAGTCGTCTTTTGATTAAACTTCCAGAAATGAATGATGGGAAGTGAATGATGGTAGACGACACACCCCCTTCACCTTCAACATGCATCCTGCAAATAAACCCAACTCATCTTGTCACCTCTTCTTATCTTTGGTTGACGAAGAAAAACAAACTTGCCGCGTACAAACAACCCACCGTCAAATTACTTTGGACTTTTAGAAAAGTATTTTACTCAATTATTTCGATCACTGGTGAGCTCACCCGTGATGTGATGAATTGTAAATAGCAATTGGCTAATGCATGTTATGGTTTCTATCAGCCAAGATTTGGCTAAAAGTTAGCGCTAGGACAGCCTACATTTTCCGATTTGGATGAATATTGTGTTATGCTGTTGCTGCTTCTCTGAATGTCTGCATCCAAAAAGAAGCGGTTCACATTGAGGACAGTGTGTTCGTATGTGTCAAAGGGTTTCAACCTACCATCCTCATTTATTGATCGCATTTTTACTAACACTGTAAAACTTTGTTCTAAAGCTGTATCCGTACCCATTGGATGCAGTGATAGTGGCTATTTCCAGGAATGTCAAAGTTCCACTAAAATAGTGTTTAAGAGATCATACAAAATATTTTGCTGTGACTCTTATGCGGATGATGTAAAAAATATTTGTTGGTCTGATGTGATTAATAAGGAGCATCCAGACGCTGCACTTGATTAATTTATGAAATTACTTCTTCCAATTATTGATAAACATGCACCTGTTAAGAAACTGTTAGAACTGTTAAGGCTCCATGGATTGATAAGGAATTGAAAAACTGTATGGTTGAAAGAGATGGGGCAAAAGGAGTGTCTAATAAGTCTGGCTGCACGTCTGACTGGCTGACTTATTACTGCAACTTTAAGAAGAAGAAATTGTATTATGAAGCCAAGATCAATGATAGAAAGAATGATGGGAAAAAAACGTTGGAATACTTTAAATGAAATTATGAGCAGAAAGACACATTCTACTCCATCTTTCATCGAATTAGAAGGCTTATCCATTTCATGTTGCCAATTATTTGAATGATTACTTAATTGGCAAATTGGGCAAATTTAGGCAGGAAATGCCAACAACGAATAGTGAGCCATCGTATTCATGCATAAAAAAAACAAATAATGAAAAGCATTGTAAGTTATGATTTTGTAAAGTCAGTGTGGGAGAGGTGAAAACATTATTGTTATCGATCAATAATGACAAACCTCCTGGCATTGACGAAGATGGAAAGCTACTGAGGATGGGAGCTGACTCTATAGCCACTCCTATCTGTCATATCTTTAATGCTTGGATTAAAATGTTGTCCTTGTTGTGCGTCTGATTAAATCACCATGGAAGCATACCAGAGCTGCGGACATTTCTTTTTTCTTTGATACGTTCTTTTGTCCTGCACCTGATTAGTTGAATGTGCATATTTTCTCTTTTTTCTTTCAGCTTGCTGCCAGCTCTTAGCAAACTGTTGGAACAAATTGTGTTTAAACAAATACGATGTTATTTCTCTGTAAACAAATTAACAGACTTTCTGCATAATTATAGAGAAGGGCACTCAACATGTACTGCATTGACACAAATTACTGATGATCCTGTCAGGATGTATCACCGCCTGGTACGGCAACTGCACCGCCCGCAACCGCAGGGCTCTCCAGAGGGTGGTGCGGTCTGCCGAACGCATTACCGGGGGCAAACTACCCGCCCTACAGGACACCTACAGCACCCGATGTCACAGGAAGGCCAAAAAGATCATCAAGGACATCAACCTGTCACGATTCAGACAGACGACCAGAGGACCACAATTGCGTCACACCAGAAAGTTTATTAAACTTAAGGGAAAAGGGAAGTAGGGAGTGAATGAAGGCTCCAGGGGTAACAGGGATCCCGTCCAATGCGCTGGGTCTGTGCCCCCCCAGTGGCAGCGATGCGTCCTATGAAGCCGGTGGTGGGTGGTCCAGAAGTCCTGGGGGGGGGGAGACACAGACACAACAGGGCGGAATGAAACCAGGCAGCAGTACAGTTCAAGGGAAATCCAAAATACGTAGTAGCAAGGCAGAAGGCTGGTCAGAGTTACCGGGATTGAAGAGTAGTCAGGAGTCGTAATGGCAGAAGCAGGTCTGGATCTCCTGAGGCAGAAGAGTATCCAAAAAACAGGCAGGTCCGGGGTCACAAAACCAGGGTGAGCCAGAAGCGCGAGCAAACAGGTTCCGGGTGTGAGCTTTGCAGACGATCTGACACCGGAGAGCTGAAAGACAGGGCCTTAAATACTGGGAGAGGTTAGTGGGTAATGCAGCGCAGCTGGCAGAGTAATTAGAGCCGAGCAGAGCAGGGACAGGTGGAGCTAGTTAGGCTGAGTAGAGAGAGGGAGGTGAGCAGAGTGGAAGATAGTGGAAACAAATTAAGGTGGTAACCCGGTGGAGTGAGAGGGCTCATGACAGAACCCCCCCCAAGGGACGGCCCCAGAAGTCCCAAGAGCAACACCACGCCGGGCGGGAGGAGGGGAGCCGGAGGAGGGCTAGAACTCCTCCGAACGGTCCGAGTGAACGTCCTCATCCTCGGAGGAAGCCGGAGGGCCGTGGTCGGGGAGATGGGACAGGTCCCGAGACAGGATCAGGCACAGGACAGGAAGCCGAGCGGGCCGGACGGTTAGGGACCCCTCTGGGGCGGCCCCTACGGATTGCAGGTTGATCAGGATGCCGTTGGTGGAAAGCGGTGATGAGAGTCCTATCCACAATCCGACTAGCTGGCACCCAGGTCCTTTCCTCAGGTCCATAGCCCTCCCAGTCAATGAGGTACTGGAGACCCCTACCCCTCCGTCTGGACCGAAGCAGGCGGCGGACGGTGTAAACCAGACCACCATCGACGAGCCGTGGAGGAGGAGGACCAGGCGCAGCAGGGACCAGCGGACTCTCATGGATGGGCTTAATCTTAGACACATGGAAAGTGGGGTGCACCCTCAGGGAATTAGGCAGTTGGAGCCGGACAGCAGTTGGGCTAATCACTCTTATGATAGGGAATGGGCCAATGAACCGAGGTGCCAGCTTCTGCGACTCCACCCTGAGTGGCAGGTTCTTCGATGACAACCACACCCTTTGACCAACATGGTAGGTGGGAGCAGGAATTCTCCGACGGTTGGCCCCGGTAGTGTAGCTGGCAACGGACCTGAGGAGTGTGGCTCGGGCTTGTGACCAGGTGCGGCGACATCGACGGGCAAAAGCAAGTGCAGATGGGCAAGTAACCTCCTCCTCCTGGCTGGCAAATAGAGGAGGCTGGTATCCATAAACACATTGGAAAGGGGACATACCGATGGCAGAGCAGGTCAGAGAATTGTGTGCGTACTCCACCCATGTCAATTGCTGCGACCAGGAGTGGGGGTTGCGTGAAGTCATGCATCGCAGCGCCTTCTCGAGCTCCTGATTAGCCCGCTCTGACTGCCCATTGGATTGGGGATGGAATCCGGAAGTCAGACTGACTGTGGCTCCCAGCAGGTGACAGAACTCCTTCCAAAAAGCGGAGGAGAATTGTGGACCACGGTCAGAAACAACATCCCTTGGCAGTCCGTGGATCCGGAAGACGTGTTCCAGGACCACCTGGGCGGTCTCCTTGGCGGTTGGGAGCTTGGGGAGGGGAATGAAGTGTGCCATCTTGCTGAAACGGTCAACGATGGTGAGAATGACGGTCATGCCACTTGAAGGGGGGCAGCCCCGTGACAAAGTCAAGGGCGATGTGAGACCAGGGACGTCTGGGCACAGGCAGGGGCTGCAGCAATCCGGCAGGGGGCTGGCAGGACGACTTGTGTTGGTTGCAGATGGGGCAGGCTTGGACGAATTCCCGTACATCCTTCCTCAGAGAGGGCCACCAGAACCTCTGGGCGAGCAGGTTGTAAGTGCGGGTGGAGCCAGGGTGACAAGCTAGGCGGGAGTCATGTCCCCACTGAATGACCTGGGACCTCAGGTCTTGGGGGACAAAAAGGCGGTCAGCTGGGCAAGTGCTGGGACCTGGCTGGTTACGGAGAGCCTCCAGCACCTGTTCCTCAACAGCCCAGGTCAGAGCTGCAACGATGCAGGGACTTGGCAGAATCGACACAGGGTCCTTGGAGGGGGTGTCATCCTTCTGGAATTGACGGGAGAGGGCGTCTGGCTTGGTGTTGCGTGATCCAGGCCGGTATGACAGAGTGAAATTAAACCTGGTGAAGAACAGGGCCCAGCGGGACTGCCTGGAGTTCAACCGTTTGGCCGTGCGGATGTACTCCAAGTTCTTATGATCGGTCCAAACGAGAAATGGAATGGTGGACCCCTCCAGCCAGTGACGCCACTCCTCCAAGGCAAGCTTCACAGCCAGCAGCTCACGGTTCCCTATGTCGTAATTGCACTCAGAGGGGGACAACCGACGTGAGAAAAAGGCACAGGGATGGAGCTTCCTATCCTCCGCAGCCCACTGAGAAATCACAGCCCCAACTCCCACATCCGAGGCGTCCACCTCCACAATGAATTGCCGGTCCACATCAGGCATCTGGAGGATGGGAGCGGAGGTGAACCTCACCTTGAGGGTACTGAAGGCTTTGTCGGCTGCTGGGGTCCAGGTGAAGGGTTGCTTGGTGCTGGTTAGAGCAGTGAGAGGGGCAGCAACGGTACTGTAGTTCCGGATAAACTTCCTATAGAAGTTAGCAAACCCCAGAAACTGTTGCAGCTTCTTTCTGTTCTCCGGAACAGGCCATGAAGTGACTGCTGATACTTTGGCAGGATCCATTTGGATACTTCCTTCTGCCACTATGTACCCCAGGAAGGCCACTGTCTTGACGTGAAACTCACATTTCTCTGCCTTGGCGTAGAGGGAATTCTCCAGAAGACGATGAAGGACTTGCTGGACATGGCGGGTGTGTTCAGACAGGTTTCTGGAGTAAATTAAGATGTCATCCAGGTAAACGAAGACAAACTTGTTTAACATGTCCCGCAGTACATCATTCACTAGAGCCTGGAACACAGCCGGAGCATTGGTGAGGCCAAAAGGCATAACCAGATACTCGTAGTGGCCTGTTGGTGTATTGAATGCGGTTTTCCATTCATCTCCCTCCCGGATCCGCACTAGGTGGTAAGCGTTTCTGAGATCCAACTTGGTAAAAACAGTGGCTCCCTGGAGCAACTCAAAAGCAGAGGTGAGCAGAGGCAGAGGGTAACGGTTCTTCACTGTGATGTCGTTGAGTCCCCTGTAGTCGATGCAGGGGCGAAGAGATCCGTCCTTCTTCCCCACAAAGAAGAAGCCAGCACCAGCAGGAGATGAAGATGAACGGATTAATCCTGCGGACAGAGAGCCATTGATGTAGTCCTCCATGGACTTTCTTTCAGGAGCAGACAACGAATAAAGACGACCCCTTGGAGGAGCTGTTCCAGGGAGGAGGTCGATGGCACAGTCGTACGGTCGGTGAGGGGGCAGAGATGTGGCTCTTGCTTTGTTAAACACCTCTCTGAGACCGTGGTAGCATTCTGGGACATTGGAGAGGTCAGGAGCGGAGTTAGTAGGTACTGGCCGAGGGGGTAGTGCGGCAGCAAGCAGGCAGGTTCGGTGGCAGTCCTCTCCCCACTCCCTGATCACCCCGGTCACCCAGTCGAGCTGAGGGTTGTGCCGGGCGGAGCCATGGGTAACCCAGGATGAGGGGTTGGCCTGGAGAGGGGGAGCAGGTGAAACTGGATAGTTTCTTGATGGTTTCCGGACAGACCCATCGAGACCGGGGCCGTGACATGAGTGACCGATCCGAGTAAGTGTCCGTCCAGTGCCCGGGCAGGAATAGGAGGTGTCAAACGGAGGTTCTCCAGTCCCAGTTGGCGTGCCAGCTTGATGTCCATTATGTTGGCTTCGGCGCCAGAATCCACCAGAGCAGCCAGGGTGTGAGTTGAGTCAGAGAGGCGGAGGTGAACTTGCAGCAGGGGTTTGCGGTCGGAGGACTGGATGGTCATTGAACTCAACCGGACTCCCCCTACGCCCGGTGAGCTTCGGCCCTTTAAAGGGCAGGTTACCACACGATGTCCATCACCTCCACAATAGAGGCAGAGGTTTGAGGTGAAGCGGCGCTGGCGCTCTGCAGGAGTGAGGGAGGCTCGCCCAATCTCCATAGGCTCAGACTGATCAAGCTGACCTGGGTGAGTGGCAGTAGATGACAGGAACCCAGTCGGATCTCTCCGAATGCCGGTAGTAGGTGGACCTTGGCGCCCCCTCTCACGACGACGGGTCTGTATCCTTCTGTCGATCCTGACAGTCAGTGCGATGGCTTCATCAAGAGTGGAAGGCAGTTCATGGGAGACCAACTCGTCCTTGATATAGTCAGCCAAACTATGGAAGAACGCGTCCACCAACGATGGTGTGTTCCAAGAACTTCGTCTAGCCAGGGTTCGGAAGTCGATGGAATGGTCTGCGACTGTACGTCTGCCTTGTCGAATACTGAACAGTTCACGAGACGCCTCTGCGGTGGGTGAATCCAGGTCAAACACCTTCAGCATCTCCTCAGCAAACAGGTCGAAGGTTGCACATGCGGGGGGTTTGACGTTCGAACTCTGCTGTTCCCCAGAGTCGAGCTCGGCCCGTCAGGTGAGTGATGGCATACCCAACTTTAGCCCCTCCGTGGCGAAGGTCCTTGGCTGCAAGGAGAACTGAAGTCGGCAGCTAGTCAGGAATGGCCGGACCTGGGTTGAATCGCCGTTGAACCGCTCGGGGTTTCCAATCTTGGGTTCGGAGCAGCGGCTGCAATGACCGGGGCAGGTAACTCGGGGGCTGGGCTGGTGGGCAGACTGGCTGGGGTAAGGTTGGTGAGGAGTTGAATGATCATGGCGAGTTGTTGTTGCTGCTGCTGGAACTGCTGCTCATGCTCATCGGTTTCCATGTCGGGGAAAGTGTGCGCTGAGTCCATAATGGTCAGATCGTACTGTCACGATTCAGACAGACGACCAGAGGACCACAATTGCGTCACACCAGAAAGTTTATTAAACTTAAGGGAAAAGGGAAGTAGGGAGTGAATGAAGGCTCCAGGGGTAACAGGGATCCCGTCCAATGCGCTGGGTCTGTGCCCCCCCAGTGGCAGCGATGCGTCCTATGAAGCCGGTGGTGGGTGGTCCAGAAGTCCTGGGGGGAGACACAGACACAACAGGGCGGAATGAAACCAGGCAGCAGTACAGTTCAAGGGAAATCCAAAATACGTAGTAGCAAGGCAGAAGGCTGGTCAGAGTTACCGGGATTGAAGAGTAGTCAGGAGTCGTAATGGCAGAAGCAGGTCTGGATCTCCTGAGGCAGAAGAGTATCCAAAAAACAGGCAGGTCCGGGGGTCACAAAACCAGGGTGAGCCAGAAGCGCGAGCAAACAGGTTCCGGGTGTGAGCTTTGCAGACGATCTGACACCGGAGAGCTGAAAGACAGGGCCTTAAATACTGGGAGAGGTTAGTGGGTAATGCAGCGCAGCTGGCAGAGTAATTAGAGCCGAGCAGAGCAGGGACAGGTGGAGCTAGTTAGGCTGAGTAGAGAGAGGGAGGTGAGCAGAGTGGAAGATAGTGGAAACAAATTAAGGTGGTAACCCGGTGGAGTGAGAGGGCTCATGACACAACCACCGGAGCCACTGCCTGCGCACCCCGCTATCATCCAGAAGGCAAGGTCAGTACAGGTGCATCAAAGCTGGGACCGAGAGACTGAAAAACAGCTTCTATCTCAAGGCCATCAGACTGTTAAATAGCCATCACTGGCACATTAGAGGCTGCTGCTGCCTATAGAAATCACTGGCCACTTTAAGAAATGGAACACTAGTCACTTTAATAATGTTTATATATCTTGTATTACTCATCTCATATGTATATACTGTATTCTATAATATTCTACTGTATCTTACAGTTTACATTACATTTTAGTCATTTAGCAGATGCTCTTATCCAGAGCGGCTTACAGTTAGTGAATGCATACATGTTTTTTTTTTTGTTTTTTTTTTTCATACTGGCCCCCCGTGGGAAACGAACCCACATCCCTGCCGGCCAAACCCTCCCCTACCTTGGACGACGCTGGACCAATTGTGCGTTGCCCATGGGTCTCCCGGTCGCGGCCAGCTGCGACAGATTATGGACTCGAACCAGGATCTCTAGTGGCACAGCTAGCACTGTGATGCAGTGCCTT
This sequence comes from Coregonus clupeaformis, assembly GCF_020615455.1. Taxonomy (NCBI): domain Eukaryota; kingdom Metazoa; phylum Chordata; class Actinopteri; order Salmoniformes; family Salmonidae; genus Coregonus; species Coregonus clupeaformis. The sequence goes on from NC_059194.1 coordinate 36,442,118, forward strand.
AGACCACTGCGTCACTCGGGAGTCAAGTCTTAGTCCATGCCACTCTGCAAGGGGCACCATGAAGACCAAGGAGCACTCCAAACATGTCAGGGACAAAGTTGTGGAGAAGTACAGATCAGGATTGGGTTATAAAAAATATCAGAAACTTTGAACATCCAACGGAGCACCATTAAATCCATTCTAAAAAATTTAAAGAATATGGCACCACAACAAACCTGTCAAGAGAGGGCCGCCCACCAAAACTAATGGACCAGGCAAGGAGGGCATTAATCAGAGAGGCATCAAAGAGACCAAACATAACCCTGAAGGAGCTGCAAAGCTCCACAGCGGAGATTGGAGTATCTGTCCATAGAACTACTTTAAGCAGTACACTCCACAGAGCTGGGCTTTACGGAAGAGTGGCCAGAAAAAAGCCATTGATTAAAGAAAAAAATATGCAAACACGTTTGGTGTTCACCAAAAGGCATGTGGGAGACTCCCCAAACATATGGAAGAAGGTACTCTGGTCAGATGACACTAAAATTGAGCTTTTGGGCAATCAAGGAAAACGCTATGTCTGGCGCAAACCCAACACCTCTCATCACCCCGAGAACACAAACCCCATGCATGGTGGTGGCAGCATCATGCTGTGGGGTTATTTTTCATCGGCAGGGAATTGAATGAATGATGGATGGCGCTAAATATAGGGAAATCCTTGAGGGAAACCTGTTTCATTCTTCCAGAGATTTGAGACTGGGACGGAGGTTCACCTTCCAGCAGGACAATGACCCTAAGCATACTGCTAAAGTGACACTCGAGTGGTTTAAGGGGAAACATTTAAGTGTCTTGGAATAGCCTAGTCAAAGCCCAGACCTCAATCCAATTGAAAATCTGTGGTATGACTTAAAGATTGCAGTACACCAGCAGAACCCATCCAACTTGAAGGAGCTGGAGCAGTTTTGCCTTGAAGAATGGCCAAAAATCCCAGTGGCTAGATGTGCCAAGCTTGTAGAGACATACCCCAAGAGACTTGCAGCTGTAATTGCTGCAAAAGGTTGCTCTACAAATTATTGACTTTGGGGGGGTGAATGCTCAAGTTTTCTTTTTTTGGGTCTTATTTCTTGTTTGTTTCACAAAAAAAAATATTTTGCATCTTCAAAGTGGTAGGCATGTTGTGCAAATGAAATGATACAAACCACCAAAAAATCTATTTTAATTCCAGGTTGTAAGGCAAGAAAATAAGAAAAATGCTAAGGGGGTGAAACCTTTTGCAAGCCACTGTATGTTGTGAAATTGTTAGATATTACTTGGTATATATTACTGCACTGTCGGGGCTACATGCGCAAGCATTTCATTACACCCGCAATAACAACTGCTAAACACGTGTATGTGACAAATAAAATGTGATTTGATTTGATTGGTTGAACGAAATTGATAAGAAGAAGATTGTGGGAGCTGTACTGTTAAATTTCAGTGTAGCCTTTGATATAATTGACCATAACCTAATGTTGAGAGAACTTACAGGTACAGTTCCAGTCAAAAGTTTGGACACACCTACTCATTCAAGGGTTTTTCTTTATTTTTACTATTTTCTACATTGTAGAATAATAGTGAAGACATCAAAACTATGAAATAACACATATGGAATCATATAGTAACCAAAAAAGTTATATTTTATATTTGAGATTCTTCAAATAGCCACCCTTTGCCTTGATGACAGCTTTGCACACTCTTGGCATTCTCTCAACCAGCTTCACCTGGAATGCTATTCCAACAGTCTTGAAGGAGTTCCCACATATGCTGAGCACTTATTGGTTGTTTTTCCTTCGCTCTGCGGTCCGACTCATGCCAAACCATCTCAATTGGGGATTATGGAGGCCAGGTCATCTGATGCAGCACTCCATCACTCTCCTTCTTGGTAAAATTGCCCCTACACAGCCTGGAGGTGTGTTGGGTCATTGTCATGTTGAAAAACAAATGATAGTCCCACTAAGCCCAAACCAGATGGGATGGCGTAGAATGCTGTGGTAGCCATGCTGGTTAAGTGTGCCTTGAATTCTAAATAAATCACAGACAATGTCACCAGCAAAGCACCCCCACACCATAACGCCTCCTCCTCCATGCTTTACGGAGGGAACTACACATGCGGAGATCATCCATTCACCCACATCGCGTCTCACAAAGACACGGTGGTTGGAACCAAAAATCTCAAATTTGGACTCCAGACCAAAGGACAATTTCCACTGGTCTAATGTCCATTGCTAATTTTTCTTGGCCCAAGCAGGTCTCTTCTTCTTATTGGTGTCCTTTAGTAGTGGTTTCTTTGCAGCAATTCGACCATAAAGGCCTGAATCAAACAGTCCCCTCTGAACAGTTGATGTTGAGATGTGTCTGTGACTTGAACTCTGTGAAGCATTTATTTGGGCTGCAATTTCTGAGTCTGGTAACTCTAATGAACTTATCCTCTGCAGCAGGACATGCAGGGATCTTTTTAAAGACCACCCCACTGGCTACCGTGGCAATGGAACAGTTGTATAGGACTTTGATAGCACAGACAACAAGGTGTATTTCACAGAATGCCTCTGCACCAGGGGTTGGAACCGGTTCAGAGAACCGAACTGAAAACATTTTTGGAGGAAAATAATCTGAACTGAGAAGGAAAGTGATCAATACTGTTCCGGAACAGAACCCTCACACTGTCACAACGTATTCCATTGTCTGCCTGCCAGCTGAAAATCTTTGCCAGTGTCCGTGCATGTGTAGGCTACCTTCCCCTTCCCCTCTGAAGCATAGGCTACTGTAGCGTACTGACGTTACAAGCATGATTCAGAAATTAGGGAGGGAGATTTTTTATTAGAAAAGAATGGATTCACTTTTTCAATGCTAATTAGGGATTCTATATTTATCACGTTTCACATTAGATTCAGTAACTAATGCTGGTGCCGCTCTGCACACACAAGCTTGTTAGCTAGCTAGCTAGCTCTGGTCCAACATTAAGCCAACTCTTGGAAGTTCAAGGACATTCAAAGTTCATTCATAGAAGCCGCTCCTCCATAGTTCAAATTCTGTGGGCCTAATTCAGATAATGCATTTCATACAAGATACCCAGCGCTTCGAGCCAAGCTTCCTCCTCCACCCTCTCACACTCTCTCTCCACATGCAAAATTTCAGTCGCATCCCGTGCCCTATACTTGCGTGTCCAATACATGTAAACAACAGCTTTCCCACTCCATAGCAAGCTGCTCTATCCGCACTGATTGGTGAACCAATTTAATGTCGAGCTAAATAAAATCTAAAACATTTCAGAGGTTTAGCAGAGAGCAACGATATAAACCATCACTTTTGGGGAGTTCGAACCGGTTCAGAACTTTATTTTGCTGGTCGGAAAAGTGTAACGGAACAAAAATAAATAATGGTTCTGTTCAGAACAAAACGATTTGAAAATAATTAAGTTCCAATTTCACACCTGCCTTCGCTTTGGCTCCTCCTCCTGTCCAGCTCAGGCATTCGGTGTCACCGGCCTTCTAGCTGCTATCGAACCTGCTGCTGGAAAACGCCTTTCACTCATCAACCCCGGACTTGTCTCATCATCATTACACACACCTGGTTCCAATCCCCACTCTATCACTGTATATACAGTACTCCCTCTGTCATTTGTCTTTGTCGGTCATTGTAATTGTTGCTTGTTTTCCTGAGAGGAATCTCTCCTACTATTTCCTGAGTACTGTATATTTAGCACCGTGGGTTTCGTCTCGCTTTAAGCTATGGTGCGCTAATAAATTCAGTAGTTCTAAATCTGCGACTGCTTCCTGCCTACTCCTCTCTATACCTGTGACATCCAACCCCTGCTCAGCACTTCTGAAGACATTGACGAATAACAACGTCATTGCATTGGCATTCTCTGCAATACCACCACCACCCAAAAATGTTTTTTCAGCTATATAGTATATCACGTCTCATCAATTACTCTGCCTATTGTAATTCTGCTGCTTGTAACAAACCTTTAACAAAAACATTTGTTCAGTTCATTTTTAGTTTGTCATGTCAAATCTTTACTGTTCACCCTTACAGTCCCGGGGTTTAGATTTTGTTTTTTGGGTACTAGTGTCTAATGTACCACCTATGATCTCATAGGACAACTGATGCATTTCCACTTGTACAACTGGTAGGTCTAATACAGCCATTATCATATAATTTACCCCAAAAGGGTATAGTATGGCTAAGGGTTCAATTAGGGTTTGGGATAGAGAATAAAGAACAACATACCCAATACAGTTACAGTGAGGGAAAAAAGTATTTGATCCTCTGCTGATTTTGTACATTTGCCTACTGACAAATAAATGATCAGTCTATCATTTTAATGGTAGGTTTATTTGAACAGTGAGAGACATAATAACAACAAAAAAATCCAGAGAAAAGCATGTCAAAAATGTTATACATTGATTTGCATTTTAATGAGGGAAATAAGTATTTGACCCCCTCTCAATCAGAAAGAATTCTGGCTCCCAGGTATCTTTTATACAGGTAACGAGCTGAGATTAGGAGCACACTCTTAAAGGAGTACTCCTAATCTCAGTTTGTTACCTGTATAAAAGACACCTGTCCACAGAAGCAATCAATCAATCAGATTCCAAACTCTCCACCATGGCCAAGACCAAAGAGCTCTCCAAGGATGTCAGGGACAAGATTGTAGACCTACACGGGAGGATCTTGTCAATGATCTCAAAGCAGCTGGGACCATAGTCACCAAGAAAACAATTGGTAACACCCTACGCCGTGAAGGACTGAAATCCTGCAGTGCCCACAAGGTCCCCCTGGTCAAGAAAGCACATATACAGGCCCGTCTGAAGTTTGCCAATGAACATCTGAATGATTCAGAGGAGAACTGGGTAAAAGTGTTGTGGTCAGATGAGACCAAAATCGAGCTCTTTGGCATCAACTCAACTCGCCGTGTTTGGAGGAGGAGGAATGCTGCCTATGACCCCAAGAACACCATCCCCACCGTCAAACATGGAGGTGGAAACCTTATGCTTTGGGGGTGTTTTTCTGCTAAGGGACAGGACAACTTCACCGCATCAAAGGGACGATGGACAGGGCCATGTACCGTCAAATCTTGGGTGAGAACCTCCTTCTCTCAGCCAGGGCATTGAAAATGGGTCGTGGATGGGTATTCCAGCATGACAATGACCCAAAACACATGGCCAAGGCAACAAAGGAGTGGCTCGAGAATAAGCACATTAAGGTCCTGGAGTGGCCTAGCCAGTCTCCAGACCTTAATCCCATATAAAATCTGTGGAGGGAGCTGAAGGTTCGAGTTGCCAAACGTCAGCCTCGAAACCTTAATGACTTGGACAAAATCCCTCCTGAGATGTGTGCAAACCTGGTGGCCAACTACAAGAAACGTCTCACCTCTGTGATTGCCAACAAGGGTTTTGCCACCAAGTATTAAGTCATGTTTTGCAGAGGGGTCAAATACTTATTTCCCTCATTAAAATGCAAATCAATTTATAACATTTTTGACATGCGTTTTTCTGGATTTTTTTGTTGTTATTCTGTCTCTCACTGTTCAAATAAACCTACCATTAAAATTATAGACTGATCATGTCTTTGTCAGTGGGCAAACGTACAAAATCAGTAGGGGATCAAATACTTGTTTCCCTCACTGTAGCTAATGTCATTGACTGTCCATTTTACTCTTTCAGACAATGACCACTGAACATTTTCCTACAGCCTCATCTATTTTCCATCTTCCTATGAAAACAATGAAATGAGAGCATTATAAGGGCAGTCAAAATATGGACAATGTCAACTTATGAATATAATTTCTACTATATATAATTTCAAATACAGGTGAAAAGGTCAGTTAAGTTCATTCCAAATATTCTGGTACTTTGTTTCACAATGTTACCCATTCTGTTCTTACTCTTTACGTTTAGATTACCAAAACATCAGATCATATAGAATGTTAACATGGATTCAATGAATGATCATGTTTGCAGTAACTGGAAAAAGTTAGTGAAACCAAGGAAAAAATAAGTAACTGCCATCACTCAAAATAAAATAAAATAAAATAAAATTGTATTGGTCACATGCGCCGAATACAACAGGTGCAGACATCACAGTGAAATGCTTACTTACAGCCCTTGACCAACAGTGCATTTATTAAAATAAAAATTAAAATTAAAAATTAAAACAACATCAAAAAAAGTGTTGAGAAAAAAAAGAGCACAAGTAAAATAAAATAACAGTAGGGAGGCTATATATACAGGGGGGTACCGGTGCAGAGTCAATGTGCGGGGGCACCGGCTAGTTGAGGTAGTTGAAGTAATATGTACATGTGGGTAGAGTTGTCCATTACTGCCTTTAACCTTAGTTTCACAGAGCTTGGGGCTGCAGTTACAACAGTTTAACTTGGTATTATTTATTGTTGTTTGCTGATACAAGTATCAAACCATATAACAACAATGACAGCCACATACAAATACATCTATGAACACAAGTTTGTGTAAAAAATGTATCATAATTGAAAAGTATTCCAGTGGGTGTACCAAGCAAGAAGGCAGCAAGTGCCATCTAGGGTCAAAGGTCATGCCAGTGTTGAGGGTCATTATGAATAAAAAATTACCTCATAGTAAGACAACAGATAACCACATCGCCAATGATCTGACAACAATTAATTTGGCTGGACAATTAAAAAACGTTGAATGTACTTTTCCATAGTTTCACTCTACAAGCAGTTACTACCCTTATGCTTGGTAGGGCAGTGTACATCCCTCCATTTTATTGCTGATAAAGGGAACCACCATAATTGAATATGGTTTTCAAAAGTACATTTCAGTGAGAAAACACAAACCAAACTCAATTACTACAATTACATTTAATCAAGTTATTGCCATTCCACTGCCAGCTACACTCTTAGAAAACAAGGTTCCAAAAGGGTTCTTCGGCTGTCCCCACAGGAGAACACTTTTGGGTTCCATGTAGAATCCTCTGTAGGAAAAGGCTCTACATTGAACCCAAAAGGTTTCTACCTGGAACCAAAAAGGGTTCTTCAAATGGTTCTCCTATGGGGACAGCTGAAGAACCCTTTTAGGTTCTAGATAGCAACTTTTTTTCTAAGAGTGTAGATAAGCGAAGTTATCGGACTGTAGTGATTCTTGGGTGAAAGAAATGCATGAATAATCCGTAGCTGCCATCTCCCAGCGGTAGTTGGTGTTGCCTGAGTAGAGTAGTCCTTATTATCCCTGTGGGGCAATTCATTTTTCAGCACATAGTAAAAACACAATAGACACATGACAATAAATATACACAAAAACCCTACATGCAGCAATATGTAGGCTACACAGCTACCTGTACTAGTACAGCTTATTGAGAAATCTGATAGCAGCTGGCATGAAGGAGAGTTTAGACCTGTTAGTTTTAAACTTTGGGAGCCTGTATCTGTGCTCTGAGGGAAGCAACATAAATTCATCAAACAAGGGATGCTGGGTGTCCCTCAGAATGGATTGCACCTTACGTATGAATCATGTCTGGATACAGGTGAGAAAGGTCAGTTAAGTTCATACCAATAATCGTGGTACTTTGTTTCACAATGTTACGCAGACTGTTCTTACGCTTTAAGTTTAGATTACTGAAACAGCAGATCATAATGAATGTTAAAATGGATGCACTAAACAATCTGTAGAAGATTGTCATCAGTGTCTTATCCACCTTGAAACTGCAGAGCCTGAGGATGAGATTTCTGGGAATCTGCAGCCAAGATGTTATGAACTTGCCAGAAACGGACTCGCCGGTGAAGCAGCGGCAGGATCTGATAAAGAACTGCAGTACACATTTTAATACCTCCCCAAATAACACCTGGACTTAATTAAAATGAAAAACAACAGAACCTAAACTACAAAAGAATGAACAACACCCATTACTGAAGACCAACCTCAAACATGATATGTAGGGCTGTCTCGTCTGCAGGAGCACAGTTGCATCAGTGGTGCATCGGCAATGTGTGGGGTGGATGGCCAATGTCCACTGCCTCTTTAGTGAGAAAGACACAATGCATAATATATTGACTTCTGACCTTTATAAAATGGGTTTTGTGGACAGTTAGCAAATAAGTTGTATAGTAGCACTTATGTGTTACTGTACCTTTGGAGGGTGATGTGTGCTGGTGATTTGTATTATGTCTAATATTAAAGAAGTCTCAAGGTATTGCTCGCCTGAGGAAGAGTACCTCATGATAAGCTGTCTACCAAGAGAGTTCTCTTCTATATTATTCGTAGCCGTCTATTTACCACCACAAACCGATGCTGGCACTAAGACCGCACTCAACGAGCTGTATAAGGCCAAATCAAACAAGAAAATGCTCATCCAGAAGCGGCACACCTAGTGGCCGGGGACTTTAATGCAGGCAAACTTAAAGACGGATTAACAGGGCGTGTACTCAGAGCATGCGCTGACCAACTGGCAAGTGTCTTCACTGACATTTTCAACCTCTCCCTGACCGAGTCTGTAATACCTACGTGTTTCAAGCAGACCACCATAGTCCCTGTGCCCAAGAATGCGAAGGTAACCTGTCTAAATGACTACCGTCCCATAGCACTCACGTCGGTAGCCATGAAGTGCTTTGAAAGGCTGGTCATGGCTCACATCAACACCATTATCCCGGACACGCTAGACTCACTCCAATTCGCATACCGCCCCAACAGATCCACAGATGATGCAATCTTAATAGCACCACACTGCCCTTTCCCACTTGGACAAAAGGAACACATATGTGAGAATGCTGTTCATTGACTACAGCTCAGCGTTCAACACCATAGTGCCCTAAAAGCTCATCACTAAGCTAAGGACCCTGGGACTAAACACCTCCCTCTGCAACTGGATCCTGGTCTTCCTGACGGGCCGTCCCCAGGTGGTAAGGGTAGGCAACAATACCTCTGCTACACTGATCCTCAACACCGGGGCCCCTCAGGGGTGCGTGCTAAGTCCCCTCCTGTACTTCCTTTTCACCCACAACAGCATGGCCAAGCACAACTCCAACACCATCATTAAGTTTGCTGACAACACAACAGTGGTAGGCCTGATTATCGACAACGATGAGAGAGCCTATAGGGAGGAGGTAAGAGACCTGGCAGTGTGGTGTCAGGACAACAACTTCTCCCTCAATGTGAGCAAGACAAAGGAGATGATCGTGGACTATTGGAAAAGGAGGGCCAAACAGGCCCCCATTAACATCGACGGGGCTGTAGTGGAGCGGGTCGAGAGTGTCAAGTTCCTTGGTGTTCACATCACCAACAAACTATCATGGGCCAAACACACCAAGACAGTCGTGAAGAGGGCACGACAACACCTTTTCCCCCTCAGGAGACTGAAAATATTTGGCCCCAAATCCTCAAAAGGTTCTACAGCTGCACCATCGAGAGCATCCTGACCGGTTGCATCACCGCCTGGTATGGCAACTGCTCGGCAATTGACCATAATGCGCTACAGAGGGTAGTGCGTATGGCCCAATACATCACTGGGGCCAAGCTTCCTGCCATCCAGAACCTAAAATACTAGTCAAAAGTTTGGACACACCTACTCATTCAAGGGTTTTTCTTTATTTATACAATTTTTTACATTGTAGAATAATAATGAAGACATCAAAACTATGAAATAACACATATGGAATCATGTAGTAACCAAAAAAGTGTCAAACAAATCTAAATATATTTTATATTTGAGATTCTTCAGAGTAGCCACCCTGTGCCTTGATGACAGCTTTGCTTTTCCAACAGTCTTGAAGGAGTTCCCACTTGTTGGCTGCTTTTCCTTCACTCTGCGGTCCATCTCATTCCAAACCATCTCAATTGGGTTGAGGTCGGGGGATTGTGGAGGCCAGGTCATCTGATGCAGCACTCCATCACTCTCCTTCTTGGTTGAATATTCCTTACACAGCCTCGAGGTGTGGGGTCATTGTCCTGTTGAAAAACAAATGATTGTCCCACTAAGCCCAAACCAGATGGGATGGCGTATCGCTGCAGAATGCTGTGGTAGCCATGCTGGTTAAGATTTCCACGGTTCTAATGTCCATTGCTCGTGTTTCTTGGCCCAAGCATGTCTCTTCTTATTATTGGTGTCCTTTAGTAGTGGTTTTATTTGCAGCAATTCGACCATGAAGGCCTATTCACGCAGTCTTCTCTCAACATTTGATGTTGAGAAGTGTATTTTACTTGAACTCTGTGAAGCTCCCCCCCCCCACAACAACCTTGTCACAACACAACTGATTGGCTCAAGAAGGAAATAAATTCCACAAATTAACTTTTAACAAGGCACACCTGTTAATTGAAATGCATTCCAGGTGACTACCTCATGAATCTGGTTGAGAGAATGTCAATAGTGTGCAATGCTGTCATCAAGGCAAAGGGTGGCTACTTCGAAGAATCTCAAATATACAATATATTTTGATTTGTTTAACACTTTTTTGGTTACTAGAAACAGTATAGACATTGTTAATGTTGTAAATGGCTATTGTAGCTGGAAACGGCTGATTTGTAATGGAATATCTACATAGGCGTACAGAGACCAATTATCAGCAACCATCAGTCCTGTGTTCCAATGGCACGTTGTGTTAGCTAATCCAAGTTTGTCGTTTTAAAAGGCTAATTGATCATTAGAAAACCCTTTTGCAATTATGTTAGCACAGCTGAAAACTGTTGTGCTGATTAAAAAAGCAATAAAACGGGCCTTTATTTTATTTTATTTCACCTTTATTTAACCAGGTAAGCCAGTTGAGAACATGTTCCCATTTACAACTGCGACCTGGCCAAGATAAAGCAAAGCAGTGCGATAAAAACAACAACAACACAGAGTTAAATATGGAATAAACAAAACGTACAGTCAATAACACAATAGAAAATCTATGTACAGTGTGTGCAAATGTAGTAAGTTATGGAGGTAAGGCAATAAATAGGCCATAGTGCAAAATAATTACAATTTAGTATTAACACTGGAGTGATAGATGTGCAGAAGATGATGTGCAAATAGAGATACTGGGGTGCAAATGAGTAAAATAAATAACAATGTAAATAACAATATGGGGATGAGGTAGTTGGGTGGGCTAATTACAGATGGGCTGTGTACAGGTGCAGTGATCGGTAAGCTGCTCTGACAACTGATGCTTAAAGTTAGTGAGGGAGATAAGTGTCTCCAGCTTCAGAGATTTTTGCAGTTCGTTCCAGTCATTTGCAGCAGAGAACTGGAAGGAATGGCGGCCAAAGGAGGTGTTGGCTTTGGGGATGACCAGTGAGATATACCTGCAGGAACGCATACTACGGGTGGATGTTGCTATGGTGACCAATGATCTAAGATAAGGCGGAGATTTGCCTAGAAGTGATTATAGATGACCTGGAGCCAGTGAGTTTGGCGACGAATATGTAGTGAGGGCCAGCCAACGAGAGTGTACAGGTCACAATGGTGGGTAGTATATGGGGCTTTGGTGACAAAACGGATGGCACTGTGATAGACTACATCCAACTTGCTGAGTAGAGTGTTAGAAGCTATTTTGTAAATGATATCGCCGAAGTCAAGGATCGGTAGGATAGTCAGTTTTACGAGGGAATGTTTAGCAGCATGAGTGAAGGAGGCTTTGCTGCGAAATAGGAAGCCGATTCTAGATTTCACTTTGGATTGGAGATGCTTAATGTGAGTCTGGAAGGAGAGTTTACTTTCTAACCAGACACCTAGGTATTTGTAGTTGTCTACATATTCTAAGTCAGACCCGCCGAGAGTAGTGATTCTAGTCGGGCGGGCGGGTGCAAGCAGCGTTCGATTGAAGAGCGTGCATTTAGTTTTACTAGTGTTTAAGAGCAGTTGGAGGCCACGGAAGGAGTGTTGTATGGCATTGAAGCTCGTTTGGAGGTTTGTTAACACAGTGTCCAATGAAGGGCCAGATAATGTATACAAAATGGTGTCGTCTGCGTAGAGGTGGATCTGAGAGTCACCAGCAGCAAGAGTGACATCATTGATATACACAGAGAATAGAGTCGGCCCGAGATTTGAACCCTGTGGCACCCCCATAGAGACGGCCAGAGGTCCAGACAACAGGCCCTCCAATTTGACACATTGAACTCTATCTGAGAAGTAGTTGGTGAACCAGGCGAGGCAGTCATTTGAGAAACCAAGGCTATTTAGTCTGCCAATAAGAATGCGGTGATTGACAGAGTCAAAAGCCTTGGCCAGGTCGATGAAGACGGCTGCACAGTACTTTCTTTTATCGATCGCGGTTATTATATCGTTTAGGACCTTGAGCGTGGCTGAGGTGCACCCATGACCAGCTCGGAAACCAGATTGCATAGCGGAGAAGGTACGGTGGGATTCGAAATGGTCGGTGATCTGTTTGTTAACTTCGCTTTCAAATACTTTCGAAAGGCAGGGCAGGATGGCTATAGGTCTGTAACAGCTTGGATCTAGAGTGTCACCCCCTTTGAAGAGGGGGATGACCGCGGCAGCTTTCCAATCTCTGGGGATCTCAGACGATACGAAAGAGAGTTTGAACAGGCTAGTCATAGGGGTTGCGACAATTTTGGCAGATAATTTTAGAAAGAAAGGGTCCAGATTGTCTAGCCCAGCTGATTTGTAGGGGTCCAGATTTTGCAGCTCTTTCAGGACATCAGCCATCTGAATTTGGGTGAAGGAGAAGCGGGGGGGGTGCATGGGCAAGTTGCAGCGGAGGGTGCAGAGCTGGTGGCCGGGGTAGTGGTAGCCAGGTGGAAAGCATGGCCTGCCGTAGCAAAATGCTTGTTGAAATTCTCGATTATCGTAGATTTATCGGTGGTTACAGGGTTTCCTAGCCTCAGTGCAGTGGGTAGCTGGGAGGAGGTGCTCTTATTCTCCATGGACTTTACAGTGTCCCAAAACTTTTTGGAGTTAGTGCTACAGGATGCAAATTTCTGTTTGAAAAAGCTAGCCTTTGCTTTCCTAACTGATTGTGTATATTGGTTCCTGACTTCCCTGAAAAGTTGCATATCGCGGGGGCTGTTCGATGCTAATGCAGTACGCCACAGGATGTTTTTGTGCTGGTCAAGGGCAGTCAAGTCTGGGGTGAACCAGGGGCTATATCTGTTCTTAGTTCTGAATTGTATTTAAGATGGAGAGGAAAGCACTTTTGAAGAACATCCAGGCATCCTCTACTGACGGAATGAGGTCAATATCCATCCAGGATACCCGGGCCAGGTCAATTAGAAAGGCCTGCTCGCTGAAGTGTTTTAGGGAGCGTTTGACAGTGGTGAGGGGTGGTTGTTTGACCGCGGACCCATTACGGATGCAGGCAATGAGGCAGTGATCGCTGAGATCCTGGTTGAAGACAGCGGAGGTGTATTTAGAGGGTAAATTAGTCAGGATGATATCTATGAGGGGTGCCATGTTTACGGATTTAGGGTTGTACCTGGTAGGTTCCTTGATAATTTGTGGGAGATTGAGGGCATCTAGTTTAGATTGTAGGACGGCCTGGGTGTTAAGCAAATCCCAGTTTAGGTCACCAAGCAGTACAAACTCTGAGGATAGATGGGGGGCAAGCAATTCACATATGGTGTCCAGGACACAACTGGGGGCTGAGGGGGATCTGTAGCAAGCGGCAACAGTGAGAGACTTATTTCTGGAAAGGTGGATTTTTAGAAGTAGAAGCTCAAACTGTTTGGGCACAGACCTGGATAGTATGATAGAGCTCGGCAGGCTATCTCTACAGTAGATTGCAACTCCGCCCCCTTTGGCAGTTTTATCTAGATGGAAAAGGTTGTAGTTCGGGATGGACGTTTCTGAATTTTTGGTGGCCTTCCTAAGCCAAGATTCAGACACTGCTAGAACATCAGGGTTGGCAGAGTGTGCTAACGTAGTGAATAACTCAAACTTGGGGAGGAGGCTTCTGATGTTAACATACAAGAAATCAAGGCTTTAACGGTTACAGAAGTCAACAAATGATAGCGCCTGGGGGGTAGGAGTGATACTGGGGGCTACAGGGCCTGGGTTAACCTCTACATCACCAGAAGGATACGGCTAAAGGCTTTAAGAACTGGTTTCTAGTGCGTTGGGTACAGAGAATAAAAGGGGCAGATTTCCGGGTGTTGTAGAATAGATTCAGGGCATTATGTACAGACAAGGATATGGAAGGATATGAGTACAGTGGAGGTAAACCTAAGCATTGGGTAACTATGAAAGAGATAGCATCACTGGAGGTACCGATTGAGCCGGTCTCCACGTGTATGGGGGGTGGGACAAAGGAGCTCTCTGAGGCTGATTGAGCGGGACTGGGGGCTCTACAGGGAAATTGTATAATAATAACTAACCCAAACAGCAATAGGCTAGGCATATTAACATGGGAGAGAGGCATAACGCAATCACAGGTGTTATTCGAGAGGGCTAAGACAACAACTGGTAATGGCGATGAAAGTTTGGGCTGAGGCTAAACAGATAAACAGGATGGGGTACCGTGTAAAGGAACAGTCCAGCAGGCATTAGCTGTGTAGCTGAGTGATCATAAGGTCAAGTGAACAGCAATAGGTAAGTCCGGGAGCAGTTCGTAGGCTGCTACAGCACAGGCGAGCAGGAGGCACAGCTGTTGATTGCGCATGCTAGCGGGCCGGGGCTAGCAGATGGATCTGCGTGGTCGTCGCAACGGGTAGCCTGTTGAAACCACATCAGACGATTACATTGGCAGATCAGTTGTGATGGATCAGCGGGGCTCCGTGTCGACACTAGGAGGTCCCGTCCGGTTGACAGAGAGGTAGATAGCCCGGAGATGGGCCTGGCTCGAGGCTAGCTCAAGGCTAACTGGTACGTCGGGACAGTGGTGATTAGCCAACAACAGCCATTGGGTCGCAGCTAGCTAGTTGCGATGGTCCGGTGTTAAGGTCCAGTGATTCAGTGATCCCGGCAGAAAATCCAATATGCTCTGGGTCGATAGCACGCTGTGCAGACTGGCCGATAATTGTCCAGGCCAGAGCTTGCTGGTAGGTAGTGCAGGCCACGGACAGTGGTGAAGACCGCTAATGGTGGCTAATAGCAAGTAGCTAGTTAGCTGGCTAGTGTTGTGGAAAATAGCCACTATACTTTATTACAAATAAGGTCTTACAGAGTTTTTTGTTGCACCAAGATATTACTTTATTAGAGTTTCAACAAAGCCGATGCCAGTCTGCAAAATGGCACACCCTCTTAGTCTCTCCCTCCATCTTATATAGTCCCCTCTTCAGTTTCCCGCTCTTTTATTGCTCCTCCCACTTCCTTTGTCTCTAAGGGCGGCTAAACTCTACTTTTATTTTGCACATAGTACTCCAACCAATCACTCACTCCCCTGTCTTGCACACACACTCATGTTTAGTTTAACCATGACAAGGCCCTAAATCCTTGAAACATACACAAACCCCACACACACAGTGAAATGACCCAATTAAATTCCTGGCCCAGTTACAAAGAAATCTAACTCTATGCTCTTGATTAACCCAGTTCTACCTCATAGTGCATTAAACTCTACAGTTTATTAATAATAATTCACCACACTAGCTGGCAAATTTCAGCCGTAGGTTCTTGATAAAAATAAAGAAATAATAGAATCCGTTCCACATTGGGTGAGGCGGGTTGCAGGAAAGTATATGTAGTTAAAGGATGGAAAGTGAGATAGAGAAATATATATGAAAAAAAAAGACAAAAATCTAAAAAACTGGCTATTTACACGAGGACACAACAGAATACACGACCGCACTGCTACGCCATCTTGGATATCAGGCCTTCTAGAGACTGGTTGAGTATCTGGAGCATCAGCAATTGTGGGTTCGATTACAGATTCAAAATGGCCACAAACACATAACTTTCTTCTGAAACACGTCAGTCTATTCTTGTTCTGAGAAATGAAGGCTAGTCCATGTGAGAAATTGCCAAGAAACTGAGAATATTGTACAACGCTGTGTACTACTCTCTTCACAGAACAGTGCAAACTGTCTCTAACCAGAATACAAAGAGGAGTGGGAGGCCCCGGTGCACAACTGAGCAAGAGGACAAATACATTAGAGTGTCTAGTTTGAGAAACAGACACCTCACAGGTCCTTAACTGGCAGCTTCATTAAATAGTACCCGCAAAACACCAGTCTCAACGTCAACAGTGAAGAGGCAACTCCGGGATTTTGACGACCTAGGCAGAGTTGCAAAGAAAAAGCCATATGTCAGACTGGCCAATAAAAAGAAAAGATAAAGATGGGCAAAAGAACACAGATAATGGACAGAGGAAGATTGGAAAAAAGTGTTATGGACAGACGAATCGAAGTTTGAGGTGTTCAGATCTCAAAGAAGAACATTTGTGAGACGCAGACCAAATTAAAAGATGCTGGAGGAGTGCTTGATGCCATCTGTCAAGCATGGTGGAGGCAATGTGATGGTCTGGGGATGCTTTGGTGGTGGTAAAGAGGGAGATTTGTACAGGTTAAAAGGGATCTTGAAGAAGGAAGGCTATCACTCCATTTTGCAACGCCATGCCATACCCTGTGGACGGCGCTTGATTGGAGCCAATTTCCTCCTACAACAGGACAATGACCCAAACACAGCTCCAAACAATGCAATAACTATATAGGGAAGAAGCAGTCAGCTGGTATTCTGTCTATAATGGAGTGGCCAGCACAGTCACCGGATCTCAACTCTATTGAGCTGTTGAGGGAGCAGCTTGACCGTATGATACGTAAGAAGTGCCCATCAAGCCAATCCAACTTGTGGGAGGTGCTTCAGGAAGCATGGGGTGAAATCTCTTCAGATTACCTCAACAAATTGACAACTAGAATGCCAAAGGTCTGCTAGGCCGTAATTGCTGCAAATGGAGGATTCTTTGACGAAAGCAAAGTTTGAAGGACACAATTATTATTTCTATTAAAAATCATTATTTCTAACCTTGTCAATTACTACATTTCCTATGCATTTTGCTATATTTCCTATTCAAACTCATTTCAGATATGTTTTCAAGGAAAACTGTCATGAGCCCTCTCACTCCACCGGGTTACCACCTTCATGTGTTTCCACTATCTTCCACTCTGCTCATCTCTCTCTCTCTACTCAGCCTAACGAGCTCCACCTGTTCCTGCTCTGCTCGGCTCTAATTACTCTGCCAGCTGCGCTGCATTACCCACTAACCTCTCCCAGTATTTAAAGTCCCGTCTTTCAGCTCTCCTTTGTCAGATCGTCTGCAAAGCTCACACCCGGAACCTGTGTGCTCGCGCTTCTGGCTCACCCTTGTTTTGTGACCCCGGACCTGCCTGATTCTTGGATACTCTTCTGCCCCAGGAAAACCAGACCTGCTCTCTGCCATTACGACTCCGGACTACTCTTCGACCCCGGTAACTCTGACCAGCCTTCTGCCTTGCTACAACGTATTTGGATTTCCCTTGAACTGTACTTCTGCCTTGTTTCATCCGCCCCGTTGTGTCTGTGTTTCCTCCCCCAGGACTTCTGGACCACCAACCACCGGCGTCATCGGACGCATCGCTGCCACTGGGGGGGCACAGACCCAGCACATTGGACGGGATAACCCTGGAGCCTTCACTCACTCCCTACTTCCCTTTTCCCTTAAGTTTTAATAAACTTTCTGGTGTGACGCAATTGTGGTCCTCTTGTCGTCTGTCTGAACCGTGACAGTACGATCTGACCATCATGGACTCAGCGCACACTTCCCCCGACATGGAAACCGAAGAACCTGAGCAACCCACCGCCATGCTACGCCTGGAACACACTGAGAGAGAGCTAGGTCGCATGAGCGGCGACATCACCTCTCTGCTTCAGGTCGGCCACCAACAGCATCAGCAGTTCCAGCAGCACCAGCAGCAGTCCCAGCAGCAGCAACAACAACTCGCCAGGATCATCCAACTCCTCACCAACCTTACCCCAGCCAGTCTGCCCACCAGCCCTGCCTCCGAGTTACCTGCCCCGGTCATTTCAGCCGCTGCCCCGGAACCCAAGATTGGAAACCCCGAGCGGTTCAACGGCGATTCTACCCAGGTCCGGCCATTCCTGACTAGCTGCCGACTTCAGTTCTCCTTGCAGCCAAGGACCTTCGCCACGGAGGGGGCTAGGGTCGGGTATGCCATCACTCACCTGACGGGCCGAGCTCGACTCTGGGGAACAGCAGAGTTCGAACGTCAAACCCCCGCATGTGCAACCTTCGACCTGTTTGCTGAGGAGATGCTGAAGGTGTTTGACCTGGATTCACCAACCGCAGAGGCGTCTCGTGAACTGTTCAGTATTCGACAAGGCAGACGTACAGTCGCAGACCATTCCATCGACTTCCGAACCCTGGCAAGACGAAGTTCTTGGAACACACCATCATTGGTGGACGCGTTCTTCCATAGCTTGGCTGACTATATCAAGGACGAGTTGGTCTCCCATGAACTGCCTTCCACTCTTGATGAAGCCATCGCACTGACTGTCCGGATCGACAGAAGGATACAGACCCGTCGTCGTGAGAGGGGGCGCCAAGGTCCACCAACTACCGGCATTCGGAGAGATCCGACTGGGCTCCTGTCAGCTACTGCCACTCACCCAAGTCAGCTTGATCAGTCTGAGCCTATGGAGATTGGGCGAGCCTCTCTCACTCCTGCAGAGCGCCAGCGCCGCTTCACCTCAAACCTCTGCCTCTATTGTGGAGGTGATGGACATCGTGTGGTAACCTGCCCTTTAAAGCCGAAGCTCACCGGGCATAGGGGAGTCCGGTTGAGCTCAATGACCATCCAGTCCTCCGACCGCAAACCCTTGCTGCAAGTTCACCTCCGCCTCTCTGACTCTACTCACACCCTGGCTGCCCTGGTGGATTCTGGCGCCGAAGCCAACATAATGGACATCAAGCTGGCACGCCAACTGGGACTGGAGAACCTCCGTTTGACACCTCCTATTCCTGCCCGGGCACTGGACGGACACTTACTCGGATCAGTCACTCATGTCACGGCCCCGGTCTTGATGGGTCTGTCCGGAAACCATCAAGAGACTATCCAGTTTCACCTGCTTCCCTCTCCAGGCCAACCCCTCATCCTGGGTTACCCATGGCTCCGCCGGCACAACCCTCAGCTCGACTGGGTGACCGGGGTGATCAGGGAGTGGGGAGAGGACTGCCACCGAACCTGCCTGCTTGCTGCCGCACTACCCCCTCGGCCAGTACCTACTAACTCCGCCCCTGACCTCTCCCATGTCCCAGAATGCTACCATGGTCTCAGAGAGGTGTTTAACAAAGCAAGAGCCACATCTCTGCCCCCTCACCGATCGTACGACTGTGCCATCGACCTCCTCCCTGGAACAGCCCCTCCAAGGGGCCGTCTTTATTCGTTGTCTGCTCCTGAAAGAAGGTCCATGGAGGACTACATCAATGACTCTCTGTCCACAGGATTGATCCGTTCATCTTCATCTCCGGCTGGTGCTGGCTTCTTCTTTGTGGGGAAGAGGACGGATCTCTTCGCCCCTGCATCGACTACAGGGGACTCAACGACATCACAGTGAAAAACCGTTACCCTCTCCCTCTGCTCACCTCTGCTTTTGAGTTGCTCCAGGGAGCCACTGTTTTTACCAAGTTGGATCTCAGAAACGCTTACCACCTTGTGCGGATCCGGGAGGGAGATGAATGGAAGACCGCATTCAATACACCAACAGGCCACTACGAGTATCTGGTTATGCCTTTTGGCCTCACCAATGCTCCTGCTGTGTTCCAGGCTCTAGTGAATGATGTACTGCGGGACATGTTAAACAAGTTTGTCTTCGTTTACCTGGATGACATCTTAATCTACTCCAGAAACCTGTCTGAACACACCCGCCATGTCCAGCAAGTCCTTCATCGTCTTCTGGAGAATTCCCTCTACGCCAAGGCAGAGAAATGTGAGTTTCACGTCAAGACAGTGGCCTTCCTGGGGTACATAGTGGCAGAGGGAAGTATCCAAATGGATCCTGCCAAAGTATCAGCAGTCACGTCATGGCCAGTTCCGGAGAACAGAAAGAAGCTGCAACAGTTTCTGGGGTTTGCTAACTTCTATAGAAAGTTTATCCGGAACTACAGTACCGTTGCTGCCCCTCTCACTGCTCTAACCAGCACCAAGCAACCCTTCACCTGGACCCCAGCAGCCGACAAGGCCTTCAGTACCCTCAAGGTAAGGTTCACCTCCGCTCCCATCCTCCAGATGCCTGACGTGGACCGGCAATTCATTGTGGAGGTGGACGCCTCGGATGTGGGAGTTGGTGCTGTGATTTCTCAGTGGGCTGCGGAGGATAGGAAGCTCCATCCCTGTGCCTTTTTCTCACGTCGGTTGTCCCCCTCTGAGTGCAATTACGACATAGGGAACCGAGAGCTGCTGGCTGTGAAGCTTGCCTTGGAGGAGTGGCGTCACTGGCTGGAGGGGTCCACCATTCCATTTCTCGTTTGGACCGATCATAAGAACTTGGAGTACATCCGCACGGCCAAACGGTTGAACTCCAGGCAGTCCCGCTGGGCCCTGTTCTTCACCAGGTTCAATTTCACTCTGTCATACCGGCCTGGATCACGCAACACCAAGCCAGACGCCCTCTCCCGTCAATTCCAGAAGGATGACAACCCCTCCAAGGATCCTGTGTCGATTCTGCCAAGTCCCTGCATCGTAGCAGCTCTGACCTGGGCTGTTGAGGAACAGGTGCTGGAAGCTCTCCGTAACCAGCCCGGTCCCAGCACTTGCCCAGCTGACCGCCTTTCTGTCCCCGAAAACCTAAGGTCCCAGGTCGTTCAGTGGGGACATGACTCCCGCCTAGCTTGTCACCCGGGCTCCACCCGCACTTACAACCTGCTCGCCCAGAGGTTCTGGTGGCCCGCTCTGAGAAAGGATGTACGGGAATTCGTCCAAGCCTGCCCCATCTGCAACCAACACAAGTCGTCCTGCCAGCCCCCCAGCCGGATTGCTGCAGCCCCTGCCTGTGCCCAGACGTCCCTGGTCTCACATCGCCCTTGACTTTGTCACGGGGCTGCCCCCCTTCAAGGGGCAAGACCGTCATTCTCACCATAGTTGACCGATTCAGCAAGATGGCACACTTCATTCCCCTCCCCAAGCTCCCAACCGCCAAGGAGACCGCCCAGGTGGTCCTGGAACACGTCTTCCGGATCCACGGACTGCCAAAGGATGTAGTTTCTGACCGTGGTCCACAATTCTCCTCCGCTTTTTGGAAGGAGTTCTGTCACCTGCTGGGAGCCACAGTCAGTCTGACTTCCGGATTCCATCCCCAATCCAATGGGCAGTCAGAGCGGGCAAATCAGGAGCTCGAGAAGGCACTGCGATGCATGACTTCACGCAACCCCCCACTCCTGGTCGCAGCAATTGACATGGGTGGAGTACGCACACAATTCTCTGACCTGCTCTGCCATCGGTATGTCCCCTTTCCAATGTGTTTATGGATACCAGCCTCCTCTATTTGCCAGTCAGGAAGGGGAGGTTACTTGCCCATCTGCACTTGCGTTTGCCCGTCGATGTCGCCGCACCTGGTCACAGGCCCGAGCCACACTTCTCAGATCCGTTGCCAGCTACACTACCGGGGCCAACCGTCGGAGAATCCCTGCTCCCACCTACCATGTTGGTCAAAGGGTGTGGTTGTCATCAAGGAACCTGCCACTCAGGGTGGAGTCGCAGAAGTTGGCACCTCGGTTCATTGGCCCATTCCCTATCATAAGAGTGATTAGCCCAACTGCTGTCCGGCTCCAACTGCCTAATTCCATGAGGGTGCACCCCACTTTCCATGTGTCTAAGATTAAGCCCATTCATGAGAGTCCGCTGGTCCCTGCTGCGCCTTGTCCTCCTCCTCCACGGCTCGTCGATGGTGGTCTGGTTTACACCGTCCGCCGCCTGCTTCGGTCCAGACGGAGGGGTAGGGGTCTCCAGTACCTCATTGACTGGGAGGGCTATGGACCTGAGGAAAGGACCTGGGTGCCAGCTAGTCGGATTGTGGATAGGACTCTCATCACCGCCTTCCACCAACGGCATCCTGATCAACCTGCAATCCGTAGGGCCGCCCCAGAGGGATCCCTAACCGTCCTGCCCGCTCGGCTTCCTGTCCTGTGCCTGATCCTGTCTCGGGACCTGTCCCATCTCCCGACCACGGCCCTCCGGCTTCCTCCGAGGATGAGGGCGTTCGCTCGGACCGTTCGGAGGAGTTCTAGCCCTCCTCCGGCTCCCCTCCTCCCGCCCGGCGTGGTGTTGCTCTTGGGACTTCTGGGGCCGTCCCTTGGGGGGTTCTGTCATGAGCCCTCTCACTCCACCGGGTTACCACCTTCATGTGTTTCCACTATCTTCCACTCTGCTCATCTCTCTCTCTCTACTCAGCCTAACGAGCTCCACCTGTTCCTGCTCTGCTCGGCTCTAATTACTCTGCCAGCTGCGCTGCATTACCCACTAACCTCTCCCAGTATTTAAAGTCCCGTCTTTCAGCTCTCCTTTGTCAGATCGTCTGCAAAGCTCACACCCGGAACCTGTGTGCTCGCGCTTCTGGCTCACCCTTGTTTTGTGACCCCGGACCTGCCTGATTCTTGGATACTCTTCTGCCCCAGGAAAACCAGACCTGCTCTCTGCCATTACGACTCCGGACTACTCTTCGACCCCGGTAACTCTGACCAGCCTTCTGCCTTGCTACAACGTATTTGGATTTCCCTTGAACTGTACTTCTGCCTTGTTTCATCCGCCCCGTTGTGTCTGTGTTTCCTCCCCCCCCAGGACTTCTGGACCACCAACCACCGGCGTCATCGGACGCATCGCTGCCACTGGGGGGGGGCACAGACCCAGCACATTGGACGGGATAACCCCTGGAGCCTTCACTCACTCCCTACTTCCCTTTTCCCTTAAGTTTTAATAAACTTTCTGGTGTGACGCAATTGTGGTCCTCTTGTCGTCTGTCTGAACCGTGACAGAAAACAAGGACATTTCTAAGTGACCCCAAACTTTTGAATGGTAGTGTATGTGTATTAAAGTAGTCTTTAGTTTATTATTTGGTCCCATATTCCTAGCACGCAATGATTACATTTCTAAGCGACCACCAACTTTTGAAACGTAGTGTATATATGTGTATATATATATATATATATATATATATATTGTTCTATTCTTCATTGTTGCCCAAAGCAATGCCTTTTTGAACATGTAAAATGTAATGTGCCTTAATTACAAACTTGTATGGGATCTGTAAATATAAATACAAATATTCAACCTAGTTGAGCCAAGGTGTCAAGGGGTGCTGAAGGTGGGTGTGGTGCATGAATCAAGCGCAGGACGCAGAAGCTCAGTCCAAAAGACTTTAGTGCAATAATCAAGTAGAAAATAAGCACAATAAGCCCGAAGGCGAAATCACGGCACACACAGGCGTCAAACAAACGGCGCACTAACATGTGCGAAAACCCTCTCCAAAACACTGGAGGGAAGAACGTAGCTCCAACACGAAAACAGAAGAGCAATCACACACAAAGACAAACACAACCAACGATAACTAAATAGGACACTAACGAGGACTAACAAGACACAGGTGTACAACATAAAGACAAAACCAAACGAACATGAAACATCGATCGGTGGCAGCTAGTACTCCGGGGACGACGACCGCCGAAGCCTGCCCGAACCAGGAGGAGGAGCAGCCTCGGCCGAAACCGTGACAGTACCCCCCCCTTGACGCGCGGCTCCAGCCGTGCGCCGACCCCGGCCTCGGGGACGACCAGGAGGACGCGGAGCAGGGCGCGCGGGATGGTCCCGATGGAACTCCGACAGGAGAGATGGGTCTAGGATGTCCCTCCGCGGCACCCAGCACCGCTCCTCCGGGCTGTACCCCTCCCACTCCACGAGATACTGGAGTTCCCCCATCCGGCGTCTGGAGTCCAAGATGGACCGAACGGTGTACGCCGGAGCCCCCTCGATGTCCAGTGGGGGCGGAGGAGTCTCTCCTATCTCATTGTCCTGGAGTGGACCAGCTACCACCGGCCTGAGAAGAGACACATGGAACGAGGGGTTAATATTCTTATACTCAACAGGTAGATGTAACCTATAACACACCTCGTTCAATCTTCTCAGGACTTTAAAGGGCCCCACAAACCGCCGACCCAGCTTCCGGCAGGGCAGGCGGAGGGGTAGGTTTCTGGTAGAGAGCCAGACTCGATCTCCGGGTGCGTACACCGGCCCCTCACTGCGGTGGAGATCGGCGCTCGCCTTGTGACGAAGGACGGCCCGCTGCAGGTGGACGTGGGCAGCGTTCCACGTCTCTTCCGAGCGCCTCATCCAATCATCCACCGCAGGGGCCTCGATCTGGCTCTGCTGCCACGGTGCCAGAACCGGCTGGTAACCTAACACACATTGGAAGGGGGTTAGGTTGGTAGAGGAGTGGCGGAGAGAGTTCTGGGCCATCTCGGCCCAGGGAATGTACCGTGCCCACTCCTCAGGCCGGTCCTGGCAATACGACCTCAGAAACCTACCCACATCCTGGTTGACACGTTCTACCTGCCCGTTACTCTCCGGGTGGTACCCTGAGGTAAGGCTAACCGAGACCCCCAAACGCTCCATGAACGCTCTCCAATCACGGGAGGTAAACTGGGGGCCTCGATCAGACACTATAACCTCGGGTACCCCGTAATGCCGGAAGACGTGGGTAAATAGGGCCTCAGCGGTCTGTAGGGCAGTAGGAAGACCCGACATAGGGAGAAGACGACAGGCCTTTGAGAACCGGTCCACAACGACCAGGATGGTGGTATTCCCCTGAGAGAGGGGAAGGTCTGTCACAAAATCCACCGAGAGGTGGGACCATGGTCGTTGTGGAACGGGCAGGGGTTGTAACTTACCCCTGGGCAGATGTCGGGGCGCCTTACACTGGGCGCACACCGAGCAGGAGGAGACATAAACCCTCACATCCCTAGCCAAAGTAGGCCATCAGTATTTAGTGGTAAGGCAATGCACTGTCCGGCCAATACCCAGATGTCCAGAGGAGGGTGACGTGTGAGCCCAGTAAATGAGTCGATCCCGAATCTCGAGCGGAACGTACTTCCGACCCTCAGGACACTGTGGAGGGCTGGGGTTGGTACGCAACGCTCGCTCGATTTCGGCATCGACCTCCCACACCACCGGTGCCACAAGGCAAGACTCCGGTAGTATGGGAGTAGGCTCAACGGACCTCTCCTCCGTGTCATACCGCCGGGACAGTGCATCTGCCTTACCATTCTGGGACCCAGGGATGTACGTGATTTTAAATACGAACCTGGTGAGAAACATACTCCATCGAGCCTGGCGAGGGTTCAGTCTCCTCGCTGCCCGGATGTACTCCAGGTTCCGATGGTCAGTCAAAATGAGGAAAGGGTGTTGAGCCCCCTCAAGCCAATGCCTCCACACCTTAAGGGCTTGAACTACAGCTAACAGCTCCCTGTCCCCAACGTCATAGTTACGCTCCGCCGGGCTGAGCTTTTTAGAGTAAAAAGCACAGGGGCGGAGTTTAGGTGGCGAGCCGGACCGTTGAGAGAGAACGGCCCCTACACCTGCCTCAGACGCGTCCACCTCAACCTGAAAGGGTAATGCGGGATCCGGATGCGCCAGCACCGGAGCCGACGTAAACAGGTCCTTCAGTCTCCCAAAGGCCCTGTCCGCATCAGCTGACCACTGCAGGCGCACCGGACCCCTTTCAGAAGGGACGTGATGGGAGCTGCCACCTGTCCAAAACCCAGGATAAACCTCCGGTAGTAATTCGCAAAGCCCAAGAACTGCTGCACCTCTTTTACAGTGGTTGGGGTTTGCCAATTACGCACAGCGGACACACGATCCACCTCCATTCTCACCCCTGACGCGGACAACCGATAACCCAAAAAGGAGATCGACTCATGGAAAAACATACATTTCTCTGCCTTGACATATAGGTCGTGCTCCAACAGCCTCCTCAATACACGACGCACCAGGGTTACATGCTCGGCTCGGGTAGACGAGTACACCAGAATATCATCAATGTACACGACCACCCCTTGTCCCTGCATATCCCGGAAAATGTCATCTACGAAGGATTGGAAGACTGATGGAGCATTCATCAACCCATGTGGCATGACAAGATACTCGAAATGACCTGACGTGGTACTAAACGCTGTCTTCCATTCGTCGCCCTCCCTAATGCGCACCAAGTTATACGCGCTCCTGAGATCCAGTTTTGTGAAAAACCGCGCTCCATGCAATGACTCCGTCATGGTCGCAATCAGAGGGAGTGGATAACTGTATTTCACAGTAATCTGATTGAGACCACGGTAATCAATGCACGGGCGCAACCCTCCATCTTTCTTTTTCACAAAAAGAAGCTCGAGGAGGCGGGAGAAGTGGAGGGCCGAATGTATCCCTGTCTCAAAGATTCGGCTATGTAAGTCTCCATAGCTTTTCTCTCCTCTTGAGACAAAGGATACACATGGCTCCGTGGGAGCGCTGCTCCTGCCTGGAGATCAATTGCACAATCCCCCTGTCTATGAGGAGGCAACTGCGTCGCCCTAGTCTTGCTAAACACGAGAGCTAAATCCCCATATTCAGGCGGAATGTGCAGTGCGGGCACTTGGTTTGGACTTTCCACCGAAGTCGCCCCCACGGAAACACTCAGACATCGCCCCTCGCACTGAGCAGACCACCCATCGAGAGCCCTCTGTTGCCACGAAATAGCAGGGTTATGGGTGCTTAACCAGGGAATCCCCAGCACCACTGGGTACGCAGGAGAGTCGATCAGATACAGCTGTATAGTCTCCTCATGACCCCCCTGCGCACACATCCTAAGTGGCGCTGTGATCTCCCTAATCAACCCCGACCCCAGCGGACGGCTATCTAAGGCATGAACGGGAAAAGGTTTGTCAACAGGTAGGAGAGGGATCCCTAAATCTACACAAAACTTCCGATCAACAAAATTCCCAGCTGCGCCTGAATCTACTAGCGCCTTATGCTGGGAATGAGGTGCAACCTGTGGAAAACAAACAGGTATACAAAAGTGCGCAACAGAAAGCTCTGGGTAAGTGGGACGTCTACTCACCTGGGAGGCCCCCCCAGTGCGTGGCCTGTTGTCTTCTCCCCCGGAGAACCCTCCCCAGCACCTGGCCGCAGTGTGCCCTCCACGACCGCACTTGGTGCAGGAGACAGACCCCCTCGGGCTCCTCCTCCTCCTTTCTCTAGCGCCGGCACCCCCAAGCTCCATAGGGCTCGGCTCGGAGGTGCCGGAGGGCGGAATGGACGGACCCCCCTCGGGACGTCCACGGGTGGCCAGCAGGGTGTCCAGACGGATGGACATATCGACGAACTGGTCGAAGGTAAGATGGGTATCCCTGCAGGCCAACTCACGTTGAACGTCCTCCCGTAGGCTACATCGAAAATGGTTGATGAGGGCCCGTTCATTCCACCCTGCGTCCGCCGCTAGAGTCCGGAACTCTAGAGCAAAAACGCCTGTGCGCTCCTCCTCCCCTGTCTCAAGTGGACTAGACGCTCCCCCGCCGCTTTGCCCTCAGGTGGATGGTCGAACACGGCCTTGAAGCGACGGGAGAACTCGGCGTAGGAGATGGTGTTGGCGTCCATCTTCCTCCACTCGGCGTTAGCCCACTCCAACGCCTTGCCCGTGAGACAGGAGATGAGGGCGGAAACGCTCTCGTGTCCCGAGGGCACCGGGTGTACAGTGGCCAGGTAGAGCTCCACCTGCAGGAGGAACCCCTGACACCCGGCAGCTGTTCCGTCATACGCCCTCGGGAGCGAGAGCCGAATCCCCCTGGGTTCCGGACCTGGGACTGGTGGACCGGCCGATGGGGTTGGCAGGGTAGGTGGAGGCGTGGGTACCCCGCTGGCCTCCCATCGGTGCAAGGTGTTGATGACGTCCTGTAGAGCGGTCCCCAGTTGTCGTATCTGGTCATCTTGGCCGCGGACATGCTCCTCGAGCGACTCAGGCGTAACTGCAGATCCTGCTGATTCCATTCGGGTGTGTGATTCTGTCAAGGGGGGCTGAAGGTGGGTGTGGTGCATGAATCAAGCGCAGGACGCAGAAGCTCAGTCCAAAAGACTTTAGTGCAATAATCAAGTAGAAAATAAGCACAATAAGCCCGAAGGCGAAATCACGGCGCACACAGGCATCAAACAAACGGCGCACTAACATGTGTGAAAACCCTCTCCAAAACACTGGAGGGAAGAACGTAGCTCCAACACGAAAACAGAAGAGCAATCACACACAAAGACAAACACAACCAACGATAACTAAATAGGACACTAACGAGGACTAACAAGACACAGGTGTACAACATAAAGACAAAACCAAACGAACATGAAACATCGATCGGTGGCAGCTAGTACTCCGGGGACGACGACCGCCGAAGCTTGCCCGAACCAGGAGGAGGAGCAGCCTCGGCCGAAACAGTGACACAAGGAGAGAGCATTGAGCTATACACGGAGAAAGACAGGATCCTTCCCCTCTTGTCATGATTGGCTGAGATAATGTAGTGGCTGGAAATAACGAGATATGAGTCCTGATTTGTTTGTCATGTCACAGGCTTCTGTCTACAACAGAATGGGCTCTTATCTGGTCAGTCTGTATATATATACAGTGAGGGAAAAAAGTATTTGATCCCCTGCTGATTTTGTACATTTGCCCACTGACAAAGACATGATCAGTCTATAATTTTAATGGTAGGTTTATTTGAACAGTGAGAGACAGAATAACAACAAAAAAATCCAGAAAAACGCATGTCAAAAATGTTATAAATTGCATTTTAATGAGGGAAATAAGCATTTGACCCCTCTTCAAAACATGACTTAGTACTTGGTGGCAAAACCCTTGTTGGCAATCACAGAGGTCAGACGTTTCTTGTAGTTGGCCCCCAGGTTTGCACACATCTCAGGAGGGATTTTCTCCCACTCCTCTTTGCAGATCTTCTCCAAGTCATTAAGGTTTTGAGGCTGACGTTTGGCAACTCAAACCTTCAGCTCCCTCCACAGATTTTCTATGGGATTAAGGTCTGGAGACTGGCTAGACCACTCCAGGACCTTAATGTACCTCTTATTGAGCCACTCCTTTGTTGCCTTGGCCATGTGTTTTGGGTCATTGTCATGCTGGAATACCCATCCACGACCCATTTTCAATGCCCTGGCTGAGGGAAGGAGGTTCTCACCCAAGATTTGATAGTCCTGTCCCCTTAGCAGAAAAACACCCCCAAAGCA
The DNA here is from genome assembly GCF_020615455.1 of Coregonus clupeaformis. Classification (NCBI taxonomy): domain Eukaryota; kingdom Metazoa; phylum Chordata; class Actinopteri; order Salmoniformes; family Salmonidae; genus Coregonus; species Coregonus clupeaformis. The sequence continues at coordinate 36,471,268 of NC_059194.1, forward strand.
TAATGTTTCCAACTCAATGTTTGACAGTGGGGATGGTGTTCTTGGGGTCATAGGCAGCATTCCTCCTCCTCCAAACACGGCGAGTTGAGTTGATGCCAAAGAGCTCGATTTTGGTCTCATCTGACCACAACACTTTCACCCAGTTCTCCTCTGAATCATTCAGATGTTCATTGGCAAACTTCAGACGGGCCTGTATATGTGCTTTCTTGAGCAGGGTGACCTTGCGGGCGCTGCAGGATTTCAGTCCTTCACGGCGTAGTGTGTTACCAATTGTTTTCTTGGTGAATATGGTCCCAGCTGCCTTGAGATCATTGACAAGATCCTCCCGTGTAGTTCTGGGCTGATTCCTCACCGTTCTTATGATCATTGCAACTCCACGAGGTGAGATCTTGCATGGAGCCCCAGGCCGAGGGAGATTGACAGTTATTTTGTTTCTTCCATTTGCGAATAATCACATCAACTGTTGTCACCTTCTCACCAAGCTGCTTGGCGATCGTCTTGTAGCCCATTCCAGCCTTCTGTAGGTCTACAATCTTGTCCCTGACATCCTTGGAGAGCTCTTTGATCTTGGCCATGGTGGAGAGTTTGGAATCTGATTGATTGCTTCTGTGGACAGGTGTCTTTTATACAGGTAACAAGCTGAGATTAGGAGCACTCCCTTTAAGAGTGTGCTCCTAATCTCAGCTCGTTACCTGTATAAAAGACACCTGGTAGCCAGAAATCTTTCTGATTGAGAGGAGGTCTAATACTTATTTCCCTCATTAAAATGCAAATCAATTTCTAACATTTCTGACATGCGTTTTTCTGGATTTTTGTTGTTGTTATTCTGTCTCTCACTGTTCAAATAAACCTACCATTAAAATTATAGACTGATCATTTCTTTGTCAGTGGGCAAACATACAAAATCAGCAGGGGATCAAATACTTTTTTTCCCTCACTGTATATACATATACAGTTCATTCGGAAAGTATTCAGATCCCTTGATTTTTTCAACATTTTGTTACGTTACAGCCTTATTCTAAAATTGATTAAATTGTTTATTTTTTCCCTCATCAATCTACACACAATAGCCCATAATGACAAAGCAAAAACAGGTTATTCAAAATTTTCGCTAATTTATTTAAAAAATGAAATATTACATTTACATAAGTATTCAGACCCTTTACTCAGTACTTTGTTGAAGCACCTTTTGCAGTGATTACAGCATTGAGTCTTCTTGGGTATGAAGCTACAAGCTTGGCACACTTGTATTTGGGGAGTTCTTCTCTGCAGATCCTCTCAAGCTCTGTCAGGTTGGATGCAGAGCATTGCTGCACAGCTATTTTCAGGTCTCTCCAGAGATGTTAGATCGGGTTCAAGTCCGGGCTCTGGCTGGGCCATTCATGGACATTCAGAGACTTGTCCCGAAGCCACTCCTGCACCCCAGTCTGAGGACCTGAGCGCTCTGGAGCATGTTTTCATCAAGGATCTCTTTGTACTTTGCTCCGTTCATCTTTGCCTCGATCCTGAGTAGTCTCCCAGTCCCTGCTGCTGAAAAACATCCATACAGCATGATGCCGCCACCACCATGCTTCACCGTAGGGATGGTGCCAGGTTTCCTCCAGACGTGACGCTTGGCATTCAGGCCAAAGAGTTCAATATTGGTTTTGTCAGACCAGCTAATCTTGTTTCTCATGGTCTGAGAGTCCTTTAAGGTGCTTTCTGGCAAACTCCAAGTGCGCTGTCATGTGCTTTTTACTGAGGAGTGGCTTCCGTCTTGCCACTCTACTGTAAAGGCCTTATTGGTGGAGTGCTGCAGTGATGGTTGTCCTTCTGGAAGGTTCTCCCATCTCCACAGAGGAACTCTGGAGCTCTGTCAGTGACCATCGGGTTCTTGGTCACCTCTCTGACCAAGGCCCTTTCCTCTGTTTGCTCAGTTTGGCCGGGCGGCCAGCTCTAGGAAGAGTCTTGGTGTTTCCAAACTTCTTCCATTTAATAATGATGGAGGCCACTGTGTTCTTGGGGATCTTCAATGCTGCAGATATTTTTTGGTACCTTTCCTCAGATCTGTGCTCGACACAATCCCGTCTCGGAGCTCTATGGACAATTCCTCTCTCCATCCATCAACTCATCCTGAATGTCACTCAAATGAAGCCCTGAGAATTAAATAGGACTCGGATCTGCTTATGCAGAAACATTTGTTCTGTGTAGGAACATCTATCCTGTAGTTTCCCCATTGCTAATTACCACCCTCAATCTTCCTTGTTAGGCAATTAAATAAGTAATTAGCAAGCTCTTTTTCAGCTTGTAGAAACACTTTCAAGAAAAAAACTGAATCAGTGTGTCCTCAGATGTGTGGAAACAAACGGGCAACTAGGGCGTAGTAATTATTTTAAAGTGCAAGTGATAGGTAAATAGCGGTCAGGTCATATCCTTATCCTTATCTTATCTGTATTTCTATTCACACATTATATCAATTAATTATTTCTTTATTATCTTTTTCTGTGTGTTTATAGAATTCTGTGGATCTTTTTTGATACAGATTGTCAGCCAGAATGTCCTAACTGCCAAGTCAGTTCTCTAGGTGATGTCTCTATGTGAGAATTCTTCCAACATTATGTATCATAGACAGACATGGTTCTGCACAAGTTGCCAGGGAACAGGACAATACCATCTGTGATTAAGCTGAGCACCTGGTCATTCACTGGACTGTAAATATGCACCAGTGTCATGTTGTCGTGTCTTCTCTCTCTAATAGACCACAAAATGTTTTTCTCAACAAAACTACACTTAAGCCTAACAGAGGACATTGGATAAAAACATGGCTGATGCATTTTGGGGCTGGTTGTACTGACATCCCCTACATTTCTTCATAAAGATATATTTTGTTTGAAAGCAGGAGTTTTAGTCTGAATATAATGCCAATGTGCAGCACATTATTCATAACCCACAAACCTAAAAACTGGAATATGCCTCTGTACTGTTCATATTCATAGCCAGCTCATGATAACTGTAATGTTTTAAGAATAGTTTACAGTTTTTGAAGGAAACCAGTTACATCTGTACAACGGAGGAACAAAAGAAACCCAGAAATAGACGAGACGACCTCTCTGCCTCCCTCTATGTTTGAAATCTGCTGTGAGTCAGAGTTGAGTGAAGCGGATCGCTAAGGGGCCATGGTGTATCCAAAAGCAGTTTATAAATAACTGAGTGCAAGGGAACAACAAGCGATCACACAAATCATTAACATAAAAAATGCAGCCATGGCAGAGAGTCAAGCTAATTTAACACATTAATAGAGTGTGAATAGTAAGGCAGGGAAGTAGTGTTGTGCGGTATACCGCAACTTCTGTACTTTTTTTAAAACTAGAACATGAAAAATGGTTCGGTACTAGAATGTGTTACTTTCGGTACTTTTGTCAAATGTGTCTCACGGATCAAGCCTGTCTATCAGCGCAGCTGGCCTCTTATTATAGCACCTGCTCCACTTACTCATTGCTAGCCTGCACTGGGAGTCTGGACTGCATCACTTTAGCTCCCCACTCATGCTGCACAGAAGTTAATATACTTGAATAAGGTGAGTAGAAATGTTGAAACTGTTAATTACTGTTAGCAAAGCAATGTCCATACAGGCTAGAACACTTTACAATACAATAAGATACTGGTCGCTTCCAGCTTTGCAGGCTAACATTCTTTGCTAGCTGACAGCTAAAGCTAACATCAATTCACTACCCTAGTACTTTGTTTGTGATAATATGCAAAATATGGACCAAAAACGTTATTCATTCACTTATTCAGTCTCTCACTCTCGCAAGTCTCTCCCAAAGATGATCTATTGCCTCAGCCAACTGACTGTGCTCTGACGGGCCACCCCCCTCTTGCCTTGTGAATGACGTAATTTTTGGTTAAAGAGACAGCGCTCCATTTTTATAAAATAAGCTACTTCTATGCAAATGTTGTTGATCAGTACAATGAAATAAATCACAAATGGAAGTCAAATGTTTGTCATCTGTAGCCCCATTAAATCAGCCATAACAAGCTCAATAACTCAATGCCTGCACACACTAGGTTAGTATTGTGGAGTAACTACAATGTTGTTTATCCATCCTCAGTTTTCTCCTATAACAGGCATTAAACTCTGTAACTGTTTTAAAGTCAACATTGGCCTCATGGTGAAATCCCTGAGCGGTTTCCTACCTCTCCGGCAACTGAGTTAGGAAGGACTCCTGTATCTTTGTAGTGACTGGGTGTATTGATACACCATCCAAAGTGTAATTAATAAATTCACCATTCTCAAAGGGATACTTAATGTCTACTTTTTTTTACCCACCTACCAATAGGTGCCCTTCTTTGCGAGGCATTGGAAAACCTCTTGGGTCTTTGTGGTTGAATGAGGGACCTTATAGATAATTGTATGTGTGGGGTACAGAGATGAGGGAGTCATTCAAAAATCATGTTAAACACTCTTATTGCACATAGAGTGAGTCCATGCAACTTGTTAAGCAAATTTTTACTCCTGGACTTATTTAGGATTGCCATAATACTCAAGACATTTCAGCTTTTAATTTTTAATTCATGTGTAAACATTTCTAAAAACATAATTCCACTTTGACATTATGGGGTATTGTGTGTAGGCCAGTGAAAAAAAATCTAAATAATCAATTTTAAATTCAGTCTGTAACACATCAAAATGTGTAAAAAGTCAAGGGATGTGAATACTTTCTGAAGGCACTGTACATGGACACACATACACACACACACCTCAGAAGAGTCATCCTATCTCACCCATTAAAGCCTAAAGATGACAATATTGTGTGCAACTTATCAGAAAAGCAGGAACAGTTGCTTTAAATATGACAGCAGAAGTTAGACACAATTTTTCCCCAGCCCCTAGCTGACAGTAATTACCTTCTCCCTCATTCTTATTCCAGCTGTATCTGTAGCTCAGAGACCCCAGTATGATGGCACATACAAAAAAGAGAGAGTTGTTGGTTACAGAGGCGTGTCCTAATACCCATACTTGCGTCCTAATTAGTAGGCCATTTGGGTATGTGAAAAAATTAAGTTTAACCCCCTAAGGTCGATGTCCGCGCCCCTGTGGAAATCAAATTAGCATAATACAAAAATCCCCAGAAACATCCAACAGTTTAAGCAAGAAATACTGTATCAGTTTTTTGCATTGGATGCATCTCAATCCACCGCATCCGCGTATGTAACACTTCCGCATCTGCGGTGAAATGTCACAAAAAAAGGTTTTGAGTAAGTCATGTGGCCATAGTTAGCTCTCTTGCCACTGTACTATGCCCTGCCACTAGCTAATGTTACTAACGCGGTAGCCTAGCTACATTCCTATTTTCCACAGCGGTGCTGGGCCCAACACTTTTCTTTTCTTCTAGTTCTCCTGATTTGTCACATCAGTTTATTTGTGTTGAGCTGATTGTAATGTTCATGCTATGTTTCTACTTTAACAGTTACAGCCTGAATGAGTCTAGCTAGTTTCATTGCACATAGCCTGTTATGGTGAATGTAATGGTAAGCTGCACTTGTTACTGTTTCACCTTGGCACTCCCAAAGCTAGCCTTCTACAAAAAGTACACAACAATAACTTTGCTCATGTTTTTGCTAATGTTGTACTTCATCTTATGTCTTTTCAGGATCTACACAAAGGAATGTGAGCTGGAGGGGTAGCTGTCTCCTGCATGGGTGAAAAAGAAGTGGGAGAACCAAAAATACACGGTACGCTACTGTATGTTATCTTGACATTTGTTGCTGTGCTGTACTTGGCTAATAAGGTTCCCCTTTTCTCTGAGAGCAACAACACATTCCCATCTATTTCCTATGCTTCACCGGCACATTGATGTAAGTGTGAAGATATACAGTGGGGGAAAAAAGTATTTAGTCAGCCACCAATTGTGCAAGTTCTCCCACTTAAAAAGATGAGAGAGGCTTGTAATTTTCATCATAGGTACACGTCAACTATGACAGAGAAAATGAGAAAAAAAAAATCCAGAAAATCACATTGTAGGATTTTTAATGAATTTATTTGCAAATTATGGTGGAAAATAAGTATTTGGTCAATAACAAAAAAGTTTCTCAATACTTTGTTATATACCCTTTGTTGGCAATGACACAGGTCAAACGTTTTCTGTAAGTCTTCACAAGGTTTTCACACACTGTTGCTGGTATTTTGGCCCATTCCTCCATGGAGATCTCCTCTAGAGTAGTGATGTTTTGGGGCTGTCGCTGGGCAACACAGACTTTCAACTCCCTCCAAAGATTTTCTATGGGGTTGAGATCTGGAGACTGGTTAGGCCACTCCAGGACCTTGAAATGCTTCTTACGAAGCCACTCCTTCGTTGCCCGGGCGGTCTGTTTGGGATCATTGTCATGCTGAAAGACCCAGCCACGTTTCATCTTCAATGCCCTTGCTGATGGAAGGAGGTTTTCACTCAAAATCTCACGATACATGGCCCCATTCATTCTTTCCTTTACACGGATCAGTCGTCCTGGTCCCTTTGCAGAAAAACAGCCCCAAAGCATGATGTTTCCACCCCCATGCTTCACAGTAGGTATGGTGTTCTTTGGATGCAACTCAGCATTCTTTGTCCTCCAAACACGACGAGTTGAGTTTTTACCTAAATGTTCTATTTTGGTTTCACATGACCATATGACATTCTCCCAATCCTCTTCTGGATCATCCAAATGCACTCTAGCAAACTTCAGACGGGCCTGGACATGTACTGGCTTAAGCAGGGGGACACGTCTGGCACTGAAGGATTTGAGTCCCTGGCGGCATAGTGTGTTATTGATGGTAGGCTTTGTTACTTTGGTCCCAACTCTCTGCAGGTCATTCACTAGGTCCCCCCATGTGGTTCTGGGATTTTTGCTCACCGTTCTTGTGATCATTTTGACCCCACGGGGTGAGATCTTGCGTGGAGCCCCAGATCGAGGGAGATTATCAGTGGTCTTGTATGTCTTCCATTTCCTAATAATTGCTCCCACAGTTGATTTCTTCAAACCAAGTTGCTTACCTATTGCAAATTCAGTCTTCCCATCCTGGTGCAGGTCTACAATTTTGTTTCTGGTGTCCTTTGGCAGCTCTTTGGTCTTGGCCATAGTGGAGTTTGGAGTGTGACTGTTTGAGGTTGTGGACATGTGTCTTTTATACTGATAACAAAGTTCAAACAGGTGCCATTAATACAGGTAACGAGTGGAGGACAGAGGAGCCTCTTAAAGAAGAAGTTACAGGTCTGTGAGAGCCAGAAATCTTGCTTGTTTGTAGGTGACCAAATGATTATTTTCCACCATAATTTGCAAATAAATTCATAAAAAATCCTACAATGTGATTTTCTGGATTTTCTTTTCTCAATTTGTCTGTCATAGTTGACGTGTACCTATGATGAAAATTACAGGCCTCTCTCATCTTTTTAAGTGGGAGAACTTGCACAATTGGTGGCTGACTAAATACTTTTTTTCCCCACTGTACATTTTAGAAAAGTGCAAGTATTCCAGAGAAATGTACTGCAATTGGCATAATACCTTTTACAGGCCTTAACATATATTATGTTTGATGCTGAAAGCTATCATTTTCCATATTTTTCAGGAGTTGAAAGATCCCCCCACCGGAGACAGCACGGAGGGAGGGGTGGCCACAGCAGCATACTTGAAGTGGTATGCGGTGATGGATGAGGTGATGGATGAGGTGATGCCACTCAATCACCCCACTGGTCATCATCTCCTCCTCTCCCTCCCAGATGTGGAGGCAGGAGAAGGATGTGACTGCCAGGGAGGCACGCTTTATGGCCATTTGAGGCCATGATAAAGAAGTCGTTTTATGTATTTTGTATGTATTTTATTCATAGCTATTCATTTATGAATGTTCTACTGTTTTTGGTGAAGTCCTCTTTTTAAACCTAAATTAGATTTCTTGTTTGTAATAAAACAAATAATAATGATACCGGAACAGCTACTGTTGGTGTGTTTTACTTTTAACATTTAAAAATGCACTCTATCTTGTTGCAGGTGCATGGTAACAATTAGATATGTTGAAATACAAAAGAAACCCACACACTGCTGTTGCTAGTATCACTTTTTTATTGAAGCTAACGTGTCAGACTCGGCCTTCGTCAGAGCTTTTTGCTCTACTAAACTAAATAAACCATCTTTGGTATAATAATAATTGATTACATTTTAATAGCGCTTTTCATAATCTCAAAGTGCATCAAAACAAACAAGCAAAAAAATGAGTTGGCTAGGTCAACCAATAGAGGCCAAGTATGAGTGCATGCATCCTACAAAAATGGAAAGAGACAGTTCATGGCTTGATCAGAGGAAGGTGGTCAAGGAGATGGTTGATGAAGATGTCTGGTGACAATCTTGTAGAGGGCTTCTCTTGGAACCAGCCACTGGACTTCTCCTTCACAATATATGGCACCCACTTAGGTGCTGCCTCAGCAGCTCTGGGTGCCAGAAAGCTCACCACACACAGTTCAGAGTAGTAGCCAGGTGTCCCACACAGGTGTCCCTCATGAAATAGTATGTTGCGTCATTTTAAAAGTTATTAGAGCAATTCATGATTGGCAATGGTGTCCTACACTGCCTTTATTTTTGTGTCCCACATTTATTTATCTAAAAAAACAAACGTGTTAACAACCCAATATTGTTAATCAACCAGGTTGTCACCAAAATAATTATAATATAATAGTAGCCTTACGTTGTTATTTATTTTATTTACATATGTCATTTGAGTCATTTAGCAGATGCTCTTATCCAGAGTGACTTACAGTTAGTGCATTCATCTTAAGATAGCTAGGTGGGACAACCACATATCACAGGCAAAGAAAGTACATTTTTCCTCAATAACATAGCTGTCAGTAGAGTCAGAGCTAGAAGGGGGAGTGGTCAAGTGCAAGTGCTGGGGGGGTGGGGGTCGAGGTGAGGAGGAGGATTATTTAAGATACTGTTTGAAGAGGTAGGGTTTCAGATGTATTCGGAAGATGTGCAGGGACTCTGCAGTCCTACCTTCAGGGGGAAGCTGGTTCCACAATTGGGGTGCCAGGACAGAGAAGAGCTTGGACTGGGCTGAGCGGGAGCTGCCCTCCGTCAGGGGTTGGAGGGCCAAGAGACCTGAGGTGGCAGAACGGAGTGCTCGGGTTGGCGTGTAGGGTTTGAGCATAGCCTGAAGGGAAGGAGGGGCAGTTCCTCTTGCTGTTCCATAGGTAAACACCATGGTCTTGTAGTGGATGCGAGCTTCCACTGGAAGCCAGTGGAGTGTGCGGAGGAGCGGGGTTACATGCGAGAACTTGGGAAGGTTGAAAACCAGGCAGGCTGCTTCATTCTGGATAAGTTGCAGGGGTTTGATGGCACAAGCGGGGCGCCCAGCCAACAGCGAGTTGCAGTAGTCCAGACTGGAGAGGACAAGTGCCCGGATTAGGACCTGCGGCGCTTCCTGTGTGAGGTAGGGTGGTACTCTACGGATGTTGTAGGTCACTGCTTTGATGTTTGCAGAGAACAGGGTGTTGTCCAGGGTCACGCCAAGGTTTTTTGCACTCTGGGAGGGTGACACTGTGGCGTTGTCAACCGTGATGGAGAGGTCTTTGAGCAGGCAGGCCTTTCCGGGGAGGAAGAGCAGTTCCGTCTTGTTGAGGTTGAGCTTGAGGTGATGGGCCGACATCCAAGTTGAGATATTCTGCTAGGCACGCAGAGATGCTTGTCACCACCTGGATGTTAGAAGGGGGGAAGGAGAAAAGTAGTTGAGTGTCATCCGCATAGCATTGATAGGAGAGACCATGTCAGGATATTACTGAGCCGAGTGACTTGGTGTATAGAGAGAAGAGGAGAGGGCCTAGAACTGAGCCCTGGGGGACACCAGTAGTGAGAGTACGTGGCTCAGACACAGATCCTCTCCACGTCACCTGGTAGGAGCAGCCTGCCAGGTAGGATGTAATCCAAGAGTGTGAATAGCCTGAGACTCCCAGCCCTGAGAGGGTGGAGAGGAGGATCTGATTCTTCATGGTGTCAAAGGCAGCGGATAGATCTAGGAGGATGAGAACAGAGGAGAGAGAGTCAGCTTTGGCAGTGCGGAGAGCCTCCGTGACACAGAGAAGAGCAGTCTCAGTTGAGTGACCCTTCTTGATGCCTGACTGGTTAGGGTCAAGAAGATCATTCTGAGAGAGATAACAAGAAAGTTGATCAGAGACAGCACGCTCAAGTGTTTTGGAAAAAAAAAGAAAGAAGGGATACAGCTCTATAGTCTTTGACTTCAGATGAGTCGAGTGTTGGTTTCTTGAGGAGGGGAGCAACTCGGGCCATTTTGAAGTCAGAGGGGACGCAGCCAGTGGTCAGGGATGAGTTCATGTATCCCCATTATTAATGCCAATACTGTTTTCTATGCTTGTTTTCACTTAATACTTTGGGATATTGGTGCACTTGTAGTCAGAATGGCCCTACACAATTTTCTTCATAACGCATTTAATATTTCGTGGAGCCTACATTACACCATTTTCTTCTAAATGCATTTAATACAAGGCTATGTCAAGTTTTATGAAGGTTGCCAGATTTTTGGGGGGGTATTGATGAAGGTATTTGATTGGGGAATGGGGATACATTTTTATGATGGAAATTATAATGCACACCATAATACACACACACGCACACAAACACTTACAGACATCTACACACACTCACTTTGTTTGTACTCATGTTATAGCCAACTCTTGACTTTTGCAATTAATAAATTATTTGTATCTAGTTGTCATGTATTCATTATCTTTAACTGGTTAAATGTTTGTAGTTTGCATGTTTCAGTAATGATTATCATGGTTAAATAGTCGTAAATCTCTGCTTGATTTAGCTTTTGGTATATTTGGCATTTTTATACATATTCTGTATTTCCACTAAAAAAAGCAATAATTAATCAACACACTACTGTAAATAAATGGAGACTACCTTTTAGAAAACATAAATTGATCTCTGTAAATAAATGGTGAGACATGCTCAGTCTGAAGCCATTCGGCCTATAGTAATGATACAAGTTATATCACCTTAACAAGGGTTTATTTACAACCTCTGGGGTATAACATGTTGGGCAAAGTGATATAGGAGAGTCTGACATATAACCCCTAACTTTAGTTCAGTCCTTGCCAATGAGAACCAAGTGGGGCCTAGCTTCGTCGTTCATGACTGGGAAAGGACTCGATTCTAGGCCGTTGAAAATTCTACATCCATCTCATTAGATCAGAACAGGATGGATCAACAGTGATTCATATTGCTGGTTTGCATCCTAAACAAGGACAGTTGTGTTTTGCTGCATAACACACTTACATTGTCTACCCATATGATGTGGATCATTGTCAGGTTATTTGATATATAAGCTTCAGTAACAAAATAAAACCATGGTTGTAATAACACTTTAAACAGGTAGCTTGTAAATGTGTAGAATGTGTTTGTTTTGGGTCCACACTGGTAAGTTAACTTATGTAAATGACATTCACAGAGGATTTTCTTCTGAATAGCTGGTTAAGGCATAGCAGTTTCCATTCCGCTTCAGGCAACTTTGATGTAAGGCTTGATCACACCTTTAGTGACTACTTTTATCCGTCACGCCCATTGTTGCTTATCTATTGTTCACTAGATATATCAATGTATTTACACCCAACACAATGTTGAAAAACAGAATGCTTCCCACCACTAGATAACATAACTAGACGTGAGCTGGACATGATCCCAACGCTGCCACCAATGTAGCGGAAGAAAGTTAATCTCTTAAGTATCAGACCCATCTTTTCAATTTCCGCCTAAAATGACATACCCAAATCTAACTGCCTGTAGCTCAGGACCTGAAGCAAGGATATGCATATGCTTGATACTATTTGAAAGGAAACACTTTGACGTTTGTGGAGATTTTTATTTTTGTTGCATCATCTTTGACATGAAAAAGAAAGGCCATACATTCCGATAGGAAGCTGGAGATAATTTAGATGTAGTCTACAAGAGGGCAACAGTGTATGTGCAATGTGTATGAGCTACATAACATTTAGTATGAAGTCACACACGTGTCCCTCATGAGTTTGCCCAAATGTACCCAAGTGGCCTCCAAGTGGCCAAATTCGTAAATTGATACATTTTCAAGTACATAACTATAGAGAACATACAAAAATGCTATGGTAATAAAAAATACAAGTTTACACACTCCCAGGAATGTCATAAATGATGGATCATTAGCTTCCCTACATAAAACGCACTATCAGGAGATGCGACGAGAATGCTGATCCAATGTCTCCCAACACAGAAGTGAACTTTTTAAGATAAGGGCCAAGTTAGAAGCCAACACTGATCTAATGTCGTAAGTGAATACACCACAAACCACACACAAAGTGACAAAAAAAAACAACAACATATTTTTACACACTATTTACAATTACAGTTTTTAGAACACGCTCAGTCCTCTACACAAGATTGTGCTGCTGATGCCCAAGTCCCATAGCAGTCTCTTTCTGCTGTAAAGCAGAGGGCAACAGAAAAAGTAGTGCAGGTGATGGGAGATTTCTTGTGAAGACACCTGGGTGACTTCATACTAAATGTTATGTAGCTCCCTCAGTCATACACCTTATGGTACAGCGGGGACTGTGAAGCAGCACAAACATAGGCACAGACACATGCATACAAACACACACACACGACAACATGCGCACTACACACACACGTACACATGGATATTGTACTGTAGATATGTGGTAGTGGTGGAGCAAGGGCCTGAGGGCACACAGTGTGTTGTGAAATCTCTAAATGTATTGTAATGTTTTTAAAACTGTTTAAACTGCCTTAATTTAGCTGGACCCCAGGAAGAGTAGCTGCTCCCTTGGCAGCAGCTAATGGGGATCCATAATAAATATAAATACAACGACGCCTCCCTGCTGTGCTCTTTTGGTCCTGAGGCACATTCATGTCATCAGTTATGTATTTTGGCAGGTGAACACAGCTGGTGGCAGGAAAGGGGGATGAAGATGAAGGGGGCTGTACTTTCCAGTCACATCCAGCTTAGGTCCTGGCTGCCTTTTCAGTTTAAATGTTGGCTCCACATCATCTTCTGGGCTGGCCTCTCCACACCTCTAGATGGCCGGGCGGGGGTAGGTGTGGAGCGTGAGACAGCAGCAGGGGTCGGACTGAATAAATTAAAACATTCAGTAAGAATACTTTTACGGATGAGCCCTGCATCAATACATCAAATAAACAACACATATCTATAAACATATATATTATATAGAGTAGGGGGATCATAATCACTTTGGTGAAGTGTGTGTACCAATGGTTATTAAGGCTGGTGAGGGGAGGACGGCTCGTAGTGGTGGCCGGGGTGGGGTGAGTGGAATGGGATGAAGCACATGGTTTTCATCCGTTTGGTGCTGTTCCATTCACTCCTTTCCGGCCAATCCACTCCATTCCGGCCGTCCTCCCGTCACCAGCCCTCACTGGCTTTTATATACACTACCGTTCAAAAGTTTGGGGTCACTTAGAAATGTCCTTGTTTTCAAAAGAAAAGCAATTTTTTGGTCCATTAAAATAACATCAAACTGATCAGAAATACAGTGTAGACATTGTTAATGTTGTAAATGGCTATTGTAGCTGGAAACGGCTGATTTTTTATGGAATATCTACATAGGCGTACAGAGGCCCATTATCAGCAACCATCAGTCCTGTGTTACAATGGCACGTTGTGTTTGCTAATCCAAGTTTATCATTTTAAAAGTATTTTTAATTTATTTAACCTTTATTTAACCAGGTAAGCCAGTTGAGAACAAGTTCTCATTTACAACTGCGACCTGGCCAAGATAAAGCAAAGCAGTGCGATAAAAACAACACAGAGTTACATATGGGGTAAAAAAAAACATAAAGTCAAAAATACCACAAAATATATATATATACAGTGTGTGCAAATGTAGCAAGTTATGGAGGTAAGGCAATAAATAGGCCATAGTGCAAAATAATTACAATTAGTATTAAAACTGGAATGATAGATGTGCAAGAGATGATGTGCAAATAGAGATAATGGAGTGCAAATGAGAAAAATAAATAACAATATGGGGATGAGGTAGTTGAGTGGGCTAATTTCAGAAGGGCTGTATACAGGTGCAGTGATCGGTAAGGTGCTCTGACAACTGATGCTTAAAGTTAGTGAGGGAGATAAGAGTCTCCAGCTTCAGAGATTCTTGCAGTTCGTCCAGTCATTGGCAGCAGTGAACTGGAAGGAATGGCGGCCAAAGGAGGTTTTGGCTTTGGGGATGACCAGTGAAATATACTTGCTGGAGCGCATACTACGGGTGGGTGTTGCTATGGTGACCAATGAGCTAAGATAAGGCGGAGATTTGCCTAGCAGTCTAGATGGCCTGGAGCCAGTGGGTTTGGCGACGAATATGTAGTGAGGACCAGCCAACAAGAGTGTACAGGTCACAGTGGTGGGTAGTATATGAGGCTTTGGTGACAAAACGGATGGCACTGTGATAGACTACATCCAATTTGCTGAGTAGAGTGTTGGAGGCTAATTTGTAAATGACATCGCCGAAGTCAAGGATCGGTAGGAGTGTCAGTTTTACGAGGGCATGTTTAGCAGCATGAGTGAAGGAGGCTTTGTTGCGAAATAGGAAGCCGATTCTAGATTTAACTTTGGATTGGAGATGCTTAATGTGAGTCTGGAAGGAGAGTTTACAGTCTAACCAGACACCCAGGTATTTGAAGTTGTCCACATACTCTAGGTCAGACCCGTCGAGAGTAGTGATTCTAGTCGGGTGGGCGGGTGCCAGCAGCTTTTGATTGAAGAGCATGCATTTAGTTTTACTAGTGTTTAAGAGCAGTTGGAGGCTATGGAAGGAGTGTTGTATGGCATTGAAGCTTGTTTGGAGGTTTGTTAACACAGTGTCCAATGAAGGGCCAGATGTATACAAAATAGTGTCGTCTGCGTAGAGGTGGATCTGAGAGTCACCAGCAGCAAGAGCGACATCATTGATATACACAGAGAAAAGAGTCGGCCCAAGAATTGAACCCTGTGGCACCCCCATAGAGACTGCCATAGGTCCAGACAACAGGCCCTCCGATTTGACACATTGAACTGAGAAGTAGTTGGTGAACCAGGTCATTTGAGAAACCAAGGCTATTTAGTCTGCCAATAAGAATGCGGTGGTTGACAGAGTCGAAAGCCTTGGCCAGGTCGATGAAGACGGCTGCACAGTACTGTCCATTATCGAT
The DNA here is from genome assembly GCF_020615455.1 of Coregonus clupeaformis. NCBI lineage: Eukaryota > Metazoa > Chordata > Actinopteri > Salmoniformes > Salmonidae > Coregonus > Coregonus clupeaformis. Next base: position 36,486,487 of record NC_059194.1, read on the forward strand.
CGCGGTTATAATATTGTTTAGGACCTTGAGCGTGGCTGAGGTGCACCCATGACCAGCTCGGAAACCAGATTGCATAGCGGAGATGGTACGGTGGGATTCGAAATGGTCGGTGATCTGTTTGTTAACTTGGCTTTCAAATACTTTCGAAAGGCTGGGCAGGATGGATATAGGTCTGTAACAGTTTGGATCTAAAGTGTCACCCCCTTTGAAGAGGGGGATGACCGCGGCAGCTTTCCAATCTCTGGGGATCTCAGACGTTACGGAAGAGAGGTTGAACAGGCTAGTAATAGGGGTTGCGACAATTTTGGCGGCTATTTTTAGAAAGAAAGGGTCCAGATTGTCTAGCCCAGATGATTTGTAGGGGTCCAGATTTTGCAGCCCTTTCAGAACATCAGCTGTCTGAATTTGTGTGAAGGAGAAGCGTTGGGGCATGCGCAAGTTGCAGCGGAGGGTGCAGAGCTGGTGGCCGGGGTAGTGGTAGCCAGGTGGAAAGCATGGCCAGCCGTAGCAAAATGCTTGTTGAAATTCTCGATTATTGTATATTTATCGGTGGTGATAGTGTTTCCTAGCCTCAGTGCAGTGGGCAGCTGGGAGGAGGTGCTCTTATTCTCCATGGACTTTACAGTGTCCCAAAACTTTTTGGAGTTAGTGCTACAGGATGCAAATTTCTTTTTGAAAAAGCTAGTGTTGCTTTCCTAACTGCTTGTGTATACTGGTTCCTAACTTCCCTGAAAAGTTGCATATCGTGGGGGCTATTCGATGTTAACACAGTACGTCTAATTGATCATTAGAAAACCCTTTTGCAATTATGTTAGCACAGCTGAAAACTGTTGAGCTGATTAAATATGCAATAAACTGGCCTTCTTGAGACTAGTTGAGTATCTTGAGCATCAGCAATTTTGGGTTTGATTACAGGCTCAAAATGGACAGAAACAAAGAACTTTCTTCTGAAACTCGACAGTCTACTCTTGTTCTGAGAAATGAAGGCTATTCCATGCGAGAAATTGCCAAGAAACTGAAGATCTCGTACAACGCTGTGGACTATTCCCTTCACAGAACAGCACAAACTTGGCTCTAACCAGAATAGAAAGAGGAGTGGGAGGCCCCGGTGCACAACTGAGCAAGAGGACAAATACAGCAGAGTGTCTAGTTTGTGAAACAGATGCCTCACAGGTCCTCAACTGGCAGCTTCATTAAATAGTACCCGCAAAACACCAGTGTCAACGTCAACAGTGAAGAGGCAACTCCGGGATGCTTACCTTCTAGGCAGAGTTGCAAAGAAAAGGCCATATCTCAGACTGCCCATCTTAACCTTTTATTGGCCAGTCTGAGATATGGCATTTTCTTTGACATTGAGACTGGTGTTTTGTGGGTGCCACTAGTTCAAGCGTAGCAGTTAGATTAACAATAATTTAAGCTTTCTGCCCATATAAGACATGTACATGTATATGTCCTGGAAAATTGGCTGTTGTTTACAACATAGTTGTAGTCACATTATGCATATTGAGCAACAACTGTCCCGTTTATGGGACACAGATCCAGTAGAGGTTAAAGCTGCAACAGGGACTCTAATCAGGGCTCATACAAGGCTGTTGCCATGGAAGCCTAGTAAGCCTCTGGGCAGAGGCAGTAGGCCTACAATGCTGGCATATGCCTTGATACAATAGCCTAAGTATATAAAATGATTGACACGACCGTAATAATGATAATGAAACGGCCTTGGAAGTGCCATAAGTGTAAGCCAACACAATTCATTATGTTACATTAACTTGTTTAACTGCATTGATATGGCTTAATAGTCCAGACTTGTTATAGTTGCACATACCATGCAATTGCGCCACAGGAATTTAAACCAATAATTGCAGGTCTTCTGTTTCCTCACATTTATTGCTGAATTAATTTCTCATCATGAAAATGTATCCCCATTCCCCAATCAAATTCCTTCATCGATACTACACAAAAAAATTGACAAATACAGCTTTTATACTCCAATCTGGCAACCCTCATAAAATCCGACATAGCACCCGTATCCCAAAGTATTAAGCGGAAACAAGCATAGAAAACAGCATTGGCATTAATAAAAAAAAGAAAAACTTAAGTCTACTATTATAAGTATTTTGGTGACAACCTTGTTGTTTTACAATATTGGGTTGTTAACATGTTTTTGTATATATATAAATAAATGTGGGACACAACAAATGGCAGTGTAGAACACCATTGCCCAAAATGAATTGCTCCAATAACTTTCAAAAGATTGTTTCAAAGTTTGCCCCAAAATGTGTTTATTTTCACACTAATTAAGCAAAGACGCACAAAATCTTCTGAAATACTTTTTGTACATATTTGCACGAATTGAGTGTGCGATTGTGTTGCAACAGTACGTAATAGGATTAGTGCACAGTATGCAGCCGAAGTAAGTAGTAGGCAAGCCAGATTTCAGAAATGGCCAGTGCCTTATTTCTTGGGACCTGTTCTTTGAGAATGTCTTCTCTCCTTTGGTGAACAGTGAACACCGAGATCAGGGTGTGTGCATGTCCCTCTGATGTCAGGAGGAGAAAAACCAGGATATTAATTTTATTTTCTTTCCTTGGATCAACAGGGGTCTGACTGACTGCTTCCATCAGTCAGGAGGGTTTTTCAAGTAGATGTGGCATGTTGTTTCAAAGGTGATCACGGTGAAACATACCGGTAATCTATAAATAGTTCCAACTTGAAACTACAATTTTTTATGTTGTTTCCCCATTCGGAAAGTATTCAGACCCCTTGACTTTTTCCACTTTGTTACGTTACAGCCTTATTCTAAAATTGATTAAATATTTTTTCTTCCTCATCAATCTACACACAATACCCCATAATGACGAAGTACATTTTTTAGCAAATGTATACAAAATTATTACATTTACATAAGTATTCAGACCCTTTACTCAGTACTTTGTTGAAGCACCTTTGGCATCGATTACAGACTTGAGTCTTCTTGGATATGACACCACAAGCTTGGCAGACCTGTATTTGGGGAGTTTCTCCCATTCTTCCTCTCAAGCTCTGTCAGGTTGGATTGGCAGCGTCACTGCACAGCCATTTTCAGGTCTTTCCAGAGATGTTCGATCGGGTTCAAGTCCGGGCTCTGGCTGGGCCACTCAAAGACATTCAGAAACTTGTCCCGAAGCCACTCTTGTGTTGTCTTGTCTGTGTGCTTAGGGTCATTGTCCTGTTGGTAGGTGAATATTCGCCCCAGTCTGAGGCCCTTAACGCTCTGGAGCAGGTTTTGCCGTTCATCTTTCCCTCGATCCTGATTAGTCTCCCTGCCGCTGAAAAACATCCCCACAGCATGATGCTGCCACCACCATGCTTCACCGTAGGGATGGTGCCAGGTTTTCTCCAGACGTGACGCTTGGCATTCAGGCCAAAGAGATCAATCTTGGTTTCATCAGACCAGAGAGTCTTGTTTCTCATGGTCTGAGAATCCTTTTGGTGCCTTTTGGCAAACTCCAAGCGGGCAGTCATGTGTCTCTTACTGAGGAGTGTCTTCCGTCTGACCACTCTACCATGAAGGCCTGATTGGTGGAGTGCTGCAGAGATGGTTGTCCTTCTAGAAGGTTCTACCATCTCCACAGAGGAACTCTGGAGCTCTGTCAGAGTGACCATAGGGTTTTTGGTCACCTCCCTGACCAAGGCCCTTCTCCCCTGATTGCTCAGTTTGGCCGGGCGGCCAGCTCTAGGAAGAATGATGGAGACCACTGTGTTCTTGGGGACCTTCAATGCTGCATAAATGTTTGGGTACCCTTCCCCAGATCTGTGCCTCAACAGAATTATGTCTCGGAGCTCTACGGACAATTCCTTCAAACTCATGCCTTGGTTTTTGCGCTGACATGCACTGTTAGCTGTGGGACCTTATATAGACAGGTGGGTGCCTTTCCAAATAATGTCCAATCAGTTGAATTGACCACAGGTGGACTCCAATTAAGTTGTAGAAACATCTCAAGGGTTGTCAATGGAATCTTTCGAGTCTCATAGCAAAGTGCCTGAATATTCATGTAAATAAGGTATTTCAATTTTTATTTTTTTGCAGAAATTTCTACAAACCTGTTTTTGCTTTGTCATTATGGGGTATTGTGTGTAGATTGATGAGGACATAAAAAAAAAAAAAAAACTATTTTATAATAAGGCTGTAATGTAACAAAATGTTGAAAAGGTCAAGGGGTCTGAATACTTTCCAAATGCACTGTAATGTTGCACTTATGACTCCCACGTTAATGCTTATTTTGCTGCCAATTTATGAATTTCCACAAATTAATAAATAACCAAAAGGTCATTCTCATAAACTCCTTATCTGTGATTCTCATTACACCAACCATCACTGTGTTTCTCATTTTAGTTTTTTTTGGCATTGATTCAAATCAAATCCAAATCAAATCAAATGTATTGGTCACATACACATGGTTAGCAGATTTTATTGTGAGTGTAGCAAAATGCTTGCACTTCTAGTTCCGACAGTGCAGCAATATATAGCAAGTAATATCTAACAGTTACACAACAAAAACCTAATACATACAAATCTAAGTAAAGGAATAAGAATATATAAATATATGGATGAGCAATGTCATTATCAGAGTGGCATAGGCTAAGATGCAATAGATAGTATAGAATACAGTATAGACATATTAGATGGGTAATGCAAGATATGTAAACATTATTTAAGTGGCCAGTGATTTTCAAGTCTGTATGTAGGCAGCAAAATAAATAAATAGGAGTGATATCCAGGCTTGCTTACTTTTGTTTGTGGAATTAATGTCAGATGGAAAAGTGTGCGTAGAATATTTCCCAGGTCCACTCCAGACGATATTTGGTATATTGAGCCTTTGGCGGGTACAAAAATAGCTTTTCAAAAGGACTTTGAGAAAGGTCACAGTTACTACATGGGATAAGCTATTATCTACATAATTCCATAGACAAACCTAGAAGATGAGCATGGGACATTCTTTTTTACAGGCTGAGTAACTCCCCTGTGACCCGGTTTGTGGAGAAACCGAACCAAAATCAAGTGGAGGTGACGACAATCCCAGTGTGGTGATCTTAAGGAAGCAGCGGTACCAGGCCAAGCAGACAATCATACAGCTGGCAAAGAATAAGGGAGCAAGGGACTTTCCATCGAATGAAGCTCTACCCCGACATGACTTTTAAAATGACCAGAAATAGAGGTCTGTTCAGCATGGGACATTGTTATTACTGACAAGTACAAATGTGTCGAAATGTGTCCTTTTCAAATATTTCCCCAATATGGCTAATTGTAGCTGAGTACTGTGGGACCTGCACCAGTGTTTATGGCCCCGTACCAGCCCTCTATTTTTCACATTCCAGCGAATGTCAGGTAACTATTGCATTTCTGTTAAAACAGTAAGACAGATAAGCTCTCCCATACTGTTTCAACTCAGCGAGGGAGATCTGCATGGTGTTCTTGTCCATTTCTCAAGCATTCAGCCACACACATGGTAAAGTGAATAAAAGAGACTTGTAAATGTGGTAGCAAAGCATACTACAGGCTCAGCGCTGACAGAAAATAAAATGAACATGAAGCATTGCAGTAGAAAGGAGCTCTCCAGTTTTTTGTGTGTTCATGACTGTCTGTTTTGACTTTGTTTAGATTTACATACAATCACAAAGACAACCTTAAGAAAGAGTGAGAGAAAGTCGTAGGTTGAAGAACACAAAGAGCAACACTTGATTTGGAGTCATTATATGTTTTAGGAAATATCTCTACAGGCAGGCATACTGCAGAAATGCATTACATTACCATCAATCTTGAACATTTGATATTTCCCATGTAAATGAGCTTGGTTCTGCTGGTTCTATTTGGAGGACAAAGTCAAGACCAAGGGCAGAAGCAAGATGAAGACACTGTGCTCTGGAACTGACCAGCCTGCTGAGTGGCATCTTCCTGGACACAAAAGCCTTGGGCGAGCAAAACCATTTGTTATTTTTTGGGATGGGCATTCAGCGCAAAGACTTTCAGTGACATGGTACTTAAAGAGGGAATTGAGTGCTGCTGGGCAAAAAGGAGGAAAAATAAATGTATCACCCCTGACTTAATAACATTGAGAGTAAAGGCCAGTGTATGCTGGCCGCAGTAGGCCTTTTCCAACCCAGAAGTGATCCATAACTACAGCCAATGTGGCAGTAGGTCTCATACCGCTGGCCAAGTAAGACAACGTTACATCCATGAGGGAATACCTGTTTCAGCTGCTCAGGAGACAGGAGGCAACGTCAAACCTTAGAGGGCAATGCCTGCTTTCCAAAGAGTAGTGGGCTACAGCTAGAGCACAGAATTATGTATCTTAAAGTGGAACTGACAGTGTTTTAGCAACTTTAAATCATACTAAAATCTGATGATATACACCCCCAGGAAGAATATGACACCTTCTGTTTTACATTTTCTAACAAGCGAGCAAGTTTTCAGAAATTCATAGAATGTTTGGGAATTACGTATAGTAAGGCATTTGTGAAAATGCTTTAGCAATATAGAGTGGGAAAGCGGACGTGCGTTTTGACAATTAATAGACACTGCAGTATATAAAACCTAATAAAATATTTGTCTTGTCCAGGACCTGAGTCTACGTGGACTGGTGCACCATAGCCAATCAGAGCTACAGTAGGCCTATATGCAAATAAGCCATTTGCCACATGGGCCTGCCATCACTCACTTTGAACTGGATGGTGTCTTTACAGGCAGTAGCAACAGCGCGACTTTAGATCATTAGAACGCATTCACAAAAAGCCACAAAATACACATGAATGGATTTCTACAAAGTCCTCTTACATTTGGGGACTTCACAGTCCTATTGATCAAACAACCATGAAAAGGTAGGCTCTCTCTCCCTCAGTTGCCTATGCACATAAACACCAACAAGATCAACAACTAGCTAATGCTAGCCAGAACAAGATTAGCTAAAATCTAATGAGGGAACATTAGATAAACCCTCTCAAACTTTTTCAGTTATTGGTCATCAAAATTACACTGAGCAATGATGGGGAATAGTAGCTTGCTCGTCCTTCTGCAGCTTACCTGCCAATGCATGCTAATTGTCCCAACCCACGTTTTGACAACAGAATGGGAACTTGCCTGCCTGCCTGCCCATTTGATCGATGTCAAATACATTTGATTGACAACTAAGAGATATGCTAACTGTGGATAACCGTCGTTCAAGTTCAGCGTAGCTAGCTATCTAGCAAAGCATTCACATTTCTTGCTAGCTAACGAAATGACACCTGCATCTCTAGCTGTAACATCTTCCTAGCAGCTAGCTTTCTAGCTAACGTTAGGTTCCGTGTTTTCAGCTTGCTAAATAAATAATGAATGCAGCATTGCTGTATGGTGCACTCAAAATATATTGTAGTTGAGTAGCCAGCCTTGGTTAGTGCTCAAATGTTGCTGCAATAGGCCTACATGTTTCTCCTTTGCACAGTGTTTTGTTGCATGTTTAGTTTTCTGGTTATTCATTGTCAAGCTTTAAAAACCGAAGCCACACTACAACATTTCAGTAGGCTAGCTAGGACTGTGGCATGTCTGTACACTTTCCATCTGCTGCCCGCTGTACATGGGACACAGGAAATCAGCGCAATGGAAGTTGAATTCACCAATGAGAGCACATTAGGGTGTAATTTCATAAAGTAGAAGACTCATTTATACTCACATGTATGTCCTGTTGTCCATTAGTAGTAATTTATACCTGCGTGTGAATCCTTTATTTTATAACTTTTTGACAACCAAGATGACATTTTCTGTAGGCTACAGCAATGACCGTTTGGAACCGGAACTAGGCATTAACATTTAGCCTACAACACCTTTAAACCTTTGTTCTGGTAGAAGATTCGGTCAGTGCCATTAGTGATAATATGATGCTGGCTTCTGTGTGGGTCTGGGAGGACTTTGGCAGTGCTTGCTGTGACTTGTAGTGCAGCGCAATGTGGGCGGTATGGTAGCAGGCTAAATTAATTGACAACCCAAATCATTGTGCGGGCCGGATAGAAATGAATCACGCCTTGTGTTTGACATGTGCGCTAGCCTATTACCCACGTTATGACTGACTTGTGAACATTGCCGTTGCTAGTTTGATTGTATTGACATTCCCAGCCTTAGTTACGGTCGTCAGTTTTTGTTCAAAATATTGAGTCATTAAAACTGAAACAGTGTATCCCGAAAGGGTGGAGGTAGCAAACAATGCTTTGATTTACAACCTGATAGCAATAGTTTTTGGACTAAAAATAAATGTATTTGTAAGGACAGACATTGGTAGACGAGAAGCAAGTATAGGGAGTGAGCATTTAATAGATAGAGACATGAAACAAAACCCGGACAGCTTCTGGACAGAGGAAACATAACGGCATTAATGCTGACACGGGGATCACAACTGAGGAACAGACAGATATTGGGGAGGTAATTAAACAGTGATGAAGTCCAGGTGAGTCCAATGCAGCGCAGATGCGCGTAACGATGGTGACAGGTGTGCGTAAAAATGGGCAGCCTGGCACCCTCCAGCACCAGGGAGGGGGAGCGGGAGCAGGCGTGACAGTATTGGTGAATTATATTAATCATGCATTGAACTGCATCCATCTATTCTGCCAACAATGTCTTACTGTATGTCATGAAACTTTGAGTCAAATATAACCTATTTTTAAAACCTCTTATAAAGTTGGTTTTGTAGCATAAACTGGGGATTTGATATTTTTGGCTGATTTTATGATTGTCTGTTTCATATCTGCAAAGTAGTTAAAACGCTGTCAGTTCCACTTTAACTGAGCTATCTCTGAACCTTGTAGTCATAGCCAATTTAGTCACACTCTGCAATGGAAATTTTAAAAAAATGTCCTCACCATATGCTTACATAGAAAGGTGTTACAACTTCATTTAGGAATGTGGAAAACCCCCACACATGTTTAACATACTGTATAGTCATCTTTACATTTACAGTTATCCCTCAGTATGCTGTTATGAATCTCTGTTTATCCCTGGCAGCGTTAGAGAAAGAGATGAGCAGAGTATTGTTGATCCTCAGGGGCAGGTCCATCGCTGAGAGGCCAGGGTAGTGTCTCATGTACAATTTGACCTGTGCCTTCCTGGGAGACATTCCCACCTCAATAACAGTTGGGCTACAGGAGTCAGAGACAGCAACAAGATACCAGGCTGCTCATGCATTCTAACAAGAGCTACGAATAGAGACTTTGATATTTCCTTGCACTGTACGTCAGAAATAGTACTAAGGCATCAGGTGTGACCAGGCTTCCAAGTCAAGGTAAGCTTTTGGTTGGATTAATTTATTGCCACCGGATCTCGCTGGTATAACTGATTGCTGACTCTACACTGTACTGCATGTTTGTAGTGGTTTTACTAACGCATTAGTTCTAGTAGCTACAGTGAGGGGAAAAAAGTATTGATCAGTCTATAATTTTAATGGTAGGTTTATTTGAACAGTGAGAGACAGAATAACAACAACAAAAATCCAGAAAAACGTTTTAATGAGGGAAATAAGTATTTGACCCCCTCTCAATCAAAAAGATTTCTGGCTCCCAGGTGTCTTTTATAAAGGTATCGAGCTGAGATTAGGAGCACACTCTTAAAGGGAGTGCTCCTAATCTTAGCTTGTTACCTGTATAAAAGACACCTGTCTACAGAAGCAATTCAATTCAAACTCTCCACCATGGCCAAGACCAAAGAGGGACAAGACTGTGGACCTACACAAGGCTGGAATGGGTTACAAGACCATCGCCAAGCAGCTTGGTGAGAAGGTGACAACAGTTGGTGTGATTATTCGCAAATGGAAGAAACACAAAACAACTGTCAATCTCCCTCGGCCTGGGGCTCCATGCAAGATCTCACCTCGTGGAGTTGCAATGATCATGAGAACAGTGAGGAATCAGCCCAGAACTACATGGGAGGATCTTGTCAATGATCTCAAGGCAGCTGGGACCATAGTCACCAAGAAAACAATTGGTAACACACTACGCTGTGAAGGACTGAAATCCTGCAGCGCCCACAAGGTCCCCCTGCTCAAGAAAGCACATATACAGGCCCGTCTGAAGTTTGCCAATGAACATCTGAATGATTCAGAGGAGAACTGGGTGAAAGTGTTGTGGTCAGATGAGACCAAAATTGAGCTCTTTGGGATCAACTCGCCGTGTTTGGAGGAGGAATGTTGCCTATGACCCCAAGAACACCATCCCCACCGTCAAACATGGAGGTGGAAACATTATGCTTTGGGGGTGTTTTTTTGCTAAGGGAACAGGACAACTTCACCACATCAAAGGGACGATGGACGGCGCCATGTACCGTAAAATCTTGGGTGAGAACCTCCTTCCCTCAGCCAGGGCATTGAAAATGGGTCGTGGATGGGTATTCCAGCATGACAATGACCCAAAACACACGGCCAAGGCAACAAAGGAGTGGCTCAAGAAGAAGCACATTAAGGTGCTGGAGTGGCCTAGCCAGTCTCCAGACCTTAATCCCATAGAAAATCTGTGGAGGGAGCTCAAGGTTTGAGTTGCCAAACGTCAGGCTCGAAACCTTAATGACTTGGAGAAGATCTGCAAAGAGGAGTGGGACAAAATCCCTCCTGAGATGTGTGCAAACCTGGTGGCCAACTACAAGAAACATCTGACCTCTTTGATTGCCAACAAGGATTTTGCCACCAAGTACTAGGTCATGTTTTGCAGAGGGGTCAAATACTTATTTCCCTCATTAAAATGCAAATCAATTTATAACATTTTTGACATGCGTTTTTCTGGATTTTTTTGTTGTTATTCTGTCTCTCATTGTTCAAATAAAGCTACCATAAAAATTATAGACTGATCATGTCTTTGTCAGTGAGCAAACTACTTTTTTCCCTCACTGTATGTTGACTATGACATTAGCTAATGTTGTGACAACAATGTAGGCTGTGTGTAGCATACCACCCTGTATCCCACTGATGGCTTGCATCTGAAGCTAAGCAGGCTTGGTCCTTGATGGGAGACCAGATGCTGCTGAAAGTGGTGTTGGAGGACCAGTAGGAGGCACTCTTTCCTCTGGTCTAAAAATAATAATAGCCCAATGCCCTAGGGCAGTGATTGGGGACATTGTCCTGTGTAGGGTGCTGTCTTTCGGATGGGATGTTAAAACAGGTGTCCTGACTCTCTGTGGTCACTAAAGATCCCATGGCATTTATCGTAAAAATAGGGGTGTTAACCCTGGTGTCCTGGCTAAATTCCCTATCTGGCCCTTATACCATCATAGCCACCTTATCATCCCCAGCTTCAAATTGGCTCGTTCATCCCCCCTCCTCTCCCCTGTAACTATTCCCCACGTCTTTACTGTAAATGAGAATGTGTTCTCAGTTCAACCTACCTGGTAAAATAAGGGTAAAATCAAAAATAAATAAATGCGGTTATGATATGAAGGTTTGGCTTGGAAAGGTTTTTGTGCCTGGTCACAGACAGCTGATGTGTTGTGCACAGAAGTCCACAAGCAAAGGGAAAAGGTGAGAGGAGGAGAGCGTGTAGATGTGAGAAGGAATTATACAGCGTTCAATAGATCATGCTGTTTGTATGTGGCTGCTATTAAATTGAACTGTGTTTGCGTGTGATCAGAGGTTTATTAAGAAAAACATTTCTTAAACTGAAGCAAATGGAACAAAACGGTGATAAACATACCTGAATTTGTCCAATAGAAACTCTTGTTTGCAACTGTTGGACTAATGATTGCACCCTAGATCAGCCAGATGCAGGCAAGAGTGTGCAAGAGTATGCAAGGCGGTATTGAATGTGTCACTGTCTGTCACCTTGACTGCTCAAATTTCTTCCGGCCTGTCCACCTACATTGTAAAGTTTCATTCATATGCTAGGTTGTAGCAACCTCATAATCAGTGATGCCAACTTAGCAATTTTGTTGCTAGATTTAGCAACTTTTTTTCAAACAGCACCTAGCAACAAATTTAGCTACTTTTAAAAATGTATTTGGAACTTTTAGCAACTTTTGAAAAGTGACTCAAATGCTAAAATTCACGCATTTTCCCACTAAATGACCCCAAAACGATTTTCTCTGTCACACACTCAGTCACAACACACGTGCCTGGCTGCAAAAGTGCATTGTGAGTGATGTCAGCAGCAGGTGCTCAGCTCGTCAACAGCAGCAGGCCAGCCAAGCAGCACAACAACCTGGAGAGCGCTGGAGAGAGATGCCTAGCGCACACATCATTATTTGAGTTAAGTTGCTTGTTCAATAAGATAGCATATATACCTTGTTATTAGCTTGTACCTATAATTGGTGATCAGTTAGGTAGCATGTTAACTAACTTCCAATACACTGGTTAAAACTATCATTTTTCAGAATGTGTAGGTTTACTAGTTAATAGCTCATAAATAAAATGTAATTGTTCAATAATTCAATGTGTTGTGTTTAAAAATAAGAATATCTGATCATATAAAATGTGTTGTGTTTATATTACTTTTACAAATATAAATATGTGATAATTAACAAACAAATCTAAACTAACAAATGTCAAATCATATTTGTCGCCGAGATGGCCAGTCAATTTGAGTAACGTTATTGGTATTCTACGTAATTACGCAGTTTTACGTTATTACGTAATGACGTCATCACACAATGACATCACAACGTCATTTAGCAACTTTTAGCAACAAATCGACCTGAATCTAGCAATTTCCCCTGAAAATTAGTTGGCAACACTGCTCATGATGCGTATAAGGAAAATGTGAGTATCATGTAGTCGCCTAAATCTATTGATGTTACATTGAGCTGCGTGAATGGAATATGAATCACAGTCATCCAATGTGCTGTAATAGAAATAAGGCCATGCTCATAAAAAAAGATATTGTCCTCCATCATCTTAAACGGTACCGACCACCACTGATTGTCACTATGAATGGTGGATAGAGGGCAGGATAGACAGTTAGACTGGTAAACTATATTGACCTGTGGTATAGTAAAAGTTAGTGAGCGGAAAACCGTAGCGCATAAGGGAAGTACCAAAACACCTTGATATAGGGGAGGCGCATGCAAGCAGATGAGGAAATTTGGCTACGATGTAAGAAAATATATAGTAAAACCCGCAAAAGACCGAATGTAAACCAGGGCAAATCGCACTACCCTTCCCTGTGCCCAATAAAATACCACACAACCCTCCCAAAGCAAAAAAAATAAGTTTGACTACCCTTCCCTATTTTGGACCCTCCCAGTAAATTTCAATCAGTCCCTAATGAACAAGAAAATCTATAGTTATTTATGGTTGTTTATCAAAGTTAGCTGGCTCTCATTGATTCAGCTTTGTAGTATACCCCTCTGGGCTCTTGCGTCAGCCTGGCAGATGTAGTTAGTTAGCTAATGTAGTCATGTTCATAATTTATTCACTCATACATTGCCAGAGTACCTTTTTCTGATAGTTTGCTTAGTTGGGTTGGAATATTCTGGAACATTCTCTTTTTTTCTGTTGTTTAGAGGAGAGGAGACCATGCATCTGTTCTGATCTGGGACTTTACTGTGTCATGTTGCTGTGATCTCACTTGACCCCTGCCTCATTTTACCTCTATCTCTTAGGTGGGCACTGATAGCTCCATCTGGAGGATTTGGTACAGAGATAAGCATTTGGACTAAATCATTTGAGTAAATCTCAGTATTTGGTGGACTCAGAGCGTACGAACAGTGCTCATTAATGCAAATTTGGATGACTCTTATGACCCTGTCAGCGCTACATCTCAATCGTATTTCCCCTCCGATAGTTGGCACATTGTTTTGGAATCCTGATTTATGGCGTAATAATAAAGTCGGGAACTGACTTTCTGAATTAATAATGTTGCAGGGAATAAGGGTTTCTGTGCTGGATGTAACTCTGCATGTCAATGACTCATAAAGAAGGGAAGGGTTTTTTTTTGCCACAGGGAAGGTATTCTTCATGCTTTTCCAGAGAGAAACCTGGGCTGGGAGACAGCAGTGGGAAGCACTATTCCCTCTTCTCTCCCTTTTGGATAATGGGCTTTAAAAGCTGGCGTGGACCAGCACTCATTTAGCCCACAAACAGGGACTGTATGGTAGTGAGGAAATCCTCTGCCACTTTGAAATGGGTACTTCCAAGGAGAAAATAGTACAGCACATCAATTCATGGATTCCTCCCTCCCTTTACTCATGGCTTAGGCTCATTTTGTGACAGATGAAGACGAAACAGACATATGGTATGGAAGCAGGCACATTTTGTAGTAAAGGTGCAGGACAGGGAAAATGATCCTCATGTGTTGGTAGCAGACAGACACTGAGAAAAACAAAATTAGCTGGCCCTAATTTAATGTTCAGGTAGTTCAATAGAGTCAAAGCTTATAGACTCCGTCCTGGTCTCTCTTATAGAGCAACTATTAATAAACTATTAGTTTGATTTATAAAGTATCAATGGCAAATATGTTGGAGAGTTGGGCTTCTCTCTAGCTCCAATTTTGCTCCGGTACCTCTCAGCCACGAGCTTCTAGCATGCTCTGCCCAGCATTTTTCATTTCCTTCATTACTGTTCTTTTAATTAGGCATATTCTGTTGTCTTTATTTAGCTTACCCCACCATTAATGCGCTGATGTTGACATTAGTCGACCAAGAAATAGGTCACACAGTCTGTGTAATTGAAAGTAAGACAACAAATGAACCCATGCAGCAGCACCGGAGATGTTTAGATCTATAGGCTATTGTAAAAAATGTAATAAAAACAAAAATGAGTTTTTAAAAGTGCTTAAGTTGTCTTTCAACTGTAAAATGTGAGCTCAACAGAGCCACAGTTACAACTGAAGTATTTGATCATCAATAGATTAGAGAAAAAGTTGTTTTTTCACACAGCAGCCGCATATCATCAATGGGATTAAGGTCTGGGGAGTTTCCTGGCCATGGACCCAAAATGTCAATGTTTTGTTCCCTGAGCCACTTAGTTATCACTTTTGCCTTATGACAAGGTGCTCCATCATGCTGGAAAAGGCATTGTTCGTCACCAAACTGTTCTTGGATGGTTGGGAGAAGTTGCTCTCGGAGGATGTGTTGGTATCATTCTTTATTCATGGCTGTGTTCTTAGGCAAAATTGTGAGTGAGCCCACTCCCTTGGCTGAGAAGCAACCCCACACATGAATGGTCTCAGGATACTTTACTGTTGGCATGACACAGGACTGATGCTCACCTTGTCTTCTCCGGACAAGCTTTTTTCCGGATGTCCCAAACAATCGGAAAGGGGATTCATAAGAGAAAATGACTTTACCCCAGTCCTCAGCAGTCCAATCCCTGTACCTTTTGCAGAATATCAGTCTGTCCCTGATGTTTTTCCTGGAGAGAAGTGGCTTCCTCGCTGCCCTTCTTGACACCAGGCCATCCTCCAAAAGTCTTTGCATCACTGTGCGTGCAGATGCACTCACACCTGCCTGCTGCCATTCCTGAGCAAGCTCTGCACTGGTGGTGCCCCAATCCCGAAGCTGAATCAACTTTAGGAGACGGTCCTGGCGCTTGCTGGACGTTCTTGGGCACCCTGAAGCCTTCTTCACAACAATTGAACCTCTCTCCTTGAAGTTCTTGATGATCCAATAAATTGTTAATTTAGGTGCAATCTTACTAGCAGCAATATCCTTGCCTCTGAAGCCCTTTTTGTGCAAAGCAATGATGATGGCACGTGTTTCCTTGCAGGTAACCATGGTTAACAGAGGAAGAACAATGATTTCAAGCACCACCCTCCTTTTAAAGCTTCCAGTTTGTTATTCTAACTCAATCAGCATGACAGAGTGGTCTCCAGCCTTGTCCTCGTCAACACTCTCACCTGTGTTAACGAGAGAATCACTGACATGATGGTAGCTGGTTCCTTTTGTGGCAGGGCTGAAATGCAGTGGAACTGTTTTTTGGGATTAAGTTCAATTTCATGGCAAAGAGGGACTTTGCAATTAATTGCAATTCATCTGATCACTCTTCATGACATTCTGGAGTATAGGCAAATTACCATCATAAAAACTGAGGCAGCAGACTTTGTGAAAATTAATATTTGTGTCATTGTAAAAACTTTTGACCACGACTGTATAAGCTAAAAGTAGAGGCTTAAGCGTTGTTCACTAGTTGACTCCAATTAGGGAAGGGGTCGTGGGGTTGGAAAGTAATAAAGGGAAATATTTAAATATTTGTATATATATGTATTTATATAATAATAATAATAATAATAATAATAATAATAATAATAATAATAATAATATGCCATTTAGCAGACGCTTTTATCCAAAGCGACTTACAGTCATGCGTGCATACATTTTTGTGTATGGGTGGTCCCGGGGATCGAACCCACTACCTTGGCGTTACAAGCGCCGTGCTCTACCAGCTGAGCTACAGAGTATATGTATGTGTTTGTATATGCATGCGCACCAATTGTGCAAGTTCTCCCACTTAAAAAGATGAGAGAGGCCTGTAATTTTCATCATAGGTACACGTCAACTATGACAGACAAAATGAGAAGAAAAAAAATCCAGAAAATCACTTTGTAGGATTTTTAATGAATTTCTTTGCATATTATGGTGACAAATAAGTATTTGGTCAATAACAAAAGTTTCTCAATACTTTGTTATATACCCTTTGTTGGCAATGACACAGGTCAAACGTTTTCTGTAAGTCTTCACAAGGTTTTCACACACTGTTGCTGGTATTTTGGCCCATTCCTCCATGCAGATCTCCTCTAGAGCAGTGATGTTTTGGGGCTGTCGCTGGGCAACACAGACTTTCAACTCCCTCCAAATATTTTCTATGGGGTTGAGATCTGGAGACTGGCTATGCCACTCCAGGACCTTGAAATGCTTCTTACGAAGCCACTCCTTCGTTGCCCGGGCGGTGTGTTTGGGATCATTGTCATGCTGAAAGACCCAGCCACGTTTCATCTTCAATGCCCTTGCTGATGGAAGGAGGTTTTCACTCAAAATCTCACGATACATTGCCCCATTCATTCATTCCTTTACATGGATCAGTCGTCCTGGTCCCTTTGCAGAAAAACAGCCCCAAAGCATGATGTTTCCACCCCAATGCTTCACAGTAGGTATGGTGTTCTTTGGATGCAACTCAGCATTCTTTGTCCTCCAAACACGACGAGTTGAGTTTTTACCAAAAAGTTATATTTTGGTTTCATCTGACCATATGACATTCTCCCAATCCTCTTCTGGATCATCCAAATGCACTCTAGCAAACTTCAGACGGGCCTGGACATGTACTGGCTTAAGCAGGGGGACACGTCTGGCACTGCAGGATTTGAGTCCCTGACGGCGTAGTGTGTTACTGATGGTAGGCTTTGTTACTTTGGTCCCAGCTCTCTGCAGGTCATTCACTAGGTCCCCCCGTGTGGTTCTGAGATTTTTGCTCACCGTTCTTGTGATCATTTTGACCACACGGGGTGAGATCTTGCGTTGAGCCCCAGATCGAGGGAGATTATCAGTGGTCTTGTATGTCTTCCATTTCCTAATAATTGCTCCCACAGTTGATTTCTTCAAACCAAGCTGCTTACCTATTGCAGATCAGTCTTCCCAGCCTGGTGCAGGTCTACAATTTTGTTTCTGGTGTCCTTTGACATCTATTTGGTCTTGGCCATAGTGGAGTTTGGAATTTGACTGTTTGAGGTTGTGGACAGGTGTCTTTTATACTGATAACAAGTTGAAACAGGTGCCATTAATACAGGTAACGAGTGGAGGACAGAGGAGCCTCTTAAAGAAGAAGTTACAGGTCTATGAGAGCCAGAACTCTTGCTTGTTTGTAGGTGACCAAATACTTATTTTCCACCATAATTTGCAAATAAATTCATAAAAAATCCTACAATGTGATTTTCTGGAGAAAAAATTCTCAATTTGTCTGTCATAGTTGACGTGTACCTATGATGAAAATTACAGGCCTCTCTCATCTTTTTAAGTGGGAGAACTTGCACAATTGGTGGCTGACTAAATACTTTTTTCCCCCACTGTATTTACTTACTTGAATAGGTTTACACCTACGCCCACGAAGCGGACAATCCTTTGGACTGAAGCATTGTCAAGCGGAGGCGTCGGTTCTGGTCAAAATGTACTGTGAGCAATTTTTTGCGGAGTGGGGGAAAGGGTGTTGAGCACCGGAGCGGGCTTTCTTGAGTGATGAGTGGGATTTCCGACTGCTCAACTCCTGCTCACAAACTGTTTAGTCACCCTTGCTGTGTACTTACAGTAGTGGTTGCATGTGCAGTTAATATTGTGTGCATTTTCTGTATAGGACTGTTTACATGTGCTGTGTAGTTAGATATACAGTGCATTCGAAAAGTATTCAGACCCCTTCCCCTTTTCCACATTTTGTTACGTTACAGCATTATTCTAAAATGTATTAAATAAAACAAATGATTCATCAATCTACACACAATACCACATAATGACAAAGCGAAAAACAGGTTTTTAGAAATGTTAGCAACTTTATTAAAAATAAAGAACAGAAATACCTTATTTATATAAGTATTCAGATCCTTCGCTATGAGACTCGAAATTAAGCTCCTCTATCATTTGTATGATAGCTTTTGTCAAAATATCCATACTCAGAATAGAGTCCAAACTCAGAGGTGAAAAAATCGTCAAATCATACCATCAAATCGTACATTATTCTCACTCTGAAGTCTGCAGAAACCAGAAAGGGAAAAGGAGAAAACCCACATATATAATCAAGCTAAGGGTATAATTGTGTGATATATTCCTAGAAAAGTTTGGTGTGTTCTTGAAAAAGTCATGTCCTGTGAGCAAAATGGTGGCAAAAAGTTCTACATGAGATTGAGATATGCACTCCATTAATTGTTTTCTTGTATCTGACTCCAAAGGGTGCTCTCTCAACCAACCAATGTTTTGAAAGAGTTGGATGCCAAACCTTTATGGCTACATGGTAACTTCTCAATCTTGTACTAAATCAATATATATCAATATGATACAGTACAGGGTAGTGTCTCCAGAGAGAGCCCAAATAGCAAACTTCACCACTGTTGACAACATTTTCAAAATGGAGAATAACTGTGATTTGTATGATTGATCTTGTTTAGCATATCTTCTATGGTTGATGATGTGGATAATTATGTGTCAGTGCATTTCTATTAATGTATTTTTCCCATTTTAATTATATGTCAGACATATTAATTTCTCCTTCACTGGCTTGCCAAGACTTATCGCTGTTGGTTAAATATGGAAAACATAACACTGCATACACTACAGCTCCACATTAGCAGTGTCAAACCCACACTGATGTGGATGAAAATATAGATGAGTTTGTATACTGTATGTGTCTAAATGCCTTCCCACACGTTTATGTGTAGCTTGCTTTTGCAAAATGTATATAAGTGGTCAGTCAATTGAGGGACAGAGTAACATTGTAGTACATTTTTACATTTACATTTTAGCAGACGCTCTTATCCAGAGCGACTTACAGTTAGTGAATACATTTTTATTTTTTATTTTTTTTTATACTGGCCCCCCATGGGAAACGAACCCACAACCCTGGCGTTGCAAACGCCATGCTCTATCAACTGAGCTACATCCCTGCCGGCCATTCCCTCCCCTACCCTGGACGACGCTGGGCCAATTGTGCGCCGCCCATGAGTCTCCCGGTCGCGGCCGGCTGCGACAGAGCCTGGATTCGAACCAGGATCTCTAGTAGCACAGTTTGCACTGCGATGCAGTGCCTTAGACCACTGCGCCACTCAGGAGACTAGTAGCCTTGGTAACTGAACGAAGGGAGAAATGGAAGTATTTTCATAGCCAGTTAAAACATGAGTCATTCAGACAAGATGCATTGATGCACAAAATGACAGAGTCGCGCAAGTGTTTTATGTACTGGACAATAATTACCTATACAATTCCAGGCCAGGTTGTAATTAAAATTATCTCGTAATCTCCAACGTAATCCTATGACCAATCACCCCCGCTCTACGGGCTGTTTCAAATAACTGTCTATTCACATCACAAAGCAGTCCATTCTGACTTCTCCCAGGGCACAATTACCCATGCATTTTCACATTGCTTTGATTAGAAGTATAAGCAAGAACTTTTGGATGGGTCCAAAACGCCCTCTCATCCCGTCTCTCCTCTCCTGCCATGATGTATTTTTTATCTACTCCAAAGGCTGAGTGTACAGAGTGAAGACACCATCTCGTCTATATACAAGACCTTTGGAATATGAGGTTGTAAATCTAAAATATATTATCCTTCAGGGAGGGGTGGTGAATTAATGTTTTAAGCTAAAGCTATAGGCCTACGTCTTTTATTCTTGATGTACAGGCTTTGATGTAGGGGGGTTTGTAAGAAAGAATGCTGGGGGTTGCGATTGGGTGGTGAGATTCCAACAGCTGAAGATCTGTTGGGTACATGTACCTCAAAACAGCCCCCCTGATGTTTAAAGATACAGAGCATGCTCTCTTTGTACAGGCACTACTGAGTGATGTTGGGGGGGGGGGTACTGTCACGCCCTGGCTCTGGGGACGCTTGTATGTTGAGCCAGGGTGTGAGTGTTCTTTATGTTGTTCTAGTTTTGTGTTTCTAGGGTATAGTTATTGTATTGTGTTTCTATGTTGGCCAGAGTGGTTCTCAATCAGAGGCAACAAGTGTCAGCTGTTGCTTGTTGTCTCTGATTGGGAACCATATTTAAACAGTCTGTTTTTCCACAGTGTTTGTGGGATCTTGTTCCAGTGTGGTTTGTGTTAGACCGTGGACGTCACGTTATCGTTTGTTGTTTTGTTCGTGTAATCACTATTAATAAAGAAATATGTTTGCCTTCAACGCTGCGCCTTGGTCCTCCTCCTTCGACGATCGTGACAGATGTTTTGTACATTCAGTATAGTACCAAAGTATAATATGGCAATTATTATGGTGTTCCTTGAGTTTTTTATTCTGACATATGAAGAGTGATGCAACCGTCAGGTGGATAAGTGGGTGAGACCATGTGAGAAGGCTAGCTTGTCTTCCTTCCTGGTATTTTGAGTAATGCTTGAGCAGACTTCATATTAAATTTAGTCAAAGAGGTATTTTTGAAATTTTAGTCACTAATTTGAGTCAATTGATTAGGTTCTTTTTTCCAATTTGACTGGTTCGTTTTAAAATAATTACCCCCTGTCCACTGCTCAGCTAACACTGCATTACGTTAATTAGGTGATTGATCTTGCCTGGTATAACGCGTATATCTATCATGCTGGTAAATAAGTTAGGCTACATTATCCAATGCCTGAACCCATAGAAAACGAGCGCATGTTATACGTTTTAATTGACTTGCTACAAAAAAAGTGAATGGATTATTTTGACAGCCCTACTTTGTTTCAACTGATAGAATATAAATTAGTACTTTAGGTGTGGGTTTGAGTGTGTGAGTGTGTATGTGAGCATGGAGCCGAACTCTTTATTGTTCAATACCAGTGACGTTATTCCCTATGGGGGCCTGTTTCTCTCAGGTTTTGGACGAAAGTGCACTCACACAGCTCTTTGTAGTCATGCTCTGTACTTTCACTCTCGTTTACCCTTACAGGCCTACCAACATCACGGTCGACTCATTGATGACTATTCAACGCTGGTCTGACCAATCAGAATCCATGCTTCAAGATTGTTTTGATCACTGGGATATGTTCCGTGTTGCCTCTGAGAATAACATTGACGTATACAATGTCACAGTGACTGAGTTCATCAGGAAGTTTATAGGGGAAGTTGTTCCCACTGCCACTATTAAAACCTATCCAAACCAAAAAACTGTGGATAGATAGCAGCATTCGCGCAAAACTGAGAGTGCAAACCATCACATTTAACCACGGCAAGGTGACTGGGAATATGATTGAATACAAACAGTCAAGTTATGCCCTCCGTAAGGCAATAAAACAGGCAAAATATCAGTGCAGAGACAAAGTGGAGTTGTAATTCAACGGCTCAGACACGAGACGTATGTGGCAGGGACTCCAAACAATCAAGGATTATAAAGGGAAAACCAGCCATGTCGCAGACACCGATGTCTTGCTCCAGGACAAGCTAAACACCTTCTTCACCCGCTTCGAGGGAAACACAGTGCCGCTTACGAGGGTCACCACCGCTCCCATGGACTGTGAGCTCTTGTATTCCGTGGCCGACATGAGTAAGACATTTAAGCGTGTTAACCCTCGCAAGGCTGCCAGCCCAGACGGTATCCCTAGCCGCATCCTCAGAGCATGCGCAAACCAGCTGGCTGGAGTGTTTACAGACATATTCAATCTCTCCCTATCCCAGTCTACTGTCCTCACTTGCTTCAAGATGTCCACCATTGTTTCTGTACCCAAGAAAGTGAAGTTAACGGAACTAAATGTCTATTGCCCCGTAGCACTCACTTCTGTCATCATGAAGTGCTTTGAGAGGCTAGTTAAGGATCATATTACCTCCACCCTACCTGACACCCTAGACCCACTGCAATTCGCATACTGCCCCAATAGATCCACGGATTACGCAATCGACATCGCACTGCATACTGCCCTATCCCATCTGGACAAGAGAAATGCCTATGTAAAAATGCTGTTCATTGACCACAACTCAACACCATAGTACCCTCCAAGCTCATCATTAAGCTCGGGGCCCTGGGTCTGAACCCCGCCCTGTGCAACTGTGTCTTGGACTTCCTGACCGGCCGCCCCCAGGTGGTGAAGGTAGGCAACAACATCTCCACTACGCTGATCCTTAACACAGGGGCCCCACAAGGGTGTGTACTCAGCCCCCTCCTGTACTCCCTGTTCATCCCTGACTGCATGGCCACGCACGTCTCCAACTCAATCATCAAGTTTGCAGACGACACAACAGTGGTAGGCCTGATTACCAACAATGACGAGACAGCCTACAGGGAGGAGGTGAGGGCCCTGGCGGAGTGGTGCCAGGAAAATAACCTCTCCCTCAACGTCAACAAAACGAAGGAGCTGATCGTGGTCTTCAGGATACAGCAGAGGGAGCACGCCCCCATCCACATCGACGGGGCCGCAGTGGAGAAGGTGAATAGCTTCAAGTTTCTAAGCATACACATCACTGACAATCTGAAATGGTCCACCCACACAGAGAGTGTGGTGAAGAAGTCGCAACAGTGCCTCTTCAACCTCAGGAGGCTGAAGAAATGTGTCTTGGCCCCTACGACCCTCACAAACCTTTACAGGTGCACCACTGAGAACATCCTGTCGGGCTGTATCACCGCCTGGTACGGCAACTGCACCATCAGCAACCTCAGAGCTCTCCAGAGGGTGGTGCATTCAGCCCAACGCATCAACGGAAGCACACTGCCTGCCCTTCAGGACATCTACAGCACCCAGTGTCACAGGAAGGCCAAGAAGACCATCAAAGATCTCAGCCACCCGAGCCACGGCCTGTTCACCCCGCTACCATTCAGAAGGAGAGTACACTAGCCAGCCCCCGCCCAGTACCCTGCCCTGGCATTTAGTCACTGTCACTAGACGGCTACCACCGGTTACTCTACCATGCACCTTAGAGGATGCTGCCCTATGTACATAATCATGGGACACTGGTCACTTAAATAATGTTACACTGGTCACTTTAAATAATGTTTACATACTGTTTTACCCACTTCATATGTATATACTGTATTCTAGTCCAGGCCTATCCTATTGAACTATTGCTGTACATATACTATTCTTCAGATTCATACAGAGGCAAAGATATCTGGATATGTGTGCTTGACTCTGATCCTTAAGATGAATGTGTCTGACAAAAGTCACAAACTTTAGATGCCATTTTGACTACTTTTTAACATACAGTTGCTTTGGAGACATTCTTAACAGAAAGGAATCCCTGTATACCGTACAGTAGTGGTCAGTCTATTGGAATCATACATACAATAAGTACTGATAGGAGTTGGACCTGTAGCCGAAAGGTGGCCGGTCAGAAAAAGGGGGAATTGATATGGTAACTGGAGGGCTGCTGGTTTCACATCCTCAAGACGTTCCCCTACCATTGGGCCCTTGAGCAAGGCCCTTGACCCCACAACATGATCTCCATCCAGGGGAGCTGCACTGCAGCTTGACCCTGTGCTTGTCTCAAATGTATTAGTGGTGATGTGTGCTGTCAGGGAGGCGGTTGTTCACTGTAACATATATTTGTGGCTTATATGGTAGCTGCTCGGCTCTCTAGGCCCTGGGGGCTTGTGGTCTGCATGAGTTGTTCCCGGGGCCTGGAGAGCCGAGAAGCTACTATATAAGCCACAAATGCACTGGCAGGGACACAAAACAGACATACAAGTCATCCTGTTACAGACTCAAAACCCTGAGAGAAAGAGAGAGCCACAAGAATATCCTTGCAGTCCATTGGACCTGTATTATGAGGGTTTTGCCATCTTGAAAAACAGTGATATACACTACCGGTCAAAGGTTTTAGAACACCTACTCATTCAAGGGTTTTTCTTTATATTTACTATTTTCTACATTGTAGAATAATAGTGAAGACAACAAAACAATGAAATAACACATATGGAATCATGTAGTAACCAAAAAAGTGTTAAACAAATCAAAATATATTTTCAAATAGCCACCCTTTGCCTTGATGACAGCCTTGCACACTCTTGGCATTCTCTCAACCAGCTTCACCTGGAATGCATTTCTAACAGTCTTGAAGGAGTTCCCACATATGCTGAGCACTTGTTGGCTGCTTTTCCTTCACTCTGCGGTCCGACTCATCCCAAACCACCTCAATTTTGTGGAGGCCAGGTCATCTGATGCAGCACTCTCCTTCTTGGTAAAAATAGCCCTTACACAGCCTGGAGATGTGTTGGGTCATTGTCCTGTTGAAAACCAAATGATAGTCCAACTAAGCACAAACCAGATGGGATGGCGTACCGCTGCAGAATGCGTGTGTGCCTTGAATTGTAAATAAATTACAGAAAGTGTCACCAGCAAAGCACCCCCACACCATAACACCTCCTCCTCCATGCTTTACGGTGGGAAACACACATGCAGAGATCATCCGTTCACCCACACCGCATCTCACAAAGACACAGCGGTTGGAACCAAAAATCTCCAATTTGGACTCCAGACCAAACGACCAATTTCCACCGGTCTAATGTCCATTGCTCGTGTTTCTTCGCCCAAGCAGGTCTCTTCTTCTTATTGGTGTCCATTAATAGTGGTTTCTTTGCAGCAATTCGACCATGAAGGCCTGATTCAAGACAGTCTCCTCTGAACAGTTGATGTTGAGATGTGTCTGTTACTTGAACTCTGTGAAGCATTTATTTGGGCTGCAATTTCTGAGGCTGGTAACTCTAATGAACTTATCATCTGCAGCAGAGGTAACTCTTGGTCTTCCATTCCTGTGGCAGTCCTCATGAGAGCCAGTTTCATCATAACGCTTGATGGTTTTTGTGACTGCAGTTGAAGAAACTTTCAAAGTTCTTGACATTTTCCGTATTGACTGACCTTCATGTCTTAAAGTAATGATGTACTGTCATTTCTCTTTGCTTATTTGAGCTGTTCTTGCCATAATATGGACTTGGTCTTTTACCAAATAGGGCTATCTTCTGTATACCCCCCCCACCTTGTCACATCACAACTGATTGGCTCAAACGCATTAAGAAGGACATAATTTCCACAAATTAACTTTTAAGAAGGCACACCTGTTAATTGAAATGTGTTCCAGGTGACTAACTCATTAAGCTGGTTGAGAGAATGCCAAGAGTGTGCAAAGCTGTCATCAAGGCAAGGGTGGATATTTGAAGAATCTCAAATCTCAAATATATTTTGATTTGTTTAACAGTTCTTTGGTTACTACATGATTCCATATGTGTTATTTCATAGTTTTGACGTCTTCACCATTATTCTACAATGTAGAAAATAGTAAAAATAAAGAAAAAACCTTGAATGAGTAGGTGTTCTAAAACGTTTGACCGGTAGTGTATCTAGAAATATTGTGCAACAAATGTTCTCTCAAATATAAATTTGAGCTTCACACAGAGGAATCATGTACATTCAAGAAATGAATCTATTTCCTAACCACTTCAAATGAGTTTTTCTTCTGAATGGAAGTCTATAATGTGTAGTTTTACCTCAAGAGACCTGTTCATCATGTTTCCATTTCATATTCTCTTCTCTCACAGTGGCAGCAGCCTCAAATGTGGAATTTTAATGTGAAACATATTGTAAAGCATTGTGATCGTACAGGGGAGGAGGTGGTTCTCGTTAAGTGGGAGAGAGTTATCTGTGGCAGTCAGGGATGGAGCGTCAAAGTCCTGGTTGGAGTGGAACAATGAGCTGAGCATTCAGTACCTACGACAGACACACAGAGAGAGAGAGAGGGAGGGAGAGAGAGAGGAAACTAACCAATTAAAGAGAAATTGCAGAAAGGCAGAGCGGAAGTGGAGAAAGTCAAAGTTGCAGGTCCATTATGATATTCTGAGAGAGCAACTTTGTATATATAACAAGGCAATTAGAAATGTCAGACGGGCTTCTAACTTGATCACTATAAATCAGAATAATTTGAGAGTGCTCTTCTCGACCATTGATGGCCTGATAAATCCTACCCCCGCAAACCTATGTGAACTCACCTCCACATCTAAATGTGGTGAGTTTGTGGCATATTTCAGAGATAAGATAACCTACATTAGGCTGGGTATCAGTCAAGAAAGACCTGATTAGAAGTTTGATGATATGTGTCCTAGCCTACCAAGCAAAGGCACTATGGATTTATTTTCCCTGGTTGACACAGACATGCTCAGGAAAGTGATATGACAACTTAAGCCTTCTACCTGCCTTCCCGATCCTATCCTCACCACCTTCTTCAAAACAATTTTTTATTGCATATCTGAAGAAGTACAAGCTATTGTTAATCACTCCCTGTTCACAGGCACTTTCCCCACTCCATTAAAACTGCTATGGTGAAACCCCTTCTGAAGAAAAGTAATCTAGATTCTTCTGCTCTTAGCAATTTTCGGCTAACAGTTTTTTTGAAAAATTCCAATCTGGTTTTCATGCCAACCACAGCACGCACAGTGACAGCCTTAGTTAAAGTGGTAAATGATCTTAGAGCCAACACAGATGCCAAACAGCTCTCTGTCCTTGTATTCTTAGATTTAAGTGCTGAATTCGACACTGTTGGCCATGATGTCCTTCTGGACAGACTGGAGAGGTGGGTTGGCGTCTCCGGTCCAGTTCTAAATTGGTTTAGGACCTATTTAACCAGTTGAGAGGTTTTTGTCACCCTTGTTGAACATAACCTCTGGAATAGCCTGCCAGAGACCCTAAGGGGGGCTGAAACTGTGGACATTTTTAAAAGAGATCTTAAAACACATCTTTGAGGAAGAATTCATTAACATCATTGCAGTTTTTTCTCCCTTACAACAAACAACCCACTTTGAAAGCAGATAAGCAAAGTTTGTGGGATTAGGTTTGTAATTGTAATGAGAAATGCATTAATTAATTGAATAATCCAATCAATTGCTATGGCACTAAAAAAGCGCTAGCTGCAATTATCTTAAAGGGATTTAAAGCATGGGAACACAGATAATGCATTGATTTCTTGCTTCTGCTCATCTCTCTTCCTCTCCCTGTGCTCACCACCACACTCTCTCTCTCTCTCTCCCCTTCTCTATCTCTTTTCCTTTCTCTTGTAGCAGGTTTGTAATCAACAGGGAGGCTACAGTCCACCACTGAAATCGTCTGTGGTCTCTCTTCAGCTCATGCTGAAACAGCGGGCAGATGAGGCAGATGAAAGGCAGCCATGACTAAAGAGGCCCACTTTGTCCTGCTGCACAGACTCTCCTCTCCTCACAGCATCAGCCGTGCATCACATTCTCTGTCTCTTCAGTGGCCAGTGGCAGGGATATGCTCAACTTTTCTGTCAGCGCAAGTACAACTCTGGCCCCTTGGCTACTCTTTTAAAGTGGATTATAGTGCAGCTGAAAATGGCACAAATGACATCTGGTGCTTTCCTGTCCCTGCTGATAACTTAGCATTGAGCTGCTAGCCACTCAAAGTACTGTAGCAAATGTGGCCGATGCATGTACCGAGTGGGACCCATAATAAAGAAGCTATCAATTCAACATCCAAAGCATTATACCAAGAGGTCAAAACCTCATGTAGCCGTTGCTGATGTTGTACCAAGGGCGTGGTTGCAATAATACTGTATACTGATGCCCTATACAGAGGAAATATGCATCCTAGTGAGTCATGCAAAATGAATAATAGCTATGAGAGTCATTATGCAAAGTAAAAGATTGCAATAGGAGCTATAACACCAAAACAGTTGTGCAAATTATACAACATTTAATCATCTAATTTGGCCTGGTAAGCTAATTGTATTATCTCCTGTCCCCAATGAGTGTGTGAAGTGAAAGGACACTTTGAGAATCCAGGCCATTATTATGTTTACCATCAACCACTTTTGATGCAAAAAGCGTTCATCAACATTTTATTAACTATAATG
Source organism: Coregonus clupeaformis (assembly GCF_020615455.1). NCBI lineage: Eukaryota > Metazoa > Chordata > Actinopteri > Salmoniformes > Salmonidae > Coregonus > Coregonus clupeaformis. The sequence continues at coordinate 36,514,916 of NC_059194.1, forward strand.
CATGTGGATCCTCAGGGATCCAGATATTAATTTGGAAGACTAATGTTTTCACTTAATTAATTGTCCAGTCATGCATGGTTTGGGAAGGTCTTTAATTTCATTAGGTTCGTCTCGCACCACTAACATAAACTCCAGTGTTGGACAGTGTCCCAAAGCTTACTTGTATGCATATTTTAAAGTTGCCACTTCCTGATTTGCACACTGTGTTGATATGTATGCCTTTTGTTTGCAGTGTTGGAGAGTGTGTGCTTTTGCTTGGCAAGATTGATGTGTTTTATGTACACCGCCGAAAGTTCTGTGTGACTTTGCCACCTTAATCAACCTGGCTCACCTCTGATGATTGGCAAGTAGAAGATGACCATTTTATCCAGGGGAATTATGTTTGTTGTATACCTACACCTTCTACATAGGTAGAACTGGATTTGGACCAAACAAGACTCGGATGTATTGTATTGGCTAAAGTGAGTTTTCTGAAAGTTTTTCCTGTCTTCTCTGCTTAAGCCTGCTGGTTCCACAGAGCTCCTATGGCTGCGTTTAGACAGGCAGCGCAATTCTGATCTTTTTTTCATTAATTGGTCTTTTGACCAATCAGATCAGCTCTGAACAAGATCTGATGTGAAAAGATCTGATGTGATTGGTCAAAAGACAAATTTGTGGGAAAAAAAGATCACAAATGGGATGCCTGTCTAAACGCAGCCTAAGTGTGTTTTTAATGAATTGTTGATGTCTTTGATGTTAACATTGCAGCTTAGGGGTGTGGGAAGCATTTATTTTGGCTCACTATATGTACTATACAGAACACCTGCATAGGAGAATGGATTACCACAACCATAGGGGGTGAGGGGGATTCCTTAAGCATACTGTCACGACTTCCTCCGAAGCTGCCTCCTCTCCTTGTTCGGGCAGGCTTCTGGCGGTCGTCATCACCGGCCTTCTAGCCACTGCTGCTCCTCATATCATCATTCTATTGGTTTTGTCTTGTTTATTACACACACCTGGTTCATATCCCCTCATCAGTACCTGTATAAGTGTTCCCTCTGCCCCCTTGTCTTTGTGTGTGATTGTTTATTGTGGAGGATAGTGAAGCTCGGTGGAGCTCCGTGTATTTTGTATCGCCGGGATATTTCCCCGTATGCCTTGTGTTTTTGACGCATTACTGCTTAACACTGTATTTGCGAAATGAAGCCTGTCATTCTGTGATTTACCCTCCTGCGCCTGACTCCTTCAATATCACCTCTTCACAGAATCACACACCTGACATGGAGTCAGCAGGAGAGGAGCACATGCCTGGAGTCGTGGCAAGGGTCCGGGAGCATTCGACGATGCTAGCCGGCTTGGGAGAAGCGATGGATCAGGTTCCCAGGTCGTCCAACGCCTGGAGAGGAGAGGACCCGATCTTTCGGGACCAACTGAGCGACCGGATCCAGCCACCCACACCCCAGCACCCAGAAGGATTAATATATTCCGACCACGGGATTTCAACGGGACAGCTGCCCTCTGCCAAGGATTCCTCCTACAACTGGAGTTATACTTCTCAACCATCAGCCCGGCTCCCTCTTGGGGAAAGCCCTGGAGTGGGCCAACGTGGTCTGGAGTGAAGGAGGCGCCGCGTTGGACAACTTTGGGCAGTTCGATCGCCTCTTCTGGGCCGTCTTCGATCACCCGCCCGAGGGTTGAGAGGCGGGCGAGCAAATGGTCTACCTAAGGCAGGGGACGAGGACCGCGCAGGACTTTGCCCTGGAGTTTCAGACTCTAGCGGCTGGGTCCGGGTGGAACGAGCGGGCCCTCATCGACCACTTCCGGTGACATCTGCGAGAGGACGTCCGAAGGGAGCTAGCTTACCGTGACACCACTTTGTCCTTTAATCAACTGGTGGACATGGCCAACCGGTTGGACAAACTGCTGGCTACTAGAGGACGTCCTGGATGGGGCCTGCCCGTTTCACCCTCCCCCAACCCGGATCACGAGACGATGGAGCTGGGTGGTGTGGCGATCCGGGAGAGGGGAGGAAGACCGCGCCAGTGTCACTCTGGTGGCACGAGAGGACATTTCACTGCACGCTGTCGTCAGCGTTCTTTTGGGTCTGGAGGCGGCAGGTAGGGCAGTCTCGCGTCACCCCAGGTATCGAACACCCACACTCGTTCAGAGCCCTCTGCTGCGCACTGTACCCTACACATCCACTTCCCTGATTACACGGTAGTTCCCCAGTGTAAGGTCCGGGTTCGTTAGGGAAGTTACAGCACCAGTCACTATGGTTACTGTTACGTGTGACGTGTTTTTATTTCTCCCCATTTTGCTTTGTAGTGTGTTTGTGTGTTCTGGGCATCACAGGTGTGCTGAGTTGCGGCTGACAATGGTGGGCGTGGCTTCGGTCCGGAGTCCTGGCAGCTGTAGCTGATTGACGAGAGTATACCTGTTTGCCGTGTGAGCTCGAAGAGGGGGGGAGAGGACACTTGTTGTTTGGGTATTGGTTGTGTTAATTTATCTTTGTTTGTGTTCCAGCCTGTCCTCCTGATGTACTCCATCCTACCTAGGTCCTGGAGAAGGGAAAGGTAGATCTGCCCATGGGTGTACATTCCCACGTAGATAACCCATTGTTTTGCACACTAGGTTAGCCGGGAGGGTGTCATCCCTGTATTTTTTGGTAAACAGGCAGAAAAGTGGGTTAGGGTTAGAGTGTGATAGGAAGGTTTAGATGTGTAGAAGAGGAGGGACCTTTTGTTTATTTTCATTAATTGGACCCCGTTCCCAAATATTCCCTTCTCTTACCTTCCCTGGTTTGTTTGATTGAGTTTTGTTTCATTACTGTTTCTTTATGGGTGTTGTATATTTTGTTTAAGTACCTTACTAAATGTCCCCCGAGGGCTAATCTTGAGATCTGGATGTTGTCTGGTTATTTTAGTTCATTACACCCCACATTTCTTCCCCATCCATCCAGTTTACCTTGTGTGCGCAGGCACAAGCATTTACGTCTCCTCCTCAGACAAACTATACCCGAGGGGAGAACGTAACATGGGGGTTCGTCCGGGATATTTTTGATCCAGTTTGTGCCCGCACAATTTGGTAGTAGATGTGGATTGTGTGGTTGTTGTGTTGTGTGTAGTGTTTAGTTCTATGTTGGATGTTGTACTTAGGTGGTGGATGTAGAACATGGCCACCTTTAACCTGAAGTTTTTTTTGGATAACCCTACGTGGGAGGGTTTTGATAATTGTAGGCGAGTGGATTTAGAGACGTTGGCAGACGTCTCTAAGGGATGTGTGGCCGCTGTTACTGCAGTGTAAATTGTCCGGTAAAGCACAGGAGGTGATGGGTACTCTCTCTCTCGCTGATAGTCTTAATTACGACATTGTTAAGGCTACTGTGCTCCGTGGGTATGAGCTTGTGCCGGAGGCTTATAGACAAAAGTTTAGAAAGCACTCCAAATCCTCTATAAAAACTTTTGTCGAATTCGCTAGAGAGAAGTAGTCTCTCTTTGACAAATGGTGCTCAGCGAGTAAAATAAATGACTTTGAAGGTCTTTGTGAATTAATGTTATTGGAAGAATTTAAAAACAGCCTCCCAGAGCGGTTGGTTGTATACATTAATGAACAGAAAGTGTTACAGTTATCTGAAGCCGCGGTGCTGGCAGATGAATTTGTGTTAACACATAAAACGGTGTTTCCCACACCCCGTAGTGAGAATAGACCGGTTGTATCTTCTCTTGTCTACAAATCCCACCGTTACTCAGGAAGTACACGGCTGAATCCAAAGGGGGAACGCGCCTGTTTCTACTGTCATAAAGTCGGACACGTAATTTCGGAATGTATGTCTCTAAAACGCAAGTCACCACCTTCAACCCCTAAACCCCATAAAAGTGTGGGTTTGATTAAGGCAAACTCTAAGAGCTCTGTAAAGGAGAGTCCTGGGGTTGTACTAAGTCGCCCCGATCCCACATACGACCCGTTCATATTTAAAGGCTTTGTTTCACTGACAGGTGATTCTGGCGAACAAAAGCCAGTTTTGATATTGAGAGATACTGGTGCGGCTCAGTCTGTAATTCTCTCAAGTTTTCTGCCCTGGTCAGAGGAGTCTTATTGTGGCTCAAGTGTATTATTAAGATGGATCGAAATGGGTTGTGTGCTTGTTCCGTTACATACTGTCCATTTGATTTCTGATGGATGTTTCAGAATCGGTGTACAGTCCGAGCTTCCCGTAAATGGGGTTTTTCTAATCATGGGTAACGATCTAGCAGGAGGCAAAGTTGTGCCTGTGTTAGAAGTGATGGACAAGCCTGATGCTCAGTCAAGTGCTGATGTTTTGGCCACTACGTTTCCCGAAGCATTTCCAGCGTGTGCCATTACGCGTGCGCAGTCGCGTCGCTTAGGTACCATGGTAGACTTAGCTGACTCTGTGCTTGCACCTATGTTGAAGGGGGAAGATACCCAGTGTTCTACTCCTGTGTTCCCAGTGAGTTCTGATCATGATGATGGTAATAAAGACCAGACAATGGCTTCCTCGGTGGACTGTTTAAGGTTGCCAGTTACTTCCTCGGCGGACTGTTTAAGGTTGCCAGTTACTCGGGAGAAACTAATAGCTGCCCAGAAAGAGGATGTGGGTTTGGCCAAATGTTGTTCCTCCGTATTACCTTTGAGTGAGGCAAAAAGGAAAGGTGTGATGTACTTCCTCGAACGGTCTTTTGATGAGAAAATGGACTCCCCGGGCTGACCTAGAAAATTATTGGAGTTCCGTTTCCCAGATTGTAGTTCCTGCCACGTTTCAGACTAAGGTGTTGTCCCTAGCTCATGATATTCCTTGGTCTGGTCATCTAGGGGCTAAAACCTACGATCGAATCCTCCGTCATTTCTTCTGGCCGGGAATGAAACGGGATGTGGCTCGCTATTGCCGTACATGTAGTATGTGCCAAGTGGTTGGGAAGCCTAACCAGGTAATTTCCCCGGCTCCTCTATGCCCGTTTCCGGTCATGGGAGAGCCATTTCAGAAAGTAATAATCGATTGTGTTGGTCCATTACCCAGGACTAAGTCGGGTAATCAATTATTGTTAACAATAATTTGCACTGCTACAAGGTACACAGAGGTGATTCCTATGCGTAAAATCACAAGTAAGGCAATTGTGAAGGCGCTGATTAAGTATTTCTCTACCTTTGTATTTCCGAAAATCGTACAGACGGATCAAGGCACTAATTTTACATCGAGATTGTTTGGAAGTGTGTTGAAGTCCTTGTCAGTGTCCCATCAGATGTTTAGCGCATACCACCCGGAGAGTCAGGGTGCGCTGGAACGTTGGCGTCAGACGCTAAAAGGCATGTTGCGGAAATACTGTATGGACACAGAAAAAGATTGGGATGAGGGGGTGCCGTACGTGCTGTTTGCTATTCGGGAGACCGTACAAGAGTCTCTTGGGTTTAGCCCAGCTGAGCTAATCTTTGGTCACACAGTGAGAGGGCCTCTAAAGGTACTGAAATAACAAATTATGGCTGATTCAGTCGGGTCCTCTACTAATGTACTAGACTATGTTAGTCAAGTCCGGGAGCGGTTGCATAATGCATGTGCTGTAGCCAGAGAAAATCTGTCTTCCACACAAAATAAAATGAAACGTCACTTTGATGTAAACACTGTGTCTCGTTCTTTTCAACCAGGTGACCAAGTCTTGGTGTTGTTGCCGGTACCCGGCTCGTGTCTCTCTTCCAGTTTCTCTGGCCCATATGTGGTGGAGCGAAAACTCAGTGACACTGATTATGTTATCAAAACGCCAGACCGTAGACGCCCATTTCGGGTATGTCACATTAACATGATTAAAGCCTATCATGTTAGCGGTGGTATCGAATCTCCCATTTGCCAGTGAAAATCCTGTTGTATCCTCTGCTGCTTCTGTGAGCATGGTTACTCACCCAGGAGTCAGCGTAAATGATGAGGACGGTTTGGTGATGGGGAATACTCCTGAGCTGTGTGCTCGTTTGTGAAATTCGGAGATGGTAGCGTCTCTCCCAACCCATTTGTTGTACTTAAATGATCAGCTGAGGGCTGTTATTGAATTACTAATCACTGATTTTCCGAGTCTCTTTAAGGATGTTCCCAGTTGTACAAATGTGTTGAAACATGATATAAATGTAGGTGATGCTGCTCCAATCAAACAGCACCCTTATCGTGTGAATTCAACCAAGAGGGGAGTGATGAAGAAAGAGGTAACTTATTTACTGGAAAATTAGATGGCAATCCCCAGTGGCAGTCCTTGGAGTTCCTCCTGTCTGCTGATTTCAAAGCCTGACGGGACTCAAAGGTTTTGTGCTGACTATAGAAAAGTGAATCATGTTACTATACCTGACTCATTCCCTTTACCTCGCATGGACGACTGTATAGACACTATTGGATCGGCTGCGTATGTTACTAAGCTTGACTTGTTAAAAGGTTATTGGCAGGTGCCTTTAACCCCTCGTGCCTCTGAGGTGTCTGCTTTTGTAACCCCTGACAGTTTCTGCCAGTACACGGTAATGGCTTTTGGAATGAGGAATGCCCCGGCCACGTTTCAACGTTTGATAAATATTGTGTTGGCTGATGTTCCTGATTGTACCGCATATCTTAATGACCTGGTTGTTCATTCGACTACCTGGCTTGATCACATGAGCACATTGAGGGCTGTGTTTGCACGCTTGGCCAGCGCTTCTTTGACCCTTAGCCCAGCCAAATGTGAGTTTGGAAAGGCTACTGTTACCTATTTGGGTAAAGAGGTGGGTCGGGGTCAGGTGCGTACCGTAACCGCTAAGGTGGACGCTATCACCCAGTTCCCTGCCCCTGCCACTTGACAGGAGTTACGCAGATTTTTAGGCATGACGGGTTATTATCGTACATTTTGTAGGAATTTCTCAACTGTTGTAGCCCCAATGACTAGGTTACTCAGTCCTTCAGTGTCCTTTGAGTGGACTGCTGAGTGTCAGTCTGCTTTTGACACTGTAAAAGCACGATTGTGTACTTCTCCTGTTCTTTCTGCCCCTGATTTCCAGAAACCCTTTAAGTTGGAGGTGGATGCCAGTTCAGTGGGTGCAGGTGCTGTACTATTACAGGAACATGATGTTCTAGATCACCCAGTTTGTTCTCTCGCAAATTCAACAGCCATCAGTCACGTTATTCCACTATCGAACAGGAGACTCTGGCGCTGTTGTTTGCCCTACAATTCTTTGAGGTTTATGTTGGCTCCAGTGTGTTGCCTGTTGTGGTATACACAGACCACAACCCTTTAAACTTTTTTGAGCCGCATGTATAACCACAACCAACGTCTGATGCGTTGGGCGTTGGTTATACAGGGTTATAATTTAGAAATTCAGCATATAAAGGGTGCAGAAAACGAGGTTGCGGATGCTCTGTCCCGTGCCTAGTTCAGAAAATAATAAAACGAGGCGTTGACAACTAGGGGGGATGTGTTGTAAGTATTTGATATTATAAAGAAAATATATAGGTATGTGTAAGGTTCTTATCATAAACCCGGGGGTTTATTCTTTTTTTTTGGGGGGCATGTTACGTGTGACGTGTTTTTCTTTCTCCCCATTTTCCTTTGTAGTGTGTTTGTGTGTTCTGGGCATTACAGGTGTGCTGAGTTGCGGCTGACGATGGTGGGCGTGGCTTCGGTCCGGAGTCCTGGAAGCTGTAGCTGATTGACGAGAGTATACCTGTTTGCCGTGTGAGCTCGAAGAGGGGGGAAGAGGACACTTCTTGTTTGGCTGTTTGGGTATTGGTTGTATTAATATATCTTTGTTTGTGTTCCAGCCTGTCCTCCTGATGTACTCCACCCTACCTAGGTCCTGGAGAAGGGAAAGGTAGATCTGCCCATGGGTGTACATTCCCACGTAGATAACCCATTGTTTTACACACTAGGTTAGCCGGGCGGGTGTCACCCCTGTATTTTTTGGTAAACAGGCAGGAAAGTGGGTTAGGGTTAGAGTGTGATAGAAAGGTTTAGGTGTGTAGAAGAGGAGGGACCTTTTGTTTATTTTCATTAATTGGACCCCGTTCCCAAATATTCCCTTCTCTTACCTTCCCTAGTTTGTTTGATTGAGTTTTGTTTCATTACTGTTTCTTTATGGGTGTTGTATATTTTGTTTAAGTTCCTTACTAAATTTCCCCCGAGGGCTAATCTTGAGATCTGGATGTTGTCTGGTTATTTTAGTTCATTACACCCCACATTTCTTCCCCATCCATCCAGTTTACCTTGTGTGCGCAGGCACAGGCATTTACGTCTCCTCCTCAGACGAACTACACCCGAGGGGAGAACGTAACAGTTACGAACAAGGCCCATAGAGAGCAAGTCACTTTTTTATTATTGAGTCTCCTGATTTCCCTGTGTTAGTTCTTCCCTGGTTAGCGCCACAGAACCCCACCTTTTCATGGCCACAGAGGGTTCTCACGGGGTGGTCGCGAGAGTGTCAGGGTAGGTGTCTAGGTGTTTCCATTGGTGCAACCACGGTGGAACCACATGCTTGGTTGCGGAGTAGTGGTCTACATCGATGACATTCTGGTGTATTCCGCTACGCGCGCCGAGCATGTGTCCCTGGTTCGCAAAGTACTGGGCCGACTGTTGGAACATTACCTTTATGCCAAGGCAGAAAAGTGTCTATTTTTCCAACAGTCCGTCTCCATCCTCGGATATCGCATTACAACCTCAGGTGTGGAGATGGAGGGAGATTGCATTACAGCCGTGCGTAATTGGCCGACTCCAACCACGGTAAAGGAGGTGCAGCGCTTTATAGGCTTTGCCAACTACTATCGGAGGTTTATCTGGGGCTTTGGCAAGGTCGCAGCTCACATCAGATCTCTGTTGAAGGGTGGGCCGTCCTGGCTCCGCTGGTCTGCTGAGGCTTTATTTGAACAGTGAGAGACAGAATAACAACAAAAAAATCCAGAAAAACGCATGTCAAAAATGTTATAAATTTATTTGCATTTTAATGAGGGAAATAAGTATTTGACCCCCTCTCAATCAGAAAGATTTCTGGCTCCCAGGTGTCTTTTATACAGGTAACGAGCTGAGATTAGGAGCGCACTCTTAGTGCTCCTAATCTCAGCTTGTTACCTGTATAAAAGACACCTGTCCACAGAAGCAATCAATCAATCAGATTCCAAACTCTCCACCATGGCCAAGACCAAATAGCTCTCCAAAGATGTCAGGGACAAGATTGTAGACCTACACAAGGCTGGAATGGGTTACAAGACCATCACCAAGCAGCTTGGTGAGAAGGTGACAACAGTTGGTGCTATTATTCGCAAATGGAAGAAACCCAAAAGAACTGTCAATCTCCCTCGGCCTGGGACTCCATGCAAGATCTCACCTCGTGGAGTGAGATCTCACCTCAGCCCAGAACTACATGGGAGGCTCTTGTCAATGATCTCAAGGCAGCTGGGACCATAGTCACCAAGAAAACAATTGGTAAGACACTACGCCATGAAGGACTGAAATCCTGCAGCGCCCGCAAGGTCCCCCTGCTCAAGAAAGCACATACAGTGGGGAAAAAAAGTATTTAGTCAGCCACCAATTGTGCAATTTCTCCCACTTAAAAAGATGAGAGAGGCCTGTAATTTTCATCATAGGTACACGTCAACTATGACAGACAAAATGAGGAAAAAAAATCCAGAAAATCACATTGTAGGATTTTTAATGAATTTATTTGCAAATTATGGTGGAAAATAAGTATTTGGTCAATAACAAAAGTTTATCAATACTTTGTTATATACCCTTTGTTGGCAATGACACAGGTCAAACGTTTTCTGTAAGTCTTCACAAGGTTTTCACACACTGTTGCTGGTATTTTGGCCCATTCATCCATGCAGATCTCCTCTAGAGCAGTGATGTTTTGGGGCTGTCGCTGGGCAACACGGACTTTCAACTCCCTCCAAAGATTTTCTATGGGGTTGAGATCTGGAGACTCCAGGACCTTGAAATGCTTCTTACGAAGCCACACCTTCGTTGCCCGGGCGGTGTGTTTGGGATCATTGTCATGCTGAAAGACCCAGCCACGTTTCATCTTCAATGCCCTTGCTGATGGAAGGAGGTTTTCACTCAAAATCTCAGAATACATGGCCCCATTCATTCTTTCCTTTACACGGATCAGTCGTCCTGGTCCCTTTGCAGAAAAACAGCCCCAAAGTATGATGTTTTCACTCCCATGCTTCACAGTAGGTATGGTGTTCTTTGGATGCAACTCAGCATTCTTTGTCCTCCAAACACGACGAGTTGAGTTTTTACCAAAAAGTTATATTTTGGTTTCATCTGACCATATGACATTCTCCCAATCCTCTTCTGGATGCACTCTAGCAAACTTCAGACGGGCCTGGACATGTACTGGCTTAAGCAGGGGGACACGTCTAGCACTGCAGGATTTGAGTCCCTGGCGGCGTAGTGTGTTACTGATGGTAGGCTTTGTTACTTTGGTCCCAGCTCTCTGCAGGTCATTCACTAGGTCCCCCCGTGTGGTTCTGGGATTTTTGCTCACCGTTCTTGTGATTATTTTGACCCCACGGGGTGAGATCTTGCGTGGAGCCCCAGATCGAGGGGAGATTATCAGTGGTCTTGTATGTCTTCCATTTCCTAATAATTGCTCCCACAGTTGATTTCTTCAAACCAAGCTGCTTACCTATTGCAGATTCAGTCTTCCCAGCCTGGTGCAGGTCTACAATTTTGTTTCTGGTGTCCTTTGACAGCTCTTTGGTCTTGGCCATAGTGGAGTTTGGAGTGTGACTGTTTGAGGTTGTGGACAGGTGTCTTTTATACTGATAACAAGTTCAAACAGGTGCCATTAATACAGGTAACGAGTGGAGGACAGAGGAGCCTCTTAAAGAAGAAGTTACAGGTCTGTGAGAGCCAGAAATCTTGCTTGTTTGTAGGTGACCAAATACTTACAGTATTTTCCACCATAATTTGCAAATAAATTCATAAAAAATCCTACAATGTGATTTTCTGGATTTTTTTCCCTCAATTTGTCTGTCATAGTTGACGTGTACCTATGATGAAAATTACAGGCCTCTCTCATCTTTTTAAGTGGGAGAACTTGCACAATTGGTGGCTGACTAAATACTTTTTTTCCCCACTGTATACAGGCCCGTCTGATGTTTGCCAATGAACATCTGAATGATTCAGAGGAGAACTGGGTGAAAGTGTTGTGGTCAGATGAGACCAAAATGGAGCTCTTTGGCATCAACTCAACTCCCTGTGTTTGGAGGAGGAGGAATGCTGACTATGACCCCAAGAACACCATCCCCACCGTCAAACATGGAGGTGGAAACATTATGCTTTATTATGTTTTTCTGCTAAGGGGACAGGACAACTTCACCGCATCAAAGGAACGATGGACGGGGCCATGTACCGTCAAATCTTGGGTGAGAACCTCCTTCCCTCAGCCAGGGCATTGAAAATGGGTCGTGGATGGGTATTCCAGCATGACAATAACCCAAAACACACGGCCAAGGCAACAAAGGAGTGGCTCAAGAAGAAGCACATTAAGGTCCTGGAGTGACCTAGCCAGTCTCCGGACCTTAATCCCATAGAAAATCTGTGGAGGGAGCTGAAGGTTCGAGTTGCCAAACGTCAGCCTCGAAACCTTAATGACTTGGAGAAGATCTGCAAAGAGGAGTGGGACAAAGTCCCTCCTGAGATATGTGCAAACCTGGTGGCCAACGACAAGAAATGTCTGACCTCTGTGATTGCCAACAAGGGTTTTGCCACCAAGTACTAAGTCATGTTTTGCAGAGGGGTCAAATACTCATTTCCCTCATTAAAATGCAAATAAATTTATAACATTTTTGACATGCGTTTTTCTGGATTTTTTTGTTGTTATTCTGTCTCTCACTGTTCAAATAAACCTACCATTAAAATTATAGACTGATCATGTCTTTGTCAGTGGGCAAACGTACAAAATCAGCAGGGGATCAAATACTTTTTTCCCTCACTGTACATCCCGGGTACGAAGAACGTGAAGGCAGACGCACTGTTACGGCTGTACGACACAGAGGATAGACCCATAGCGGAGAGGTCCATAGACAACACCCCCATACTCCCGGGCCTCCTGCATTGTGGCGCCGGTAGTATGGGCGATGGATGCGGACATAGAGCGGGCGTTATGCACAGAACCATCTCCACCTCAGTGTCCAGCTGGGCTGCAGTACGTACCGTCTCTTGTCCGTGACTGTCTAATCTATTGGGCACACAAGTCCCCCTCCTCTGGTCACCCATGTATCGGCCTTACAGTGCGCTGCCTGACCGGAAAGTACTGGTGGCCTACCTTGGCTAAGGACGTGAGGGTGTATGTCTCCTCCTGCTCGGTGTGCGCCCAGAGCAAGGCACCTAGGCACCTCCCAGCGGGTAAGTTACAGCCCCTACCAGTTCCACAACGGCCATGGTCCCACCTGTGTATTGACTTTCTCACTGATCTTCCCCTCTCTCAGGGTAACACCACCATCTTGTTCTTTGTGGATCACTTTTCAAAAAGCCTGCCACCTCCCTCCTCTGCCCAATCTCCCCACGGCCCTGCAGACTGCGGAGGCCCTGTTTACTTACGTCTTCCGGCACTACGGGTTGCCAGAGGACATAGTGTCTGACTGGGATCCCCAGTTCACATCCAGGGTCTGGAAGACGTTCATGGAAAGTCTGGGGGTCTCGGTCAGCCTGACCTCTGGTTTCACCCCGAGTCTAATGGGCAGGTGGAACAGGTGAATCAAGATGTGGGTAGGTTCCTGCGGTCCTACTGCCAGGACCGGCCGGGGGAGTGGTCAGTGTTCTTGCCATGGGCCGAATATGTCACGACTTCGTCATCGTCACCGGCCTTCTAGCCACTGCCGCTCCTCATCTCATCATTCCATTGGTTTTGTCTTGTCTATTACACACACCTGGTTTCTATCCCCTCATCAGTACCTGTATAAGTGTTCCCTCTGCCCCCTTGTCTTTGTGTGTGATTGTTTATTGTGGAGGATAGTGAAGCTCGGTGGAGCTCCGTGTATTTTGTATCGCCGGGATATTTCCCTGTGTGCCTTGTACAGGTACTGATGAGGGGATATGAACCAGGGATATGAACTGGGCATATTCGCCTGTTTTGCGCACTGGAGTGTTTTTGACACATTTCTGTGTAACTCTGTATTTGCGGAATAAAGCCTGTTATTCTGTGATTTTCACTCATGCGCCTGACTCCTTCATCACCTCATCACACATACAGTACCCTAATAATCTATACCTGGAACCATAGAAGTACACATACAATATATAGGCCTAGTAAAATAATAGGATCTGTGTGCCAGGAACACCGTAATAAAACTCCTAAATTAGTCACTATTTGATTTAAAAAATATATAGCTTTTATGAACTACTACTAAAAAGCCAACAGGTAAAAGGCTGATCTCCCAAAGAAATAGAATGAAATCAGAAATACCCGTCAAGTACTCTTTGATAACAATTCACAATCAAAATGATCAACCAAATGAATAGAGGAAACTGTAGAGGCCTGTTATTTCAGCATACATTTAATTCATAATGTCACAGCTAGCAATGAGGCACGGCCCAATTGCGGCCCTATTCCAGCGGGTCGGAACAGATTTCATCGTCACGTATCCAGGTCATAATGAATGACTGCCCAGATTCGGCTCTAGTACATCAATCCGTTTCCGTCTGACATAACTAAGCCAGTGTCATGCCAGAACCACCCCAGAAGTGGCCCGATGCAAATTCATATTACCCATCCAACTCCCTGATAGTTTCAATTCAGTGCTATTGCTTTAGACTATATTGAAATACAAACAGCTGTAAATTAACAACCTTAAACAATGAACAAGTAGACATTTACTGATTTATTGTATTTTATTATTTTAACAGGAGATGGTGAAAAGCTTCAGGTTCCTCGACGTACACATCACTGACAATCTGAAATGGTCAACCCACACAGACAGTGGGGTGAAGAAGGCGCAACAGCGCCTTCTTCACCACAACAGCGCCTTCTTCACCACAACAGCGCCTTCTTCACCACAACAGCGCCTTCTTCACCACAACAGCGCCTTCTTCACCACAACAGCGCCTTCTTCACCACAACAGCGCCTCTTCAACCTCAGGAGGCTAAAGAAATGTGGCTTAGCCCCTAAGACCCTCAAAAACTTTTACATATGCACCATTGAGAACATTCTGTCGGGCTGTATCACTGCCTGGTACGGCAACTGCACCATCTGCAAATGCAGGGCTCTCCAGAGGGTGGTGCGGTCAACCCAACGCATCACCGGGAGCACACTGCCTGCCCTACAGGACATCTGCTGCACCCGGTATCACAGGAACGCCAAGAAAATCATCAAGGACCTCAACCACCCGAGCCAATGCCTGATCACCCCGGTCCCATCCAGAAGGAGAGGTCAGTACAGGTGCATCAAAGCTGGGACTTAGAGAAAAAATATATATATATATATATCACAAGGCCATCAGACTGTTAAATAGCTATCACTAGCCAGTCTGCACCCAGTTCCCTGCCCTGTATTTAGTAACTGTCATTAGCCGGCTACCACTCGGTTACTCATCCCTGCACCTTAGAGGCTGCTGCCCTATGTACATGGACATGGAACACTGGTCATTTTAATAATGGATCACTAGTCACTTTAATAATGTTTTAATACTGTTTTACCCATTTCACATGTATATACTGTACTGTATTCTAGTCAAGGCCATCCTATTCAACTATTGCTGTACATATACTATTCTATCCATTTATTCTTTAGATATACTACATAATCTATCCACATACTGTCCATAATATCTGTACATCCCATCGCATATACACTACCAATCAAAAGTTTGGACACACCTACTCATTCAAGGGTTTTTCTTTATTTTTCACAGTTTTCTTCATTGTAGAATGATAGTGAAGACATCAAAACTATGAAATAACACATATGGAATCATGTAGTAACCAAAAAAGTGTTAAGCAAATCAAAATATATATATTACAAATACGTATTTAGTCAGCCACCAATTGTGCAAGTTCTCCCACTTAAAAAAATGAGAGAGGCCTGTAATTTTCATCATAGGTACACGTCAACTATGACAGACAAATTGAGAAAAAAAATTCCAGAAAATCACATTGTAGGATTTTTAATGAATTTATTTGCAAATTATGGTGGAAAAAAAATATTTGGTCACCTACAAACAAGCAAGATTTCTGGCTCTCACAGACCTGTAACTTCTTCTTTAAGAGGCTCCTCTGTCCTCCACTCGTTACCTGTATTACTGGCACCTGTTTGAACTTGTTATCAGTATAAAAGACACATGTCCACAACCTCAAACAGTCACACTCCAAACTCCACTATGGCCAAGACCAAAGAGCTGTCAAAGGACACCAGAAACAAAATTGTAGACCTGCACCAGGCTGGGAAGACTGAATCTGCAATATGTAAGCAGCTTGGTTTGAAGAAATCAACTGTGGGAGCAATTATTAGGAAATGGAAGACATACAAGACCACTGATAATCTCCCTCGATCTGGGGCTCCACGCAAGATCTCACCCCGTGGGGTCAAAATGATCACAAGAACGGTGAGCAAAAATCCCAGAACCACACGGGGGGACCTAGTGAATGACCTGCAGAGAGCTGGGACCAAAGTAACAAAGCCTACCATCAGTAACACACTACGCCGCCAGGGACTCAAATCCTGCAGTGCCAGACGTGTCCCCCTGCTTAAGCCAGTACATGTCCAGATCCGTCTGAAGTTTGCTAGAGTGCATTTGGATGATCCAGAAGAGGATTGGGAGAATGTCATATGGTCAGATGAAACCAAAATATAACTTTTGTTTGGAGGACAAAGAATGCTGAGTTGCATCCTAAGAACACCATACCTACTGTGAAGCATGGGGGTGGAAACATCATGCTTTGGGGCTGTTTTTCTGCAAAGGGACCAGGACGACTGATCCGTGTAAAGGAAAGAATGAATGGGGCCATGTATCGTGAGATTTTGAGTGAAAACCTCCTTCCATCAGCAATGGCATTGAAGATAAAACGTGGCTGGGTCTTTCAGCATGACAATGATCCCAAACACACCGCCCGGGCAACGAAGGAGTGGCTTCGTAAGAAGCATTTCAAGGTCCTGGAGTGGCCTAGCCAGTCTCCAGATCTCAAACCCATAGAAAATATTTGGAGGGAGTTGAAAGTCCGTGTTTCCCAGCAACAGCCCCAAAACATCACTGCTCTAGAGGAGATCTGCATGGAGGAATGGGCCAAAATACCAGCAACAGTGTGTGAAAACCTTGTGAAGACTTACAGAAAACGTTTGACCTGTGTCATTGCCAACAAAGGGTATATAACAAAGTATTGAGAAACTTTTGTTATTGACCAAATACTTATTTTCCACCATAATTTGCAAATAAATTCATTAAAAATCCTACAATGTGATTTTCTGGATTTTTTTCTTCTCATTTTGTCTGTCATAGTTGACGTGTACCTATGATGAAAATTACATGCCTCTCTCATCTTTTTAAGTGGGAGAACTTGCACAATTGGTGGCTGACTAAATACTTTTTTTCCCCACTGTATATGTAAGATTCTTCAAATAGCCACCCTTTCCTTGATGACAGCTTTGCACACTCTTGGCATTCTCTCAACCAGCTTCACCTGGAATGCTTTTCCAACTTCACTCTGCGGTCCGACTCAACCCAAACCATCTCAATTGGGTTGAGGTCGGGGGATTGTGGAGGCCAGGTCATCTGATGCAGCACTCCATCACTCTCCTTTTTGGTAAAATAGCCATTACACAGCCTGGAGGTGTGTTGGGTCATTGTCCTGTTGAAAACCAAATGATAGTCCCACTAAGCCAAAACCAGATGGGATGGTGTATCGCTGCAGAATGCTGTGGTAGCCGTGCTGGTTAAGTGTGCCTTGAATTGTAAATAAATTACAGAAAGTGTCACCAGCAAAGCACCCCCACACCATAACACCTCCTCCTCCATGCTTTACGTTGGGAACTACACATGCGGAGATCATCCGTTCACTCACACCACGTCTCACAAAGATACAGTGGTTGGAACCAAAAATCTCAAATTTGGACTCCAGACCAAAGGACACATATCCACCGGTCTAATGTTCATTGCTCGTGTTTCTTGGCCCAAGCAAGTCTCGTATAACAGAACAGATAGATAGCAATAAAAACTGTAACATAGAGGCTCAGAATAAATTAGAGGAAAAACAAAAAGAAATGGAGAAACTTATTCAAGAAAGATCAAGAGTAAAATATTATAAAAAATAAAGCAAACTGGATGGAATATGGGGAAAAACTTTTAAACTTCAACATAGGAATGCTACCAAAAATAATTTATTGAATCTCGTTACAAATGACGGAGTCACCCATGATTCACCATATGATATTTTGACGGAAGAAACAAAGTACTTTAAGCATATGTTTTCGTTTCAGTCGCCTCCATCTCCTCTAACTGAAGCAAATTGTAGAGATTTTTTTTCTATTGATAATGTCAAATTAACAGCCATACAGAAAGACTCATGTGAAGGTGAAATTACAGAGGAGGAACTTCTGGATGCAATTAAAGACTTTAAGTCTGGGAAAACTCCAGGGTTGGATGGCATACCAGTCGAGGTATACCAAACCTTTTTTGATATACTCAGAGGACCGTTATTAGCATGTTTTAGTCACTCCTATGTAAATGGTAGATTATCAGACACTCAAGAAGAAGGTCTGATTTCATTATTACTGAAACAGGATACAAGTGGAAAATATAAAGATCCAGTCCATTTTAAAAATGTGCGGCCCCTTACACTTCAGTGTTGTGATGCAAAAATTCTAGGAAAATGTATAGCGCATAGAATCAAAAAGGTATTGTCGGACATTATTCATTCTAATCAGACAGGTTTTTTACATGGGCGATACATTGGAGATAATATAAGGCAAGTACTGGAAACAATAGAACACTATGGAAAATCTGGGAAACCAGGCCTACTATTCATAGCAGACTTCGAAAAGGCATTTGATAAAGTAAGACTGGGGTTTATATATAAATGACTGGAGCATTTCAATTTTGGTCAATCTCGTATAAATTTGGTTAAAATCATGTATACTCACCCTAGGTGTAAAATAGTAAATAATGGCTATTTCTCAGAAAGTTTTAAACTGTCAAGAGGAGTGAAACAAGGTTGTCCACTATCGGCACATCTATTTATTATTGCCATCGAGATGTTAGCTATTAAAATCAGATCCAACAATAATATCAAGGGATTAGAAATCCAGGGCTTAAAAACAAAGGTGTCATTGTACGCTGATGATTCATGTTTTATTTTAAATCCACAACTTGAATCTCTCCACAGCCTCATAGAGGATCTAGATACATTTCCGAACCTCTCTGGATTACAACCAAATTATGATAAATGTACTATATTACGTATTGGATCACTAAAAAATACCCTGATTAACTCTTTAGTATTATCCCAGTTTAGCTATTTGCTTATGGTCTTGCCTACGCCTAGCGAACAGTTTTTTAAATTAAATGAGAAAAATATATTTATTTTTTTATTTTTATTTTAAAGCATTAGACCTATCACTAAAAGCTTCAGTCATACAAAAATTATACTTAAATCCGAACTGGTTCTCTAGCAAACTAGTAAGATTGTCTCACCCAATGTTCAAGAAGGGACTTTTTTTCCTTTATTCAGATTACAACCCCTCACTTTCAGGTATTTTAAAAGGAAATCATCTCCCAAATATCACTATTTCTAAAACAAGCCATAGAAAGTTGGTTGCAATTTCAATTTAATCCTCCAGAAATGACAGAACAAATATTGCAACAAATATTGTGGTTAAACTCAAATATACTAATTGATAAAAAAACGTTATTTTTTGAGAAAATTAAAAAAAAAGGTATAATCTTCTTAAATGATATTATCGGTAGGAATGGTGGAGTTATGTCGCACCTGCAGCTAACAAAAACATATGGAAATGTCTGCTCTACCCAAAATTACAACCAAAATAATTGCAGCATTACCGCAAAAATGTTAGAGGAAAGTCGAAGGACGAAAAAGTAACGAACTTTGTCTGTCTGCCTTGCATTAAAGAACATAATTGGTTAAAGAAAGTTGTGATAAATAAAAAAGTTTACAAGTTTCATTTGAGGACCAAAAGATTGACAGCCATCCCATGTAGATTGCAAAATAGTTGGGAAGAGATTTTTGACGTAACAATTCCATGGCATAGTGTTTATGAACTGATACGCAAAACGACACCGGATTCAAAACTTAGAATTTTTTAATTTAAATTATTATATACAATTCTTGCTACCAATAGAATGTTATTTGTATGGGGGATACAATCTTCCCAGCTCTGCAGATTTGGCAGTGAAGAGACAGAATCATTAGATCATTTGTTTTGGTACTGTCCATTTGTAGCTTGTTTCTGGACACAGGTCCAGGAATGGCTGAAGGATTGCAATATTTGCATGGAGCTGACCCTGCAGATAGCACTACTGGGTGATCTGAAAAGTCATAGTCAATCGATCAATAATATAATCATACTTTTAGCAAAAATGTTTATGTTCAATTCACAAACTGTAGAAACAATGAGAAAAGAAAGGTTCAGAACTTTTGTAAAACATCACAGTACAGTTGAAAAATATATGGCAAATAGAAATCAAATATGGATGGTGTTAAGAGATAGATGGGAAGTGTTGAATGGAGCTGAAGGATGGGACTAATAACAACAACTAATAACAACAAGATAACCAGTGTAAGACATGCTGTGTCCATAATAAGTATATAGGTTATACAGTGGGGAGAACAAGTATTTGATACACTGCCGATTTTGCAGGTTTTTCTACTTACAAAGCATGTAGAGGTCTGTAATTTTTATCATAGGTACACTTCAACTGTGAGAGACTGAATCTAAAACAAAAATCCAGAAAATCACATTGTATGATTTTTAAGTAATTAATTTGCATTAAGGTGTTAATATATGTCACACTGTTCTAGGTTAGTGTCTGCTCTGCAGACAAGCCAGAGAGAGACAATAGACACTCAGCATTTGCTGCTGGTTGTAACAACATTGTAATTACTCACTCTGAGAGACTAGGAAGAGTCAAAGCAGCAGGTCAAGGCAGTGAGATGAGGGTTACTAGCAGAGAGAGACAGAGAAAACAACAAAATTCAAATGACTGCTGGTTGTAACATTGTTATAACTCTTCTGTGACGAGAATCAACTGCCTAACTATACACTCTTTCTGAAATATTAATATAGAAACTCACTCAGAGGATGGGAGACATGGGTCTAGGCACAGTAAAATGATAACAGAGAGAAGTCGACAACTTTTGAAGGACTGCACAGCTTTAACTTCACGTTGAGAAAAATCAAATGGCTGGCTAGATAGCTAGCTACTAACTTAACGATAGCTAGGCTAGTGTCTGTTCTGCAGATGAGAGAGAGCGAGACAGTAGACAGGATGTGCATGACAGCCTAAGTAGTAGCTAAGTTAAGTTACACATGGTGGTTTATGAAACTAGCTAGCCACGTATCATCATCTGCTAGCTAAAGTTAAGTTGCATACTTAAGGTCAGATGGCTTAAGCTGTCCAATGTTAGCTAGCTAACATTAGCCTAGCTAGCTAGCTAGCTATGAATAAGGGAAATGTTCAACACAACCAAACAGTGGGAAATGACTATGACTAAATTAATGTAGCTAGCTTACTGTCTATTTAGCTAGCTAGATATGTTCACTATATATACATCTAATACACAATGTCAGCTAGGTAAGTTAATGTTCACGTAAGGCTTGCTAGCTAGCTAGCCAGCTAATGTTAATGTTGGGCTTATTAGCTTTATGTTTTAAATTCATTGATAAAACCTAGCTTGATGACCAAATTCTACGAACATCTAACACATATTCAATGTTATAAATCGCCATTTGGTCAAAACTAAGTTTGGCTAACGTGCAATTTAGTTACCTAGCTAACTTTAGCTTACCTGAAAAAACATTATATGTTCCTTTTTAGAGGACGACGACGGAGTGAAAAAAAAACGTTGGAACATTGAGCGCCTCGATCCTCGACCACTCCGCGCGCTCTTCTCAGAATCCCACGAGACTACAGATTGGGACACATCCCGACCGATTTTCTGTACAAAATACGTTGTCTGGGACATGAAAACGCCCCTCTAACCTCCCTTCCCCTCTACAATGTGAATCTAAAGTATTATGTTTTTCCATCATTTGTCATGTAGTTGCCTTGATCGGCCTGAGCTATTATCGCCATAACCCAAAACCTTGTGATAGCATCAAAGTTGGCATGGTGTTGGCCCAGTTGACGACACACAACGCTAACTCTCAGCTGATCATGCCTTCACTCAACCGAGTTCGGCCCGAGTCCTGGTGCTAGATGGGGTCTATGTGACAGATTAAACATTATTAGAAATGTTGTGTAAACATTGTTAACCTAATAATTATCTGATAATTAATCAAAACAAGCTGGCTCTGCTTCAGAGTCACTGTATCAAATCCAATATTCACAGTTAGTTGGACTGTTCTTCAAACACTACAAGAGGGACTTCAGAATTACATTTTTGCCTAAGAGCCTCTATCTTTTATCTTCCCCTCTCTTCCTTCCACTTATTTTCTTCTATCTGTGGCACATGGCATGTTGCTATGGGAGCAAATGTATTGTTTCTTTGAAACATCACAGTCAGTTATTCACAGGGGACTGTAGCTGGGATAAGACACAGGACCTATAGGAGACTTCCTCCTCAATCGGCTAAGGGTTTAGACAGAGGTTAACTGTTGCATCAGCACCCCCATGGGAAAGAAGGAAACTGCTTCCTTCTGAACCCAATATTGTATTCTCCATCCATATCATGGCTCATAGTAAAGTCCACCGGCTCTGCCAGCATTAGCATAGTCATGGATGTCGAGGACTACACTACAGTAAATCTGAGTTCCAGAAATCTGCATTTTAACAGTGGCCCTTTAAAATGTGCTAAATGTGTGATATTGTGGGCCAGAGAGACTGGAGCCAACAACACATACCGAAGACGTTTGAAGAGACATACTTCAAAAGAGAACAGAGATGTGATATAAATGAACTGGCAAAATAGGAACTGATTTTAGTTTAATCGTCTAGTATTAAATTGCAAGGTTTAAATAGGAGCAGTGTTGAATGTACATTTTGGGAAAAAATTAAATGAAACAGTGCCGGAGAAGATGGCTGCCGTTTTACAGCCCTCTAACCAATTGTACTATTATGTGTGTTTTTCCGCGTTATTTGTAATTTATTTTGTACATAATGTTTCTGCCATCGTCTCTTATAACCAAAAAGAGCTTCTGGATATCAGGACAGCGATTACTCACCTCGTATTGACGAAGATTTTTTTCTTCAACGAGGCGGCCGCGAGGGATATCATACAGACACCCGACAAGGCCCAAATCCCCGTCATTCGCGTGAGGAAGAGACGGAGATATCGTGGACGTAGATCGGGGTGCCTTGTAAGGATCCGACGGCGAGCGAGTAAACTGCCTCTTCCATCAATCCTATTAGCCAACGTTCAATCTTTTGAAAATAAAGTGGACTACTTAAGATTACGGTTATCCTACCAACGGGACATTAAAAACTGTAATATATTATGTTTCACCGAGTCGTGGCTGAACGACGACAATGATAACATTCAGCTAGCAGGCTATACGCTACATCGGCAGGACAGAACGGCTGACTCTGGTAAGACAAGGGGTGGCGGTCTGTGTATATTTGTATACAACAGCTGGTGCACAAAATCAAATACTAAGGAAGTCTCGAGGTTTTGCTCGCCTGAGGTAGAGTATCTTATGATAAGCTGTAGACCACACTATTTACCAAGAGAGTTTTCATCTATATTTTTCATAGCTGTCTATTTACCACCACAAACCAATGCTGGCGTTAAGATTGCACTGAATGAGTTGTACAAGGCCATTAATCAACAGGAAAACGCTCATCCAGATGCAGCGCTCCTAGTGGCCGGGGACTTTAATGCAGGGAAACTTAAATCCGTTCTACCTAATTTCTACCAGCATGTTAAATGTGCAACCAGAGGGAAAAAAAACTCTAGACCACCTTTACTCCACACACAGACGCATACAAAGCTCTCCCTCGCCCTCCATTTGGCAAATCTGACCATAACTCTATCCTCCTGATTCCTGCTTATAAGCAAAAACTAAAGCAGGAAGCACCAGTGACTCGGTTAATAAAAAAGTGGTCAGATGACGCAGATGCTAAGCTACAGGACTGTTTTGCTAGCACAGACTGGAACATGTTCGGGATTCTTCAGACAGCATTGAGGAGTACACCACATCAGTCACTGGCTTCATCAATAAGTGCATCGATGATGTCGTCCCCACAGTGACTGTACGTACATACCCCAACCAGAAGCCATGGATTACAGGAAACATCCGCACTGAGCTAAAGGGTAGAGCTGCCGCTTTCAAGGAACGGGACTCTAACCCGGACGCTATAAGAAATCCCGCTATGACCTCCGACGAACCATCAAACAGGCAAAGAGTCAATACAGGACTAAGATTGAATCGTACTACACTGGCTCTGACGCTCGTCGGATGTGGCAGGGCTTGAAAACTATTACAGACTACAAAGGGAAGCACAGCCGCGAGCTGCCCAGTGACACAAGCCTACCAGACGAGGCTAAACCACTTCTATGCTCGCTCGAGGCAAGCAACACTGAAGCATGCATGAGAGCACCAGCTGTTCCGGATGACTATGTGATCACGCTCTCCGTAGCCGATGTGAGTAAGACTTTTAAGCAGGTCAACATTCACAAGGCCGCAGGGCCAGATGGATTACCAGGACGTGTACTCCGAGCATGTGCTGACCAACTGGCAAGTGTCTTCACTGACATTTTCAACATGTCCCTGACTGAGTCTGTAATACCAACATGTTTCAAGCAGACCACCATAGTCCCCGTGCCCAAGGACTCTAAGATAACCTGCCTAAATGACTACCGACCCGTAGCACTGACGTCTGTAGCCATGAAGTGCTTTGAAAGGCTGGTCATGGCTCACATCAACAGCATTATCCCAGAAACCCTAGACCCACTCCAATTTGCATACCGCCCCAACAGATCCACGGATGATGCAATCTCTATTGCACTCCACACTGCCCTTTCCCACCTGGACAAGAGGAACACCTACGTGAGAATGCTATTCATTGACTACAGCTCAGCATTCAACACCATAGTGCCCTCTAAGCTCATCACTAAGCTAAGGATCCTGGGACTAAACACCTCCCTCTGCAACTGGATCCTGGACTTCCTGACGGGCCGCCCCCAGGTGGTAAGGGTAGGTAACAACACATCTGCCACACTGATCCTCAACACTGGGGCCCCTCAGGGGTGCGTGCTCAGTCCCCTCCTGTACTCTCTGTTCATCCATGACTGCATGGCCAGGCACGACTCCAACACCATCATTAAGTTTGCCGACGACACAACAGTGGTAGGCCTGATCACCGACAACGATGAGACAGCCTATAGGGAGGAGGTCAGAGATCTGGCCGTGTGGTGCCAGGACAACAACCTCTCCCTCAACGTGACCAAGACAAAGGAGATGATTGTGGACTACAGGAAAAAAAAAAGGACTGAGCACGCCCCCATTCTCATCGACAGGGCTGTAGTGGAACAGGTTGAGAGCTTCAAGTTCCTTGGTGTCCACATCACCAACGAACTATCATGGTCCAAACACACCAAGACAGTCGTGAAGAGGGCACGACAAAGCCTATTCCCCCTCAGGAGACTAAAAAGATTTGGCATGGGTCCTCAGATCCTCAAAAAATTCTACAGCTGCACCATCGAGAGCATCCTGACTGGTTGCATCACCGCCTGGTATGGCAACTGCTTGGCCTCCGACCGCAAGGCTCTACAGAGGGTAGTGCGTACGGCCCAGTACATCACTGGGGCAAAGCTTCCTGCCAACCAGGACCTCTATACCAGGCGGTGTCAGAGGAAGGCCCTCAAAATTGTCAAAGACTCCAGCCACCCTAGTCATAGACTGTTCTCTCTGCTACCGCACGGCAAGCGGTACCGGAGTGCCAAGTCTAGGTCCAAAAGACTTCTCAACAGCTTCTACCCCCAAGCCATAAGACTCCTGAACAACTAATCATGGCTACCCGGACTATTTGCACTGCCCCCCCCACCCCATCCTTTTTACGCTGCTGCTATTCTGTTAAGTATTTATGCATAGTCACTTTAACTCTACCCACATGTACATATTACCTCAACTACCTCAACTAGCCGGTGCCCCCGCACATTGACTCTGCAACGGTACCCCCCTGTATATATAGCCTCCCTACTGTCACTTTATTTTACTTCTGCTCTTTTTTTTTTCTCAACACTTTTTTGTTGTTGTTGTTTTATATTTACTTTTTTTGTTTAAAATAAATGCACTGTTGGTTAAGGGCTGTAAGTAAGCATTTCACTGTAATGTCTGCACCTGTTGTATTCGGCGCATGTGACCAATAACATTTGATTTGATTTGATTTGAAATTATAAGCTTAACATGTAGCTGTTGATATGACATACTCACACTGGGGTATTCTTCATTATAAACTGTGTGGTTCGAGCCCTGAATGCTGATTGGAGGGAAGCCGTGGCATATCAGACCATATACCATGGGTATGACAAAACATTCATTTTACTGCTCTAATTACGTTGGTAACCAGTTTATTATAGCAATAAAGCGCCCCGGGGGTTTGTGATATATGGCCAATATACCACAGCTAAGGGCTGTGTCCAGGCACTCTGCATTGCGTTGTGCAAAGAACAGCCCTTAGCCATGGTATATTGGCAATATACCACAACTTCTCAGGCCTTATTTCTTAAGTAACACTCTATATTGCTATGATCAACTCACTGATAGAGTTTGTATGAAGCTGGATTTACTGTGTGATTTCATTCCGATTTAGTCAAGGTGATGGTCGTAAGATATCTACGGTTGAAGTCGGAAGTTTACATACACCTTAGCCAAATACATATAAACTCAGTTTTTCACAATTCCTGACATTAATCCTAGTAAAAATTCCCTGTTTTAGGTCAGTTAGGATCACCACTGTATTTTAAGAATGTGAAATGTCAGAATAATAGTAGAGCGAATGATTTATTTCAGCTTTTATTTCTTTCATCACATTCCCAGTGGGTCAGAAGTTTACATACACTCAATTAGTATTTGGTAGCATTGCCTTTAAATTGTTTAACTTGGGTCAAACATTTCGGGTATCCTTCCACAAGCTTCCCACAATAAGTTGGGTGAATTTTGGCCCTTTCCTCCTGACAGAGCTGGTGTAACTGAGTCAGGTTTGTAGGCCTCCTTGCTCGCACTCGCTTTTTCAGTTCTGCCCACAAATGTTCTATAGGATTGAGGTCAGGGCTTTGTGATGGCCACTCCAATACCTTGACTTTGTTGTCCTTAAGCCATTTTGCCACAACTTTGGAAGTCTGCTTGGAGCCATTGGCCATTTGGAAGACCCATTTGCGACCAAGCTTTAACTTCCTGACTGATGTCTTGAGATGTTGCTTCAATATATCCACATTTTTTTCCTTCCTCATGATGCCATCTATTTTGTGAAGTGCAGCAGTCCCTCCTGCAGCAAAGCACCCCCACAGCATGATGCTGCCACCCCCGTGCTTCACGGTTGGGATGGTGTTCTTCGGCTTGCAAGCTGCCCCCTTTTCCCTCCAAACATAACGATGGTCATTATGGCCAAAAAGTTATATTTTTGTTTCATCAGACCAGAGGACATTTCTTCAAAAAGTACCATCTTTGTCCCCATGTGCAGTTGCAAACCGTAGTCTGGCTTTTTTATGGCGGTTTTGGAGCAGTGGCTTCTTCCTTGCTGAGCGGTCTTTCAGGTTATGTCGATATAGGACTCGTTTTACTGTGGATATAGATAGTTTTGTACCTGTTTCCTCCAGCATCTTCACAAGGTCCTTTGCTGTTGTTCTGGGATTGATTTGCACTTTTCGCACCAAAGTACGTACATATTACCTCAACTACCTCAACTAGCCGGTGCCCCCGCACATTGACTCTGCAACGGTACCCCCCCTGTATATATAGCCTCCCTACTGTCACTTTATTTTACTTCTGCTCTTTTTTTCTCAACACTTTTTTTGTTGTTGTTTTATTCTTACTTTTTTTGTTTAAAATAAATGCACTGTTGGTTAAGGGCTGTAAGTAAGCATTTCACTGTAATGTCTGCACCTGTTGTATTCGGCGCATGTGACCAATAAAATTTGATTTGATTTGATTTGATCTCTAGGAGACGCGTCTCTTTCCTGAGCGGTATGACGGCTCCGTGGTCCCATGGTGTTTATATTTGCGTACTATTGTTTGTACAGATGAACGTGGTACCTTCAGGCATTTGGAAATTCCTCCCAAGGATGAACCAGACTTGTGGAGGTCTACATTTTTTTTTCTGAGGTCTTGGCTGATTTCTTTTGATTTTCCCATGATGTCAAGCAAAGAGGCACTGAGTTTGAAGGTAGGCCTTGAAATACATCCACAGGTACACCTCCAATTGACACAATTGATGTCAATTTGCCTATCAGAAGCTTCTAAAGACATGACATCATTTTTTGGCACAGTCAACTTAGTGTATGTAAACTTCTGACCCACTGGAATTGTGATACAGTGAATTATAAGTGAAATAATCTGTCTGTAAACAATTGTTGGACAAATTACTTATGTCATGCACAAAGTAGATTTCCTAACCGACTTGCTAAAACTATAGTTTGTTAACAAGAAATGTGTGGAGTCATTGATAAACAACTTTTAATAACTCCAACCTAAGTTGTATGTAAACTTCCGACTTCAATGTATATCTACCGGTTAACACGATCTGTTATTTTTATCAGGTATGCTCCCCCTTGTACTGCTGAACAAGGGAGAGATAAAGCCTTGCGCCAAGACCGTATTCAATGTAGTAATTTCAATAACTATAATTTCAATAAAAAACTTGAACCCACCTGTCCCTGACTTTTTCTAAATATGTGTATTTTTACACTCTAGCAGTACTTTGAGATAAATGTCATAAAATAGAAAAACTATCTAAGCACTTCATCCTCAAAGCACCAGACGTTCAAAATGACTATATGCATATTTAATAGTAGAATACCTGGGCCTTGAGGAGTACCAATAGCCGGCAGTCTAATAACTCAATTTAACTAGAAAAGCCTGGCCTCGTTGTTATTTGGTTGTGTTTATGAAGGTCTTAGGAAACATTAGAATATTACATGTAAATATTTGAATTAACATTTTCATTAGTTTATGTTACTGTAGGCTAAAACGAAAAATCCCTAAAAACAAAATTTGTGTAAAATAAATTTTATCAAACCATGAAACAAAAAGCATGTGTGTTGGAAAACGGTAAAACCTTCTGCAAACAAATAAAAATACCCAAACCACCAAGATGCACGGTCAGCGAAGAAAATATCTCGAACTATCATGTACATTTTACATTTAAGTCATTTAACAGACGCTCTTATCCAGAGCGACTTACAAAATCGGTGCATTCAACTTAGTGGGACAACCACTCCCTTTTCTTTTCTTATTTTTTTTTTTAATGGGGGGAGTGGGGGTAGAAGGATTACTGTTTTACTATTCCAGGTATTCCTTAAAGAGGTAGGGTTTCAAGTGTCTCTGGAAGGTGGTCAGTGAATCCGCTGTCCTGGCGTTGTGGGGGAGCTTGTTCCACCATTGGGGTGCCAGAGCAGCGAATAGCTTTGACTGGGCTGAGCGGGAACTGTGCTTCCGTAGAGGTAGGGGGGCTAGCAGGCCAGAGGTAGATGAACGTAGTGCCCTCATTTGGGTGTAGGGTCTGATCAGAGCCTGAAGGTAAGGAGGTGCTGTTCCCCTCACAGCTCCATAGGCAAGCACCATGGTTTTGTAGTAGATGCGAGCTTCAACTGGAAGCCAGTGGAGTGTGCGGAGGAGTGGGGTGACATGAGAGAACTTGGGAAGGTTGGACACCAGACGGGCTGCAGCATTCTGGATAAGTTGTAGTTGTTTAATGGCACAGGCAGGGAGCCCAGCCAACAGCGAGTTGCAGTAATCCAGACGGGAGATGACAAGTGCCTGGATTAGGACCTGTGCCGCTTTCTGTGTAAGGTAGGGTCGTACTCTGCAAATGTTGTAGAGCATGAACCTGCAGGATCGGGTCACCGCTTTGATGTTAGCGGAGAACGACAGGGTTATTTGCACTCTGGGAGGAGGACACAATGGAGTTGTCAACTGTGATGGAGAGATCATGGAGCGGGCAGTCCTTCCCCGGGAGGAAGAGCAGCTCTGTCTTGCCGAGGTTCAGCTTGAGGTGGTGATCCGACATCCACACTGATATGTTTGCCAGACATGCAGAGATGCGATTCGCCACCTGGTTATCAGAAAATGAATTTTGTGTCGTCTGCATAGCAATGGTAGGAGAGACCATGTGAGGATATGACTGAGCCAAGTGACTTGGTGTATAGAGAGAATAGGAGAGGGCCTAGAACTGAGCCCTGGGGGACACCAGCGGTGAGAGCACGTGGTGCGGAGACAGATTCTCGCCACGCCACCTGGTAGGAGCGACCTGTCAGGTAGGACGCAATCCAAGAGTGAGCAGCACCGGAGATGCCCAACTCGGAGAGGGTGGAGAGGAGGATCTGATGGTTCACAGTATCAAATGCAGCAGATAGGTCTAGAAGAATACATTTAGCTCTTATCCAGAGCGACTTACAATTAGTGAGTGCATACATTTTTCATACTGCCCCCCCGTGGGAATATGGATAAGAGCAGAGGAGAGAGAGTTAGCTTTAGCAGTGCGTAGAGCCTCCGTGACACAGAGAAGAGCAGTCTCAGTTGAATGACCAGTCTTGAAACCTTACTGGTTCGGATCAAGAAGGTCATTCTGAGAGAGATAGCAGGAGAGTTGGCTAGAGATGGCAAGCTCAAGAGTTTTGGAGAGAAAAGAAAGAAGGGATACTGGTCTGTAGTTGTTGACATCGGAGGAATCGAATGTAGGTTTTTTGAGGAAGGGTGCAACTCTCGCTCTCTTGAAGACGGAATGGACATAGCCAGCGGTCAAGGATGAGTTGATGAGCGAGGTGAGATAAGGGAGAAGGTCTCCGGAAATGGTCTGGAGAAGAGAGGGGATAGGGTCAAGCGGGCAGGATGTTGGGCGGCCGGCCGTCACAAGTCGCAAGATTTCATCTGCGACTATCAGTAGCCTAAACATCAGTATAAGTGAGTAGTAAAAATCAGCACAAAAGCAATAATGACATTATAATTAATATAAGTGTCGATATGACTGATGTCAAAAATTGTATATTATTGTCAGTTATTCAACAAAACATTTTGGCCTCGCTCATGCTTACAGTATGGTGTGCGTCTTCACGCAACAGTTGGATCTAATTTAGCTGTTATCCCTTGTCCTAACAGTCGTCACACATTTTCGTCACTTTAACTTGATTGCAACACTTCCCACAAACGAGTCCCTTGCAGCTGAACCAGGTGTCACGGGTTCTGTTCCGAGTGCATCTGCCCACCTGTCAGTTTCTCCTCCACGGGTGCTGTGCTCAATTTGACTCGCGTGGAATCTTTGCTGCTTCCTTGGCCCTCATGTGTCTCTCACATAGCCCATGTGGCAGACTCATGTTGAAGTCTCTCCTGCTCATGGTGTTGTTCATGCACTGCCAGAACAACACGTGTGCATTGATAGCGGCCAAGTCAAGTCATGTTGTAGAACACAGCAACAGGCCAGCAGCGAGTTCCTCCTTTCACTGTGTGCCATCTGAACCGAAACATTATCCGACACTCGCTCACCTGCTGCCAGATATGGATCCTTTTCCAGATATGGAAAGCCGTTCAGCATGAATCAAAATAATAATCATCAGAGATGTCATGATCCTCTTCTTCCCCACCATCTGAGTCGTTTTCATTAAGATCTTGTAGCAATGCTAACACAGCGTGTGCATCCATTTGTTTTGGTCTTGCCGTTGTAATTTACGGATGCTCTCACTGTGTAGCCTACTCCAAGTAGGCCTATAGTAGACTAATTTTACATTTTAGTCATTTAGCAGACGCTCTTATCCAGAGCGACTTACAGTTAGTGAGTGCATACGTTTTCATACTGGCCCCCCGTGGGAAACGAACCCACAACCCTGGCGTTGCAAGCGCCATGCTCTACCAACTGAGCTACAGGGGACTACACTAATAAAACTGCTTGGATTTGGTGGACTGATATAGTGTACACAGTTGAGATTATAATTAGAATAGATGAATACAATAGAATGGCCTTGTTCTTCATTCACAATTGGTGATTACATAATTATGCATTGTTCGCTTCCCTTCGCTCATCAACTCACCCATTCTACCCCTTTCTCCCAAATCATAATATACTGCATTTATTTAATCTGTTGTTACATGTGTGAAATTAGTTTCGGTATAGTTTCGGTTCAGTTTTGAGGCACATTTCAGGGTGAATATCAATTGGGGAAGGCACCTTCAACTATCGGGAGAACGAGTGGAGCAGGCTTTACTGTCGGGAGAAGGACAGGCAATGGGGGGGGAAACCCTTTAAAAAATGACATGACCTCCTAAAACTGGTTATAACTCCAGTTCTGTTTGTGATATTAAGATTCTAACAACGACAGTGTGTTATATAGACATATTTAAGAAATGTCAAGGATGAGGGGGACATGACTTTAAAAATTAATTAAACATCTAAATTAGTTTTGAGTTATTATTATGCTCTCTGCCTTTCTAGTGTTAATATACACAATCACAAATAAATCTGTTGCATCCCCGGTTAAAGGAAGCGGGATCATTTTAGTTATTGCAAAGAGAAACTCGACAGTATAAAGCATTAACATCATGAAAACGGTTTATTTCCAACATGACATGATACAACATAGCTGGTTCCAAGCTGAGTCCATCTGCACCCGCTCAAAGGTAGCACACTTGAATACCCTGGCCAACAACCAATGAGGGCCTGCCAATTAAGCTATGCACATCCAATCAGATACATATTTCTAATATCACGCGCTGAACACCTTACTCTCTTATTTTACCTATAATTATTATAATTATTTATTATTTTAGAAAAAAAATACAACTCCTGAGTAGATAACCCATTTACAGCATTTTTTCCTTTTACAGGTAACAGGAGTCTTCAAAACAAGTTGTTACACAGTTCTTTGTTTACATCTTTTTAGTTAAAAATGTTTTAACAGTCTTTTTCCAGTAGTTCTTTTACAAGTCCAGCCTCTGTGGTGGGCGTTTGTTACGGACAGGACAGGGTCTCAAAACAACATTCTGAGGCTGTGGTGGAGGCATCTCAACTGCTTCAGCAGCTGTGCTCTGAGGCACGTTGATCGCATTGTCCATCTCAATGTCTATATCAATGTCATCAACATCATACACCAAAAATCCTCCTACATAAATAGAACCATCTCCCTGTGCAAGTGCATCACCTTGTGTCCTTGGCTTTGTCAAGGGGTGCTGAAGGTGGGTGTGGTGCAGGAATCAAGCGCAGGACGCAGAAGCTCAGTCCAAAAGACTTTAGTGAAATAATCACGGAGTAAATGAGCACAATAAGCCCGGAGGCGAAATAATGGCGCACACAGGCGTCAAACAAACGGCGCACTAACATGTGCGAAAACCTCTCCAAACACTGGAGGGAAGTACGTAGCTCAAACACCAAAACAGAAGAGCAATCACACAAACACAGACAAACACAACGAGACTTAAATAGGACACTAACGAGGACTAAATAGACACAGGTGTACAACATAAAGACAAAACCAAACGAACATGAAACATAGATCGGTGGTAGCTAGTACTCCGGGGACGACGACCGCCGAAGCCTGCCCGAACCAGGAGGAGGAGCAGCCTCGGCCGAAACCGTGACAGTACCCCCCCCTTGACGCGCGGCTCCAGCCGTGCGCCGACCCCGGCCTCGGGGACGACCAGGAGGACGCGGAGCAGGGCTCGCGGGATGGTCACGGTGGAACTCCGACAGGAGAGATGGGTCTAGGATGTCCCTCTGCGGCACCCAGCACCGCTCCTCCGGGCCGTACCCCTCCCACTCCACGAGATACTGGAGACCCCCCATCCAGCGCCTTGAGTCCAAGATGGACCGAACGGTGTACGCCGGAGCCCCCTCGATGTCCAGTGGGGGCGGAGGAGTCTCTCTTATCTCACCTTCCTGGAGTGGACCAGCTACCACCGGCCTGAGAAGAGACGAGGGGTTAATATTCTTATATTCAACAGGTAGATGTAACCTATAACACACCTCGTTCAATCTTCTCAGGACTTTAAAAGGCCCCACAAACAGCCGACCCAGCTTCCGGCAGGGCAGGCGGAGGGGTAGGTTTCTGGTAGAGAGCCAGACTCGATCTCCGGGTGCGTACACCGGCCCCTCACTGCGGTGGAGATCGGCGCTCGCCTTGTGACGACGGATGGCCCGCTGCAGGTGGACGTGGGCAGCGTTCCACGTCTCCTCTGAGCGCCTCATCCAATCATCCACCGCAGGGGCCTCGATCTGGCTCTGCTGCCAAGGTGCCAGAACCGGCTGGTAACCTAACACACATTGGAAGGGGGTTAGGTTGGTAGAGGAGTGGCGGAGAGAGTTCTGGGCCATCTCGGCCCAGGGAATGTATCGAGCCCACTCCTCAGGCCGGTCCTGGCAATACGACCTCAGAAACCTACCCACATCCTGGTTGACACGTTCTACCTGCCCGTTACTCTCCGGGTGGTACCCTGAGGTAAGGCTAACCGAGACCCCCAAAAGCTCCATGAACGCTCTCCAAACTCGGGAGGTAAACTGGGGGCCTCGATCAGACACTATATCCTCGGGTACCCCGTAATGCCGGAAGACGTGGGTAAATAGGGCCTCTGCGGTTTGTAGGGCAGTAGGCAGACCCGACATAGGGAGAAGACGACAGGCCTTAGAGAACCGGTCCACAACGACCAGGATGGTGGTATTCCCCTGAGAGAGGGGAAGGTCTGTCACAAAATCCACCGAGAGGTGGGACCATGGTCGTTGTGGAACGGGCAGGGGTTGTAACTTAACCCTGGGCAGGTGTCTGGGCGCCTTACACTGGGCGCACACCGAGCAGGAGGAGACATAAACCCTCACATCCCTGGCTAACGTGGGCCACCAGTATTTAGTGCTAAGACAATGCACTGTCCGGCCAATACCTGGATGTCCAGAGGAGGGTGACGTGTGAGCCCAGTAAATGAGTCGATCCCGAATCTCGAGCGGAACGTACTTCCGACCCTCAGGACACTGTGGAGGGCTGGGGTCGGTGCACGCAACGCTTCGCTCGATTTCGGCATCGACCTCCCAAACCACCGGTGCCACAAGACAAGACTCCGGTAGTATGGGAGTAGGCTCAACGGACCTCTCCTCCGTGTCATACCGCCGGGACAGCGCATCTGCCTTGCCATTCTGGGACCCAGGGATGTACGTGATTTTAAATACGAACCTGGTGAGAAACATACTCCATCGAGCCTGGCGAGGGTTCAGTCTCCTCGCTGCCCGGATGTACTCCAGGTTCCGATGGTCAGTCAAAATGAGGAAAGGGTGTTGCGCCCCCTCAAGCCAATGCCTCCACACCTTAAGGGCCTGAACTACAGCTAACAGCTCCCTGTCCCCGACGTCATAATTACGCTCCGCCGGGCTGAGCTTTTTTGAGTAAAAAGCACAGGGGCGGAGTTTAGGTGGCGTGCCGGACCGTTGAGAGAGAACGGCCCCTATACCAGCCTCAGACGCGTCCACCTCAACCTGAAAGGGTAATGCGGGATCCGGATGCACCAGCACCGGAGCCGACGTAAACAGGTCCTTCAGTTTCCTAAAGGCCCTGTCCGCATCAGCTGACCACTGCAGGCGCACCGGACCCCCTTTCAGAAGGGACGTGATGGGAGCTGCCACCTGTTCAAAACCCCGGATAAACCTCCGGTAGTAATTCGCAAAACCCAAGAACTGCTGCACCTCTTTGACAGTGGTTGGGGTTTGCCAATACGCACAGTGGACACACGATCCACCTCCATTCTCACCCCTGACGCGGACAACCGATAACCCAAAAAGGAGACCGACTCCTGGAAAAACAGACATTTCTCTGCCTTGACATATAGGTCGTGCTCCAACAGCCTCCTCAATACACGGCGCACCAGGGTTATATGCTCGGCTCGGGTAGACGAGTACACCAGAATGTCATCAATGTACACGACCACCCCTTCCCCCTGCATATCCCGGAAAATGTCATCTACGAAGGATTGGAAGACTGATGGAGCATTCATCAACCCATATGGCATGACGAGATACTCGAAATGACCTGACGTGGTACTAAACGCTGTTTTCCATTCGTCGCCCTCCCTAATGTGCACCAAGTTATACGTGCTCCTGAGATCCAGTTTTGTGAAAAACCGCGCTCCATGCAATGACTCCGTCATGGTCGCAATCAGAGGGAGTGGATAACTGTATTTCACAGTAATCTGATTGAGACCACGGTAATCAATGCACGGGCGCAACCCTCCATCTTTTTTCTTCACAAAAAAGAAGCTCGATGAGGCGGGAGAAGTGGAGGGCCGAATGTATCCCTGTCTCAAAGATTCGGCTATGTAAGTCTCCATAGCTTTTCTCTCCTCTTGAGACAAAGGATACACGTGGCTCCGTGGGAGCGCTGCTCCTGCCTGGAGATCAATCGCACAATCCCCCTGTCTATGAGGAGGCAACTGCGTCGCCCTAGTCTTACTAAACACGAGAGCTAAATCCCCATATTCAGGCGGAATGTGCAGTGCGGGCACTTGGTTTGGACTTTCCACCGAAGTCGCCCCCACGGAAACACCCAGACATCGCCCCTCGCACTGAGCAGACCACCCATCGAGAGCCCTCTGTTGCCACGAAATAGCAGGGTTATGGGTGCTTAACCAGGGAATTCCCAGCACCACTGGGTACGCAGGAGAGTCGATCAGATACAGCTATATAGTCTCTTCATGACCCCCCCGCGCACACATCCTAAGTGGTGCTGTGATCTCCCTAATCAACCCCGACCCCAACGGGCGGCTATCTAAGGCATGAACGGGAAAAGGTTTGTCAACAGGTAGGAGAGGGATCCCTAAATCTAAACAAAACTTCCGATCAACAAAATTCCCAGCTGCGCCTCAATCTACTAGCGCCTTATGCTGGGAATGAGGTGCAACCTGTGGAAAACAAACAGTTATACAAAAGTGCGCAACAGAGAGCTCTGGGTAAGTGGGGCGTCTACTCACCTGGGAGGGCTCCCCAGTGCGTGGCCTGTTGTCTTTTCCCCCGGAGAACCCTCCCCAGCACCTGGCCGCAGTGTGCCCTCCACGACCGCACTTGGTGCAGGAGACAGGCCCCCTCGGGCTCCTCCTCCTCCTTTCTCTAGCGCCGGCACCCCCGAGCTCCATAGGGCTCGGCTCGGAGGTGCCGGAGGGCGAAATGGGACGGACCCCCCTCGGGGACGTCCCACGGGTGGCCAGCAGGGTGTCCAGACGGATGGACATATCGACCAACTGGTCGAAGGGGAGATTGGTATCCCTGCAGGCCAACTCACGTTGAACGTCCTCCCGTAGGCTACATCGAAAATGGTCGATGAGGGCCCGTTCATTCCACCCTGCGTCCGCCGCTAGAGTCCGGAACTCCAGCGCAAACGCCTGTGCGCTCCTCCTCCCCTGTCTCAGGTGGACTAGACGCTCCCCCGCCACTTTGCCCTCAGGTGGATGGTCGAACGCGGCCTTGAAGCGACGGGAGAACTCGGCGTAGGAGATGGTGGTGGCGTCCATCTTCCTCCACTCGGCGTTGGCCCATTCCAACGCCTTGCCCGTGAGACAGGAGATGATGGCGGAAACGCTCTCGTGTCCCGAGGACACCGGGTGTACAGTGGCCAGGTAGAGCTCCACCTGCAGGAGGAACCCCTGACACCCGGCAGCTGTTCCGTCATACGCCCTCGGGAGCGAGAGCCGAATCCCCCTGGGTTCCGGACCTGGGACTGGTGGACCAGCCGATGGGGTTGGCAGGGTAGGTGGAGGTGTGGGTACCCCTCTGGCCTCCCATCAGTGCAGGGTGTTGATGACGTCCTGTAGAGCGGTCCCCAGTTGTCGTATCTGGTCATCCTGGCCACAGACATGCTCCTCGAGCGACTCAGGCGTGACTGTTGATCCTGCTGATTCCATTCAATGGGTGTGTGATTCTGTCAAGGGGTGCTGAAGGTGGGTGTGGTGCAGGAATCAAGCGCAGGACGCAGAAGCTCAGTCCAAAAGACTTTAGTGAAATAATCACGGAGTAAATGAGCACAATAAGCCCGGAGGCAAAATAACGGCGCACACAGGCGTCAAACAAACGGCGCACTAACATGTGCGAAAACCTCTCCAAACACTGGAGGGAAGGACGTAGCTCAAACACCAAAACAGAAGAGCAATCACACACAAACACAGACACACACAACGAGACTTAAATAGGACACTAACGAGGACTAACTAGACACAGGTGTACAACATCAAGACAAAACCAAACGAACATGAAACATAGATCGGTGGCAGCTAGTACTCCGGGGACGACGACCGCCGAAGCCTGCCCGAACCAGGAGGAGGAGCAGCCTCGGCCGAAACCGTGACAGGCTTGATCTTCAACATCTGATTCACATGTATTTTCTAACAGTTACCCTCAACATTAACCATGTATGTGACAGGACCCAGAACCTTAGTTTGTTTCAAACAATTCTAAAAAATAAATAACGTTAAAGTGGTGCGTGCATATGCTATGAAGCCCCTAAATAAGATCTGGTGCAAGCAATTACCTTCAGATGTCACATAATTAGTTAAATAAAGTCCATCTGTGTGCAATCTAAGTGTCACATGATCTCAGTATATATACACCTGTTCTGAAAGGCCCCAGAGTCTGCAGCACCACTAAGCAAGGGGCACCACCAAGCAAGCGGCACCATGAAGACCAAGGAGCTCTCCAAACAGGTCAGGGACAAAGTTGTGGAGAAGTACAGATCAGGGTTGGGTTATAAAAAAACATCCGAAACTTTGAACATCCCACGGAGCACCATTAAATCCATTATTAAAAAATTGAAAGAATATGGCACCACAACAAACTTGCCAAGAGAGGGCCGCCCACCAAAACTCACAGACCAGGCAAGTAGGGCATTAATCAGAGAGGCAACAAAGAGACCAAAGATAACCCTGAAGGAGCTGCAAAGCTCCACAGCGGAGATTGGAGTATCTATCCATAAGACCACTTTAAGCCGTACACTCCACAGAGCTGGGCTTTACGGAAGAGTGGCCAGAAAAAAGCCATTGCCTAGAGAAAAAAATAAGCAAACATGTTTGGTGTTCGCCAAAAGGCATGTGGGAGACTCCCCAAACATATGGAAGAAGGTACTCTGGACAGATGAGACTAAAATAGAGCTTTTTGGCCATCAAGGAAAACGCTATGTCTGGTACAAACCCAACACCTCTCATCACCCCGAGAACACCATCCCCACAGTGAAGCATAGTGGTGGCAGCATCATTCTGTGGGGTTGTCTTTCATCGGCAGGGACTGGGAAACTGGTCAGAATTGAAGGAATGATGGATGGCTCTAAATACAGGGAAATTATTCAGGGAAACCTGTTTCAGTCTTCCAGAGATTTGAGACTGTGAATGAGGTTCACCTTCCAGCAGGACAATGAACCTAAGCATACTGCTAAAGCAACACTCAAGTGGTTTAAGGAGAAACATTTAAATGTCTTGGAATGGCCTAGACCTCAATCCAATTGAGAATCTGTGGTATGACTTAAAGATTGCTGTACACCAGCGGAACCCATCCAACTTGAAGGAGCTGGAGCAGTTTTGCCTTGAAGAATGGGCATCCCAGTGGCTAGATGTGCCAAGCTTATAGAGACATACCCCAAGAGACTTGGAGCTGTAATTGCTGCAAAAGGTAGCTCTACAAAGTATTGACTTTGGGGGGGTGAATAGTTATGCACGCTCAAGTTTTCTGTTTTTTTTGTCTTATTTCTTGTTTGTTTAACAAGAAAAAATATTTTGCATCTTGAAAGTGGTAGGCATGTTGTGTAAATCAAATGATACAAACCCCCCAAAAATCAATTTTAATTCAAGGTTGTAAGGCAACAAAATAGGAAAAATGCCAAGGGGGGTGAATACTTTCGCAAGCCACTGTACATAATAACATGCTGCTTATCTCTCAAACACTATAAAATGCATTAATATTTAGTCTTAAAAAAAACGTTTATTTCAAAAATACAGAATATAATTTCTGTGCTTAGTAGCCAAGGCTATGGCTGTGCCATGCCAATCTATGGCTGTGCCATGCCAATGCCATGCCAATGAAATCAACTTGTTCATTTAGCAGACATCAAAGGCCCTGCCCTACCACACTCAACACACATTTTACAGTACGAAAATAATGGAATATAATAGAAGAAAATAACAATTGCTGATTGGCACCAGTAGCCTAATCGCATGAGGAGGCGCATGGATCCACGGTTATTCTAGGAAAAGGTTATATTTTGAAACGGAGACCATCTGCACAATTTGTAGAGTTGTTTGGCAAAAAATAGGTTATTAGAAACCTTGGAATCTTTTTGATAGGGTGTAGCAATCAAAACGTCTGGCCAACATGGACCTCTGTAGGATGAAATGGAAGAAATGCTATTTGGTAAGCTCCGTTCCCTTTGTTAATGCACACTGCGCTGGTCATCAGTTTCTTCATTCTATATTTTACAATTGATAATATTGTCACCCATCAGACTATTGTCAATTGAATCTTGTCTTTAGGCCACATCTATTATTATTATTATCATTATTATTATTATTATTATGATTATTATTATTATATGTGTGAAATTAGTTTCAGTATAGTTTAGGTGTAGTTTGGACGGGCCAGCTGGGCAGGCAACTGTTGTCTTACAGTCAGAAAATAGACTATTGTCTTATTTGAGTATCGATGCGCTTCTGGATCAATCAATACATTTTCTGACTGATTACAATTTACATTTGGTGTCCTGTTTTTATGACCCATTTTATCATAATAAATGCATTCATTTAGCAATGTATTGTTTATTATGGAATGTCTACACATTTGAAATATCAATGGCCATGACTGTCATGGCCATTCTAGTAGTTATGGAATTTCGGCACTCTGAGATATTTTGAATTGAGAATTGAGATATACGTTGATACTATTCTCATCCTATTTTCTGTCAAAGACTACTCTCTGTTCCTGGCCTGTTTCCATTCTGTGTCAGATGGTCTCTCGAGGTAGATGGAGCACGTCTGAGCTTCCATTCCACTAACGCCAACCTGCCCTTGGATGATCCACAACAGACAATCACA
The DNA here is from genome assembly GCF_020615455.1 of Coregonus clupeaformis. NCBI lineage: Eukaryota > Metazoa > Chordata > Actinopteri > Salmoniformes > Salmonidae > Coregonus > Coregonus clupeaformis. The sequence goes on from NC_059194.1 coordinate 36,555,261, forward strand.
CTATCTCCTCTTGTAAAGCTACAAGAGCAATGTGTATTACATATTAGATGTTAAATCAAACATAGATAATACATAACTAAAGTTGCAGAAACTAAAATGAGATAGGATACAAGAAATATGAATTTCTCTTCCCTCTTGAATACTATACAGGCAATGATTTTGTAAGAATTCCTTTTCACCTCATAAAACAACCACACTTTCCATTGCAAACCCGGGCATACTAGTGGAGAAGTCTCCATTAAATATAGAAGACAATCCCTTCATAAGTGGCTCCTGTGCTGTGTTGTATGTGCAAGGTACTGAAGCTGAATTAACACTGAGGGAAACTTCACTGGGTGGCTCTCTATGTGGGCAGTTTTCATCCAAAGGACACTGCTCATTGATTTATTATACAATAACCACAAACAACAGTCTGCCAGGGATGCCAACATCATATCAAACATACGTCTAAATGTAGACAGAAATGTAGTAAAATATTGAAACGTTTTATGTAGGTGACATGTTTAATTTATTCCTGATAGCTATGTACCTCTATATCAGGTCTGGCACTTTCTGTCACATGTTCATATGTTGATTGATAATTGACTGAATGTAACCATTTAAGCCCTCCTTATCTTGCTCTGTGAAACAGGGGTCGAAAGGACAGACAATGCGGCTATTATCTGTAGCAATTCATGTTCAAATCAAATCAAATTTTATTTGTCCATGCACCGAAAACTACTGGTGTAGTAGACCTTACTCTGAAATGCTTACTTAAGAGCCCTTAAAATAGCATGATTCTAGAATATAACTATTATATAATGTCAATCTATGTATCCATCTAGCTATCTATCTTTCTGTCTATTTACAGTGCATTCGGAAAATATTCAACCCATTCACTTTTTATACATTTTGTAATTTTATCCATTTTAAAATAAGGCTGTAACGTAACAAAATGTGGAAAAGGAAAGGGGTCTGAATACTTTCCGAATGCACTGTATCTTGTTATCAGATGATGTGTCACAATGACGCTGGAGAACAATAACATTCCTTGTAATAACGCCTACTTCTTTTGGATAGCAGGGGCACGTTCAGTAGCCAAACATTATCCTACATTGCAGATAGATATGTCAACAATAGAGCCAACATGATTCCATATTCTACCTGTCAGGGAGGGGTGCTTGTTCTACATAGCATATTTCTATATGAATGTTCCAAAGCGTTATGCACACAGAGTAATAATTATACTGAACAGAAAATATAAAACGCAACATGTAAAGTGTTGGTCCCATGTTTCATGAGCTGAAATAAAAGATCCCAGACATTTTCCATATGCACAAAGTGTATTTCTCTCAAATTGTGTGCACAAATTTGTTTACATCCCTGTTAGTGAGCATTTTTCCTTTGCTAAGATAATACATCCACCTGACAAGTGTGGCATATCAAGAAGCTGATTAAAACAGCAAGATCATTACACAGGTGCACCTTGTACTGGGGACAATAAAAGGCCAGTCTAAAATGTGCGGTTTTGTCACACAACAAATGCCACAGATGTCTCAAGTTGAGGGAGTGTGAAATTCGCATGCTGACTGCAGGAATGTCCACCAGAACTGTTGCCACAGGATTGGATGCTCATTTCTCTATCATAAGCCGCCTCCAAAGTTGTTTTAGAGAATTTGGCAGTACGTCCAACTACCTCACAACTGCAATCCAAATTGTATTTGTCACATGCGCCGAATACAGTGAAATGCTTACGTACAAGCCCTTAACCAACAATGCAGTTTTAAGAAAGAATACCAAAAACAATCACACTAAAAAATACAATGTTAAATAATACGAAATAAAAGTAACAAATAATTAAAGTAAAAATAACGATAACGAGGCTATATACAGGGGATACCAGTACGGCGTCAATGTGCGGGGGCACCGGTTAGTTGAGGTAATTGAGGTAATACAGTGGGGAAAAAAGTATTTAGTCAGCCACCAATTGTGCAAGTTCTCCTACTTAAAAAGATGAGAGAGGCCTGTAATTTTCATCATAGGTACACGTCAACTATGACAGACAAATTGAGAGAAGAAAAATCCAGAAAATCACATTGTAGGATTTTTTATGAATTTATTTGCAAATTATGGTGGAAAATAAGTATTTGGTCACCTACAAACAAGCAAGATTTCTGGCTCTCACAGACCTGTAACTTCTTCTTTAAGAGGCTCCTCTGTCCTCCACTCGTTACCTGTATTAATGGCACCTGTTTGAACTTGTTATCAGTATAAAAGACACCTGTCCACAACCTCAAACAGTCACACTCCAAACTCCACTATGGCCAAGACCAAAGAGCTGTCAAAGAACACCAGAAACAAAATTGTAGACCTGCACCAGGCTGGGAAGACTGAATCTGCAATAGGTAAGCAGCTTGGTTTGAAGAAATCAACTGTGGGAGCAATTATTAGGAAATGGAAGACATACAAGACCACTGATAATCTCCCTCGATCTGGGGCTCCACGCAAGATCTCATCCCGTGGGGTCAAAATGATCACAAGAACGGTGAGCAAAAATCCCAGAACCACACGGGGGGACCTAGTGAATGACCTGCAGAGAGCTGGGACCAAAGTAACAAAGCCTACCATCAGTAACACACTACGCCGCCAGGGACTCAAATCCTGCAGTGCCAGACGTGTCCCCCTGCTTAAGCCAGTACATGTCCAGGCCCGTCTGAAGTTTGCTAGAGTGCATTTGGATGATCCGGAAGAGGATTGGGAGATTGTCATATGGTCAGATGAAACCAAAATATAACTTTTTGGTAAAAACTCAACTCATCGTGTTTGGAGGACAAAGAATGCTGAGTTGTATCCAAAGAACACCATACCTACTGTGAAGCATGGGGGTGGAAACATCATGCTTTGGGGCTGTTTTTCTGCAAAGGGACCAGGACGACTGATCCGTGTAAAGGAAAGAATGAATGGGACCATGTATCGTGAGATTTTGAGTGAAAACCTCCTTCCACGAGCAAGGGCATTGAAGATGAAACGTGGCTGGGTCTTTCAGCATGACAATGATCCCAAACACACCGCCCGGGCAACGAAGGAGTGGCTTCGTAAGAAGCATTTCAAGGTCCTGGAGTGGCCTAGCCAGTCTCCAGATCTCAACCCCATAGAAAATCTTTGGAGGGAGTTGAAAGTCTGTGTTGCCCAACGACAGCCCCAAAACATCACTGCTCTAGAGGAGATCTGCATGGAGGAATGGGCCAAAATACCAGCAACAGTGTGTGAAAACCTTGTGAAGACTTAAAGAAAACGTTTGACCTGTGTCATTGCCAACAAAGGGTATATAACAAAGTATTGAGAAACATATGTTATTGACCAAATACTTATTTTCCACCATCATTTGCAAATAAATTCATAACAAATCCTACAATGTGATTTTCTGGATTTTCTTTTTCTCATTTTGTCTGTCATAGTTGACGTGTACCTATGATGAAAATATCATCTTTTTAAGTGGGAGAACTTTCACAATTGGTGGCTGACTAAATACTTTTTTTCCCCACTGTATGTACATGTAGGAAGAGTTATTAAAGTGACTATGCATAGATAATAAACAGAGAGCAGCAGCGTAAAAGAGGGTGGTGGGGGGGCAATGCAAATAGTCTGGGTAGCCATTTGATTAGATGTTCAGGAGTCTTATGGCTTGGGGGTAGAAGCTGTTTAGAAGCCTCTTGGACCTAGACTTGGTGCTCCGGTACCGCTTGCCGTGCGGTAGCAGAGAGAACAGTCTATGACTTTGGTCGCAGGAGTCTTTGACAATTTTTAGGGCCTTCCCCTGACACCGCCTGGTATAGAGGTCCTGGATGGCAGGAAGCTTGGCCCCAGTAATGTACTGGGCCATACGCACTACCCTCTGTAGTGCCTTGTGGTCGGAGGCCGGACAGTTGCCATACCAGGCAGTAATGCAACCAGTCAGGATGCTCTCGATGGTGGATGGACCCATGCCAAATCTTTTCAGTCTCCTTAGGTGGAATAGGTTTTGTCGTGCCCTCTTCACGACTGTCTTGGTGTGCTTGGACCATGTTAGTTTGTTGGGGATGTGGACACCAAGGAACTTGAAGCTCTCTACCTGCTCCACTACAGCCCCGTCGATGAGAATGGGGGCATGCGCAGTCCTCTTCTTTTTCCTGTAGTCCACAATCATCTCCTTTGTCTTGATCACGTTGAGAGAGAGGTTGTTGTCCTGGCACCACACGGCCAGATCTCTGACCTCCTCCCTATAGGCTGTCTCGTCGTTGTCGGTGATTAGGCCTACCACTGTTGTGTCATCGGCACACTTAATGATGGTGTTGGAGTCGTGCCTGGCCATGCATTTATGAGTGAACAGGGAGTACAGGAGGGGACTGAGCACGCACCCCTGAGGCATATGCAACGAACAATGAACACAATTGCATTTTATCGATGGCAATTTGAATAAGAGAGAGCATGACGAGATCCTGAGGCACATTGTCGTGCCATTCATCCGCTGCCATCACCTCATGTTTCAGCATGATAATGCACGGCCCCATGTCGCAAGGATCTGTACACAATTCCTGGAAGCTGAAAATGTCACAGTTCTTCCATGGCCTGCATACTCACCTAACAGGGAACCAATTGAGCATGTTTGGGATGCGCTGGATCGACGTGTACGACAGTGTGTTCCAGTTCCCGCCAATATCCAGTAACTTTGAACAGTCATTGAAGAGGAGTGGGACAACATTCCACAGATCACAATCAACAGCCTGATCAACTCTATGCAAAGGAGTTGTGTCGCACTGCATGAGGCAAATGATGGTCACACCAGATACTGACGGTTTTCTGATCCACGCCCCTACTTTCTTTTTAAAGGTATCTGTGACTAACAGATGCTTATCTGTATTCCCAGTCATGTGAAATCCATAGATTAGGGCCTAATGAATTTATTTCAATTGACTGATTTCCTTATATGAACTGTAACTCAGTGAAATCTTTGAAATTGTTGCATGTTGCATTTATATTCTTGGTGAAATGAGTTGCTAGATCTATCTGTCTATAATTCTGACTATTGTCATCAGATGACGATGGAGCTGTCCAAGAGAGCAATACTATTCCTTGTATTAAAGCCTACATTTTTCTATATAATCTGGTCTGTTTTTCAGGCGGGTGGTCACGTGTGTTTGCGATCAGAGGGCTACTGGTTTGAGCCCAGTAAAGGGACAGTAGAGGAAGCTAAGCTATTAGCAGCACAGTGACACCGGCTACATATTGTGGCAATCTTTATTATTATTATTATTATTAATTTTTTTTATCCCCTTTTTCTCCCCAATTTCGTGATTACGATTTTGTCTAATCTCTGAAACTCTCCAACGGGCTCGGGAGAGGTGAAGGTTGAATCATGCATCCTCCGAAATATGACCCGCCAAACCGTGCTTCTTAACACCCACTCGCTTAAACCGGAAGCCAGCTACACCAATGTGTTGGAGGAAACACTGTTTAACTGACAACCGAAGTCAGCCTGCAGGCGCCCGGCCCGCCACAAGGAGTCGCTTGAGCACTATGAGCCAAGTAAAGCCCCCCCGGCCAAACCCTCCCCTAACCCGGACGATGCTGGGCCAATTGTGTGCTGTCCTATGGGACTCCCGGTCACAGCCGGAAATCGAACCCCAGGCTGTAGTGATGCCGCAACACTGCGATGCAGTGCCTTAGACAATTGCGCCACTCGGGAGGCCTATTGTAGCGATCTTAACCCAACACCTAGCAGCCTTTTCAGACGTGTCGGCATAATGGTTAAGGTGTTGCCTTGACAGTTGCTGGACCCAGGTTCGAGTCCCTGTAAGGCCTACCCCCTGAATTCGCTACATTGGTGTGAGAAGTGGGTTGGCGGCTGTGAGGCCATCAGAGAGGCGTGTACATGTGAGAGATTTTGTATAGAGACTTGAACTGGAGCAGGATTCAAGTCCCGGTCGGGCTAACCCCTGAATTCACTACAATATACACACATTTCTTTAGAAAATGAAGAGAGTCATGATTATATGATGATTATGCCACTCCTATTCTTTCTGAAAAGAGTTGTACACTTTGGCATGCATGTTAGATAGTTATCACCTTCATTTCCGGTTGAACGATGTAGTAAGAAGTCGCACAGGGTTTCTCCTCCGACAACCTTTTGTAAATTATCTTTCATTTTGCCGATATTCTTTTTTCTTACTATCTCAAAAGTTAATTTAAGTATTCAGGAATCGAGTGTACCCAAGTTAGTATGAACAAACCAGTCACACGCTTTGGAAAAATCAACTAAACAAACTTTGCACTGTACTAAAGCAACTTCACCAAAGGCTGCGACCATCCCACCTTCTACGGCTACTCCGATAACACTGGAGATTTTCGCCAGAGTGCTAGCCAAGTCACGGAAAAGTCTGGCATCAGAACTCTCAGAGTCGGTGAATAACTCCCTGGTGGCTTCTCTGGCCCCAATTCAGGCGACTATTGAAACCATCTGTCGGTCTGTGGCATCCCATACCACCACACTGGCTGAAGTCAAGGCCGGGCTGTCGGGCCACAGCGACCAGATCACCACCCTGGAGACCAGGCTTAATGAGGTGATTGACGCTAACAAGTCGCTACAGGCAGCAATAGGTGGAGGATTTGATTTCACGGTCAAAATGCAAAATATACACGTGGTGAACTGCCCGAGGAGTCTGAGACAGCAACTCCAACCCAATTCATGTCGGAGCTGTTCAAGGAGGTGGTGGGCGATGAGACTTTTCCCAAACCCTGACAGAGCCCACAGCAGCATGGGACCGAAGCCTTTCCCGGGTGGCCATCTGCATCACATCATAGTGGTTCCACCACTACAACGATAAGTAGCTCATCCTTCAGTGGGCAAGGGAGCATTACTTTCTAAGGCTACAAGATCAAGTTCTACCAAGATTTCAGTCCTAGCTTGGCGAAGAAACAGGCCGCATTCAATGAGATAAAGTCTACTCTGTACAAGAAGTGAATCCGCTTCAGGCTGATTCACCTTACCTGCCTCCGTGTCATCTTTAACAGCGGGGACCACTTTGTTGACACCCCAGAAGAAGTGGAATCCTTCTACCGACAGCGCATACATTGAAGGGCTGGACAAGGCTATGGATTTTTCATCTGCCTTTATCAAATCAAATCAAATCAAATTGTATTGGTCACATGCGCCGAATACAACAGGTGCAGACATTACAGTGAAATGCTTACTTACAGCCCTTAACCAACAGTGCATTTATTTTAAACAAAAAAAGTAAGAATAAAACAACAACAAAAAAAGTGTTGAGAAAAAAAAGAGCAGAAGTAAAATAAAGTGACAGTAGGGAGGCTATATATACAGGGGGGTACCGTTGCAGAGTCAATGTGCTGGGGCACCGGCTAGTTGAGGTAGTTGAGGTAATATATACATGTGGGTAGAGTTAAAGTGACTATGCATAAATACTTAACAGAGTAGCAGCAGCGTAAAAAGGATGGGGTGGGGGGGCAGTGCAAATAGTCCGGGTAGCCATGATTAGCTGTTCAGGAGTCTTATGGCTTGGGGGTAGAAGCTGTTGAGAAGTCTTTTGGACCTAGACTTGGCACTCCGGTACCGCTTGCCGTGCGGTAGCAGAGAGAACAGTCTATGACTAGGGTGGCTGGAGTCTTTGACAATTTATGTCAGTAGGCCTAGCAATGCAGCTCTATTAGACGGCTGTATCCGACTGTTTACACTCGGACAAGGACCTGTTGCATGTGGATTTAATAACATGGAGCCATTTCATCTATTGAGTTTTAGGTTAGGCTATAAAACAAATTTCCCGCCTCTGGTCTTGTTGCCTTCTTTTCATATGGACAGTATGGACACTACATGAATCTACATGGCTCATATTATTGATCTGTTGCGAGTTAAATATTTACAGCCAGTCTATTGAAGCAACACACTTTTGTTTTTGATATAGCATATTAAGCTAGACTACTGTATTGACAACCATGAGGTCGCCTAGGTAGAAAGCTCCTGTACATTTTGTTAATATTTATTCATATTTATTCATTTATTTATTCAAGTGTTTGAATAGCCGACGTGTATAGATTAAGCCTGGATTACATCCATTTGTTTCCTGCCCGTGAATTCATGGAAAATCAGCTTTCCCAAGATAGCTAGCTAGTAATGCTACCAAGCTAGCTAGCCAACTTTAGTGTATTTTGATTTGAATACACCAGCCTATTTCTGTTGTTTATATGGTCTCCTGACCCAATGAGGAGGACTACAATGCATGGCGAGCATTCATCACTAAGGAGGTTTTTCTCCGAAGTTATGAGCGAGCTGTCATCATTATTCTGAGTGCTTAATTATAGAGAACATACAAAATGTAAGTTTACACACTCCCAGGAATGTCATACATGATGGATCATTAGCTTATACACTAACTTTCACACATCTAGATGGCCGGGTGGGGTGGGTGTGGAGCCAGAGACAGCAGGGGTTCAAACTGTAGAACCCAGTTTCTACATTTGAATATAAAAATGGATTTTATCAAACAAAAATATGCTACATTTTATCTCTGGGACCCTTAGGATGACAAATCAGAGCAAGATTACTGAATGTAAGTATATTATTTACCTTCAGAGATGAATGTATCAAACCAGTTGCCGTTTTTGGTTGTTGTGCACTCTCCTCAAACAATAGCATGGTATTTTTTCATTGTAATAGCTACTGTATATTTGACAGTGCAGTTAGATGAACAAGAATTTAAGCTTTCTGGCCATATAAGACATGTCTATGTCCTGGAAATGTGCTGTCACTTACAACAGTCATGCTAATCACATTAGCGAACGTTAGCTCAACCGTCCCATATACGGGACACTGATCCCGTAGAGGTTAAATTAAAACCACACCACAAAAAATCAATATACAATCAAATAAAATAAAATGTATTTGTCACATGCGCCGAATACAACAGGTGTAGACCTTACCGTGAAATGCTTACTTACAAGCCTTTAACCAACAATGCAGTTTTAAGAAAAATATTTACTAAATACACTAAAGTAAAAAATAAAAGAGCACCAATAAAATAACAATAATGAGGCTATATACAGGGGGTACTGGTCCCGAGTCAATGTGTGGGGGTACAGGTTAGTCAAGGTAATTGAGGTAATATGTACATTAAGGTAGGGGTAAAGTGACAATGCATAGATAATAGATAATAAACAGCGAGTAGCAGCAGCTTAAAAAAAGGGGGGGGGGGGGGTCAATGCAAATAGTCTGGGTAGCCATTTGATTAGCTGTTCATCAGTCTTATGGCATGGGGGTAGAAGCTGTTAAGAAGCCTTTTTGACCTAGACTTGGCGCTCCGGTACCGCTTGCCGTGCGGTAGCAGAGAGAAAAGTCTATGACTAGGGTGGCTGGAGTCTTTGGCAATTTTTAGGGCCTTCCTCTGACACCGCCTGGTATAGAGGTCCTAGATGGCAGGAAGCTTGGCCACAGTGATGTACAAAAAGGTTTCAGTTTGCATCACAGCCCCGAACCTAGATCAAATAGATATCCAATGAAGACATGCTGCATTCTCACGTTGAATGAGACTGTGTGATCTGTAATACTAATTCTGTCCATCTTTTTCTGTTTCTGCTTAACAAAGATGTATTATTAGTCGTTAGCATGTAGGGGTGGGAATTGTCAGGGACCTCACGGTACGATATTATCATGATACTTAGGTGCTGACACGATTCTCACAATTCTAAATGCATTGCGATTCGATATTGTGATTTTATTGCGATTCGATGTTCCAAACATATTTCTCACCATACGTCTCCTGCAGAGGGACAAGATAGAGACATGAAAAAGCCAGTGTTGAAAATAAAAGTGCTGGAAACTATTTGGCTCCCTATTTAAAAAGAAGATGGAGAACAAGCTATGATGAAATAGTGGAGTTTTGGTGCAGGTACAGTCAACAAGCGCAAAAATTATATTGCAATACTGTCAAAACGATACGATACAACGTCAAAAATAATATCCCGATATATAACATCACTATTAGCATGTGTGTGTTCTCCATTCATGAGCTAGCTTTCCTTCATTTTGAATGGGGAAATCAAAACTAGAAGATTCATTTAAATTACATCAACAACACCTTTCTCGAATATTCAAACGGAAGGAAGTGTTCATAATGAATCGTTCTCTGTGATTCGAGTGTCACTGTTGACAACTTGTAGGTCATTTCAAAAAGTGAATATGCGATATTGCAAATTTTCCAACCCCTTTTTCGGCAAGAAACTAGCAAACGGATCGTGGCGCCATCTGGTGACCATTTAGGGAATGGAGTTCTCAGCTGATGTGCCAAATTTAGTTCCAATTCAACATGCATTGGCCAATCAAAACCTAATATACTATAGATGCGGCTATAATACAGGGAATAGGGTGCCATTTGGGACGCAGACAGAATCTGCCCAGGAGTATCAGGGGTCAGAGAGGAGGCTGCATAGATTCACTGCAGGGTTCAAAAGGAGCTGAACCACAACATCATTAGGCTACACGTGGAGAGAAATGGATGAGATCATTGATAGGTGTCAAGCCATCTGTCAAGGCGTGCTGAAGGTGGGTGTGGTGTAGGAATCATGCGCAGGACGCAGAGGCTCAGTCCAAAGGCTTTAGTGCAATATATATTATATTGTGATGTCACGAGAGGCTGTGTCCTGGAGGGACGTTACATCCCCCTGAGATGGCTGCAAACCCAGACAGCTATGGCTCCATCTGCTGGTATGGTCGGGAACTCCAACCCTCTATGGCCAATCTTCCCACGCAGCTGAAACCAATCAGGAGCTGATGAGCTGAAGGTTTGTTGAAGGGAAGAGACACGGTCTCCAAGCTGGGCTCTCTGGAGGACAAGAGTGCTGCACGTCCACTTCCATGAGGAATATAAGGATTTGGAGATACTTACCTTTGGGAAATACTCACCTTTGGATATATGCACCTGTGGAAATACGTGTGGGACATTTGGAAGGACGTTTTGCTGGGTTGGCCACTAGCTGCAACGTGGAATACAGTAAGACTGGGGAAAAGTTATTTGAGCGAGGGAGAGTTATGATTTTGGATGTGGAAGAGACATCCCTGAACTGTTAACCCTTAAAGAGCCACCAGAGAACAGAATTGTGTTATACTTTCGTTAGTTTCCCAAGACCTTTAATAAAATCCTTGTTTTGGTTGAACCTGGTCTCCTTGCACTACTTGAGCAATCCCGCTGAAAGCTGTGTAGCCTCTCGTGACATCACAGATGGTGGAGAATACGGGCACGCTCAAGCGTTAATAGTGCATGTCAGAGGAGGATACCGAAGGTTTGATCACCCAGTTTTCCAAGTTGGCCGTAGGCTCCCCCGCCCGACTGAAATGGAGGACATATTGAAAGCCCTTGTTGCTGGCCAGCAAGCCCAGATGCAAGCAAACGTGGCTCTCTTGGAGGAGCAAAAGAAAGCCAACCTTCTGAAGGCAGAGGAATTGCAGTTGCAGAGACAGAGGGTGGTCCAAAATACCCGCCCAATAAAGGCAAGTGACTTTATATCTAAGATGGGAGCTACCGATGACATTGAGGCATACCTGCATGCATTTGAGGCCACGGCCACTAGGGAAGCCTGGCCCAAGCAACAGTGGGTTGGTCTGTTAGCCCCCTTTCTAACCGGGGAATCACTGAATGCTGTCCGGGACCTGGGCCCTGACCAGGTTACTGACTATGATGCCCTGAAGTCTGAGATCCTCAGCAGATATGGACTCACAAAGTTTGGTATGGCCCAGCGCTTTCACAGCTGGACCTTCCAACCAGACCAACCTCCTCGGGCGCAGATGCATGAACTTGTCCGAATCGCAAGGAAATGGCTGGATCCGCAGAGGAATACAGCAGCGGCGGTGGTGGAGGCCGTTGTGGTGGATCGTTACCTACGCGCCCTGCCTTATGAGGCAAAACGGTTCATCAGTCAACAGGCCTTGACCACGGCTGATCTGACCGTGGAAGCTGTGGAAAAGTACCAGGCCACAGCGGAGATGCTGAATGCTTCCCCGAAAAGACCCCAGGAGTGCGGCCCCACCACAAATGGGAAGAACCCGTCCAAAGGACCCCAAGGTCTCGAACCCAGCCACGTCAGGACTTATCCCGGCTCCAGGGGGGAGCCAGAAACCAGGCGGGTCCAAGAAGAGTACACCAGGAGGGGGAAACTTCGACAGTGTTACCGGTGTGGGGAGATGGGACATATCTCCTGGCAGTGTGGGAAACCAGCCGATGAACCTATGCCCACTGCGGAGTCCTCCAGCTCAGCACCCACACACCGTGTTGCCTCGCTCTTGGGAGTCGTAGATGGCGGCCCAGATCGACCCCCCCACCTGCCCGGTAACTGTGAATCACCATGATGTGGAGGCCTTACTGGATTCTGGTAGCCGGGCCACCCTGGTGCGTACGGATTTGGTGGGCCCAACGTGTCTGACCCCGGGAAAGTCCTCCCAGTTTCCTGTGTCCATGGAGACACCAGAGAATACCCCATTACTGAACTTACAATGACCAGCACACGGGAACCATACACACGACGGCGGGGGTGGTTGATTCCCTCCCCGTCCCTGTCCTAATTGGACGAGACTGCCCAGCCTTTTACCCACTCTGGAGAGAGTCTCAGGAGAGGATAACCCGAGTACCTCGGAAACGGAGAGGCAAGACTCATCCTGGGAAGGCTCCGGTGCAATCCTCCGAGTTACTCACTCCCGCCCGGGCTCTGATAGGGATGGCAGGTGCCCAGACCGACACCGAGACTGGTCCGGATACGGGAGAAGAGAACGCAGCCCAGGAAAGTGCTCCGTTCTCCAGTGAAGAAGACGTCCCAGGCACCCAAGAGCTTCCCCCTCTCACAGGCCAGTATGGTACGGCTCAATTACAAGATCCTACTCTTGCAAATGCCTTAAGAAATGTGCAGGTATTAGAAGGTGTAGTGTTAGGTGATAAGACAACCCCTACTTACCCCCATTTCGCAGTAAACCGGGGTTAGTATATCAGATAGTCAAGAAAAATGAGGAAGTGCATGAACAGCTTCTCGTGCCACAGCCCTATCGGGCCACAGTACTCAACCTAGCCCACACACACCCGCTAGGGGGCCCACTTGGGGGTAGAGAAGACTAAGGAAAGAATCATGCAACGTTTCTTTTGGCCAGGAGTACACAAAGAGATAGAGAACTACTGCCGTAGTTGCCCTGAGTGTCAGCAGGTTGCGCCAAAGCCCACATATAGAAACCCGCTCATTCCCTTGCCCATTATCGAAACTCCTTTTGAGAGGATTGGATTAGACATAGTCGGGCCCTTACCGAAAAGTGCCAGGGGACATCAATACATTCTGGTCATTCTGGACTATGCGTCCCGGTACCCGGAGGCCATTCCGCTGAGGAAGGCTACATCCAGACAAATCGCCAAGGAGCTGTTCCGTCTCTCAACTAGTCTGGGAATCCCAAAAGAGATATTGACGGACCAAGGGACTCCATTCATGTCCAGGGTGATGAAAGAACTCTGTGCTTTACTGAAAATCAAACAGCTGAGAACCTCGGTCTACCACCCCCAGACAGATGGCCTAGTCGAACGTTTTAACAAAACACTAAAATCCATGCTGCGGAAAGCGGTAGGGGAAGATGGGCGCAACTGGGATCAGCTGTTACCATACATATTATTTGCGGTGAGAGAGGTACCTCAGTCTTCTACTGGTTTTTCACCCTTTGAGCTCTTGCTTTCCTACAGACCCAGAGGACTGCTCGACATCGCCAAGGAGGCCTGGGAGGAGCAGCCATGCCAACAGCGGACACTGATCGACCATGTAGGGGCTATGAGGGAGAGAATGAAGGCCATCTATCCCATGATGCGGGAACACCTGGAGACCAGTCAGCGGCAACAGCAAGCCTCCTACAACAGATCTGCTCAACCCAGGGAGTTTAAGCCGGGGGACAGAGTGCTGGTCCTGGTGCCAACCGTTGAGTGCAAATTCCTGGCAACCTGGCAAGGACCATATGAGGTCATTGAACGCATGGGAGAAGTAAACTACAAGGTGAGGCAACCAGATAAAAGGAAAACTGAGCAGATTTATCATGTTAACCTTTTAAAGAAGTGGCACGCCAGAGAGGCGCTGTTCAGCTCTCTACCCCCCACAGAGACCCAGGAACCGGCGCGAGAAGAGGTTCAGCTGGGTCCAAATCTGGCCCCACATCAACGACAGATGGCCCTGGAACTCGTGGAGCAGAACCAGGATGTCTTCTCCTCCCTTCCCGGTCACACAGAGGTGGTCCAACATGAGATCCGCACCATGCCTGGCCGAACGGTAAACCAGCGCCCGTACCGCGTGCCAGAGGCTCGTAAAGTGGTTATACAGAAGGAGGTAAGGAAGATGCGGGAGTTGGGAGTAATCGAAGAGTCCCACAGTGCCTGGGCAAGTCCCATCGTACTAGTTCCCAAGCCAGACGGTTCAGTACGATTTTGTAATGACTATCGAAAGTTGAATGAAGTGTCTGAATTTGATGCATACCCAATGCCTCGTGTCGATGATTTAATAGACTCCTTGGGGCATGCTCGTTTCCTAACCACTCTTGATCTCACAAAAGGCTACTGGCAGGTGCCCTTGACCCCGGCGTCTAAGGAGAAGACAGCCTTTGCCACCCCGGGAGGGGCTCTACCAGTATACCCGACTTCCGTTTGGTCTCCACGGGGCACCTGCCACGTTCCAACGCCTGATGGATCGAGTCCTTGCGCCCCCACAAGAGGTCACGCAGCGGCTTATTTGGATGATGTTGTTATACAAAGTCAGGATTGGGCCAGCCACCTACCCCGGGTACAAGCGGTGCTGGATTCGCTCAGGGAAGCAGGGCTCACGGCAAACCCGAAGAAGTGCAAGGTGGCCTTCAGTGAGACAAACTACCTGGGGTACACCATTGGGCGGGGGTTGGTCAAACCACAGGAAGCCAAACTGCGGGCCATACAGGACTGGCCGCAGCCCATCAACAAGAAGCAAGTAAGGTCATTTTTGGGCCTCGCTGGCTACTATAGACGCTTTATTGCAGATTTTGCTACCATAGCTGCACCGTTGACGGAGCTGACGACCAAACGCCACTCACGAATGGTGAAGTGGAACCCTGCGGCGGAGGCGGCTTTCCTCAACCTGAAGCGAGCACTCTGCTCCAGTCTGATCCTGGTGGCACCAGACTTCAAGAAGGAATTCATTGTCCAAGCGGATGCTTCGGAGGTGGGTCTGGGTGCTGTCCTCACCCAGGCACATGACGTTGAAGAACATCCCATTCTCTACCTAAGCAGAAAGTTACTTCCAAGAGAGAAGAACTATTCAACGGTGGAGAAAGAATGTCTGGCTGTAGTCTGGGCCCTGGAGTCCCTTCGGTTCTATCTCCTGGGCCGACGTTTCATGGTGGTATCTGATCACGCCCCTCTGCAGTGGATGGCCAAGAACAAGGAATCAAACAGTAGAGTAACCAGATGGTTTTTGAGCTTGCAACCGTTTAACTTTTCTGTTGTCCACAGGGCTGGCAAGCACCACGGCAATGCGGACGCCCTCTCCCGGCGTGATGCCTTCTTCGCTGCCTTTACCCGACGAGGACGTCGGTCCCGAGGAGGGGGATGTGTGATGTCACGAGAGGCTGTGTCCTGGAGGGACGTTACATCCCCCTGAGATGGCTGCAAACCCAGACAGCTATGGCTCCATCTGCTGGTATGGTCGGGAACTCCAACCCTCTATGGCCAATCTTCCCACGCAGCTGAAACCAATCAGGAGCTGATGAGCTGAAGGTTTGTTGAAGGGAAGAGACACGGTCTCCAAGCTGGGCTCTCTGGAGGACAAGAGTGCTGCACGTCCACTTCCATGAGGAATATAAGGATTTGGAGATACTTACCTTTGGGAAATACTCACCTTTGGATATATGCACCTGTGGAAATACGTGTGGGACATTTGGAAGGACGTTTTGCTGGGTTGGCCACTAGCTGCAACGTGGAATACAGTAAGACTGGGGAAAAGTTATTTGAGCGAGGGAGAGTTATGATTTTGGATGTGGAAGAGACATCCCTGAACTGTTAACCCTTAAAGAGCCACCAGAGAACAGAATTGTGTTATACTTTCGTTAGTTTCCCAAGACCTTTAATAAAATCCTTGTTTTGGTTGAACCTGGTCTCCTTGCACTACTTGAGCAATCCCGCTGAAAGCTGTGTAGCCTCTCGTGACATCACAATATATATACAACAGAAGCACAATAAGCCCGAAGGCAAAATGCACGACGCACACAGGCGACAAAACGAATGACGCACAAACATGTGCAAACAACCCTCTCCAAAACACTGGAGGGAAAAATGTAGCTCCAAACACGAAACAGAAGCGCAATCACACACAACGACAAGCACACACAACGAGAACTAAATAGGACACTAACGAGGACTAACAAGACACAGGTGTACAACATCCAGACAAAACCAAACGAACATGAAACATAGATCGGTGGCAGCTAGTACTCCGGGGACGACGACCGCCGAAGCCTGCCCGAACCAGGAGGAGGAGCAGTCTCGGCCGAAACCGTGACAGTACCCCCCCCTTGGCCTCGGGGACGACCAGGAGGACGCGGAGCAGGGCGCGCGGGATGGTCCCGGTGGAACTCCGACAGGAGAGATGGGTCTAGGATGTCCCTCCGCGGCACCCAGCACCGCTCCTCCGGGCCGTACCCCTCCCACTCCACGAGATACTGGAGACCCCCCATCCGGCGTCTAGAGTCCAAGATGGACCGAACGGTGTACGCCGGAGCCCCCTCGATGTCCAGTGGGGGCGGAGGAGTCTCCCCTATCTCATTGTCCTGGAGTGGACCAGCTACCACCGGCCTGAGAAGAGACACATGGAACGAGGGGTTAATATTCTTATACTCAACAGGTAGATGTAATCTATAACACACCTCGTTCAATCTTCTCAGGACTTTAAAGGGCCCCACAAACCGCCGACCCAGCTTCCGGCAGGGCAGGCGGAGGGGTAGGTTTCTGGTAGAGAGCCAGACTCGATCTCCGGGTGCGTACACCGGCCCCTCACTGCGGTGGAGATCGGCGCTCGCCTTGTGACGAATGACGGCCAGCTGCAGGTGGACGTGGGCAGCGTTCCACGTCTCTTCCGAGCGCCTCATCCAATCATCCACCGCAGGGGCCTCGATCTGGCTCTGCTGCCAAGGTGCCAGAACCGTCTGGTAACCCAACACACATTGGAAGGGGGTTAGGTTAGTAGAGGAGTGGCGGAGAGAGTTCTGGGCCATCTCGGCCCAGGGAATGTACCGTGCCCACTCCTCCGGCCGGTCCTGGCAATACGACCTCAGAAACCTACCCACATCCTGGTTGACACGTTCTACCTGCCCGTTACTCTCCGGGTGGTACCCTGAGGTAAGGCTAACCGAGACCCCCAAACGCTCCATGAACGCTCTCCAAACACGAGAGGTAAACTGGGGACCTCGATCAGACACTATATCCTCGGGTACCCCGTAATGCCGGAAGACATGGGTAAATAGGGCCTCAGCGGTCTGTAGGGCAGTAGGAAGACCCGACATAGGGAGAAGACGACAGGCCTTAGAGAACCGGTCCACAACGACCAGGATGGTGGTATTCCCCTGAGAGAGGGGAAGGTCTGTCACAAAATCCACCGAGAGGTGGGACCATGGTCGTTGTGGAACGGGCAGGGGTTGTAACTTACCCCTGGGCAGATGTCGGGGCGCCTTACACTGGGCACACACCGAGCAGGAGGAGACATAAACCCTCACATCCCTAGCCAAAGTGGGCCACCAGTATTTAGTGCTAAGGCAATGCACCGTCCGGCCGATACCCGGATGTCCAGAGGAGGGTGACGTGTGAGCCCAGTAAATGAGTCGATCCCGAATCTCGCGCGGAACGTACTTCCGACCCTCAGGACACTATGGAGGGCTGGGGTCGGTACGCAACGCTCGCTCGATTTCGGCATCGACCTCCCACACCACCGGTGCCACAAGGCAAGACTCCGGTAGTATGGGAGTGGGCTCAACGGACCTCTCCTCCGTGTCATACCGCCGGGACAGCGCATCTGCCTTACCATTCTGGGACCCAGGGATGTACAGTGGGGAGAACAAGTATTTGATACACTGCCGATTTTGCAGGTTTTCCTACTTACAAAGCATGTAGAGGTCTGTCATTTTTATCATAGGTACACTTCAACTGTGAAAGACAGAATCTAAAACAAAAATCCAGGAAATCACATTGTATGATTTTTAAGTAATTAATTTGCATTTTATTGCATGACATAAGTATTTGATACATCAGAAAAGCAGAACTTAATATTTGGTACAGAAACCTTTGTTTGCAATTACAGAGATCATACGTTTCCTGTAGGTCTTGACCAGGTTTGCACACACTGCAGCAGGGATTTTGGCCCACTCCTCCATACAGACCTTCTCCAGATCCTTCAGGTTTCGGGGCTGTCGCTGAGCAATACGGACTTTCAGCTCCTTCCAAAGATTTTCTATTGGGTTCAGGTCTGGAGATTGGCTAGGCCACTCCAGGACCTTGAGATGCTTCTTACGGAGCCACTCCTTAGTTGCCCTGGCTGTGTGTTTCGGGTCGTTGTCATGCTGGAAGACCCAGCCACAACCCATCTTCAATGCTCTTACTGAGGGAAGGAGGTTGTTGGCCAAGATCTCGCGATACATGGCCCCATCCATCCTCCCCTCAATACGGTGCAGTCGTCCTGTCCCCTATGCAGAAAAGCATCCCCTAAGAATGATGTTTCCACCTCCATGTTTCACGGTTGGGATGGTGTTCTTGGGGTTGTACTCATCCTTCTTCTTCCTCCAAACACGGCGAGTGGAGTTTAGACCAAAAAGCTATATTTTTGTCTCATCAGACCACATGACCTTCTCCCATTCCTCCTCTGGATCATCCAGATGGTCATTGGCAAACTTCAGACGGGCCTGGACATGCGCTGGCTTGAGCAGGGGGACCTTGCGTGCGCTGCAGGATTTTAATCCATGACGGCGTAGTGTGTTACTAATGGTTTTCTTTGAGACTGTGGTCACAGCTCTCTTCAGGTCATTGACCAGGTCCTGCCGTGTAGTTCTGGGCTGATCCCTCACCTTCCTCATGATCATTGATGCCCCACGAGGTGAGATCTTTCATGGAGCCCCAGACCGAGGATGATTGACCGTCATCTTGAACTTCTTCAATTTTCTAATAATTGCACCAACAGTTGTTGCCTTCTCACCAAGCTGCTTGCCTATTGTCCTGTAGCCCATCCCAGCCTTGTGCAGGTCTACAATTTTATCCCTGATGTCCTTACACAGCTCTCTGGTCTTGGCCATTGTGGAGAGGTTGGAGTCTGTTTGATTGAGTGTGTAGACAGGTGCAGTTGATACAGGTAATGAGTGGAGAACAGGAGGGCTTCTTAAAGAAAAACTAACAGGTCTGTGAGAGCCGGAATTCTTACTGGTTGGTAGGTGATCAAATACTTTTGTCATGCAATAAAATGCAAATTAATTACTTAAAAATCATACAATGTGATTTTCTGGATTTTTGTTTTAAATTCCGTTTCTCACAGTTGAAGTGTACCTATGATATAAATTACAGACCTCTACATGCTTTGTAAGTAGGAAAACCTGCAAAATCGGCAGTGTATCAAATACTTGTTCTCCCCACTGTACGTGATTTTAAATACGAACCTGGTGAGAAACATACTCCATCGAGCCTGGCGAGGGTTCAGTCTCCTCGCTGCCCGGATGTACTCCAGGTTCCGATGGTCAGTCAAAATGAGGAAAGGGTGTTGAGCCCCCTCAAGCCAATGCCTCCACACCTTAAGGGCTTGAACTACAGCTAACAGCTCCCTGTCCCCAACGTCATAGTTATGCTCCGCCGGGCTGAGCTTCTTAGAGTAAAAAGCACAGGGGCGGAGTTTAGGTGGCGTGCCGGACCGTTGAGAGAGAACGGCCCCTATACCAGCCTCAGACGCGTCTACCTCGACCTGAAAGGGAAATGCGGGATCCGGATGCGCTAGCACCGGAGCCGACATAAACAGGTCCTTCAGTCTCCTAAAGGCCCTGTCCGCATCGGCTGACCACTGCAGGCGCACCGGACCCCCCTTCAGAAGGGACGTGATGGGAGCTGCCACCTGTCCAAAACCCCCGGATAAACCTCCGGTAGTAATTCGCAAAGCCCAAAAACTGCTGCACCTCTTTTACAGTAGTTGGGGTTTGCCAATTACGCACAGCGGACACACGATCCACCTCCATTCTCACCCCCTGACGCGGACAACCGATAACCCAAAAAGGAGACCGACTCCTGGAAAAACAGACATTTCTCTGCCTTGACATATAGGTCGTGCTCCAACAGCCTCCCTCAATACACGACGCACCAGGGTTATATGCTCGGCTCGGGTAGACGAGTACACCAGAATGTCATCAATGTACACGACCACCCCCTTGTCCCTGCATATCCCGGAAAATGTTATCTACGAAGGATTGGAAGACTGATGGAGCATTCATCAACCCATATGGCATGACGAGATATTCGAAATGACCTGACGTGGTACTAAACGCTGTCTTCCATTCGTCACCCTCCCTAATGCGCACCAAGTTATACGCGCTCCTGAGATCCAGTTTTGTGAAAAACCGCGCTCCATGCAATGACTCCGTCATGGTCGCAATCAGAGGGAGTGGATAACTGTATTTCACAGTAATCTGATTGAGACCACGGTAATCAATGCACGGGCGCAACCCTCCATCTTTCTTTTTCACAAAAAAGAAGCTTGAGGAGGCGGGAGAAGTGGAGGGCCGAATGTATCCCTGTCTCAAAGATTCGGCTATATAAGTCTCCATAGCTTTTCTCTCCTCTTGAGACAAAGGATACACATGGCTCCGTGGGAGCGCTGCTCCTGCCTGGAGATCAATCGCACAATCCCCCTGTCTATGAGGAGGCAACTGCGTCGCCCTAGTTTTGCTAAACACGAGTGCTAAATCCCCATATTCAGGCGGAATGTGCAGTGCGGGCACTTGGTTTGGACTTTCCACCGAAGTCGCCCCCACGGAAACACCCAGACATCGCCCCTCGCACTGAGCAGACCACCCATCGAGAGCCCTCTGTTGCCACGAAATAGCAGGGTTATGGGTGCTTAACCAGGGAATCCCCAGCACCACTGGGTACGCAGGAGAGTCGATCAGATACATTTACATTACATTTTAGATACAACTGTATAGTCTCCTCATGACCCCCCTGCGCACACATCCGAAGTGGCGCTGTGATCTCCCTGATCAACCCCGACCCCAACGGGCGGCTGTCTAAGGCATGAACGAGAAAAGGTTTGTCAACAGGTAGGAGAGGGATCCCTAACTCAAAACAAAACTTACGATCAACAAAATTCCCAGCTGCGCCTGAATCTACTAGCGCCTTATGCTGGGAATGAGGTGCAACCTGTGGAAAACAAACAGGTATACAAAAGTGTGCAACAGAAAGCTCTGGGTAAGTGGGACGTCTACTCACCTGGGAGGCCCCCCCAGTGCGTGGCCTGTTGTCGTTACTCCCGGAGAACCCTCCCCAGCACCTGGCCGTAGTGTTTCCTCCACGACCGCACTTGGTGCAGGAGACAGGCCCCCTCGGGCTCTTCCTACTCCGTTCTCTAGCGCCGGCACCCCCGAGCTCCATAGGGCTCGGCTCGGAGGTGCCGGAGGGCGGAATGGACGGACTCCCCTCGGGACGTCCACGGGTGGCCAGCAGGGTGTCCAGACGGATTGACATATCGACCAACTGGTCGAAGGTAAGATGGGTATCCCTGCAGGCCAACTCACGTTGAATGTCCTCTCGTAGGCTACATCGAAAATGGTCGATGAGAGCCCGTTCATTCCACCCTGCATCCGCCGCTAGAGTCCGGTACTCTAGAGCGAACACCTGAGCGCTCCTCCTCCCCTGTCTCAAATGGACTAGACGCTCCCCCGCCGCTTTGCCCTCAGGTGGATGGTCGAACACGGCCTTGAAGCGGCGGGAGAACTCGGCGTAGGTGATGGTGTTGGCGTCCATCTTCCTCCACTCGGCGTTAGCCCACTCCAACGCCTTGCCCGTGAGACAGGAGATGAGGGCGGAAACGCTCTCGTATCCCGAGGGCACCGGGTGTACAGTGGCCAGGTAGAGCACCACCTGCAGGAGGAACCCCTGACACCCGGCAGCTGTTCCGTCATACGCCCTCGGGAGCGAGAGCCGAATCCCCCTGGGTTCCGAACCTGGGACTGGTGGACCGACCGATGGGATGGACAGGGTAGGTGGAGGTGTGGGTACCCTGCTGGCCTCCCATCGGTGCATGATGTTGATTACCTCCTGTAGAGCGGTCTCCAGTTGTCGGATTTGGTCCTCTTGCCCACGGAGATGCTCCTCGAGCGACACAGGCGTCACTGCCGATCCTGCTGATTCCATTATAAGGTGTGTGATTCTGTCAAGGCGTGCTGAAGGTGGGTGTGGTGTAGGAATCATGCGCAGGACGCAGAGGCTCAGTCCAAAGGCTTTAGTGCAATATATATTATATATATACAACAGAAGCACAATAAGCCCGAAGGCAAAATGCACGACGCACACAGGCGACAAAACGAATGACGCACAAACATGTGCAAACAACCCTCTCCAAAACACTGGAGGGAAAAATGTAGCTCCAAACACGAAACAGAAGCGCAATCACACACAACGACAAGCACACACAACGAGAACTAAATAGGACACTAACGAGGACTAACAAGACACAGGTGTACAACATCCAGACAAAACCAAACGAACATGAAACATAGATCGGTGGCAGCTAGTACTCCGGGGACGACGACCGCCGAAGCCTGCCCGAACCAGGAGGAGGAGCAGTCTCGGCCGAAACCGTGACACCATCCCATTCCCTTGGGGGAGAAACACCAATTCCCAAAGAATAAATACATCAGAGAGGGTCAACAGCTTCAGATTCCACCTCTCCCCTGCGTCAAACTCTAATCTCTATCCATTTCAGTGCTGCCACCCGCCACCCTACTCTCAATGGCTTGGCTATAGGAGTGATGTACTGTACATCGCTGCATTTTCAGAAAGGGTTTTGACCACAATCTGACAATAATAATAAAAAGCATATCAGTATATAGACTTTTCTAGAGACGTTATACTTTGGAGCCTTATTATACAGTGAGAGAGGGTGAGAGAGAGCTGTTGCAAATTTCAGCGGCAGCATCGCCTGGCCCGATCCTCAATGTAGGGTGGATCATTGATCTTTGCACAAGACAAACGTTCTCATCTGTATTCCACACATGACAAGAGTTGATAAAAGATTAAACTATATTTTTGCAGCAGCGATGCCATAGCCAGCAGTGAAATTAATTAGAGTGTCATCAGAAGATAAACACGTTCAGCCTTTAATAACTCCATGGTCTGAAGATGATTGGGGGTTGATCTTAAAGATCTGACAGCCAATCTGAGAAGCGCAACCAATCAGCCACAGCAAAGATTTACTTTCTCTAACCCAACTCCCCAATAATACAGGGATCCCTCTTGCACTTTGTCTCTCAGTAATATATTATGGAAGTGCCTGGTAATATCAAATTAATGGTATACAAAGGCATTGCCTTTATCGAAGAAGCATTTGCATATTAAAGCAAATTGCCACAACCAGCGCTGTGCTGCGCTTTCACGATAAAGACACATTTTCTAGTGGAAGATTTGCCAAGCAAGTCATCTTTACGCCTTAAAGCAAACTAAACATTTTATGCGGAAAAAAAGACGATACCTTCTGTAATTAAAATGGATCAATCTGATTCCTTCTGGACAATGGCATTGAAGGAATTCAAAAGGAAACTCTGAGGAGTTGTGATTGTGTGATGTAACGACTTTGAGAGGAAGGTGGATGAGCTCCAATGAGTAAGAATCTTAATATCTAGTGTCTTTTAAACACTTCTCATTTAAAAACCCTAGCCAAATCCTGAGTAGGGACTCTTATGGTTTGAGGGTTTCTGAAGGCCTTTACTTGATCATTGTCCATTGCAAATTACTTCCTAATTACCTTGTCGGAGAATTAAGGAGCACAAAGTGACACATCTGACAACTTAAAAGGGTGATTCTCCTAATAATGTCTCTTTTTATGGACTAATTATAGTTTTGTTTTAATAAAGAAGTTGTCTCTCCTGTAACAATATTGGTATCTTCAAACTATCCGAGTGTTTTTAATAATGTGGATCTTACTGATTAAATGTTCCTGCTCATGCCTTCATGCATTAAACCAGGTTTGGCTGTTTAATTTTAAATGGAGCACCTGCATTATATTTCTCGGCACCATTCAAATTAATCAGTCGTAGGGACCAAATTGAAGCGTGGTATTCAACTGTATTCAACTCCAGACAACAGGCAAATTGAGTGGTGGGAACTACTCATTTCATTACCCTCTGTTCAGTACACACAGAGGACCAGGCCAGGCATAAATTTTGGGAGCTCACCATCAACCTTGTAGAAATCTTAACGTTGATTCATGGCTGGCTATCAAGCGGCCTCAGTTTAAATAGTCCTGAAGGGCAATGCTAATGGTAGGGAGAGGGGTCGCCATATTTTTCATGTCAGAGCATGCATTTTCTCGTCAGCGCTTTATGTTTTATCATTTACTGCAAATGTGTTTGGCAATCTCACCAACTGATACTTAAATTCAGTCTGCTGTTGCTCTTGGGACTTCTCCAGATACTGAGTCACCCACAAGTAGAAGCTGTGGCAAACATATTTATGGTCCAATACCGGTCAGTGATGAAGCAACCAGTCACCTTTTAAATGAAATAAATGTGTTAGAGTTCATGAGAGAACTCCAGTAAGCAATATCTTAAACCTCTTACTTTGACCCCCCACTGCTCAAAAATAACATCTACACTACCGTTCAAAAGTTTGGGGTCACTTAGAAATGTCCTTGTTTTTGAAAGAAAAGCAATTTTTTTGTCCATTAAAATAATATCAAATTGATCAGAAATACAGTGTAGACATTGTTAATCCAGAAAATCACATTGTATGATTTTTAAGCAATTCATTTGCATTTTATTGCATGACATAATTATTTGATCACCTACCAACCAGTAAGAATTCCGGTTCTCACAGACCTGTTAGTTTTTCTTTAAGAAGCCATCCTGTTCTCCACTCATTACCTGTATTAACTGCACCTTTTTGAACATCGTTACCTGTATAAAAGACACCTGTCCACATACTCAATCAAACACTCTCAATCATACAATGTGATTTTCTGGATTTTTGTTTTAGATTCCGTCTCTCACAGTTGAAGTGTACCTATGATAAGAATTACAGACCTCTACATGCTTTGTAAGTAGGAAAACCTGCAAAATCGGCAGTGTATCAAACACTTGTTCTCCCCACTGTACATAGGCGTACAGAGGCCCATTATCAGCAACCATCAGTCCTGTGTTCCAATGGCACGTTGTGTTTGCTAATCCAAGCTTATTATTTTTAAGGTAAAACTGCTCCAGCTCCTTCAAGTTGGATGGGTTCCGCTGGTGTACAGCAATCATTAAGTCATATCACAGATTCTCAATTGGATTGAGGTCTGGGCTTTGACTAGGTCATTCCAAGACATTTACAGTGGGGAAAAAAAGTATTTAGTCAGCCACCAATTGTGCAAGTTCTCCCACTTAAAAAGATGAGAGAGGCCTGTAATTTTCATCATAGGTACACGTCAACTATGACAGACAAATTGAGGAGAAAAAAAATCCAGAAAATCACATTGTAGGATTTTTACTGAATTTATTTGCAAATTATGGTGGAAAATAAGTATTTGGTCACCTACAAACATGCAAGATTTCTGGCTCTCACAGACCTGTAACTTCTTCTTTAAGAGGCTCCTCTGTCCTCCACTCGTTACCTGTATTAATGGCACCTGTTTGAACTTGTTATCAGTATAAAAGACACCTGTCCACAACCTCAAACAGTCACACTCCAAACTCCACTATGGCCAAGACCAAAGAGCTGTCAAAGGACACCAGAAACACAATTGTAGACCTGCACCAGGCTGGGAAGACTGAACTGTGGGAGCAATTATTAGGAAATTGAAGACATACAAAATCACTGATAATCTCCCTCGATCTGGGGCTCCACGCAAGATCTCACCCCGTGGGGTCAAAATGATCACAAGAACGGTGAGCAAAAATCCCAGAACCACACGGAGGGACCTAGTGAATGACCTGCAGAGTGCTGGGACCAAAGTAACAAAGCCCACCATCAGTAACACACTACGCCGCCAGGGACTCAAATCCTGCAGTGCCAGACGTGTCCCCCTGCTTAAGGCAGTACATGTCAAGGCCCGTCTGAAGTTTTCTAGAGTGCATTTGGATGATCCAGAAGAGGATTGGGAGAATGTCATATGGTCAGATGAAACCAAAATTGATTTTTTTGGTAAAAAATCAACTCGTCATGTTTGGAGGACAAAGAATGCTGAGTTGAATCCAAAGAACACCATACCTACTGTGAAGCATGGGGGTGGAAACATCATGCTTTGGGGCTGTTTTTCTGCAAAGGGACCAGGACGACTGATCCGTGTAAAGGAAAGAATGAATGGGGCCATGTATCGTGAGATTTTGAGTGAAAACCTCCTTCCATCAGCAAGGGCATTGAAGATGAAACGTGGCTGGGTCCTTCAGCATGACAATGATCCCAAACACACCGCCTGGGCAACGAAGGAGTGGCTTCGTAAGAAGCATTTCAAGGTCCTGGAGTGGCCTAGCCAGTCTCCAGATCTCAACCGCATAGAAAACCTTTGCCCAGCGACAGCCCCAAAACATCACTGCTCTAGAGGAGATCTGCATGGAGGAATGGGCCAAAATACCAGCAACAGTGTGTGAAAACCTTGTGAAGACTTACAGAAAACGTTTGACCTGTGTCATTGCCAACAAAGGGTATATAACAAAGTATTGAGAAACTTTTGTTATTGACCAAATACTTATTTTCCATCATAATTTGCAAATAAGTTCATAACAAATACTACAATGTGATTTTCTGGATTCTTTTTCCTCATTTTGTCTGTCATAGTTGACGTGTACCTATGATGAAAATTACAGGCCTCTTTCATCTTTTTAAGTGGGAGAACTTGCACAATTGGTGGCTGACTAAATACTTTTTTGCCCCACTGTAAATGTTTCCCCTTAAACCACTCGAGTGTTGCTTTAGCAGTATGCTTAGGGTCATTGTCCTGCTGGAAGGTGAACCGCTGTCACAGTCTCAAATCTCTTGAAGACTGAAACAGGTTTCCCTCAAGAATTTCCCTGTATTTAGCGCCATCCATCATTCCTTCAATTCTGACCAGTTTCCCAGTCCCTGCCGATGAAAAACATCCCCACAGAATGATGCTGCCACCACCATGCTTCACTGTGGAGATGGTGTTCTTGGGGTGATGAGAGGTGTTGTGTTTGCGCCAGTCATAGCGTTTTCCTTGATGGCCAAAAAGCTCCATTTCAGTCTCATCTGACCAGAGTACCTTCTTCCATATGTTTGGGGAGTCTCCCACATGCCTTTTAAGCAATGGCTTTTTTCTGGCCACTCTTCCGTAAAGCCCAGCTCTGTGGAGTGTACGGCTTAAAGTGGTCCTATGGACAGATACTCCAATCTCCACTGTGGAGCTTTGCAGCTCCTTCAGGGTTATCTTTGGTCTCTTTGTTGCCTTTCTGATTAATGCCCTCCTTGCCTGGTCCGTGAGTTTTGGTGGGCGACCCTCTCTTGGCAGGTTTGTTGTGGTGCCATATTATTTCCATTTTTTAATGGATCAAAGTTTCTGATATTTTTTTATAACCCAACCCTGATCTGTACTTCTCCACAACTTTGTCCCTGACCTATTTGGAGAGCTCCTTGGTCTTCATGGTGCCGCTTGCTTGGTGGTGGCCCTTGCTTAGTGGTGTTGCAGACTCTGGGGCCTCTCAGAACAGGTGTATATATACTGAGATCATGTGACAGATCATGTGACACTTAGATTGCACACAGGTGGACTTTATGTAACTAATTATGTGACTTCTGAAGGTAATTGGTTGCACCAGATCTTATTTAGGGGCTTCATAGCAAAGGGGGTGAATACATTTCATTTCACTTCACCAATTTGGACTATTTTGTGTATGTCCATTACATGAAATCCAAATAAAAATGTACAGGTTGTAATGCAACAAAATAGGAAAAACACCAAGGGGGCTGAATACTTTTTGCAAGGCACTGTACATCACAGGCATGCAAGCTGCATAGCGCTGCAAAGCTGAGAGTCTACTGCAGTGATCCTATTGTTCTATGACAAACACACCTCGATTTATATCGAACACAATTTGAAAATGTGTAACAAAACCACTTTGTGTTCATAACTTTATATTAGATGAAAGCTGAGATCATGACGAATCAGTAGATTCGTTCACAGAGGGGATAGACAACAATGAATGAGAGCAGTGCACCAGGAAATTAGTCGGATTTTCCCTGTCCACTAGTTATATAAAAAAGTAATAAGGCAGCTGAAATCTTATAGCATGTCATTTGTAAAGTTGATTGTGAGTATATGTAGATTATCAAAAAATTTAACAAATTCAAGTCCTATTCCCACATTTTTCATGAATAGGTTGTCCATAGCATATGAAATTTGAAAATGAAATCTACAATGTACTATTGTTCATACTATTTACTATAGCAGTGCAAAATGTGCATCAAAATCATAGATAATAAATATAAAAAAGAAAAAGAAAATAGAGCTTTCTAACAGTATAATGCATTACTAGGTATTGTTCATGGCCCTCTCATGAAGATATAGTATGTTTTATACGGCCATCCACTTAACATTCAACAGGCTAAACTTGTAGTAATCATGGCCGAATTACCGACCGGGCATGGAGGGCACGTGCCCAGGGACCCTGACCTCCAGGGGGCCCCCATTAATTTTGATAGACACTTTCACTCAGATGTCATATTAACATGGTATAAGTCGTGGCAAAATGTGTAGAACTGCAGAACATTTGCTGTAAAAGTGCACATTTTTCTCTATGCCCCATGTCAAAATGAGTAGAATTGCATGAAATCTGTTATAAAATTGCTGCATTTTCTCTATTCCCTATTGCAAAATGTGACCCACCACCTCGATTCGGACTTATATAGCAACATTTGAAATTGTGTTTTTTACATTGGATAAAAGTAGACTCAGAGCTAGAAAAGGCTATATCATACACTGCAGTTGAGGAACAATAGGAAAGTAATTCTGCTTTGAAAGTTAATAACCTTGTAACCCACTTTTGAGAAAATGTCCCTTGAATGTTTTGGTACACCTACTGGAGAGCTCTTCTTTGTCTACACCCATTCAGCATCGTTCACAACCTCTTAAGCCTTATCCCCACCCATCTCTTTAAGGATTCACATGTAAGGCCATGTGCTAAAGAGAGTGAGCTAAATAATTAACAATAATCCCAACCCATGTTACTAGCAATGCAAACTGATTGTCATAGCTAGCCACCATGCATGAATCTGCAAGTAGCTAAAGCTAACCAACTCGGTTCAATGTTAGCTCGCTAGCTAACATTAGGCTATAACTAGCAATGCAAATGCCTTTCTGAGATACAAAAAATATTGCTACACAGATCATACATGTAACGTTAGCTAGCCAGCCAGCCAGCCAACTAACGCTAGGTAGTTAGCTAAAAGTACACTTTAACTTGCAATGAAAATGACTCTCTGACAAAATTAGAAACTGATAATATCTGAAAATGTAGCTAGACTCCCGTATACATGGACGAACGCTTCTCCCTCTTTGTCATGGATGCCATACTTGCCCTTAGTTTGAAGATGTAATCCGGAGACAGGTGTTTTATACAACAGCCTTCTGTGTTCTCTTTTCGACTCCCTCCGCATTTGCAATCATACTCTGCTTCCACCGGGCATTCCACTGATTCAAATTTTTCTTCTTTCTAAATCAGGGATTTCCTCATCGTCTGATTCATTTTCAGAGTCAGAGAGAGTCAGCATGGCACGATTGTCCTCCAGAAAGTAGTCCATCACAACTTTTTCCCATTGATCTTTGTCGATAGCGCCTGTTAAATTCAGGGCAGCAATGTTGAGAGCAGTAGCAACACTTTTGCAGTTCTCCATGATATCTTAAAAAGGCTAGCACTGGCCCTGCATACCAGACTAAAGTCTTGGAGGTAAAAGGTGATAGCCATCTATAGGGTTGCAAAATTTACCAGCAAGCTATCAACATTTTCTTAACTTAAGGAATTTAGGTAATTTTCATAACATGTAAAATATATCAAATATTAGAAAGCTGTAAAACATTATCCTGAATATTACCCATCAACTTAGTGAATACCGTTGGTGTTTTTGTTAAAGGGTTCAGAGAACTCTGCAATCTGAGGGCTTGCTAGCCAGCTACAGGATTGGAGTCATCTCAGACGTTTTCGAATAAAACAGCCCAGCTAGCCTATGCGAAATACAATCTAATTTGTGACGCTAGCTATCTAGACTCAACTTAGTGAATACCGTTGGTGTTTTTTTTTTAAAGGGTTCAAAGAAATCTGCAATCTGAGGGCTTGCTAGCCAGCTACAGGATTGGAGTAATTTCAGCCGTTTTCTAATAAAACAGCTCAGCTAGCCTATGCGAAATGCGATCTAATTTGTGACGCTAGCTATCTAGACTCGGGAGCGTGTGAGCACATAGGCTGCAGGAGCCAGCTGGTTAGCTATAATTATACAATGTGCAACACAACAACTCGAGACCAGTTCATTTTCAGACAAATAATATCTTCAACTCGTAGTTAGTTTATCTATTGACCACCACATTTAGGAGGA
The DNA here is from genome assembly GCF_020615455.1 of Coregonus clupeaformis. Taxonomy (NCBI): domain Eukaryota; kingdom Metazoa; phylum Chordata; class Actinopteri; order Salmoniformes; family Salmonidae; genus Coregonus; species Coregonus clupeaformis. Next base: position 36,586,076 of record NC_059194.1, read on the forward strand.
TAACTGGCTGAAATGTAACGTTAGCTGGACACAATTGGTCAAACAAGAAACATGTGGGATTTGACAGCACAAGCGCGACTTGCGTCATGACTGAAACTTTGTAACAGACACCAGAGAAATTCATGTTCATCGCTCACCATCAGATGCTGCAAAAAAGAGGTCTCTTCTTTTTTTTTTATAAAAGAATGCTAGCTTGCAAAAGTTTTCCCTCTCTGGACCTGTGTTTACTATATATCTAACAAATGAAATCGCCTGGAGTTTGCTGAATGGCATTGGCACTTGGATTGGAACCGGCACTAATGTCTGATAGACCTCTTTGGCTATGCACACCAGTGGTTGGTTTGGCGCCGAAATATGGATGCATATGCAGAAAAGTACTTCTTACGTACTGTCAAATATGGTGGTGGATCGTTGATGTTATCGGCCTATTTTGCATCCACTGGTACTGGGGCCCTTGTTAACCTCTACGGGATCTGTATCCCGTATATGGGACTGTTGAGCTAACGTGCGCTAATGTGATTAGCATGACTGTTGTAAGTAACATCAAACTTTCCAGGACATAGACATGTCTGTGCAGAAAGCTTAAATTCTTGTTCTTCTAACTGCACTGTCCAATTTACAGTAGCTATTACAGTGAAAAAATACCATGCTATTGTTTGAGGAGAGTGCACAACAACAAAAAACGTATCACGGCAACTGGTTTGATACATTCACCTCTGAAGGTAAATAATGTACTTACATTCAGTAATCTTGCTCTGATATGTCATCCTAAGGGTCCCAGAGATAAAATGTAGCATAGTTTTGTTTGATAAAATACATTTTTATATTCAAATGTAGGAACTGGGTTCTACAGTTTGAACCCCTGCTGTCTCTGGCTCCACACCCACCCCACCCGGCCATCTAGATTTGTGAAAGTTAGTGTATAAGCTAATGATCCATCATGTGTGACATTTTGTATTACCATATCATTTTTGTATGTTCTCTATAGTTATGTACTTAAAAATGTATCAATTGACCAATTCAGCACGTTTGGGCAGACTTGATACAAAATAGTCCGATATTGCAATGCTTCACTGGATCAATGTGAAACTTTGCACACACACTGCTGCTATCTAGTGGCCAAAATCTAAATTGGGCCTTTCTCTTGCATTTCAAAGATGATGGAACAAAACAAAACAAAAAAAACGCTTGTTTTTTTTTGTTTGTATTATCTTTTACCAGATCTAATGTGTTATAGTCTCCTACATTAATTTCACATTTCCACAAACTTCAAAGTGTTTCCTTTCAAATAGTATCAAGAATATGCATATCCTTGCTTCAGGTCCTGAGCTACAGGCAGTTAGATTTGGGTATGTCATTTTAGGTGAAAATTGAAAAAAATTGTCTGATCGTTGAGAGGTTAAGGTCAACGGCATCATAAACTTTACCCAGCACCAGGATGTTTTTGCACAAAACTTGGCTGCAATGGATCTTCCAGTAAGACAATAACCCCAAGCACACATCAAAATCCACAAATAAATGGTTAATTGACCACATAAATCTACATTTTGCAATGGCCATCTCAGTCTCCGAACTTGAACCCCATTGAAAACCTATGGTTTGAATTGAAGAGGGCAGTCCATTAGCACAGATGAATGATATCAAGGATCTGGAAATTCTGTATGGAGGAGAGGTTTAAGATCCCTCCCAATGTGTTCTCCGATCTAATAAAACAAACATTTTAGAAAAAGGCTCAGTGCAGTTATCCTCGCAACGGGAACATTTTATTATTTTATAATAATACAATTGCTCAGAGAAAATTATTTTGTAATAGCTTATTGAAAACAATTATTGAAAACAGTGGTGGCAGTTATTTTACCCCTATCTTTTTGAGAGAAAAAAATGTATTACATAATCTTTTTCTCTGAGCAATTGTATTAGTATTTATTTTACAGTCCTTTTTGCTCATCTTTATCAAGGGTGCCAATAATTGTTGACCTGACTGTATTTACATACAAGGTAGTCACACATTTTAGTACACTGTCATATACAGTATACACATTGTATTTTTCGACACAGTGATACCTGTGGCATCTACATTAATGATGTATTTGTAAATCTATGAATTGAGCATCCCACAAACTGGTCTACAAACGGTAAGTAACTAGTATGTACACTACATTAACATCCACACTGTTGTTGTAATTCTAATGCAGTTCTGTGAACCCTGCCTCTGACCATACCAATGTTGTCAATGTGTATATTATGTTAGAGGTGGCAGGTAGTCTAGTGGAGCGTTAGGTCAATAACTGAAATGTTGCTGGTTTGAATCCCCGAGCCGACAAGGTGAAACATCTGTAGATGTGCCCTTAACCATAATTGCACCTGTAAGTCGCTCCGGATAAGAGCATCTGCTAAATGACTTAAATGTATGTGAGAGTAGCCTACTTATGTGTAGTCATTTTTTGCTATTTTTATGTGTGTAATTTATTTCAACCTCATTTGTCCAATTCACTTAATCCATTCTCCCTCTATTCCTTTTCCCTCAATCCATACTCATCTTGTTTCTGTCGGACTGTCTCTCATTCTCTCTTCACCCTCTTCCATCCGTTCACTCTTCTCTTCTCCCTCTCTCCCTGAAAACCCATTATCTTTGAAGATGGGGTCATTATGCTCCAGCCAATGCAAACAGTTGATTAATTGCTGCTTCGACCTCCTGCTCCAATCAGTCATAGAAGGGAGAGCTCACTAACTCAGTGTCCACTCGTCATGTGGGCCAGGATATCCACCACTGCACTGCCTCAGCTGCTGTGGGCTCCATGACCCTCTGCATGTGACCTATGTTTGTACCTCAGCTACCAGAGAGGTCAAAGCCCTGACAGATCAGATAAATATATTCTAAAATATTAGTTGGGTTGTTTTATTTTTCCCATAGAGAGCCTGTGTCATTGAAAATCCCCTCAGCGCCCAATCGAAGGTATTAGTCATTCACAGAGAGTAAGGCGCTGCATGTTGAAAGCATCACATTTTGTAAGTGAAGAGTTCTAGCTGAGGAATGTATAGAGAGAGCAGAGCCTAATGGAGAAACAGGGCCAATGATCAAGCTCTTCCCGCAAGCTACCCAGGCAACTGCCTCTCACTGGAAATGTAAAATGTGATGGCTGCTCTTAGTCCAGGAATTGAGATGAATTGGTGGTTCTGACACCATCCCTTTTATGCCAAGGGCATGCATATGTTGACTTTGATAAACACTTAAAATATTGGAAAGCCTGTGGTGGATTTATTTGCACATAAGCATGGTACACACACATGCATAATTCATCGCATGGACAAAGAGGGATTTATAATGTTGGTTTAGCGATGCTGTGTAATGAAGGTACAGGGATGTGGGTGTTTCTATCCATGTTTTGGCACAGACAAGGTCTGGAACCGGTGATAATCCGCCATTAGCTGTCTTTGCCTTCCAAATGTCACCGTTTCACATTGGAGGAAAGGATATATAACCAGAGCAGAAGACACACCCGTGAAGGACGTTCCCTGAATTACATAAATGCAGGTGCATACTGTATGTGACTACTACAGTATAGTAATATTATAAATCCATGTGATCCAGTTTATGGCCCAGTGAACCAATACCATATTATTAGCCAGTGTTGTATCTATTAGAATTCTTATGGAGTTTTAATAAGCCACTGCCTGATAAAAATTCAAGAGACAAATACGTATACTGTATGTATGTCTGATATACTAACTCAACATATCTCCTTTCAAATCACATCTCTCATTCACATTCACACAGTAATACTCACTCAACCATTTCCATGTAAGGAGCTACTAGTGAATAAGGAGCTACTCCCCTCCATCCCCCTCAGCTGCCCTGCCTCATCATGCCCATTCAGCATCAGCTATAGGATGCAGTAGAGCAGCTCACTGTCTCCCATCCCAGCAGCCTGTATAATTGGATCTCTCATTGGACTGTTAGGAGTATTGCTGCTTTATTGGCAGCAGCCCAGTGGATCTGTCACATCATTAAAGGGGAACAGGGCCAACGACACTTTCATTTGGCGTGACCAATAACCATTCATCTGTGTAGCAGTTGTCACAGGAAGGCGTTGCCGTGGCGAACCCACCATTATCTCGCTGCTCAATGCTCACCTCATCTAGAGGGAGATTGAAATGGAATGTGTTCCGTGGGCATCCCCATTGATTTTTGTGCATTTTTGTCTGACTGCAAAAAAGGAGAGTGAGAGAGATCTAGAGTGGGGGCAACAGGGTCTCTACTGCCAGCAGAAGGATTTACAAACAGTAATTATGTTACCTGTTATGATGGGGACCTATCGTGAGCAATAACAAACATCAGTGGGGCTGTAGGGTTTACAGACATCTACGGTGTTATGGTTCAGTTTGACAAAAGTGCCCTCTGGTGGCTTGGCCGTGTTACTGTGCTGCAGCCAAGCTGCCTGGGCTTGCAGGGAATGAAGCTTCTCTCCCTCTGAGCTTGTATGTACTGCACAGCACAAATCCAATGGATCATCCAGCTTCAATAAAGTCTGACTGTAACTGACAGAACAGCTGTGCCTGTCCCCTGTCACTGCCGTAATAAATGCTGTTTTCTGCAGAATTGGAGAGCTCTGAAATATATTCCAGATTTTCGGCCCCCCTCCACAGAGGCACTTGATCAAACAATGCCCTTCATCCAATAAGCACTTAATTGAGCAGGCATAATGTTGAACATTATTGTTGGCCATAACGGCAACCGTCTCGGAAGCCCAGACATGGCGAGTAGTATATTTGACTTAGTCTATTGTGTTAATATTGCCTGTGTTGAACAGACATCGGCTCTGGGTTTAACCTGGAGGCCAGGTTTATTGTCTGTGAAGGCTGAATGGCAGTGGCTGTGGGTGCTGTGCTGCTCATGGTGCAATGCCCCTGGCCTCTTTTCAGGAGTCTTAGCCTCGTCTCCAGCCTCACCAGTAAGGACCTAGCTGCCCCAGAATGCAAAATTAGAAAGCAGCCCAGCAGTACTTTTTTGTGTCTGTCTCAACACAAGAGAAATCCTCTTCAACCTAGACCTCAAACTGTCTGTTCTGTAAGTTAACCCATGTTTTATTACAGACACTGTAACACAACTCCTCTGCTGCACCAGTTCGTATGAGACACCATGAAAATCATTCAGTCCCTGTTTTTGACACGAGGGGCTATAAATTATGTTTCTGTTGACATGCTGGCGATTCAGTTGTGAGGGCACTACTAATGACAATCGATTGACAGTGTCTCAGTAGACTCTGTTGCTCATACATTTGTAGGGTCAGTTAGCGTCTCTTGGAATGACTGGCCCTTTGAGAGAGGAAGGGGGGAAAAGCACACTGGAGTCAATGACCCGCTCTTCTCTGAGTTCTATGACCTGGTAATAAACCAGAATGGCAGAAAACAACTGGGTCTGTCTGCTGCCGGGCCTTCTGCACGAGGACCACAATGTGCTCTGGATGGCTAAAGATGAGGAAGAGTAGAAGTGAAGGAGGATGAAGGCAAGCGAACACTCAACTCTGTGAGGGTCCATGATCACGCTGTCCTCTTACACTCCAAAGCCTCAGAGAGCTGGCCATCACCCCCCCCGTCCCCCGTCCCCCGTCCCCCGTCCCTTCATCACCTCAAATCTCCCTTCATCTCTCTCTCTCTCTCTCTTTGGGCTGCTCAGCCCAGCTGTGCTCCCCACTGAAATATCCCTCTATCTCTCTCTGTTGGTTTGTCACCAGCTGGGTTCCTGGTGGGTGTTTGCTCTTATCAAAGGCTCCCCTTGCTGGGCCTGACACACCCACAGTGCTGCCTGGATCAGGCCCATGATCAGAGCAGCGCATGAAGCGAGAGGGAGGAGTATCTGGGTCAGGATTTAGGTCCCCCCTTGGTGGAGTGGGAGAGAGAGAGAGAGGAAGAGAGAAACACGCAGGCCAAGACTCATTACGCCCCCTCTTTCCTTCTCTTTTTCTGTCTTTTTATCTCCATCCTTGTCACTGCCAGCAAGCAAAATCTTACAGATATTTATGATAAGGCAGGTTTCTGCTCATCACTGCAATGCCTCTTCCCCAAGCAGAGTCTAAATAGCCAGCAATTCCGCTATCAATGTATAATTTGATGAAAACACATTTCACCTTCCTAATATTGAGTTGCACCCCCTTTTGCCCTCAGAACAGCCTCAATACAAATGGGAAACTGTTGAGCATGAAAAACCCAGCAGCGTTGCAGTTCTTGACACACTCAAACTGGTGCGCCTGGCACCTACTACCATAACCCATTCAAAGGCACTTAAATATTTTGTCTTGTCCATTCACCCTCTGAATGGAACATATACAGTACACAATCCATGTCTCAAGGCTTAGAAATCCTTCTTTAACATGTCTCCTCCCCTTCATCCACACTGATTGAAGTGGATTTAACAGGTAACATCAATATGGGATCATAGCTTTCACCTGGATTCACCTGGTCAGTCTGTCATGGAAAAGCATGTGTTCCTAATGTTTTGTCCACTCAGTGTACATTAATATATACTGAACAAAAATATAAACTCAACATGTAAAGTGTTGGGCTGATTTTCATGAGCTGAAATAAAAGATCCCAGAAATGTTCCATATGCACAACATTTCTCTCAACTTTTGTGCACACATTTGTTTACATCCCTGTTAGTGAGCATTTATCCTTTGCCAAGATAATCCATCCACCTGACAGGTGTGGAATATCAAGAAGCTAATTAAACAGCATGATCTTTACACAGGTGCACCTTGTGCTGGGGACAATAAAAGGCCACTCTAAAATGTGCAGTTTTGTCACACAACACAATGCCGTAGATCTCTCAAGTTTTGATGAAATGTGAAATCCATAGATAAGGGCCTAATGAATTTATTTCAATTGACTGATTTTCTTCTATGAACTGTAACTCAGTAAAATCTTTGAAATTGTTGCATGTTGCGTTTAAATGTTGGTTCAGTATATTTCCCATTTAGTCTTATGTGACACACATCCTGCTGTGACTTCCTTATTAGAACGGGAAGTTACTTCCAGAAATAATGAAGAGTTGGGTGAATAATTTCTCAGGAGGCAACCTTTACCCCCTCCACTCTAGCATCCCTCCATTCTCCACGGTACAGTTGATGCGGGGGGTGGGGGGACTGCACGGTAATTGGATTTGAGGGAGAAAAAGGTCTTAAGCGATGAGACATGAAATGAGGAGGAGGGAGGATAGCCCTCATCCCTGTTGCTCTTTCTACAGCTGCTCCCTGATATGACAAAGCTGGGCACTGGGAGCCGGAGGTGGAAAGCCTCTCCTTCACAGGAGGAGAATCGGCTCAGGAGGAGAGAGGTCCCTGATGGGATGATCTGGAGGGGTTGGCAGGGAATCCAGCCCCGTTGACAGAGATGGATGATCATGGCAGCAGATTGAAAGCACAGTGAACCGGAGTGCTCCAATTCTCTCTCTCTGTGGCGTGCCGCGTTGTGGCTTGTAGCGTGAAGAATGTGCTAGAGGGAAGTGCAGGTAATCCTGACGCAGAAGAAAGAAGCTGGACAAGGATAAAACGAGGAGACTAAGATATGTCTTAGCGTGTTGACTGGACTGGAAGGATGAGGAAATTGTCCATCTAGACGGGAGGCCAAGAACAGCGGCTGTCTCACGTAAGAGACTGCGGTCAGACAGAGAACCAACAAACTAGCAGAATTCTGTCAACTCTGTTAATGACCATTTTTGACAAATCGACTTCAAATTCCTTAGCACTGTGTTCATTATCCAAATTCTCACATTTCAATGCATGTCACATATAGTTTATGCCAACCAAATGTTGACACTACTTCAGGAAAGAACCTAAATGTTGCATTACGTAAGCTTTATGACAACACATTATCAAGGAAAGTAACTGGCTACCCAGATATACAGCTGGATGAGTGTGTGTGTCCTCCGATGGCCAGTATATTTCTTCCTAGTCATTTGTGTTAGAGCGCTTCATCTTCATTGATGGCTGTAATTAGTGTCAGCGGGGTCATTTTGTTGTTCAAAACATCTGGGTAGACACTTTTTTACATAATGTGCCATTATAATTTGTCTTCCTCTTTTAATTTTGTTTGAATAAAGCATTTTTCTCTGACAAGCTTTCCTTGATGACATTTAGTGAATATGTTTTATAATTTGCAGTGAAATTAGCTGAGATTACCATGCATCACAATTTCTGTAGCAACCCTAAGCTAATTGGATAGCCAGCTGTGAGCATTAGGTATTGGCCAATAAACTTATCCCTGAACTACCAAGCGTCTACTTCATTCTCAATCATATTACAATAATGAATCTTAAAATCAAGAGCAACAGCACACCTTGGACTTCTTTGTAAGCCATTCATTATATGATGTAAAAGGTTTTGACATAGCACAAAGAAGAACACTGACATGAAATCATACCAATAAAAACACCACTCCAATAGCTGCAGAGGCTATAGACAGTTCTGGTAGTATTTGCAACAGGAGCAGTGAAAAGACTCACAGTAGATAGTCACAGTTCTAACAGATCTTTCATCCCACACGCCCACACTAGCTAGTATAATTAAGCGACGGCCAGAGTGTGTGCAGGAGAACATGATGAGTGAAGCAGCTGTCTACTTGATGAACTGCATTGCCTCTGGCTTCCCTCCCCTCTCCTCCCTTCCGCCTTCCATTACTCCCCGCCACCCGCAGCTCATTGAGAGACTGCCTGCCCCTTCTCAATACCCCCAGCCAGGGAACTGAGGGGAGGACCTCATTCCCAAGTACTGGGAACCACAGGAGAGAAGAGTGAGACACAGGTTATCTCCTGCAGGTAGTGGGAAATAGGGGGCAGAGAGAGTGAGGAGGAGTCCTAAATGGCACACTATTACCTAAATGGTGCGTATTCCCTATGGGCCCTGGTCAAAACTAATACACTATATAGGGAATAGGGTGTCATTTGGGACACACCGTATGACAAAAGCTGAACAGTGTTTCCTGGCACGCTGAGGCACTGTGCACTCTGAACAGCTGACCGTGCAGGAACTAGGGGGGAACAGAGGGGCAAAGTACTTATTTAGACTGGGTGAGTTAATGAAAACATTGTCATGGCTTTTCCAGAGAGGCCCTTTTGGGGGCCCTAAGCAAGATTTTGTTAGTGCCCCCCCCCCCCCTATTGACGGTGGAGAGATTTATTTGAAAGTTAATTTCCTGCAATTCTACACATTTTGCCATTGGGTGTAGAGAACAATTTGCAGTTTTAAAAGGTCCGGTGCTGTCAAAAACATGATTTTCCTGTGTTTTATATATATTTCCACACAATGAAGTTGGAATATTGCTAAAATTGATAATAATGGCCTTTTAGTGTAAGAGCTATTTGAATAGACCGCCTGGAAGTTCAGCCTGTTTTGGTGGGATGGAGTTTTGGCCTTCCATGGTGACATCACCATGCTGTAAATTAGTTAATAGACCAATAAGAAAGAGAGTTCCAAACTTCTCTGCCAATAATAGTTCATTTTCAGTTATCCCCTCCCCACTCAGATCACTCCCAGACAGTCCTGTCAAAATTATTGCTTGAGAAATGTCTCTTTGCTAAGAAACATATTTTTTAAACAATTTGAATTGAAAACAATCACAGTAAGGTACTTAATTTTTACCCAGAAATGATTTGATATTGAGATAAAAACAGCAATTCTACAATTTTTGCCATGGTGTGGAGAGAAAACGTAGCAATTTTACAACAAATGTCATGCAATTCTACTCATTTTCCAGAAGGCAGAGAATTTTTTACAGTTTTACAGTTCATTTCCTGCAATTCTACCCACTTTGACATGGGGTGGAGGGAAATGATGCAGTTTTAAAGCTAATTTACTGCAATTCTACATGTTTTCTAATGACTTATGTCATGTTGTGGGGCGGCAGGTAGCTTAGTGGTTAAGAGCGTTGTGCCAGTAACTGAAAGGTCGCTGGTTCTAATCCCTGAGCCGACTAGGTGAAAAATCTGTCAATGTGCCCTTGAGCAAGGCACTTAACCCTAATTGCTCCTGTAAGTCGCTCTGGATAAGAGCGTCTGCTAAAATGTAGATGTAAATGTTAAAATGCTATTTGAGTGAGAAAGACTAACAAAATCAATAGGGGCCCCTTGGAGGTCAGAGCCCCTGGGCACGTGCCCTGCATGCCCAGTCAGTATTCGGCCATGATTACTACAAGTTTAGATAGCTGGCTAAACTTACTACCAATCAAAAAATGGTTAGCTGAGATGGCTAATTGCCTGACTGTCAGTGACTGACATAACATGAGAAACTGCTGATGCACAACCAAACCTGGTGTATTCTACTATTTGTAATCTCAATAGTAAATTGAGACCCTGACTAAGTTCCTAAAAAGTTAATAAATAAATACAAATCAAAGTTTTTTTGGGGTCAGGCCCCCAAGTGGCTGGGGGCCCTAAGCGACCGCTTATGTTGCTTATGCCTGGAACTGGCCCTGCAGAGAGGTTTCAAGGCTGGTCTTAAACACAAACTCTTCACTGCGGTTTAAGACTTAAGCCTCGTTCACATTACCCATAAGCACTCCGTTACGTTGCACCTGATGTCATGCATTTCAATTGGGACGTCCACAATGGAGTGGAAACACAACGCCCCCTTGCGGTTTAAGGCTCCGTTGCGAGACGGACGCCACATACTTTTACATTTTTCACATTTTGCTTCGTCTTCAGTCCAGCCAGAGTGCTTCGAAAAACAGGATGCTACCAAACCACAGAAGATGAAAATATGTGGTTTTTGGTGATGGCTTTATGGGATAGCTAGCAACTTGTAAACAATTACCCATTCCTGTAAGTGAGTACTATTTTAATAGTAATGTTAAATTATACACAATACCCCCTTATTGTATGGGACACTTTTAAATGTGCCTTTAGAGGCCATGCAATTCAGTGCTCATCTCTAAAACAAAAGCAATTTAGGTCAAAAGAGTCCATATTAACAAAGGAAATGGAAGGACTAACAGTACAGATACAGTGCCTTGCAAAAGTATTCATCCCCCTTGGCGTTTTTCCTATTTTGTTGCATTACAACCTGTAATTTAAATTGATTTTTATTTGGATTTCATGTAATGGACATACACATAGTCCAAATTGGTGAAGTGAAATTAAAAAAAAGAACTTGTTTCACAAAAATGTCTAAAAAATAAATAACGGAAAAGTGGTGCGTGCATATATATTCACCCCCTTTGTATGAAGCCCCTAAATAAGATCTGGTGCAACCATTTACCTTCAGAAGTCACATAATTAGTTAAATAAAGTCCACCTGTGTGCAATCGAAGTGTCACATGATCTGTCACATGATCTCAGTATATATACACCTGTTCTGAAAGGCCCCAGAATCTGCAACAACACTAAGCAAGGGGCACCACCATGAAGACCAAGGAGCTCTCCAAACAGGTCAGGGACAATGTTGTGGAGAAGTACAAATCAGAGTTGGGTTATAAAAAATATCAGAAACTTTGAACATCACACGGAGCACCTTTAAATCCATTATTAAAAAATGGAAAGAATATGGCACCACAACAAACCTGCCAATAGAGGGCAGCCCACCAAAACTCACGGACCAGGCAAGGAGGGCATTAATCAGAGAGGCAACAAAGAGACCAAAGATAACCCTGAAGGAGCTGCAAAGCTCCACAGCGGAGATTGGAGTATCTGTCCAGAAGGGTAAATCACAGAATACAAAGTTTATTCCGGAATACAGAGTTACGGGCCCCGTGGAACTCAGTTGGTAGAGCATGGCGCTTGCAACGCCAGGTTTGTAGGTTCGTTTCCCACGGGGGGGCAGTATGAAAATGTATGCACTCACTAACTGTAAGTCGCTCTGGATAAGAGCGTCTGCTAAATGACTAAAATGTAAAAAAAATGTTATGCAGAATATACCCCGGCAGTACAAAATACACGTCGCTCAACCGAGCTACACTCTCCTCACAATAAACAATCACCCAAAAGGACAAGGGGGCAGAGGGAACACTTATACACATACTAATGAGGGGATATGAACCAGGTGTGTGTAATAGACAGACAAAACAAATGGAATGATGAGCTGAGAAGCGGCAGTGGCTAGAAGGCCGGTGACGACGAACGCCGATGTCTGCCCGAACCAGGAGAGGAGGCAGCTTCGAAGGAGCTGGGCTTTATGGAAGAGTGGCCAGAAAAAAGCCATTGCTTAAAGAAAAAAATAAGCAAACACGTTTGGTGTTCGCCAAAAGGCATGTGGGAGACTGTGGGTGGGGGACAATGCAAATAGTCCGGGTAGCCATGATTAGCTGTTCAGGAGCCTATGCGTTCCAACAGGTATATCTCACTGTTCATCCCCAAAGCCAACACCTCCTTTGGTCGCCATTCCTTCCAGTTCTCTGCTGCAAATGACTGGAACGAACTGCAAAAACCTCTGAAGCTGGAGACACTTATCTCCCTCACTATCTTTAAGCATCAGTTGTCAGAGCAGCTTACCGATCACTGCACCTGTACACAGCCCATATGTAATTAGCCCACCCAACTACCTCATCCCCATATTGTTATTTACATTGTTATTTATTTTGCTCATTTGCACCCCAGTATCTCTATTTGCACATCATCTTCTGCATATCTATCACTCCAGTGTTAATACTAAATTATAATTGTTATTATTTTGCACTATGGCCTATTCATTGCCTTACCTCCATAACTTACTACATTTGCACACACTGTGTATAGATTTTCTATTGTGTTATTGACTGTATGTTTTGTTTAGTCCATATGTAACTCTGTGTTGTTGTTGTTTTTTCTGCACTGCTTTGCTTTATCTTGACCAGGTCGCTGTAAATGAGAACTTGTTATCAACTGGCTTACCTGGTTAAATAAAGGTGAAATAAAATAAATAAATAAAATGGATTGGGGGTATTATCTATGTTACCTAGCTAATTCTGATTTCTCCACCACATTTCCCCTCTCAAGGGACTTCGTTCCTTCCGGAGACATCAGAATAGTAACATGGTATCTTACATGGCAATGGTTACAATGAAAACCAATTCAAATGAATTAATTAAAGACGCTCACTGTCGAGTATTCTATTTCAATGTAAGCTTCCTCCGTTGGGAAACTGAGTTCACAAACTGTTTATCTTCTACACATACCATATACAGTTCTAACTTGCCAGTGTCTGCTGATGATTAGGTATAACAAAGATAGCCAACTGGATTATTTCTCAGTAAAGCGTTTGCTCCCAGAGTGCGGCTGCTTAGGAGAGAACACCTGGCAATCACAGAGTCTGGGCGTTCAGCCAATATTCCACTCCTACTGAGCCGACCCTGTGAGCGAACCTCTGTCTACAACAGGTGCATTTCTAAGTATGCAACAGGTCAAACATCACTGTCCTCAGCAGTAAAAGGTAGCTCAGCTAATCCTTCATATACTGTATTCTGGCCAGGGCAACATTTAACATTACATTTGGCCTTGAATTTGGTTCCAGTTTTAAGACATATTGCAGTAAAACCTCAACATGAGGATGAGCAGCAATATCGATACTCTGTCCTTGTCATGGTCCGAATCACACATAGGACTATTGTTAAATTATAAACTTTTTTCTAATCATTAGTGTTTACCCTGGACCGTCAGACATTAGTTAAAGACATTTCAGACAATTTGTGTACCAGGTTTACATTGGGTTTTTCAGTACATTTGTTATCAGGATAATTTACATGTGTGCAACCAAAACTCTGGCAATAGAAACTTCAGAAAATGTCATTTATGTGCCCTTTAAGGTGTATCATTTATAACCTGTGAAAAATCAACTAAACCAAAAAACACAACAATAAATCAAACACGGTATTAACACCATTAACACATTTTCATAACATAAACATTTAATTCGTTTTCACTTTTGCTAAATCTTAATCAGTCCAAATAATTTAAAATTTGAAAAAAAAAATTCTAATCAACTTTCCAATTAACTTCACCTTCACATGGTGCAAAAAATTCTTAAGGGTATCATTTAGACAATTAAAAAGTTATACAGTAGTACACTCTTCATCTGTACAAAGAGGACACTCATCACGTTGATGCGTCGATCTCAGTCCTCTTAAACAATGCGGCGGCTATTTTTGCTGGCTGAGCCTGCCGTTGGCTCGAGCTGGAGCGGCTGTTATTTAAGTCCCACCGTGGGACTATGCTGGTATTCTTCAATTGCATTGTTGCCACTTCTCCCAGTGCCTATACAACAGCTGCAACGAGAAGACTGACCACAAAAGCAACAAACATGATGCGTAGAGTCCGGTCCTGGTCCTCCCATGGCCACTGGGGTCGCCTTTGACGATTAATCTGCTGGTACATCTTCGTCTGGGTTGTGGGGCACCTTCCTGCAGTGGCTGGCATGAACCCACGTCGACCTCTCTGCACCGTCAGGAGCACCTGGAATGGACCAGTCTAGCGCTGTTGGTGCCAAGTCTTTCTGCGGAGGTCCTTGATGACCACCCAATCTCCTGGCTGCAATTTGTGGAGCTGTCCTCCCTTTGGTTCAGGCAAAGATGCTTTTATCTTGGGGAGAATATACTTCAGAACATTGTTAAGTGCAGCACAGTAGCTTCCTATTTGATCCTCGCAACCCATCAGTGTCAATCTGTTCTGTGGAAAAGGGGTTTACACATTTTGCACAAAATTGCGTATGTACATTTTGTGTTTCAGAGACAAAATTCCACTTGCCCTGCAGTAGACTGCAGGTTAGACACATCCTATAAAGAAAACATGTTTTTAACAGAGACAGGAAGTGCAACAAAAGACTCCAAAAAGTTCTCAACAAATTTAGAATGTGAAATTGTCTTACCAGATGAGGTGAGGAACCCACACTGCTTCCAGAGTGCACAATCTCAAATGCATACCTGCTGTCAGTATAAATCGTAACAGTTTTACCCTTAGCCAAAATAAATGCTCAAGTAAGAGCAAACTATTCTGCAGCCTGAGCTAACAGATGGGGTGGTATTTTAGCACTTTCTAAGGTAGTGGCAGCCGTGGTTATTGCATAAGCCACCAATGATTTTTAAGCGGAACCATCCACAAATAGTTGCAAATCAACATTCATTAAAGGCACATCCGATAAATCGGGGCGTGGCTTACAGACCTGGTCAACTAGGACAGCACAATAATGGGGCTCACCTTCATCGTCAGTTGGTAGGGACATGGCACATTGACATTGCTACAGCTCTGAGGCAACACACCAACCCTCTCACCACACTGTCAAGTCTCATAGTATGCAACGGGCCACTGCTTCCCACTGTGATCCTGTATAAGGACAGATGACATGAAACCATTTTTTATTTTAATTTTTTCAAACACCAATAGATTAAATGGTTTAGAATGATCCGGCAAACCTAAACAAGGAGAAAAGGTTAGCAACTGTGTCACATTTTGTCAACTGCCTGCAAACCCTCAGGAGTCCCCTTTATCTTGTCCTTCGTCGCCATCTTGTGGCCATGGGTGAAATCAGAAAATGGTTGAGTGATTTCCGTCATTCCTGTGAGTGTCAACATGTGTTAAACAGTTCAAACAGTTCTTCATTATGCAATCATTCATTCACAATCATTCTGTTATTGTGTGCATCCACACATTAATTAATGGGGTACCCCTCTTTATTTGTTTAGTTCTCTAACGGTATCTACATTTCTTAACAGCAGTCAAATGCTCTTAGATCAAACAGTTAACTAATTTCAGGCCTATTTTAAATTAAATTTGGTTCACTTAAATTCAATTCCAAAGATCAGTCAACACAATTCTCACTACTTAAATTCAGTTCCCAATAGTACGGGTATTCTTACTACACGTATCAACTCACTTGAAAACCAGGAATCGGTTACATCAAGAACACTTTTTCAAATGTCGTACACAGGCCTTCTCTACACAAGGCTAAAAGCATTTCACTTTTAAAATCTTCACCGGTAGTGCTGTGAAAGTAAAGGTTAGCGGTTACAACACTGCTTCAACTAGCAGGTGGTCAGAAAATTGTATTGTTGGAAATCAGTCATAACTCCTTCAGTCAGTAGCTTAGTTATAATTTTGTAAAATTAGCAACTGTGGATAGTTGTTTCCAATGTTATTTCACGCTTAAGAGTACCTGTAATTATGCCAGCTAGCTACCTACCATTCAGCTGTTTTTCTAACCTCATTATCTGAAGCGTTAACGTTAGGTAGTTAGTAGCTACTGTACTCGAAATGTAGCTAGCTTGTTGCTACCTGGATAGCTAACTAAACAATAGCTGGAATGACCTAGCTTTAATATTTGGAGACGCTTTCTCTCCGTTGGGACAGACGCGAACTGGCTGAATCGATTCAGTGGCTAGCTTTGCACTTAACTGGCTAACAGTAGCTACTAAGGGTAAGTTAAAACCTATATTTATTTGTGTTTTGTTTTTACATACTAGTAACCAGAGTCGTTCAAGGGAATTCGGGACATGGGTGACTAGTTAACGTTAGCTTGGCTCTCTCTGTGTGTTCGTGCCGAGGGAGGAGGGGTTGGTTCGTTGGCAGAGAGCAATGGCTAGCTAGTATGCTAACTATTGTAGCTAACTAACTGGCTGAATAAGTTGACGACGTACTCACTCAAACTGTCGAAACTAACCCAAAACTTTACACAACGTTAGATACGGACACAAATGATCTGCTTGGCGTGTTAACACACTGGTGGTTTGTTGTAACCGAGTATTGGTGCTAAACCGTGTTATTGGAGGCTGGCATGCTAGTTGGCTATGGCGTCATAGGATTCGGTGCCCTAGACTGTTTTCACGGAAGAATACTGTACCAAGTTAGCTAGCTGAATAAACTAAGTTAGAGTCTATTCCTAGAAAACATTGAACCACTGTAGTTTACAACATTTATAATTTCTAAAGTGGAAGTTGGGAGAGTTATATTTGAGTGTTTCAGTGAAACGCAAGTGAGGGAGGCCCCGCTATCTCGCTTTTCAGATGTTTAGTTCATTTCATTCCGATCTCCTTTGCATTATTGTAGCCTTTTTCTGTGGCCGGTCAACTATGTGTCTGTCTATCCCTGTTTTCTCCTCTCCGCACAGGCCATACAAACGCTTCACACCACGTGGCTGTTGCCACTCTAATCTGGTGGTCCCTGCGCGCACGACCCACGTGGAGTTCCAGGTCTCTGGGAGCCTCTGGAACTGCCGTTCTGCGGCCAACAAGGCAGAGTTAATCTCAGCCTATGCTACCCTCCAGTCCCTCGACTTCTTGGCGCTGACGGAAACATGGATTACCACAGAGAACACTGCTACTCCTACTGCTCTTTCCTCGTCTGACCATGTGTTCTCGCATACCCCGAGAGCATCAGGTCAGCGCGGCGGTGGCACAGGAATCCTCATCTCTCCCAAGTGGACATTCTCCTCATTTGAATTCCATGCTGTCACAGTCACTGGCCCATTCAAGCTTAACATCCTTGTCATTTATCGCCCTCCAGGTTCCCTTGGAGAGTTCATCAATGAGCTTGACGCCTTGATAAGTTCCTTTCCTGAGGATGGCTCACCCCTCACAGTTCTGGGTGACTTTAACCTCCCTACGTCTGCCTTTGACTCATTTCTCTCTGACTCCTTCTTTCCACTCCTCTCCTCTTTTGACCTCACCCTCTCACCGTCCCCCCCTACTCACAAGGCAGGCAATATGCTTCACCTCATCTTTACTAGATGCTGTTCTTCTACTCATCTCACTGCAACTCCCCTCCATGTCTCCGACCACTACTTTGTATCCTTTTCTCTCTCGCTCTCCTCCAACACTACTCACTCTGCCCCTACACAGATGGTAATGTGCCGTCGCAACCTTCGCTCTCTCTCTCCCGCTACTCTCTCCTCTTCCATCCTATCATCTCTTCCCTCTGCTAAATCCTTCTCCCTCCAATCTGATTCTGCCTCCTCAACCCTCCTCTCCTCCCTTTCTGCATCTTTTGACTCTCTATGTCCCTTATCCTCCCGGCCGGCTCGGTCCTCCCCTCCTGCTCCGTGGCTTGACGACTCATTGCGAGCTCACAGAAGAGGGCTCCGGGCAGCCGAGTGGAAATGGAGGAAAACTAGACTCCCTGCGGACCTGTCATCTTTTCACTCCCTCCTCTCTACATTTTCTTCCTCTGTTTCCGCTGCTAAAGCCATTTTCTACCACTCTAAATTTCAAGCATCTGCCTCTAACCCTAGGAAGCTCTTTGCCACCTTCTCCTCCCTGCTGAAACCTCCTCCTCCTCCCCCTCCCTCCTCCCTTTCTGTGGATGACTTTGTCAACCATTTTGAAAAGAAGGTTGATGACATCCGATCCTCATTTATTAAGTCAAATGACACCGCTGGTCCTGCTCACACTGCCTTACCCTATGCTTTGACTTCTTTCTCCCCTCTCTCTCCAGATGAAATCTTGCGACTTGTGATGGCCGGCCGCCCAACAACCTCCCGCTTGACCCTATCCCCTCCTCTCTTCTCCAGACCATTTCCGGAGACCTTCTCCCTTACCTCACCTCGCTCATCAACTCATCATTGACCGCTGTCCATGTCCCTTCCGTCTTCAAGAGAGCGAGAGTTGCACCCCTCCTCGATCCCTCTGATGTTAACAACTACAGACCAGTATCCCTTCTTTCTTTTCTCTCCAAAATTATTGAGAGTGCCGTCTCTAGCCAACTCTCCTGCTATCTCTCTCAGAATTACCTTCTTGATCCAAACCAGTCAGGTTTCAAGACTGGTCATTCAACTGAGACTGCTCTTCTCTGTGTCACGGAGGCTCTCTGCACTGCTAAAGCTAACTCTCTCTCCTCTGCTCTTATCCTTCTAGACCTATCCGCTGCCTTTGATACTGTGAACCATCAGATCCTCCTCTCCACCCTCTCCGAGTTGGGCATCTCCGGCGCTGCTCACTCTTGGATTGCGTCCTACCTGACAGGTCGCTCCTACCAGGTGGTGTGGCGAGAATCTGTCTCCGCACCACGAGCTCTCACCACTGGTGTCCCCCAGGGCCCAGTTCTAGGCCCTCTCCTATTCTCTCTATACACCAAGTCACTTGGCTCTGTCATATCCTCACATGGTCTCTCCTATCATTGCTACGCAGACAACACACAATTAATTGTCTCCTTTCCCCCTTCTGATAACCAGGTTGCGAATCGCATCTCTGCATGTCTGGCAGACATATCAGTGTGGATGTCGGATCACCACCTCAAGCTGAACCTCGGCAAGACGGAGCTGCTCTTCCTCCTGGGGAAGAACTGCCCGCTCCATGATCTCGCCATCACGGTTGACAACTCCATTGTGTCCTCCTCCCAGAGTGCAAAGAACCTTGGCGTGACACTAGACAACACCCTGTCGTTATCCGCTAACATCAAAGTGGTGACCCGATCCTGCAGGTTCATGCTCTACAACATTTGCAGAGTACGACCCTACCTTACACAGAAAGCGGCACAGGTCCTAATCCAGGCACTTGTCAACTGGATTACTGCAACTCACTGTTGGCTGGGCTCCCTGCCTGTGCCATTAAACCCCTAAAACTTTTCCAGAACACTGCAGCCCGTCTGGTGTTCAACCTTCCCAAGTTCTCTCATGTCATCCCGCTCCTCCGCACACTCCACTGCCTTCCAGTTGAGGCTCGCATCTACTACAAGACCATGGTGGTTGCCTACGGAGCTGTGAGGGGAATAGCACCTCCTTACCTTCAGGTTCTGATCAGACCCTACACCCAAACGAGGGCACTACGTTCATCCACCTCTGGCCTGCTAGCCCCCCTACCTCTACGGAAGCACAGTTCCCGCTCAGCCCAGTCAAAGCTATTCGCTGCTCTGGCACCCCAATGGTGGATCAAGCTCCCCCACGACGCCAGGACAGCGGAGTCACTGACCACCTTCCGGAGACACTTGAAACCCTACCTCTTTAAGAAATACCTGGAATAGTATAAAGTAATCCTTCTCTCAACTGCTGTGTCCCAGTTGAGGGGGTAACAATATGTCAGTGTGCTGGATGAATAAGTTGACCCATCTGAACCCATCTCCCAATCAACAGCATTGACCAGGCCCTTTATCCAAACCCCAGCATCCTCCCACTCAACGCTGCATGATTTTGCCACACATGTGGTACACTATCTTCAAACATTAACCCCTAAAGCACATAAATCACTGCTACAATACAACCCTTCACACTGGACAGATTCTGGCGCTACACTTTCTAACAGCCATTTGTTCTCATTTCTCAGGTCTCTTGTCAATGGTGAGAAATTGGAGGTGCAATGTAAGCCTGCTTCAGACATGAAACTGCCCTCGTGACCCCAATGGGGTTTAGCCATTTGAGAAAACACGATAAATATTGGGCACCTCATTTATCAACGTTCCATGCATAATACCAGTCACAAGACATTAACATCAATTGCTCCCCCGCTTCCTCCTATTCCTCATGAATAATGGTTAAACCGGTTGGGCCACATGTTATGTTGATGCCCAGTTTACACAGGAGGTCCCTGCCCATCAGATTGACAAGACAGTGGTCAGAGTAGAGAAATTGATGCTGACACTTCTTCTCACAAAAGGAGACAGGCAGAGGCATAGTTACATGCTCTCTGAATAGGAGGCCTGAAGCCCCTACAGTTTTGACTGTTTCACTAGACAAGGGAGGTTTGTCATAGCCTTTACAGTTAATCACAGACATCGTAGCTCCCGTATCAACAATAAATATTATTGACTCACCATTGATGCAGGCCTCCACTGTTGGCTCGATTCAAGGAAGGGTATGGCTCTTTAAAAACAAACGTTCTGGTTGCTCGGACAATTCTAACTCAACTACTACTTCCCCCTCCGCCTGTGAATATTCTCCCTCCTCCTCCTCTCCTGGGAGTTGACGTCATTCCCACCGCCAGCATGGCCAGCCCAGAAAGCAGTTTGTCCACCACTGCTACTACTAGGGGAGACTCATACGTGAGGGGAGGCACAGGAGTGAACTGTGGAGATGGGGGAGGAGGCGCAGTGGGGTGTAGAGCGAGGGCGTCCACTGGGTCTGCTGGAACGGGTGGAGGCGGGGGAGGGAGGTCATCAGCCACAGCCACAGGCCCAGGCAGCACTGGGTAGAGAGTGGTCAGGAGTTTTCTGTTCTTTCTCACTGTCTCATCTCATCTGTTTTCCCTTCCTCCTCAGTCTGCACTACCATATTCTGACGAGGCTGTCCTCTAAATGAATCCTGTCTTTGTGTACGCCTTTCTGCCTCTCGCTCCCGTTTTCAAAATTTAACCCAGCCGATCTGTCAGTCTCTCCATGACTTTGTCTAACATTGTTACACTCAGTGTCCCTGTCAACGGAAAACCACCTTCCCTATCCGTAATTTCACCTGGTCCAGAATGTCCCTTTCCCACTTATCTGCACATAACCTTCAGGGCCCCCGTGGGAGGATCTGGAATGCCATGTAGACAAACAAAGAAAACCGGTTAGCGCTGTTTATGATTTAATATTTTATCCATATGAACAGGGAAATTCATATCTCCATTAAAATATTCCCTAATTAGTGGCCCCAGAACGGGGTGTTATCTTAACACGAGGATATCGTCTACTGCGATCACTGTAGTATACATTCTCTTATGTCTATCTAGATATGCAAAACTTTCCATAGAATACCCATGCCTCCTATCTAATTGTGTAACACGGTCCCAAAAATCCAATCTAACCTTGCATTAGGTATTACAAAACACTCACAATAACATCTAACAATTGTGATTCTAACGCCCAATTTAATCTATTCAAGTATACTTAGGTTTCGCCAGGCCAGTGTCTCACTCAGACTCACCCAGCAACACACAGAATCCACTGGCTCTGGTCCCTCACCTAACGGACCTCACTGGACTGCTAGGGATCAATTCAAACAACCAGACTTTCGGTTGCCCTCAACTGGCTGATTTAACAATTATGTCCAAGGATACCTCACTTAAGAACACTCTTATCAACTCAACAGTCCTGCTAGTTATCTCAGCTGTGGCATCTTAGGGAAGTCCCCGCTCTTGAGCGTACCCTCAACAGGGGCGTCAGTTGCCCTCAACTGGCTAGTTAACAATCACAGCTGGAGTCTGCACTCCCCCGCTCTTATCAACTCAACTAAGTCCTGCTAGTCACCTCAGCTGTGGCCCCCTTTAAGGAGGACCTCGCTCTGAGCGTACCCTGTATATTTATTTTTCTATTTTCTATTGGTGGATCATCTTGCTCACCTCTCTCAATACTATGTTTGGGATCTTAGGCGGGTCCAGCTGCTCATTTAGGAGTGCGGCTCCCCTGAGATCCCAATTTGGGGATCCGCTGTGCACAGTTTACCCAGATCTTCAGGAGCGATCAACAGGTGAAGTTACAACATCCATTGTTACTTAGTTTCCACCTTGCTAGAAAGGGAACCAGGGGAGAGAACAATCTCCCAAGGCCAAAGGAGGGGGTGACTGACACACAGACATTGTGGAGACAAGTGATTGGTTCCCATTCCTCATGCCATCCCTTCGCATGGTTTGCAATAGGTAAAGACACATATTCACATATGGAAACAATATTTCCTTCTGACCTCCTTTGCCCTATTCTCTTTTTGATATTCTGTATAGCAACAGGGGCATGTGATAGACAAGCCTGACTTCTCCCCTTTCTGGGCCCCAGGTGACTGAGACCCATATGAGGGAGGAAGTGCAGCTGCCAACACCCGAGTCCGAAAGGAGACATTCAACAGTTCAATCATATAAGCATATACTGCAGATAAGACATCTTAATTATCTATGTTACCTAGCTAATTCTGATTTATCCACCACACCGGGAAAACTCCAAGGCTGGATGGCATACCAGTGGAGGTATACCAAACCATTCTAACATATATTTACTGAAGAGTTTGAATACCTATCTAATCAAGATATATCAGTGTTTTATTTTTCATAATTTTTTACAAATGTTTGAATTTTTCGTCCAAATTGAGTATTTTGTGTAAATCGTTGACAAAAAATGACAATTAAATCAATTTTAATCCCACTTTGTAACACAACAAAATGTGGAAAAAGTCAAGGTGTATAAATACTTTGAAGGCACTGTATATATTTATATTCTGGAGTCTGACATTGCTCGTTCTGATATTTTTTCTTTATACCTTTTGGATTATGTGCATATTGTTTTGTATTGCAAGGTATATTTACTGCACTGTTGGAGCTAGAAATGCAAGCACTTCGTTGCACCTGCGATAACATCTGCAAATCAGTGTACGTGACCAATAAACTTTGATCTGATTTGTTTAGTTCATGACTGGTTGAAAATGACTAAACAGATTACTGCACCAGCCTGCTGTATTATGGGGCTGTATTAAATGTATAGCCACCGTCGTGACCTGCTGGAGTAAGGTGTCATACATAAAGGCTTTCCTTGTGTATAGAGGGGATTTTTTCCATTTATCCAGAGGTGGCTAAAACTGCCTTTCTTTATTTTTTTGCCTTTTCCCGACCATAATGAGGATAAAGCGTTACTATGGTAACCCAAGCACTCAATTCATCATTGTGAGCCCTTTGCAAATAGAAGCCCAGTCTATTACAAAAGCAGTGAAGGTTCCTGCTAAAGAAACGCTGAGGCACGACTTTTTTGGTAGCTAAGGCTTTTTAAAAATGTATTTACTGACAATCATAAACACATGAATATCCTTTCTGTATACACCTTGAAATTCTCCCTGTGCTCGAGCTCTACTCTTTTTATACAGAGGAAAAGGGCTATGATTTTCTGCTTCACAGCTTCTTAGCTGACTCACTCCCTTCTCCCTACAAGTATAATTAGGGAATGTATAATGCCTTCAAATGTTAATCTTTCTCATATAATCAGTGGCACTCAGGGGAAACAATGACTTATAAAACAAACACCCAAAATAACAGCAGCCCTGTGAAACCGGGTCTCTCCTAGATTCTCCATTCGCCATAATTACCTGAAGTTTAGCGGTGGGGGCCGGCGTGGCAATCAATGCACTGTCTCTGATGGTGACATGTTGAAATAGAAGCGGATGAATAATGGCTAGCGTTTGATATTGTGGCATGAGCACAGAGGCATTTCTCAGTGCTGCAGGCTCCCCTCTCTCCTTTCAGCTGTGCAAGCAGAGTCAGAGTGTCAGAATATATATGTATAATTTGACTTTAGCACAGAGCCCAGGGGAAAGAGGTCTATTATCCAAGCCGGGCTGTGGGAAAAGCTCCTTTTGTTGGTGGAAAAGAAGTGGGAAGTAGAAGACAGGATGAGAGAAGGGGAGATCCTATGAGCTTGGTTCACTTATCGGAGACAAGGCCTAACCTTTGAGTTACCTCTGTACCTCCATGCTCCTCACTCCTTCAGTCCCCTGACATATGGACAGACAGAGTGATGAAGGAAGGGGTGGGAGTTGTAGAATAAGTTGAAAAGGGATTTGGAATAGGCTCAACTCCTTGAAAGAGTTCAGGGCCATCTCTACAGTTCACAACGCCCCCGTCAAAGCTTTTCCCTTCACGGCAGAGGAGCCTACACTCAGAACATGAGGTCTTAGACTAACTGAAGGGGATGCTCTTTCTGAGAAGCTCCTCCTGACACTAACCCTCCAAAATATCTTAGCGAACAGCCCCTGGTCATAGTGATGGAGAGATGTGGGTCTGTCTTGTAACCTATCATATGTTTCACATACAGTGCCAAAAGATCCTTCTCTATTGTATTTGCCAGAAAGGTTGCATTGGGTTGGCTGTAAATTCTCCAACATTGCTGGTTGTTGAAAATGTCCCCATTAACTGGGTTAGTTCTCTGCTGTGTCATTCTGGAGCTCTACAGCACAGAATGTGGTGGGGAATAACACATCACATAGACGTGTAACACCCAGCTGGACTACTTGACAGCAGACATTTTGCTTGCAGAGAAGCTCTCTCACATTAGTTTAATTTATTCACTCAAGTGTTTCCCACATTCAGGTACTGTATCCATGGAGGCCCCTAATTTTCTGTAGTCAAATGACCAAATCGCCCTCTAGTGGCCTCATGGGTCCAATGTTATTAATACTTCTCATAATTAATTAACGTTTTTGTTATAGTTCAGTCTTCTGTTATTTATATTAAGTGTAATATTGGGATGCAAACTCAAAATGTAATACATTTCAACTCTATATCTGAACAGGTGTCTTCTTTTTTTAAAGACCATAACCATGAGTGTGAGGTGTAGATTTGTTTAAGACTATCAAGAAACACTCTGTGTGACCCTGATTTAGCCCACTGCAGTAGAAGGTTAAATGCCTTTTGGTAGCAGATACATGGTGAGATCCCCTGTAGCTTAGCACAGTCGACTGTCTGGGGATCTGATCAGCCGCTCAGTACTGCTAACACAGCTAGCTAATCATCTGATGTTAGATACTGACATGTAACCCCACTGACCCTGGTGACTTTGTGACTCAGAATGTTTGGTGTATAGATGATGCTTGGAGTGTTCCAGGTAACCTCTGGTACACTGCCTCCCTCGCATGCTTATCTCACTGCTCCCACTTGTTTTACAGGAAGCGATCAATATATTCTTAATGTCACATAATCCATCTCCCAACAGCCAAGACTCCCAAATTGGGACGTTTTGTTTCACACTTGAGGGGTGCACAGAACATCTGTTGTTGCAGTACAGGTAGGTGCTACACTGTATTTTCAACCACATCAAAGCTCGAAGATCAGAATTGTGCTCGTATTCAAAGTAGTTTTTTTCTGATTAATTCTCAAAGTCCCTACTTTGCCAGTGTTCTCGTTACAGCGGCTGAAAATTAGCGAGATTGGTAGGGTTATACTTTGCTCTGAATGCTCTCTGAATTTAATTTAAAGTCTTTCTCTCCGTGAGCGATGACACTGCCTCCATTACACTGGGGCAGAATCGAGGCATGACTAGAGTGCTCTCCACCAATACACTGTCTATTAAAGTTTTAATCACCAATATGGATTGAGTATGAGTTTCCATTCAAACTACTGAATTTAAATGAATGCATAAAAAGTTGTCTTTGTGCGCTCATACAGGATTAATAAAGGCCTAGTGCACTAATTTTGTGGGGCAAAAAAAGTGATGTATTTTTCTATATATATATATAGAGATTTTTTTTTGTGTGATTTAGAACGGGGTGCTGCAGCACCCTCAGTAACCTTTATTTCCAATGGTTATATTTGTGGCATTCTGTAGAACTCGTCTTCATTCATTAAATCAACTCGTCTTCATTAAATCAAGTGTAATTATTAACACAATGCGGAAGAAGAGTGGGCTGTGTTGGAAATAGAGGCAGCTTTGTGGCTGTTCTCAACACTTACCTACAGCATTGGCAATTCAGACATTTTACACCTTGGTGACACAGTCAGTAGCCAAATTACAGGGACATTCTTTGTCAACTCATTGAAACAGTGTGAGGATGAGCTGTCCATTGAAACAGACAGTACTATAGACAATAAGGGGGCTGCTTCCCTATCATGGCCCACCACCACAACCGATCAGACTTCATTGCTGCAGTTTATCATTGTTTATAATTTTGAAGGAAACCCCTCCCGTCATGGCCATGCACATCAAATATTCATTCCATCTCCCTTAGGGGAGATCTGGGGGGCCAAGGAAAGGACAGGAGGTGGGATATCCCCTCCCCTGCTTCTGTGGTTGTATGTTTTTATTTTCTCCTTTATCTTGCAGTTAATCTGCCACGGCATGAGTGGTTTATTGGTACGTTAATCTTCTGTGTGGAGGAGATGGAGGCGGTTTGACTGAGGGATGGAGAGGAGTGAAGAGAGAAGAGGAGAGTGGAGGAGAGTAGGGAGAGGAGAAGGGTCGGTCCCCTGAGACTAGCCTCATTCCCAGGGGTGAGGCCTCCAGGAGCTCTGTGTCACAAGCCATTACTGCTCCTAATGCTCCCATGATGCTCCACAACATGCAGGGGCACCGGTGGCTGTCCATTGGTGGGGTTGCTAGGCCGAACATCTTCAGGTTGTTTTGACAAACAGATGCATGTGTAATGCAGCTGCACAAAGAGTAAATCCAACCCAAGGCGGTATAATAGACATGGCATGCTTTGTCCGATTCGTCATTATTTCATCCTTCGTGGGAGGGGATGGTTGTGAAGTGCCTAAATTGGAATGAAGCCCGATATCCTTTCTACTGTAGATCTTGTGATCATTGAGATTTGGTGCACTTTCTTTTTGAAGGGTTTGTTTACCTTACTCCCCCAGGTCTTCATTAGCTTAATTGAACATCATCACTAAAACGTGCATTGAGGTGAGGGGCCTGCTGCTACCTGTCTCTAATTAAGAGAATGGTGCACTTGACAGATCCACCCTATTTTCTTCCCTCCTGATTCTATCTACAGTGTCTGCAGGGCTCTACAGTACAACCATTTTACTTGCATATGCGGCTAAATATTTTGTTGTGTGACCTGGCATTTTTATTTAGGACCAGCAGTGGGCCTAGAAAAATTAAAGATTCTAGCTTTATTCCTCAAATATTTTGCATTGTGCTCCTACATCTTTGTGCGCGCCTACATTTTTCAACTTAGGTGTACACGTGCTCCTTGTAAAAAAGGTCAGTGTAAAGCCCTGAATGTCTGGAGAAATCATGTTGAGATGGGAAACACTTTTTGAGGCATGGATCCGTTGACCCAGAACCAATCTACGCCACAATTATGACTGTCACAGGAACCACTGAGGGAGCAGTCAATGAGGGAGCAGACAACATCTGTCAGCCCTGCAATGGCCACCAGTCAAACTCCTACATACAGCATTTCTGGTTCTCATATCCTATTTCACCAGAAACAGGATATAATAACAGAGAGAGTTGGCACTTGTGATTAAATGGGGTATGGGAAGATTGATCAACCAACCAACAAATTACTTTTATAAGTCAATAGACAATCACAGAGTATTATGTTTGAGCTATTCATTGTTCAGATTAATAATTGCATATGTCAGATTGAAATAGTTTTAATGAAAAAAATTGCCATCTAATGATCATGGGTTTTTGTGCACATTCTGTGAAGCGCAAATCTTAATTAGAATGAATGCGTTTGGATGCAATTACAATGGCTATCGTCACCCTGGGACATAATTTGCTGTCTCCCATCACAAAGCTGACTGTCTGGAATCTGGGAACACACATTCCCCCAACAGAAAGGATATATTTTAGGCCTGTCACGGTCCTGGTGCTGAGTACTGCCGGCCCGACGGGCCCATAAACATAAGCAGCATCTAGCGCCGGCCAGGCACGCGGCAGGAGCAATGTGATGGATGGCTGCGGGAGGGCCACCTTCCCTTTGTGCCTGAGCCTAGTCACTGAGGATTAAAACATCCATCAAATGAATGCCCAGGTGTCATAAGAGCCAGGGGAGCTGAGCACTGTTCGTTAAGGAAGAAACAGAGTGATAAGCACAGACAAGCCAGAGGGAGGTGGGGAGGAAAACATAAAGAGTGGGGAGAAGCTGAGATGCATATATAGTGCTGCAGAGAGGAAGAGAAAGCATCCAGTTTGATTACAACCACAACCTCTTGAAGAGAGATGTCAAATACATGGTTCATACTGGGCCAAAGCTAGCTCTATTTGCACACTGGCTCCCCTCCACTGTTGGCATGGCTGTGGCCAGATTGTCATGAAGAGCATAAATAACAGATAAAGATCGCCCCCTACCCAAGGAACAACAAGCCCCAAAGCAGCCATAAATGTATTACGCAATTATTGTCCTCCCCCTTGTTTGTTTGTGTTGTGTTTTGTCCTCTGTGAGTAGTCATTACGCTAGCCGGGATGTGTTGTTCATGTGAGGAGCTCAGGGCCCTGCTCTGCTAGCAGGAAGGAGCCAGCAGCTGGTGAGGAACCAGGCCGGATGGAGCTGCAGCGAGCCTTTAAATCCTGCAGGAGCCATGACAGCCACCACAGCACAGATTAAAATTGATAGGGATTAAAACTCTCCTCCCTATGCACTTGAGCACAACGAAAAGCCTGCCAGTGTGCATCGGAACAGAAAAGCTACCATTTTACCATTAATAAATTCTGTGGCCTGCCGTTGGAAAACGATGTAAACAATCTGTTGGGTGACCATTAAATGTATTTTGAGGATATAAGAGTTACCAAGGCGTATCATCACCTGTAAGCGTGTAATGCGATATAAAAGTGCACCGTCTACGATGTCATGAGAAAACCGCCTATGGGTTATCTGAATGAGATCTGTTACACATTCATTTGATGTGTGTGTGTGTGTGTGTGTGTGTGTGTGTGTGTGTGTGTGTGTGTGTGTGTGTGTGTGTGTGTGTGTGTGTGTGTGTGTGTGTGTGTGTGTGTGTGTGTGTGTGTGTGCGTGCGTGCGCGTGCGTGCGTGTGTGTGCATATACAGTGCCTTCAGAAAGTATTCACACCTCTTGACTTTTTCCACATTTTGTTGTGTTACAGCCTGAATTTAAAATGGATAAAATAAATGTTTAAAATGGTATAATCTTTGTAAATTATATCTTAAATAGGACTGGTGGGGTTATGTCACACATGCAGCTAACAAAAACATATGGAAATGTCTGCTCTATCCAAAATTACAACAAACTAATTGCAGCATTACCGCAAAAATGGAAGAGGCAAGTAGAAGTGAGAGAAAGTAAGGAACTTGTCTGTCGGCCCTGCATTAAAGACCAAAATTGGTTAAAGAAAATTGTGATAAATTAAAAAGTATACCAGTTTCATTTAAGGACCAAAAAATTGACAGCTTTGCCACACATATTTCAAAATAGTTGGGAAGAGATTTTTGATGTACCGATTCCATGGCACATGATTTATGAACTGATACACAAAACGACGCTGGATTCAAAACGTAGAGTTTTTCAATTTAATTTATTATACAAAATTCTTGCAACCAATAGAATGTTATAGATATGGGGGATACAACCATCCTAGCTCTGCAGATTTTGCTGCGAAGAGACAGAATGATTAGATAATTTGTTTTGGTACTATCCACATGTAGCTTGGCGTTAACTCTGCAAATAGCACTGCTGGGTGATCTGAAAAGGTAATGGTCAATCGATCAATAATAATATAATAATACTCTTAGCAAAAAAAAATATATTTGATTTACAGTTGAAAAACATATGGCAAATAAAATTCAAAACTGGATGGTGTTCAGAGATAGATGGAAGGGTTGAGTGGAGGTTAAGGGTGGGACTAAAAATAACAAGATAACTAATGTAAAATATACTGTGTCCATAAATGTATATAGTATGTATAAGCTGGAAGTAGAAGCCTAAGTGTTGTTGTCCATTAGTTTACTCCAATTAGGGGATGGGTGGTGGGTTAGGGAAAAATATTAAAGTAAAATATATATAAAAATAATATATTTCTAAAGAAAATATATATGGGGGGTTGGAAATGATGCAGACAGTTACATTGATAGAAGATGCAATCTATTTGCAATGTTGAAGCTGATCCCAATCCTCCCTCAACAAAAACTCAGGGTTGTGAATACGTATGTAAATTAGTTTTAAAAAATCAAAATAATCAAAAAACATGTTTTCACTTTGTTATATGGGGTATTGTGTGTAGAGGGTGAGAAAACAAATTAATTGAATCCATTTTGAATTCAGGCTGTAACACAACAAAATGTAGAGTAATTCAAGTGGTATGAATTCTTTCTGAAAGCAATTAGATGGGGCTGAAAACATGTACCCACCCGCTCCCCCACCCCAACCCATCAGGAGGCCTTCCAGATGTGAGGAGAGTAAAGGTGCCTCCATGACGCCGCTACTTTAGCTGCTGCTACCGTCTTCTAGAAGCTATAGCCACAGTGCCTCAGGAGTATCCAAATAATTATCAACTGGCAGGAGCGTTGACCTTCGGTCTCATCCATATTCATGAGACTTCTGTTGTACTTAATGAATGACCTGAATACATTAGTCATGGTGAGATGTGGCAGCGTATAGGACCCAGGATCCCTCAGCTCTCCTTGCAGCAGGGCTCAAAGTGAGACTTCTTGCTGTGAAAGAGGTTAATCTGTCTGTCAGATGTTTAAAAAGGTCTGGAACAGTAAGGCATTAACGTACGTTTAGGCTAAACATAGTCAGGACGGGCCTGCAATGTAGTTAATTTAGCCAGTTTTAGACCCAGTAGCTCCCCAGGGTCTTCATACATTCTAGATTTGAAGAAGACATTGTGGATGTAGCTTGTGTCACATGTTACTGAAATACTTTGACAGTATTTGCTTTGCGGTAAGAATTATGTACTAGCTACATATTCACTGTGCATTTATAGCATCCAACATTGTTGTAGATTTCTATCCCCACTCATTCCCTGTTAATAGATGGTATTTATGCATTATATTGCCGATCCATCACTCTGTGTGTTTTCCTCAATCTTTCTCAGTTTGGACACCATGTTGGTTATCAGCCTGTCAGTTGCCCCAGGGCAGTTCAACAGTCAATCTGTTTGATCTCGCTATCATGTCACATGCTGCTTTTGGCTGGGCCTCATTTTGTTCCTCATTAACTATGTATGGTGGTAGTGGCTATACTCCAGCCTTGTGTTGGGCTCTATGTGATCCACCAGGTCCCGCTGGGGAGATCTAATTGGGTGTTCAGCTAAAGGAGGATGACTTCTCTCTCTCTCTCTCTTCAAAGAGGCTTTATTGGCATGGGAAACGTAAGTTTCCATTGCCAAAGCGAGTCAAATAAACAATGAGCAAAAGTGAGAAGACACAAAAACATCAACAAAAACCGATTAGAAATTAACAGTAAACATTGCACTCACAAAGGTTTCAAAAAGATAAAGACATTTCAAGTGTTATATTATCAGCTATGTACAGTGTTTTAGCAATGTGAAAATAGTACGAATAGTAGGGGAAGATAAATAAACAAATACATATTGGTGGGGACCTCACAATACGATATTATCAGGATACTTGGGTGCCGATACGATATGTATTGTGATTCTTACAATTCTCACGATTCTATATGTATTGCGATTCGATAATGTGATTTTATTACAATTCGATGTTCCAAACATATTGCTGCTGCAGAAGGACAAAAGAGAGCCAAGAGAAAACGAGTTTTCATCAGTCATGGAAATAAAAGTGCTGAAAACAAATTGGCTCCTTATTTAACAAGAAGATGGAGAACAAGCTATGAAGGAAAAATACTAGAATATTGGTGCAGGTACAGCAAACTAGCGCAAAAATAATATTGTGATATTGTCAAAAATAACATCCCAATATGTAACTGTATCTATTTTTTCCCCTTTCGCTAATGTTCACTGAGTCTGTGGCAGTCACAGTCGTCAGGTATTCTACCACTGTGTACTCTCTGTTTAGGGCCAGAGAGCATTCCAAATGGCTCTGTTTTTTGGTTGATTCTTTCCAGTGTGTCAAGTAGTTATCCTTTTGCTTTCTCATAATTTGGTTGGGTCTAATTGTATTGCTGTCCAGAGCCCCAGAACAGGCTGGCTGAGGGGACTTTTCTTTAGGTTAATCTCCTTGTAGGTGAGGGCTTTCGGGTGGAATGTGTGGGCATCACTTCCATTTAGGTGGTTGTAGAATTTAACAGCTCTTTTCTGGATTTTGATAACTAGCCGTATAGTCCTAATTCTGCTCTGCATGCATTGTTTGTGGTTTTGCGTTGTACAGTACACAAAGTATATTTTTGCAGAATTCTGCATGCAGTCTCAATTGGGTATTTGTCTCATTTTGTGAATTCTTGGTTGGTGAGTGGACCCCAGACTCACAACCATAGAAGGCAATGGGTTCTATAACTGATTGAAGTATTTTTAACCCAATCCTAATTGGGATGTCAAGTTTTATGTTCCTTTTGATGGCATAGAAGGCCCTTCTTGCCTTGCCTCTTAGACCGTTCACAGCCTTGTGGAAGTTACCTGTGGTGTTGATGTTTAGGCTGAGGTAGGTATAATTATTTGTGTGCTCTAGGGCAATGGTGTCTAGATAGAATGTGTATTTGTTGTCCTGGCTACTGGACCTTTTTGGAACACCATTATTTTGTCTTACTGAGATTCATTGTTTGCAACAAGGCACTAAAGTAATACTGCACAAAATGTGGGAAAGCAATTAACTTTCTGTCCTGAATACAAAGTGTTATGTTTGGGGCAAGTCCAATACAACACATTCATGAGCACCACTCTCCATATTTCCAAGCATAGTGGTGGCTGCATCATGTTATGGGTATGCTTGTAATGGTTAAGGACTGGGGAGTTTTTCAGGATAAAAAATAAATGGAATGGAGCTAAGCACAGGCAAAATCGTAGAGGAAAACCTGGTTCAGTCTGCTTTCCACCAGACACTAGGAGATGAATTAACCTTTCAGCAGGACAATAACCTAAAACACAAGTCCAAATCTACACTGGAGTTGCTTACCAAGAAGACAGTGAATGTTCCTGAGTGGCCGAGTTACAGTTTTGACTTAATGTATGGCAAGTCTTGGAAATGGTTGTCTAGCAATGATTAACAACCAATTTGACAGAGCTTGAGGAATTTAGAAATGAATAATGGGCAAATGTTTCACAATCCAGATGTGGAAAGCTCTTAGAGACTTATCTAGAAAGACTCACAGCTGTAACCACTACCAAAGTTGATTCTTCGACTTTAACGTTAAAGAGTATTTTGTGTAGATCATTGACAAAAAACAACAACTATTAAATCAAATTTAATCCCACAAAATGTGGAAAAAGTAAAGGGGTGTGAATACTTTCTGAAGGCACCGTAGCTTATTGCCCCCTACTGCCCCCTACCGCAGTATAAATACAGCTTTTCCCTCAGGAAAACCACCATGGATTTGTCCAGCATTCCAGGTTGGAGTCATTAAAACTCGTTTATCAACCACTCCACAAATTTCTTGTTAACAAACTATAGTTTTGGCAAGTCGGTTAGGACATCTACTTTGTGCATGACACAAGTCATTTTTCAAAAAAAGGTTTACAGACAGATTATTTCACTTATAATTCACTGTATCACAATTCCAGTGGGTCAGATGTTTACATACACTAAGTTGACAGTGCCTTTAAACAGCTTGGACAATTCCAGAAAATGATGTCATGGCTTTAGATGCTTCTGATAGGCTAATTTACATCATTTGAGTCAATTGGAGGTGTACCAGTGGATGTATTTCAAGGCCTACCTTCAAACTCAGTGCCTCTTTGCTTGACATCATGGGAAAATCAAAAGAAATCAGCCAAGACCTCAGAAGAAAATTGTAGACCTCCACAAGTCTGGTTCATCCTTGGAAGCAATTTCCAAATGCCTCATCTGTACAACGTTCATCTGTACAAACAATAGTACGCAAGTATAAACACCATGGGACCAAGCAGCCGTCATACCGCTCAGGAATGAGACGTGTTCTGTCTCTTAGAGATTAACGTACTTTGGTGCGAAAAGTGCAAATCAATCCCAGAACAAAAGCAAAGGACCTTGTGAAGATGCTGGAGGAAACAGGTACAAAAGTATCTATATCCACAGTAAAACGAGTCCTATATCGACATAACCTGAATGGCCGCTCAGCAAGGAAGAAGCCACTGCTCCAAAACCGCCATAAAAAAGCCACATTACGGTTTGCAACTGCACATGGGGAGAAAGATCATACTTTTTTGAGAAATGTCCTCTGGTCTGATGACCATCGTTATGTTTGGAGGAAAAAGGGGGTCCTTGCAAGCCGAATGCTGTGGGGGTGCTTTGCTGCAGGAGGGATGGTGCACTTCACAAAGTAGATGGCATCATGAGGAAGGAAAATTATCTGGATTTATTGAAGCAACATCTCAAGACATCAGTCAGGAAGTTAAAGCTTGGTCGCAAATGGGTCTTCCAAATGGACAATGACACCAAGCATACTTCCAAAGTTGTGGCAAAATGGCTTAAGGACAACAAAGTCAAGGTATTGGAGTGGCCACCACAAAGCCCTGACCTCAATCCTATAGAAAGGTTGTGGGCAGAACTGAAAAAGTGTGTGCGAGCAAGGAGGCCTACAAACCTGACTCAGTTACACAAGCTCTGTCAGGAGGAATGGGCCAAAATTCACCCAACTTATTGTGGGAAGCTTGTGGAAGGCTACCCGAAACATTTGACCTACACTCAATTACATACACTCAATTAGAAATACTAATTGAGTATATGTAAACGTCTGACCCACTGGGAATGTGATGAAAGAATTCAAAGCTGAAATAAATAATTATCTCTACTATTATTCTGACATTTCACATTCTTAAAATAAAGTGGTGATCCCAACTGACCTAAGACAGGGCATTTTTACTAGGATTGAATGTCAGGAATTGTGAAAAACTGAGTTTAAATGTATTTGGCTAAGGTATATGTAATCTTCCGACTTCAACTGTAGCTTTTTTGGATGTATACAGAAACTAGAGCTGTGACGATTATGGAACTTTGAGAAACAACGTTTTTTTTGCTTGTAATGTTTCATAATACATCTTAAAAAATGTGTTACGACACACCTAATGAATACAACACAGCCTTGGTGACACCTCTCTAAAAAACTAAAGGTTTTGACAGCTTGGAACTTTTAAAGCTTCTCCACCCGACCATGCCTTTCTGATGACCAACTTTGGTAAACGATAGTATATCTACTTCAAAATAAAATTGAATTTCCCCTCCCTCCTAAAATGAATGATGATTATTTTCCTTAGTTCATGTTTATTGTCCTTAATTTTTGGTTACATGATTATACGATTATTGTGCCAGCCCTAACAGGATAAAGTACCTGTATATGCTGTATTTACAGTCTACAACATACAATTGGCTACCCAGCTAGCACATTTGGTTCCTTGGAAGTTTTTGGTTTCCCATTGTTCTGGGAATGAAGCCATACGTTTCCTGACCGGTAAAACTGAATGTTTTTTAAGTGTTCTGAGAACAAAAATGAACATTTTACCTTTTTCTGGGAACGTTCATTTTTGGGTTGCAGGGAGGTTCTGAGAACGTTTTACTATGGTTCCCTGAATGTTTTCCTGGGATATTTTATTAACCTTTTGACGCGTACGTTCTAAATATGAATAACGGCCCTTACAACGTGAGTTCTTTTTGCACACGGTACCAGAATTCTATGCTGCTGTTCTAGAATTTGATTGTTGGATTTTGCCGCTATTCTCTGTACACCTCACTGCATCAAGACCGCAATGTCTGCTTCATATGAGGCTTTATGAAAAATATCTGTCACGTCTACTCCTGCTCCTCCCCTATGGCGTGCGACGTCGCCGGAATACTAACCACCGGTCCTGTGATTTATCATTAAGCACACCTGGCATCCATCATTACGCGCACCTGCATATCATCTATATTACATTCATTATTATCTGAAAGAGGCTTTGGTATTAGCCTGTCTGAGGGGCTGCGCGTGTGAGATGGGGCGGGAAACCTTAGGCACTAAGGTGTATTTAAGGTGTAGTACTAAGGTGTACTCCGGTGTATTTGATACAATAGTGGCGAACAACAAAAGTAAGAGCAGGGTATGAGCATATATTACATATGCCGACCATGGCTAAGGCCGGGAAACACTGGCATCCTAAATACTTTTTGTTAATTTAAAAAAAGTAATTTAATTTATTCTGCCCTGGAAAAACTAGGCAACAGAGGTGGCTACATTTCATCATCATGTCAATGTATTATCACCACTGGACATGTAGCCTACAGATGCCTGCCTCATCACCAAGCGAGGAAGATATTTTGCAATCATCAAATGCGGTGAGTATTATGGCTTGGATAGGTTGTAGCCTGGTCGCGGTGTAGGATAATGAGAACAGGGTTGTGGATCAAGTCACGTAAGCAACAAAGTGAGGTAGTTTGTGCAGGTGATCAGATTGAATTGTGCATGCGTGTAATCAGCTATATTGTATGCAGAGACCGTGGCATGAGTGAAGCGAGGTTGTAGATACAGTATAATGGGTCCAAAAGTTTGTGTCCTGGATTCCTTTTAAGTTGCGGTTAGCTGCTATCCATCATGAAAACAGTGCAGGCTAACGCTAGCAGTGCTAGCCCACCAGTGTTTCTATCCATGGCTGGGCACAAATGCGTCAGGTGTGCAATGTTTTCCACACAATCACAAGATGAGGATAAGGTGGAACTGAAAAATGGACAGAGATTTGTCTGCCCTAAATGCACCACCATCAAGCAGCTTAGGAAAGAGATCCTCTGGCTGTTAGCTCGGCTGCGAGAAAAGGATAACCTGCTTTCTAAGTACACCGACCTTGCTGTAACCGAATCTCAGTTTTAAATGCCTCCTATAGCAAAGCTGTCAATGAGTCGGGCGGCATTGATCTGTCCCAATCCAACGGACAGATGTTAATCTCAACTCCACGGCCCATGGGAGACTGGACACTCGCAAGGCGTAGGAGATCGGGGAGGTAGTCTGGCCACCCTTTATCTATCCGAGAAGATCTTATCCGGCTATCAAACAGCTTTGCCCCGCTTGAGACGGACCTACCTGCCCCAGGAGTCAGCACGGATCCTGGGTATATACCAACAGCCGGCGGCCGCCCAGTGGCGCCCTCCCCCACGGCCACCACAGTTCAGCAGGTCGCTTCCCCATCGGATTCCATCACGACCACCATCATTGTGGGCAGCTCGATGGTGAGAGATTTTGACCTACCTACGATCCTTGGACAAGATCCACTGTCACCCAGGAGCCTGTGTCCATGACATCAACTCCCTCCTGGCCAACTACTCCAATATTGACACCATCGTCACTCAAGTAGGTTTTAACAACCATTTTAGGCGATCTGAGGAACTGAGGGAGGACTACAAACATGTTTTAAACACCCTCGCAAGCACAAGGAAGATAATCATTATTTCTGCCCCCCATGCTACCGAAGGGGTTCGGAACGTTTCAGCCGACTCTTTGCCCTCAACGAGTATCTGAAGAAACTTTGCAATGACAGGAATGTCTCTTTTTGATTTGCTGTGGGAGCAACCAGCACTTTTAAAAAGAGATGGGATTAACCGTATCCGCAGGGGTTTCAGGATTATTGCCAGCAAACTGTTTTAGAGACTGACGGATAGGGTCTGGTAGTGCGCCAGTTCTCCCTGTCAGAATAAGCAACATAGGACTTGGAAAGCAGATCAATTCCTGTAGAAATGGCACTATCGTTATTGTGAATAACCTAATTTATGTTCCATTAACTCTGCCTTCTAGTGAGTTTATACAAACGTATCTCCTACCATTCTGATAGATTGGAGACTGTCAGAAAACGTGGTTGTAACGTTAATAATTTGGCTGTTATTCCATTGGTTACCTTGAGGCAGATGCCCCAGGGTCAGAGTGGCCCACACTCATTGAATATGGCGCTTTAAATGTTAGAGCAATCACAAGTAAAAACTTTATTGTGAATGACCTCATTACTGAGCGCAACGTTGATTGCATGTTTCTCACTGAAACATGGCAGTCATCAGAATGTAGTGCCGCTCTTATTGAAGCCTCCCCCCCAGACTTCAGCTTTTCATACTCTATCAAAAAAGGGGAAAAGGGTGGGGGGACAGCCTCTATTTTTAATAATGCTCTCAGCTGTAAGGACATTTCGTTTGGCGACTTTGGGTCTTTTGACCATCATGCTATACTGTTTAAATGTCAGCCACCAGTGCTGGCCATAACCCTGTATAGGCCACCAAAGCACTGCCCCACTTTCTTTACTAATTTATCTGAACGATTGTCTATTGTCCTTGAGCACTATGATAAAATCATTGTGTTGGGAGATTTTAATATTCATGTTGACATTGAGACTGACTCCAAGGCCATTGAATTTATGAATATTTTGAGCTCTATATCCAACATTTTACTGGGCCCACCCATAACCGCAGCCATACTCTGGACCTGGTTATTACCAAGGGGCTTTCTATTGACATATCATCTATTGTTGATGTTGCTTTATCTGATCAACACTGTGCTTTTTTTACTACCTTGTTGCCCATAGCACAGGGTAATACTGAACGCATTATTAAGAAACGCTGTCTTACCTATGAAGTTGCTACAGATTTTATTGAGTTTATGAACAATACTCCACCACCTATTCTGTCTTCCTCTTGTGATGATTTAGTTTAACTTTAATAGCAAACTAAGGGCAACCATTGATGCCATAGAGCCAGTAAAGTTGAAAAAGGCCACATCCAGACAGAGTGAGGAAACTAATCAATTAAAGAGAAAATTGCAGAAAGGCAGAGCGGAAGTGGAGAAAGTCATAGTTGCAGGTCCATTATGATATTCTGAGAGAGCAGCTTGGCATATATAACAAGGCAATTAGAAATGTCAGACAGGCACATTTTTCTAAATTGATCACTATTAAAAATAATAATCCGAGAGCGCTCTTCTCGACCATTGATGGCCTGATAAATCCTACCCCCGCAAATCTATGTGAACTTTCCTCCACATCTAAATGTGATGAGTTTGCGGCATATTTCAGAGATATGATAACCCCTATTAGGCTGGTTATCAGTCAAGAAAGAGATGATTAGAAGTTTGATGATATGTGCCCTAGCCTACCAAGCAAAGGCACTATGGATTTATTTTCCCTGGTTGACACAGACATGCTCAGGAAAGTGAGATCACAACTTAAGCCTTCTACCTGCCTTCTCGATCCTATCCCCACCACCTTCTTCAAAACAGTTTTTAATTGCATATCTGAAGAAGTGCAAGCTATTGTTAATCATTCCCTGTTCACAGGCACTTTCCCCACTGCATTAAAAACTGCTATGGTGAAACCCCTTCTGATTCTTTTTTTGGGCAATCTCCAACCTTCCATTCTTAAGCAAAATTCTGGAGAAAAAAATTGGTGTTCAAACAGCTAAAGTGCCAACTGTATTTTTGAAAAATTCAAGGACATTCAAAAACTTGTCACGAAGCCACTCCTGCGTTGTCTTGGCTGTGTGCTTAGGGTCGTTGTCCTTTTGGAAGGTGAACCTTCGCCCCAGTCTGAGGTCCTGAGCGCTCTGGAGCAGGTTTCCATTAAGGATCTTTCTGTCCTTTGCTCCATTCATCTTTCCCTCGATCCTGACTAGTCTCCCAGTCCCTGCCACTGAAAAACATTCCACAGCATAATGCTGCTACCACCATGCTTCACCGTAGGGATGGTGCCAGGTTTCCTCCAGATGTGACGCTTGGCATTCAGGCCAAAGAGTTCAATCTTGGTTTCATCAGACAAGAGAATCTTGTTTCTCATGGTCGGGGAGTCCTTTAGGTGCCTTTTGGCAAACTCCAAGCGGGCTGTCATGTGCCTTTTACGCTAGGTGTGGCTTCCGTCTGGCCACTCTACCATAAATGCCTGATTGGTGGAGTGCTGCAGAGATGGTTGTCTTTCGGGAAGGTTCTCCCATCTCCACAGAGGAACTCTGGAGCTCTGTCAGAGTGACCATCGGGTTCTTGGTCAACTCCCTGACCAAGGCCCTTCTCCACCGATTGCTCAGTTTGGCCGGGAGGCCAGCTCTAGGAAGAGTCTTGGTGGTTCCAAACTTCATCAATTTAAGAATGATGGAGGCCACTGTGTTCTTGGGGACCTTCAATGCTGCAGACATTTTTTGGTACCCTTCCCCAGATCTGTGCCTCGACACACAAGCCTGTCTCGGAGCTCTACGGACAATTCCTTTGACCTCATGGCTTGGTTTTTGCTCTGACATGCACTGCCAACTGTGGGACCTTACAGTGAGGGGAAAAAAGTATTTGATCCCCTGCTGATTTTGTACATTTGCCCACTGACAAAGACATGATCAGTCTATAATTTTAATGGTAGGTTTATTTCAACAGGGAGAGACAGAATAACCACAAAATAATCCAGAAAAACGCATATCAAAAATGTTATAAATTGATTTGCATTTTAATGAGGGAAATAAGTATTTGACCCCTCTGCAAAACATTACTTAGTACTTGGTGGCAAAACCCTTGTTGGCAATCACAGAGGTCAGACGTTTCTTGTAGTTGGCCACCAGGTTTGCACACATCTCAGGAGGGATTTTGTTCCACTCTCTTTTCAGATCTTCTCCAAGTCATTAAGGTTTCGAGGCTGACGTATGGCAACTCGAACCTTCAGCTCCCTCCACAGATTTTCTATAGAATTAAGGTCTGGAGACTGGCTAGGCCACTCCAGGACCTTAATGTGCTTCTTCTTGAGCCACTCCTTTGTTGCCTTGGCCGTGTGTTTTGGGTCATTGTCATGCTGGAATACCCATCCACGACCCATTTTCAATGCCCTGGCTGAGGGAAGGAGGTTCTCACCCAAGATTTGACGGTACATGGCCCCTCCATCATCCCTTTGATGCGGTGAAGTTGTCCTGTCCCCTTAGCAGAAAAACACCCCCAAAGCATAATGTTTCCACCTCCATGTTTGACGGTGGGGATGGTGTTCTTGGGGTCATAGGCAGCATTCCTCCTCCTCCAAACACGGCGAGTTGAGTTGATGCCAAAGAGCTCGATTTTGGTCTCATCTGAACACAACACTTTCACCCAGTAGTGTGTTACCAATTGTTTTCTTGGTGACTATGGTCCCAGCTGCCTTGAGATCATTGACAAGATCCTCCCGTGTAGTTCTGGGCTGACTCCTCACCGTTCTCATGATCATTGCAAATCCAGGCCGAGGGAGATTGACAGTTATTTTGTGTTTCTTCCATTTGCAAATAATCACACCAACTGTTGTCACCTTCTCACCAAGCTGCTTGGCGATGGTCTTGTAGCCCATTCCAGCCTTGTGTAGGTCTATAATATTGTCCCTGACATCCTTGGAGAGCTCTTTGGTCTTGGCCATGGTGGAGAGTTTGGAATCTGATTGATTGATTGCTTCTGTGGACAGGTGTCTTTTATACAGGTAACAAACTGAGATTAAGAGCACTCCCTTTAAGGGTGTGCTCCTAATCTCAGCTCGTTACCTGTATATAAGACACCTGGGAGCCAGAAATCTTTCTGATTGAGAGGGGGTCAAATACTTATTTCCCTCATTAAAATTGTCCTCTGTAGCTCAATTGGTAGAGCATGGCGCTTGTAACGCCAGGGTAGTGGGTTCGATCCCCGGGACCACCCATACGTAAAAATGTATGCACACATGACTGTAAGTTGCTTTGAATGAAAGTGTCTGCTAAATGGCTTATTATTATTATTAAAATTCAAATCTATTTATAACATTTTTGACATTCATTTTTCTGGATTTTTTTGTTGTTATTCTGTCTCTCACTGTTCAAATAAACCTACCATTAAAATGATAGACTGATCATTTCTTTGTCAGTGGGCAAACATACAAAATCAGCAGGGGATCAAATACTTTTTTCCCTAACTGTAGTAAGACAGGTGTGTGCCTTTCCAAATCATATCCAATCAATTGAATGTACCATAGGTGGACTCCATTCAAGTTGTAGAAACAACTCAAGGATGATCAATGAAAACAGGATGCACCTGAGCTCAATTTCGAGTCTCATACGAAAGGGTCTGAATACTTATGTAAATAAGGTATTTCTGTTTTTTGTTTTTTTATACATTTGCAAACATTTCTAAAAACCTGTTTTCGCTTTGTCATTATGGGGTATTTTGTGTGGATTAATGAGGGAAATATTTTATTTAATCAATTTTAGAATAAGGCTGTAACGTAACAAAATGTCAAAGGGTGCACTATATATGTTACCACTTGTCAGCATTATCAGAAAGCACAGCACTGATTTTCACTGCTACGCAGACGATATGCAACTTTACATTTCTGTGTCACAAAAGGATCTTAGCTCCACCGATAAACTATTAGACTGTATTAGCGATTTACATACTTGGATGGCTCACAACTTCCTCCAGCTAAATCAAGACAAGACCAAGGTACTTAGTGTTGGGTCCAAAGCACAGAGAGAGAATCTAGCCACACATTTTAATTAATGGCCAATAGAGACAAAACACCAGGTAAAAATCCTAGGTGTTATTTTAGATTCAGAAATACATTTTGAATCACATATTAGGAATGTGACCAGAGGAGGAACATTTCCAAGGTGTGGCTTTTTCTCTCTCAGGCTGATACAGAGAGACTCATCCATGCTTTTATTACAAGCAGGCTTGACTACTGTAATGCTCTCCTGTCTGGTCTACCCAAGGTCAACTGCAAAACATACAGAATGCTGCAGCACGGGTACTGACCAAGACCAGATGGAGAGCACACATTACACTGGTTTTAAGGTCTCTGCATTGGCTGCCCGTGAGTTTAGAATGAATTTTAAGATTCTTCTATTGGTTTTTAAATCAATCTACGATTGTGCACCACAATAAATGTCAGATATGCTTTTAAGTTATGTACCCAGTAGGTCCCTCAGGTCCTCTGGCACTGGCCTTTTAACTATCCCAAAGCCTAGGACCAAGAGGCATGGAGAGGCAGCGTTTAGTTATTATGCCCCCAGCCTCTGGAATAGCCTGCCAGAGAACCCGAGGGGGCCGAAACTGTGTACATATTTAAAAGAGATCTTAATACACATATTTTTAGTGGTTCAGTTTGTGTCATTCTTTAGTTGTTATCTTATGTTTGTTGTGTAGTAAATATTTCAGCTTTTATTTTTCATTGTTTTTTATTTGTTTTTTTCCTGTAAAGCACATTGTGTTGCATTCCATGTCTGAAATGTGCGGTATAAATAAAGCTTGATTTGATTTGATTTGATCGTAAACTATGGCGCTTTACCGGATTAACTAGGTTTATGTTTTGCTGCCATCTATGGGCTGAATGTTTCGTGGGTGGACCAGTTATCGCTCTCCTTCCAAAACATGGTTACATTTGTAAAAACGTGAAGTATTTCTAACTATATAGTATATTCTTAGGAAAAGTCAATGTAATGTAACAACTCAAATCGTGCTCTTTTGTCCGCAGTAGTCTACAGGTTAGGCTAAAGGTTGTTGGCTAAGGAAAATATGATTTTGAAAAGTTTGATTGAAATTGATAAAACATAATTGCAAGAATGCATAACAAATCAAGGAATAACAAAAGTTGATTACATGCTTTTCTTTTTCAGTTTTATCTCAGAAATGGAACCCAGGAGTCAAACAAAGTCTTTAGTTTCAGGTAAACAACCATATATTTTTTTGTGTCCCTAATTATTTTTACAAAAATCTCCAATCCCCCTCACCCCACTACGCATCAACTCATACATTTCAAATTCATTTTGCAATTATAATTTGTTTAATATCAGCATAAAGCAACACTTTTCTTCCTCTGTTTTATTTCAGAAATAGACCCCAGGAGTCAAACAAAGTATTTCATGTAAACGAACATATGTTCCTTTTATTTTTTTATTTTATTTTTTTCAGAACATTTCCCCAATCTCCCTATCAAACACCTGAAGTCATACAATGCAATACATTTTACAATTATATATTTTTAAATATCAGCATGAAGCAACAATTGTATCAGCCACTATATGCCTACTTTCCACTCAGAAGTGCTTCAGGGTGTGATACTTGCCAAAGCAAGGAACTGCACACAAGGTTGTGTTACATGGCTCACACGTACTTGGTCATCTTCCTTTGTTTCTGTCGTTTGATAGATGTTTTTCCTTGCAGGGGTGGTCTGAGGGATATCACTTGGGAAGTGGCATCCAGTGAGGCGTAGAGGATTGTCAGAGGCAGGCCGGCCCCCGGTAGACAGACGACGAGGAGTGTGGTGGTCCTCAAGGAGCTGCCGCATCAGATTTATCCTGTATCGCTGCTACAAGATCACCTGCCCTGTGACCTGCCGGTGGACTATGTCGCCATTGAGGAGAGCTATGTCTATTATGTGGAAAAATTGCTTCTTATACCATTGAAGGGACTTTCTGGCACACTCAACAAAACTGTTCTGCATGTTCACTCTGTCAACTCCTCCCATCTTCTTGTTGTACTTCATTTCCCTCTCTCCGGTGACA
Organism: Coregonus clupeaformis; assembly: GCF_020615455.1. NCBI lineage: Eukaryota > Metazoa > Chordata > Actinopteri > Salmoniformes > Salmonidae > Coregonus > Coregonus clupeaformis. The sequence continues at coordinate 36,630,883 of NC_059194.1, forward strand.
TAGTCCAGTTTTCCTGTGTCCGACATTTTGGAGGTGTGCACAGTGGACAGAACATGGACATTGCGTTTGTCGTGCCTTTTCACTGACATTATCTCCCTGTTCGTTTGGAACTCCACCTCCGGCTTGCTCATTTTCTTTTTGAATATTGGCATCCCCTTCCTGTTGGATCTCACTTTGCCACAGGCCCCTGTGTTCTCCATCAAAAGGTACTGGAAAAGGGTAGGGCTACTGTACGAGTTGTCCACAAATACAGTGTGCCCCTTTCCGAAGTCACCACTGACCCAGATATGCCAAGACCCTCAACATTCCTTATATATGTGGTGGCACCGGTGTACATGATCATGTCCTGTACATATCCTGACAGACAGTCACATAAAACAAAGAACTTGACTCCAAATCTGTAGCGCTTTGATGGGATGTATTGGCGGAATGCAAGCCTCCCTTTCCAAGCCAGCAGAGACTCATCAATGTACAAGTCCTTGTGAGGCACAAACACTATTCCAAATGCCCTGGTCAAGCTGCCCAGGACATCCCTAATTTTGTGAAGGGGGTTGGCGAGGTTAACATTGGCATTGTTCACAAAGTGGAGCGCTCTCAGCAAGACAAGGAAGAGGTCCTGGGAGAAAGGGGTTAGGAAAAAAAGGGGTCTGCAGCATGGGGTCAGTGGTCCAGTAGTCCCTCACAGAGCCTTTCTTCACTAGCCCCATTAGCAGCACCACAACCAGAAAGGAATACATTTCACTGATGGTAGTGTTCACCCATTTTGAGAGCTTCCCTTTTAAGCCAGGGGCAGTCTTCTCTTTCAGTTCATGAGAATACCTGCAAACAAATATGCATATTTAATAGGCTAAAGGCATTCTGAATTTTAATACATTTGAAGAGAGCCTTGAGTTTTTCTATAATTGTCACGATCCTAAGGAGGAGGACCAAGGCGCAGCGTTGAGGGTGAACATATTTATTATATTAATGATCACACGATCAAAACAACAGACGATAACGTGACGTCTACGGTATAACACAAACCAAATAAGAACAAGAAACCACAAATAATGAATGCCTAACGGCTACCTAAGTATGACTCCCAATCAGAGACAACGAGCTACAGCCGTCTCTGATTGGGAGCCACCCTGGCCAACATAGATATACAACAACTAGAACATAAACAAATGAAAACTCACACCCTGGCTCAACATACTAGAGTCCCCAGAGCCAGGGCGTGACAGTACCCCCCCCTAAAGGCGCGGACTCCGACCGCGCCAACCAAATACAACAGGGGAGGGACCGGGTGGGCACTCCGCCTCGGCGGCGGATCCGGCTCGGACATGACCCCCACTCCTTCTCTAACCCCCCAAAGTACCCCTGGTCCGGTCTGGCCCTGCTGACCAGAGCTGAACTGAACACTGGTGGAGCGGATTGCTCTAGCTCCGGCGTGACGCAGCACCTGACCGGTGCCGGACCCGCCACCGGTGGAACAGGCACGGGCCGTGCCGGACTGACGACGCACACCACTGGCTTGGTGTGGGGAGCAGGAGCGGGCCGAGCCGGGCTGACGAAACGCACCACTGACTTGGTGCGGGGAGCAGGAGCGGGCCGGACCGGGCTGACGAAGCGCACCACTGACTTGGTGCGGGGAGCAGGAACGGGCCGTGCCGGGCTGACGATGCGCACCACTGACTTGGTGCGGGGAGCAGAAACGGGCCGGACAGGGCTGACGAAACGCACCACAGACTTGGTGCGGGGAGCAGGAATGGGCCGGACTGGGCTGGCGACGCGCACCACAGACTTGGTGCGGAGAGCAGGAACGGGCCGGGCCGAGCTGGCGATGCGCACCGTAGACTTAGTGCGAGTGGCATGAACAGGCCGGACCGTACTGGGAACACACACCACTGGCCCTACGTGGGGATCAGGAACAGGCCGGACCGGACTGGCAACACACGCCAGTACCTCTCGCCGTGCCTCTACATCTTCCACCCCCTCTTCAACCAGTGGCCCCCGTAACCTGGCGGCCTCCTCTGCCAATCCGCTGGGCCGCTCTGCCGCGGTCTCCTGCTGGCCCGTCGTCCACGGCGTTAGCCCCCCCCTAAAATGTTTTGGGGCGTCTCCCCTACCCGTGGACCAGGTCTCCATGTCCCTCGCCAGCCTTTCGCCCTTCTGCCACAATGTCAAGCCCTTCTCTTCCTCACTCGGCTTGACCCAGTCGAGGAGGCGAAGGAGATCTGTTAGGGATCTCCCTGGCGATGGCTCCTGGACACGCTGCTTGGTCACATCTTGGTGGTTTCTTCTGTCACGATCGTCTAAGGAGAAGGACCAAGGCGCAGCGTTGAGGGTGAACATATTTATTATATTAATGATCACACGATCAAAACAACAGACGATAACGTGACGTCTACGGTATAACACAAACCAAATAAGAACAAGAAACCACAAATAATGAATGCCTAACGGCTACCTAAGTATGACTCCCAATCAGAGACAACGAGCTACAGCGAATTAAAAGAAAGGTCATTGTCCTGCTGGAAGGTGAACCTCCGTCCCAGTCTCAAATCCCTGGAAGACTGAAACAGGTTTCCCTCAAGGATTTCCCTGTATTTAGCGCCATCCATCATTCCTTCAATTCTGACAAGTTTCCCAGCCCCTGCCGATGAAAAACATCCCCACAGCATGATGCTGCCACCACCATGCTTCACTGTGGGGATGGTGTTCTCTGGGTGATGAGAGGTGTTGGGTTTGCGCCAGACATAGCATTTTCCTAGATGGCCAAAAAGCTCAATTTTAGTCTCATCTGACCAGAGTACCTTCTTCCATATGTTTGGGGAGTCTCCCACATGCCTTTTGGCAAACACCAAACGTGGTTGCTTATTTTTTTCTTTAAGCAATGGCTTTTTTCTGGCCACTCTTCCGTAAAGCCCAGGTCTGTGGAGTGTACGGCTTAAAGTGGTCCTATGGACAGATACTCTAATCTCCGCTGTGGAGCTTTGCAGCTCCTCCAGGGTTATCTTTGGTCTCTTTGTTGCCTCTGATTAATGCCCTCCTTGCCTGGTCCGTGAGTTTTGGTGGGCGGCCCTCTCTTGGCAGGTTTGTTGTGATGCCATATTTTTTAAATGTTTTAATAACGGGTTTAATGGTGCTCCGTGAGATGTTCAAAGTTTCTGATATTTTTTATAACCCAACCCTGATCTGTACTTCTCCACAACTTTGTCCCTGACCTGTTTGGAGAGCTCCTTGGTCTTCATGGTGCCGCTTGCATGGTGGTGCCCCTTGCTTAGTGGTGTTGCAGACTCTGGGGCCTTTCAGAACAGGTGTATACAGTGAGGGAAAAAAGTATTTGATCCCCTGCTGATTTTGTACGTTTGCCAACTGACAAAGAAATGATCAGTCTATAATTTTAATGGTAGGTTTAGTTGAACAGTGAGAGACAGAATAACAACAACAAAATCCAGAAAAACGCATGTCAAAAATTTTATAAATTGATTTGCATTTTAATGAGGGAAATAAGTATTTGACCCCCTCTCAATCAGAAAGATTTCTGGCACCCAGGTGTCTTTTATACAGGTAACGAGCTGAGATTAGGAGCACACTCTTAAAGGGAGTGCTCCAAATCTCAGCTTGTTACCTGTATAAAAGACACCTGTCCACAGAAGCAATTAATCAATCAGATTCCAAACTCTCCACCATGGCCAAGACCAAAGAGCTCTCCAAGGATGTCAGGGACAAGATTGTAGACCTACACAAGGCTGGAATGGGCTACAAGACCATCGCCAAGCAGCTTGGTGAGAAGGTGACAACAGTTGGTGCGATTATTCGCAAACGGAAGAAACACAAAAGAACTGTCAATCTCCCTCGGCCTGGGGCTCCATGCAAGATCTCACCTCGTGGAGTTGCAATGATCATGAGAACGGTGAGGAATCAGCCCAAAACTACACGGGAGGATCTGGTGTATGATCTCAAGACAGCTGGGACCATAGTCACCAAGAAAACAATTGGTAACACACTACGCCGTGAAGGACTGAATTCCTGCAGCGCCCGCAAGGTCCCCCTGCTCAAGAAAGCACATAAATAGGGTCATCTGAAGTTTGCCAATGAACATCTGAATGATTCAGAGGAGAACTGGGTTAAAGTGTTTTGGTCAGATGAGACCAAAATCGAGCTCTTTGGCATCAACTCAACTCGCAGTGTTTGGAGGAGGAGGAATGCTGCCTATGACAGGACAACTTCACCGCATCAAAGGGACAATGGACGGTGCTATGTACTGTCAAATCTTAGGTGAGAACCTCCTTCCCTCAGCCAGGGCATTGAAAATGGGTCGTGGATGGGTATTCCAGCATGACAATGACCCAAAACACACGGCCAAGGCAACAAAGGAGTGGCTCAAGAAGAAGCACATTAAGGTCCTGGAGTGGCCTAGCCAGTCTCCAGACCTTAATCCTATAGAAAATCTGTGGAGGGAGCTGAAGGTTCGAGTTGCCATACGTCAGCCTCGAAACCTTAATGACTTGGAGAAGATCTGCAAAGAGAGTGGAACAAAATCCCTCCTGAGATGTGTGCAAACCTGGTGGCCAACTACAAGAAACGTCTAAGTACTAAGTCATGTTTTGCTATGGGGTCAAATTCTTATTTCCCTCATTACAATGCAAATCAATTTATAACATTTTTGACATGCGTTTTTTTCTGGATTATTTTGTTGTTATTCTGTCTCTCACTGTTCAAATAAACCTACCATTAAAATTATAGACTGTTCATGTCTTTGTCAGTGGGCAAACGTACAAAATCAGCAGGGGATCAAATACTTTCTTCCCTCACTGTATATACTCAGATCATGTGACACTTAGATTGCACACAGGTGGACTTTATTTAACTAATTATGTGACTTCTGAAGGTAATTGGTTGCACCTGATCTTATTTAGGGGCTTTATAGCAAAGGGGGTGAATATATATGGACGCACCACTTTTCCGTTATTTATAATTTTTTGAAACAAGTTTTTTTTTTCATTTCACTTCACCAATTTGGACTATTTTGTGTATGTCCATTACATGAAATCCAAATAAAAATCTATTTAAATTACAGGTTGTAATGCAACTAAATAGGAAAAATGCCAAGGGGGATGAAAATTTTTGCAAGGCACTGTACCTGATTGTATCCTGCACCACACTCTCCACTAATTCCTCATCAAGGAACAGTTTAAAACACTCTGCATCTGATGGATTGGCAGGGTGCTTTGTACGCCAGACATGGTGTCATTGAAGTCTATCTCTGAAGGTGTGAAGTGACAGGATCTCTAGCAGCGGGGACCATCCTCCTCAATTTCAACCTCTTCTCCCTTACAGCCTATAAGATTGGCAGCAGCACCATCATCTTGGGAAGGTGAGGGATTGCCTGCAAGGTTGGGGTGGGCGCAATTGTCCTCAGACATCTCACGCTCACAGTCCAGAAGGTTGGGGGGTAAATATTCCTCATCACGATATGATTGATCCGACCCACTCTAATACACAGATCCTTCATCAGAATTACAAAATATTTATTGTATCTCCTCATCACTGAGGCATTTCCTTTTGAAACCAGACATTTTCTCTATACTCAATGGCTATCAGTGTCTGTCAAGACTGGACTGAACTGTCAAGACAGGATTGACTTAGATTGTAACTATAGTTACTCAGGGTTGCCAGCTTAAACTCCCTTTCCAGGGTTTTATTTTTATTCAGCTTATAAACTTCTCCTGTGTTGGCCCCCCATTTATTGATACATCCCCCATCATAGTAATATTTCCTCCATCATATCCCCCCACGATATCTTCCCCCATTTCTACCCCCCATGGACTTGAAAACCCCCCACAAATGGTTTCACACAAATCTGGCAACCCTGTTTAGCTTTCGCGCTACGGATAGGCTAGGCAGTAGGCTTGTATTTGGGTTTATGATCTGTGAGGTGATAACATTTTATTTGTTATTTGTCAAAAACTGTAAACAACCTGTCAAATAATGTGCTCCAGTTCTTGTATACACTGTAACAAGCACATCGCAGATTTGTAATATGCTGAAAAGTGGCCAAACTATTTTGATTTTTGTTATGTTAATGGGCGCAGCCATCTTTGACTTTTTATTTGCATCTTATAGTGAATGGCATTCTGGGATAAGGGAGTTTTCACTTGTCAAACATAAACAAACATGGCTGTCATCAAAAATAATTTTGCCACTGTTACCATAGCTGACACAAATCTATTGTCTAAACAATATTACATTTCTCCCTTGTTCTCACCAGAAATGTGTTACATTGTAAACAAGTCTAGCTGTTAGGTTATGTTTAGTTTTTTTGTCAGCACAATCTGCTATTTAGACTGGTTTATGGAATGAGTTTTGCTGTGGATGTGTTCCGTGTGATGCTTGAATGATGAAGTTCCCATTTATCTTTTACAATAAAATGTGAAATTGAGGAATAAAGTTGAAGACCTTTATGTTCCATCAGTACAAAAAAATATTTAGAAATGGTGTTTAGACATGTTTGTTGCATCATGCATTCTGTTGCTACTGTTCCAATCACATATTTGCAATGGTACGCTGCAGGGACCACTCAACAATGATCACAAATATGTGATCGTACGCGTCAAAGTGTTAACATTCTGAGAATGTCACGCCCTGACCTTAGAGATCCCTTTTATTCTCTATTTGGTTAGGTCAGGGTGTGATTTGGGTGGGCATTCTAGTTTGTCTATTTCTGTGTTGGCCGCGTATGGTTCCCAATCAGAGGCAGCTGTCTATCGTTGTCTCTGATTGTGTGTATTTTGTTGGTGTTCTTTGAATAAATTAATATGTCCGCCTACCACGCTGCACCTTGGTCTGATCCGTCAATCCACGAGCGTGACAGAGAATGGAAATGATAGGTTATTTGAAGGTAATTAAATAACGTTCTGAGAACATTCTCTAAATGTTGTGAATGTTTTGAATGACATGTAAAGGTTATTTGGACGTTTTTGAGTAACTTTCCTAAGACGTTTAATAACATTGGGTTAAATGTTTTGAACTCATTTGCTTAGCCATTAATCATGCAAACACATTGTAATCAGATTACCGATACTTTTGACGAACTAGATTTACTTCTGTGATTACTTTTAAATTCAGAAAGGATGGTTTCTCAATGACATCCAAATCAGCATTGAAAACAGGCACAAGTTTAAGTTTGTTCAGCCTGATCGAGTCTGACCACAAGTCAGAGACCACTATGATACCAAATAAAATGTGTTTGATGGATCGTGGGAAAAGATAAGGAATAGGCTTCTGCAGGCTACAGTCCAAGCTATGTCTTCCAATGGTGCAACTGCTGTTAGTATCCAAAGATTATCCAACTTCAATAAACACTTGGAGATAACGACAGCAGTGGTGTAGCCTATGGGCGATACGGATATCACTTATTATTGATATCTACATAGCGCATTGATGTGAATCACACTGCTGCTCTCTCATTTAGCAATTTGCGCCTTACAGATTGTGGATGGCTGTTCACAAATCTATATGTGTATTTTAACCTGTTGAATTGAAGAAGTTTAAGCTGCCTATCAATCAATGTTTTTGCAACCAGTGAACAGCCATTGAAAAATAAGCTTTTGCAACAGCTGCAGTGCGGATCCCAGCCTATGGAATAAAAGTTTAAGGGAGTTCCTCCCTTCTAACTCCCCCAAGGGGTTGTGCTCCATACTGTCAAAAACTAATTTAAGAACACCACGAGTAGGGCTTTCATCACACAATCTAATTCGTGCTGATTCCCCCCCCTCCCCTAATTTTTTTTTTCCATAGGCTTAAAAGACATATGCTCAAACTCGTGCACTTTTGATAGACTTAAATAGCTGCAAATTATCAAGATATCAAAGTGTCACTCCTTGGCAGTACGTCCAACCGGCCTCACAACCACAGACCATGTGTAACCACACCAGCCCAGGACCTCCACATCCGGCCGCTTCACCTGCAGGATCGTCTGAGACCAGCCACCCGGACATCTGATGAAACTGAGGAGTATTTCTGTCTGTAATAAAGCCCTTTTGTGGGGAAAAACTAATTCTAATTGGCTGGGCCTGGCTCCCCAGTGGGTGTACCTATGCCCTCCCAGGCCAACCCATGGCTGCTCCCCTGCCCAGTCATGTGAAGTCCATAGATTAGGGCCTAATTTATTTAAATTTACTGATTTCCTTGTATGAACTGTTGCATGTTGCATTTATATTTTTGTTCAGTGTGTGTGTATATATATATATATATATATATATATATATATATATATATATATATATATATATATATATAATACACATAGAAATACAAAAACACAGTCATGGAAAGCACAAATAAAACATCACAAATCACCCAGAAAAACAGTTACATTCCTCCACAAATAAGTCCCCAATCAATACTTTAAATTGACCGAATGGCACCAGAACATCAACATGAAATGTATTTAGAATTTTGTTCCAGCAATATGGTGCATTAAAACTAAAAGCAGATTTGCCTAGCTTGGTGGAGACCCTAGGAACCTCAAGAGTTAACCAATCCTGTGAACGGGTTAGGCAACTCAGGTGTCTATACTTGAATAACAAAGTTAGATAAGACGGAAGTTTATGAAGTAGGGCCTTGTAAACAAAAAGGGAGTAATGTAGAGATATACAGGTCTTTAGTGAAGTCCAGCCATCCTTTTGATACAGGATGCAGCTATGAGTATCGAAACTGTCGCCTCTAAAAAAAACAAAGGGCACTATGGTAGATGGCATCCAAAGGCTTAAGAGTAATAGCATCTGCACTTTGATAAATATCACCATAATCAAGAAGTGTGTTGGGTCATTGCCCTGTTGAAAAACAAATGATAGTCCCACTAAGCCCAAACCAGATGGGATAGCATATCACTGCAGAATGATGTGGTAGCCATGCTGTTTAAGTGTGCCTTGAATTCTAAATAAATCACAGACAGCGTAAGCAGCAAAGCACCCCCACAACATAACACCTCCTCCTCCATGCTTTACGGTGGGAAATACACATGTGAAGATCATCCGTTCACCCACACCGCGTCTCACAAAGACACGGCGGTTGGAACCAAAAGTCTCCAATTTGGACTCCAGACCAATGACAAATTTCCACCGGTCTATTGTCCATTGCTCGTGTTTCTTGGCCCAAGCATGTCTCTTCTTCTTATTGGTGTCCTTTAGTAGTGGTTTCTTTGCAGCAATTCTACCATGAAAGCCTGATTCATACAGTCCACTCTAAACAGTTGATGTTGAGATGTGTCTGTTACTTGAACTCTGTGAAGCATTTATTTGGACTGCAATTTCTAAGGCTGGTAACTCTAATGAACTTATCCTCTGCAGCAGAGGTAACACTGGGTCTTCCATTCCTGTGGCGGTCCTCATGAGAGCCAGTTTCATCATAGCGCTTGATGGTTTTTGCGACTGCAAGAAACCTTGAAGAAACTTTCAAAGTTCTTGAAATGTTCCGTATTGACTGACCTTCATGTCTTAAAGTAATGATGGACTGTCGTTTCTCTTTGCTTATTTGAGCTGTTCTTGCCATAATATGGACTTGGTATTTTACCAAATAGGGCTATCTTCTGTATAACCCCCCTACCTTGTCACAAGACAACTGATTGGCTCATTAAGAGGGAAATAAATTCAACAAATAAACTTTTAAGAAGGCACACCTGTTGATTGAAATGCATTCCATGTGACTACCTCATGAAGCTGGTTGAGAGAATGCCAAGAGTGTGCAAAGCTGTCATCAAGGCAAAGTGTGGATATTTGAAGAATCTCAAATATAAAATATATTTATTTATTTGGTTACTACATGATTCCATATGTGTTATTTCATAGTTTTGATGTCTTCACTATTGTTCTACAATGTAGAAAATAGTAAAAATAAAGAAAAACCCTTGAATGATGGTGTGTCCAAACTTTTGACAGGTACTGTACATTTTTGTCTTCTTCTAATGTCTCTTGAGCAGGTTGATGGTTAGACTATTGGGATGAGTCTTGTCCTTGAGGCAGAACTAAGCGATTTCCGCTAGATGGGCCAGCTGCAAGGAAACAATTGACTATATTGTAAAAATTTACGGGGGGAAAAAAATGCAGTAATATAAGGTTAGGGTTAGGCATTAGGGTTAGCAGTGTGGTTAAGGTTAGGTTTAAAATCATCTGATTTTATGACTTTGTGGCCAGCCGTGTAACTTGTGGGGGGACAGGGAGTTATATTAGATACAGGCCAATTTGACCCCCTCAATAACATACCATAATACATTTGATGGATTGGAAATCATTTTCCTACCATAGCTACTGGCTTTCTGTGGATTTAAACTATACAGTACTACTCAATTCCTAATTTTATGATTTTATGATTGGATCCCCCCAGAACTGAACGCACCCCGGAACTGACTTTCTCACAGTTGTTATATACAAAAAATGTGCCAAGCGTGGATCTTTCTGAACTGTTAGAGTTAGACCAACATTTTAAAGTAATACAGAAATTATTGGTATTTCAGTTGTGGTTGGAATATATTTACCAAATTATCAGGAAAGTTTTGGATGTATTTACCCTTCAAAACTGATCAGAAACAACCATTTCACAACCATTTCACTGCTATTTTTTTATTTATTTTTTATCTCCCTTGGCCCCGCTAGAAAGGTTTTGACCCCGGATCCCATTGACCCTGACCCCCCCAATATGCAACCAAAGTTACACCCTTGTTTGTGGCTCTTGCAATGGTAGGATTGTGGGTTAATTTCCCACGGGGGGGCAGTATGAAAATGTATGCACTCACTAACTGTAAGTCGCTCTGGATAAGAGCGTCTGCTAAATGACTAAAATGTATTCAAACAGACCCCATTTCAAAGGAAACTAGCACTCGTTAAGATCAGGTGTGGCCAATTAGTAGGTATGGTCAACACACCTGAAGACGCTTAACAAGATGGACGTTACTACAATTTTCAGAATTTCCCACAGAAGAATTTTGTTTCTTAAAGTTCTTTGAACGTTCTGAGAACATGACTGTAAAAAGAACCCTGAGGAACCCTGTAGGAAACGTTATGCTAAAGTACTGAAAGTACCACAGAAAAACATTGTTTCTTAAAGTTCACTGAAAGTTCTGAGCACACTTTTTAAAGGCCCAGTGCAGTCAAAAACTCGATTTTCCTGTGTTTTATATATATTTCTACACTATGAGGTTAGAATAATACTGTGAAATTGTTTAAATAATAATAATGTCCTTTTAGTGTAAGAGCTGTTGGAAAAGACAATGTTTTGGCCTGCCTAGCGACACCAGGCGGTAAATTAGTTAAAAGACCGATAAGAAAGAGTTCCAAACCTCTCTGCCAATAACAGCTCATTTTAATTAAGGTACTTAATTGTTACCCAGAAATTATTTGATATTGAAATAAAAATAGCTGCATTGGACCATTAAATATAACCATGAGGAAACCTGTAGGAAACGTTATGCTGAAGTACAACATTTCCCACAGAAGAATGTTGTTCCTTGACTTTCTCTGAACTATTTGAGAACATTCCCAATGACAAACCAGTTGTAGAACGTTTCTAGAAGATTGCCAACATGTAAATTAAATTTTAGATATTTTAGGAAATGTTCTGTTAAAGTTGTGAAATACCAAGAAAATTAAGTTTTGTCAAGTTCCTTAATTGTGCTGAGAACGTTCCAAAGTCAAGCAACTATCATTAAAAAATTTTTTTCAACTATCCTGCCCCATTCCCAGAAAGATGTGGGAAGGTTGTATGCAATATAACCATAGGACAACCACGCTCTCACCAAGCTGTAAGAAACATATAGTTCTCAGAACGTTATATGCTAGCTGGGTGAGGCCTTGACAGGCTTCTTGTTTCCCCTATGATGGAGCCTTCCTGGAATGTTGGTCTTAAAGGGATAGTTCAATGAAGCCCTTTATCTACTTTCCCAGAGACAGATTAACTTGTTGATACCATGTTAATGTATCTTCGTCCCGTATGAAGGAAGTTAGATGTAGTTTCACAAGCCAATGCTTACTAGCGTTAGCACAATGACTGAAAGTCTAGTTGAACAGCTTAGCTGTTGCCATAGACTTCCAGTCATTGCGCTAACGCTAGTTAACAATTGCACTATCTCAAGTTAGCGGCTTCCTTCAAACTGAACACAGAGGCATACAAATGGTATACACAAGTTCATCTGAGGAAGTAGATAAAGGGCCTCATTGCCAAAATCCCGAACAATCCCTTTTACCACATCCACTCCCACAAGCGCTTCATAGGAATAAGCTCTCTTCTTCTGAATCCCCTCCACCTGAGACAGATATCCCCACCTCAGCCATCTGAGATGACACCCAATGAATAATGAACTCAGTGATTGAGGTACTTAACTTAAGCAGGAGTGCATTCCATGGATGACTTTGTACATTTCTTAGTGTGGGGGTAGACTGGGTTGGACAGAGTAGCCTAGCAGTAGAAACATGTCTCTGTGGTTATGTTTCACTATATTGGATCACTCCAATATATTGGTATCACTCCGCGGCGGAGAGATACATCCGAGGTGAGAATGAACAGATTTACTCCCGTGTACACCTGTGTCACGGCTGAGGTTCGCCCCTATATATAGACCCCATGTTCGCGACACACGTTCGTGACATCATTTTTGAGGCACCTCTAGCACCGTAGAGGATTGGAGTGATCCATATAGCTCACATAACCGTAGTTACATACGCAACCTTCGTTATGTTTCACTATATTGGATCAGTCCAATATATTGGTATACCCGTACCAGATTTAGTTGGTGCTAGAGGGACCTGGCCAGCCAGCAGCGAAGTCCCAGAGCGGAACCGATATGCAGGGGCCATCAATGTGGAAGTGGGGTCCCTGCACAATCCCCGGAAGGGGAGATGACGCCCAGGACCGCTGAACCAACCGCAGAGGGTGGTGCCACATTTACCCGATAGTACCTAGCAAAGGTGCAAAAGGAAGCCCAGCTGGCCGCAGCACAGATATCAGTGAGGGGCACTCCTCTCAGTAGAGCCTAGGACGCAGGCACACCTCGTGTTGAATGTGCCACCACAGATCCCAGCACTGGCCTGCCAGCCAGGCGGTATGCTGTCGTAATCGTGTCCACGATCCAGTGAGAGAGCCTCTGCTTTGATAGCCCAGCCCCCAGGACTCTCTCACCATAGCAGATAAAGAGCTAGTCTGTTGTTCTAACTGATCGTGTCCGCTCCACATAGGCAGCCAGTGCCCGCACATGGCACAGCATGCCGGAGGGAGGGCCAGACTCCCTTGCCACTGCCCGGGGGGTCGTAAGCAGACACAATAAAAGGGATGTTCACATGCCTGTCTGACAGAAACTTCAGGAGGAATGAAGGGTTGTGGCGGAGATATATACTCCTCCCACCGGGGTCACTCAAAACTTACCGAAAAAGCATGGAACTCACCCACCCTCTTCATGGAGGTATTCGCTATCAAGAAAATCACCTTCATAGAGAGGTGTTTCAGGGAGGCAGACTTCAACGGTTCGAAAGGCAGCTTTGCCAAAGCTGCCAAGACCACATCCAGATCCCAGCTCTCCATTGAGCGGGTCCTGCTGGACGCAGGTGACAAACCCCCTTCATAAACCTGGAGACCAAGGGATGGCACCCCACTGGCCTGTCCATCCACCCGACATGGCAGGCAGATATAGTGGCCAAATACCATCTCAGTGTAGAGGCTGCCAAGCCCTCATCCAAGCGAGACTGCAGGTATTGGAGGACATACTGCACCCCGCATGACTCGGGCACAACCTCAATACCAGTGGTATCCACCTGCTCCATGGCCCGTCCGTTGGCTTGAGCCACATCCCTCTGGAGCAGGGAAAGCAGGCGAGACACCTCCATCTCTTCCCAGAGGATATCCTCTGTGCCCTCCTCCAGCCGGGGCAATAGAGTCTGCAGGTAGGTCTGCAGCAGCATGGCCTCGTTGGTAAGGTGGCTAAGAGAACAGGGGGACCCATATGTCTTTCAAGTCTGCGTCAAAGACTCTGGGGGGTCCCGGCTTCAGTCGCGGGTTCCGCCCTATAATCTCCCGGTCCAGGAGGACCATGGTAGCTATCATTTTGTCCATAGTCGGGTACTCCCGGAGGCAGAGTGACTCCGCGCCTGCAACATAACTCCATGGTCCAGTCTCTGCTGTGAGTTGGAAGCACCCCTTGGCAGAGGGCCAGCTCTCTTGCAAGTCCTCGCGGACCTCAGCAGAGATGGGGACAGATGGAGAGTCATCACTGTCCACCAGTTTGATGTCCAGTGCAGTGGCTACCCGAGTGAGTAGGCTACTCATAGCCTCTCTAGCCTCTGGGGGCGATGAAGCCCCGCTGCCGGCTTCTAATGGCCTGTCAGCCTGGTAGCCCCGCTCACGGCGGCGAACAGTGCCAGCATCGTCCCCCAGGAACAGCCTATCACTGGCCAACAGGGAACATCTGTCATCGCCACCAAAGCTATCAACCTCCTGAAGCAGGGCATGCGCCCTCCGTTTAAGGTGGTCCCAGCGGTCCGACTCCTGCCCCTGTCCAGGACTGGCAGCAGATGGGCTCTACCTGTGGTGGCTCCGGCCACGCTTCCTGGGAGGGGTACTGGGCCCAGTAGAGGGACTAACAGCTCGCTGGCGCACAACTCCTAAGGGAGGGAGCTCGTCCACAGCCTGAGCCCGAGCCTGGCCGACCCACTCGTGCATGGCCTTCATCACGCCAGGCGCTGGCGTTCTGAGAACACCACACAAAACAGGCATCCAGTAAGGCGCTCCACTGCCCTCTCCCTGTGGCTCAAACCCAGGCAGTGCATACACGAGGTATGCGGATCCCCAGGGGGGATGCCACCATCACACCTGTCACAGACGGAAGCCATAAGCTCAGCCAAGTCAACAAGGCCACGGAGCAGGAGTCCGACGCCCTGGGAGAGCTTATGTCATGACCCACGTGGAGGAATAGGATTCTGGTGAGGGATAAATTACCCAGTACCTCCGCAAAAACTGTGGAAGACCCGTGTGGGAAAAACAGGCAGAAAAAACCCCAGCAACCAGGTAATGGATTTGATTTATTTGTCTTTTGTTTTATGCCAACTGCAATATTACCTAGCCGGTTTAATATCCAAGCAGCAAAAAGAGCACCATATGATGGAGTAACTCCGCTAAGGAACTCCAAAGTGAATGTCTCAACGTAGTGGAAAGCCCACCACGATACTCTTACACTCTGCAGGGGAAAGAACAAGAAAAAACCCTGCAGGGTAATTAGCAGAGAACCCGCGCCTACGCCGCGGGGAGCAGCATGTTAAAGCAATTCACAACACACACATAGAACAAGCCAGTCGGCAAGTTGTGTAAGGTAGATTACAGTTTGTGCAGCAAGAGCCACCATACTAATGGATGCACACGGACTCGTAGTGTAACGCTAACGAAACACAAGTACGACAAAACACGGGCGGAAGATACAGCTCAACCGCGTGCAGCGAGTGGAGCACTCAAGAGGAGGGGCTGGCCAGCTGCTCCAGGCTGCAAACAGCCCATGAGTACACTTCCACACAAGATATTACACTTAACAGTGACTTACCAAGCGAACTTCAGAAAGTTTGTGCATCAAACCATACGGACGTCCGCCGAGAAAATGAAAGAATGTGTGTCGCTTCCATGAGGTCTATATATAGGGGCGGACCCCAGCCTTGACACAGGTGTACACGGGAGTAAATCTGTAAATCCTCACCTCGGATGTATCCCTCCACCGCAGAGTGATACCAATATATTGGAGTGATCCATATAGCTCACATAACCGTGGTTACATACGTAACCTTCGTTTCGGTTCTTATTAAAGGTCCAATGCAGCTGTTTTTATCTCAAATTCAAATCATTTCTGGGTAAAAATTAAGTACCTTACTGTGATTGTTTTCAATTAAAATGGTCAAAAGGAAACATAAATAGCTTCTTAGCAAAGAGCAATTTCTTCTTTCCACCAAAACAGGTTGAAATTTCAAGCTGTCTTTTCAAACAGCTTTTACACTAAAAGGGTATTATAATCATTTGCACAATTTCAGAGTATTATTGCAACCTCATAGGTGGAATATATACAGTGGGGAGAACAAGTATTTGACACACTGCCGATTTTGCAGGTTTTCCTACTTACAAAGCATGTAGAGGTCTGTCATTTTTATAAAAAATCCAGAAAATCACATTGTATGATTTTTAAGTAATTAATTTGCATTTTATTGCATGACATAAGTATTTGATACATCAGAAAAGCAGAACTTAATATTTGGTACAGAAACCTTTGTTTGCAATTACAGAGATCATATGTTTCCTGTAGGTCTTGACCAGGTTTGCACTCACTGCAGCAGGGATTTTGGCCCACTCCTCCATACAGACCTTCTCCAGATCCTTCAGGTTTCTGGGCTGTCGCTGGGCAATACGGACGTTCAGCTCCCTCCAAAGATTTTCTATTGGGTTCAGGTCTGGAGACTGGCTAGGCCACTCCAGGACATTGAGATGCTTCTTACGGAGCCACTCCTTAGTTGCCCTGGCTGTGTGTTTCGGGTCGTTGTCATGCTGGAAGACCCAGCCATGACCCATCTTCAATGCTGTTACTGAGGGAAGGAGGTTGTTGGCCAAGATCTCGTGATACATGGCCCCATCCATCCTCCCCTCAATACGGTGCAGTCGTCCTGTCCCCTTTGCAGAAAAGCATCCCCAAAGAATGATGTTTCCACCTCCATGCTTCACGGTTGGGATGGTGTTCTTGGGGTTGTATTCATCCTTCTTCTTCCTCCAAACATGGCGAGTGGAGTTTAGACCAAAAAGCTATATTTTTGTCTCATCAGACCTTCTCCCATTCCTCCTCTGGATCATCCAGATGGTCATTGGCAAACTTCAGACGGGCCTGGACATGTGCTGGCTTGAGCAGGGGGACCTTGCGTGCGCTGCAGGATTTAATCCATGATGGCGTACTGTGTTACTAATGGTTTTCTTTGAGACTGTGGTCCCAGCTCTCTTCAGGTCATTGACCAGGTCCTGCCGTGTAGTTCTGGGCTGATCCCTCACCATCCCCATGATCATTGATGCCCCAAGAGGTGAGATCTTGCATGGAGCCCCAGACCGAGGTTGATTGACCGTCTTCTTGAACTTCTTCCATTTTCTAATATTTGCGCCAACAGTTGTTGCCTTCTCACCAAGCTGCTTGCCTATCGTCCTGTAGCCCATCCCAGCCTTGTGCAGGTCTACAATTTTATCGCTGATGTCCTTACACAGCTCTCTGGTCTTGGCCATTGTGGAGAGGTTGGAGTCTGTTTGATTGAGTGTGTGGACAGGTGTCTTTTATACAGGTAACGAGTTCAAACAGGTGCAGTTAATACAGGTAATGAGTGGAGAACAGGAGGGCTTCTTAAAGAAAAACTAACAGGTCTGTGAGAGCCGGAATTCTTACTGGTTGGTAGGTGATCAAATACTTATGTCATGCAATAAAATGCAAATTAATTACTTAAAAATCATACAATGTGATTTTCTGGATTTTTGTTTTAGATTCCGTCTCTCACAGTTGAAGAGTACCTATGATAAAAATTACAGACGTCTACATGCTTTGTATGTAGGAAAACCTGCAAAATCGGCAGTGTATCAAATACTTGTTCTCCCCACTGTATACAGTAGCAGTCTGTTTGGACACACCTACTCATTCAAGGGTTTTCTTTATTTTTTACTATTTTCTACATTGTAGAATAATAGTGAAGACATTGAAGACACTGTGAAATAACACATATGGAATCACGTAGTAACCAAAAAAGTGTTAAACAAATCAACATATATTTTATATTTGAGATTCTTCCAGTAGCCACCCTTTGCCTTGATGACAGTTTTGCACACTCTTATATATATATAAATAAAACACAGAAATGACGTTTTTGAATGCACCGGGCCTTTAAATAAGAATGAATTGCAGCAAAGAAGCACAAGACCACATATGCCAGCCCTAGTTATATCATTAATCATCCTCAAGCATTTTACAGTCAATCCACATGATTCAGTCAGAAGCTAATACCTTTTACCCTTGGTTGCCCTGTAGAGAGCATACTTGTTTTAGTACAATCGTTCATTTTGTGTCAGTGGAATGTGCTAGAATGAATGAGGTGAGTTTCAGGGCTGGTTTCATGGTTAATTAGTCCCCTGTGAGATAGCTTTGTTTGTTGTTTAGGAGCCTGGCTGTTAGATTCCTGGGCTGGCAATGGATTGCACCTGAGAGGAACACACTACTCTACTGCCTAATGTGCCATGTGTTTATCACCAATATACACACATGTTAAAATAATGCCCGGTTGTACTTCACCCTTTCCTATATCTTTGTGCTCTTAATATACCGTGCAAGTGTCGTGTTCCAACTCATTATGTGGGTAATAGAGCTAAACTCAAACTATTATAAAAGGTCACTTGGTCAGAGGGGACATTTTAATTCCGGCTTCCGTAAAGTCGTTCAGTCCAAAAGGAGGGCTGGGCAGGGAGGGAAAGAGAACACTAGTATTCCATACGAGCCTGGGACTTTGGGTCCCTTGAAACAGAACAGAATATGATGTGTTTTTTTTCTCCCTCCTTGGTGGAAAAAGGGCCAAATGAGCTCATTTTATTTGTGTTTCTTTTTCCTCTAACTTAGCCGAAAGATCAAGGATCAAAGCCTCAGAGTTAAGTGTGCTGCAGACAGATCAAGAGTTTAGCCGTCTGAGATGGGAAATTGTAACTTGGCTATTCCATCACAGAGAAGCGATCTGAGGTTTGTGAGGAGTCCCCTGAGCCTTACCGAATTTAGCAACCAAGGAGATATATTGGACAAAATCTCAGCCCTTCAAGGCCAAAGTGTCTTCATTTTCATTTAAGCTGTCATTTTCTACTTTTCATTGACATTTTTATTTTAACCATTAAAAAAAATGTTGTTTTTCAGTGTTTGATTTGTTTGTATTTACATCCTGCGTGCCCAAGAGCATAAATCCAGTTTGTAATCTCAGATTTTTTCTCTCATATATTAAACGGAGCCAGTTCAGAAAGGACACCCGAGTGCCCCACCTCAGTTGATGCATCAGCTGAGATGGTACCAATTAGAGGCTAGTATCAATTACGCCTACCTTATTGGGTGGGTATTTAAGCTTTACAGGTCTGCTCTTTTATGGAACGCCGTTAGGTTCATAAAGCACATGGTCAAAACTCGATCTTTCTAATGCTACGCGTGTAAAGTAAGCAGGTGCAGGCGCTAAATTAACGCGTTCAACCGCTAATACTTATTTCCCTCATTAAAATGCAAATCAATTTATAACATTTTTGACATACATTTTTCTGGATTTTTGTTGTTGTTATTCTGTCTCTCACTGTTCAAATAAACCTACCATTAAAATTATAGACTGATCATTTCTTTGTCAGTGGGCAAACGTGCAAAATCAGCAGGGGATCAAATACTTTTTTTCCCTCACTGTATATATATATATATTTAAAATGAATGCTGGTGTTTAAATGGCTGGATTGCTAAATTAGTTACTAGTTAGCTTGCTAACGTTTCTTAGCCTCAAACCCCGGCCATAGCCGCAGTGAACGGCGCCTTCTTGTGACATTTCTTCAGCCCTGCTTGAAAAAAAATGTAAATTGTTAACTTTTACAGCCACTGAAACATGACATGGCTATGCTTTAAGACTAGCTAAATAAAGGTGACATATTATCGAGGAGTACTGACGTCAAACATGTTTTTGTATTTTTAGGCAAAACAACAGCTGAAGGTCTAAAACTTCAGGCAGGCAGGCTGGCTGGCTAGCTGTAATTTCAGTGCTCGGGATTAGCATGAAAACATTTACAAAGCTCACATAAAGCTCATTCGACCAAGGACAACCCTGTAAAAACTTTGCTAATATCTACAACATATCAGCTTTCCAACAGCACATATATTACTTTTGAATACCCTTTGAAATATTAATATTTCATCTAAGCCTATGATGTAGAAATTAACATCTTCAGACATAAATCAGGAACGTTAAGGTTAGTACTATGGCACTGTTTGAACAGGAATCGAAGTCTTTGTAGTTTATAGCATTACTCCCAAGCACAACTGACCTTAGGCGCCTCTTCACTGTTGATGTTGAGACTGGTGTTTTACGGGTACTATTTAATGAAGCTGCCAGTTGAGGCCCTGTGAGGCATCAGTTTCTCAAACTAGACACTCTAATGTATTTGTCCTCTTGCTCAGTTGTGCAACGGGGCCTCCCACTCCTCTTTCTATTCTGGTTAGAGCCAGTTTGCGCTGTTCTGTGAAGGGAGTAATACACAGCGTTGTACGAGATCTTCAGTTTATTGGCAATTTCTCGCATGGAATAGCCTTCATTTCTCAGAACAAAAATAGACTGACGAGTTTCCGAAAAAAGCTATTTGTTTCTGGCCATTTTGAGCCTGTAATCGAACCCACAATGGCTGATGCTCCAGATACTTAACTAGTCTCAAGAAGGCCAGTTTTATTGCTTCTTTAATCAGCACAACAGTTTTCAGCTGTGCTAACATAATTGCAAAAGGGTTTTCTAATGATCAATTAGCCTTTTAAAATGATAAACTTGGATTAGCAAACACAACGTGCCATTGGAACACAGGACTGATGGTTGCTGAAAATGGGCCTCTGTACGCCTATGTAGATATTCCATTAAAAAATAAGCTGTTTCCAGCTACAATAGCCATTTACAATATGAACAATGTCTGCACTGTATTTCTGATCAATTTGATGTTATTTTAAAGACAAAAAAATTGCTTTTCTTTCGAAAACAAGGACATTTCTAAGTGACCCCATACTTTTGAACGGTAGTGTGTATATATATATATATATACAGTGCTATGAAAAAGTATTTGCCCCCTTTCTAATTTTCTCTACTTTCGCATATTTGTGATACTGAATGTTATCAGATCTTCAACCAAAACCTAATATTAGATAAAGGGAACATAAGTGAACAAATAACACAACAATTACATATTTATTTCATAAACAAAGTTATGCAACACCCAATTCCCCTGTGTGAAAAAGTAATTGCCCCCTTACACTCAATAACTGGTTGTGCCACCTTTAGCTGCAATGACTTTGACTAGGCCATTCCAAAACTTCCAATTTGTTGCTTTTTAGCAATTTTCATGTAGACTTGATTGTGTGTTTTGGATCATTGTCTTGCTGCATGACCCAGCTGCACTTCAGCTTCAGCTCACAGACGGATGGTCTGACATTCTCCAGTAGAATTCTCTGATACAGAGCAGAATTCATGGTTCCTTCTATTAAGGCAAGTCGTCCAGGTCCTGAGGCAGCAAAGCATCCCCAAACCATCACACCACCACCACCATGCTTGACCTTTGGTATGATGTTCTTACTGTGGAATGCATTGTTTGGTTTTCGCCAGGCATAATGGGACCCATCTCGTCCAAAATGTTGACTCAAGTTTGCCAAAAAGCACCTGGATGATCATCAAGACTCTTGGAAGAACGTTCTATGGACAGATGATTCAACATTTTTTGGACGACATGGTTCCAGGAATGCCTGGCGAAAACCAAACACTGCATGTGTGTGTGTTGTAGATGTGGCCTATAGTTTATTGTATCTGAAGACTATTCCGTTGTGAGGAAACAAAGGAATAGTCAATTAAGGTTTAAGTAAACCATTTTTATAACAATTACAGAGGTTAACAAATACTAACATGTTGTCTATTATCATAATAAGTTATATTAATAGACATAGAACAGAAGTAACCTCGCTATCAGGTACAATAGTATTTCTCACTCAAGCTTATAGAAAGTAAAATATGATTTTCACTCTGAAAAGCTGTAAAATAAATTGTCCTTGATGTGAAACATAATATCATATTAACTTTCCTGATAGGTTTTACATTTTCAGAATTGAGCAGTCACAGAGTAGACAACACGAAGATGAAATGTAACTGCTACGTTTAGGGTTAGTCTTCTTAGGGCAGGAGTCCAACGCTTCACTACTGCAGGCGGTAAGAATATTGTAGAACTATAGATTCATTTGCCACCTTTGTTGTTGTTGTTACATTCGTAGCAGTATGCCCTTATTCAAAACCATATTTTTTTTATGAACATTTGCCTTTTAGATGTCACTACTGCTCAGAGACTGGTGGTCCCAAGAGCACAATCTGAAAGGAGCCTGTTTCCTGAGCTCGCACAGGGGGATTTTGACCTCTGCCGGATGGACACACACAGGCGTGTTACCCCTTAGAGTTACATGCAGTAACACCTGCTGCAGTCATTTCCAGTGGGCAATTGGGAAGGTCTGCACTATACATTCGGGAGAAGGTAAAATCACATAGCTGTACAACCAAGACTGATTACTGTGCCTTTCTTGATGCTTGATGTAATGTATATACTTTTAATGTGTCATGGTATCACTGTATAGTTCCGATATTTCAACATGTTGAATGTAATACATATTGAAAATATTATTTAAAAAATAGAGCTACATGCATGCTTAAAATGTCTTCTTGACCTACACATTGATTACATTCTATAGTGAGTGATGCATGCGGCTACATTTTTTTTCTGTAAATCATTTTCAGAATGCAATCACCTCATGTTTAACAGCTTTATTGCTTTCTCCATGTTTTTGAAATGTATAAGCCTTTAAATTACCTTTTACAGACTACTTCTACAAACGAGGCTACACCTGTGGCAGCACATATTCCTGTGCCCCCCCATCTTCTGCACCACTTCACCTCCTGTGCCAGAACTGAAAGAAATTGCGGAATAGGACTTCAGAGAGAATTTGGAGAAGGTAAGTCACTTTATACTTTGATGGATGTTATGTTACTGTTAATTTGCACTAAGTTTAAAGAATATATTAGGGTTGTAGTTGTTCACGATTACTTTTCCACATGGATTTGGTTTCCTTTTGTTGGAAGTCAATCTTTTTAAGGGTAGTGATAATCAGTTTAGTGTTTTGCTAATTTGTCCCAAAACACTGTTATTGAACTGTCTAAGATCCAGTTAGCACAAACTGTCATGGAGGCCTCCGAACAACTGGTCATATTGGGTTCAGTGTGATACATTTGTACATTGGAGGAGAGGGATGCCCTGGTGGAGTCAGCCACAAAGTTCTACTTAGAAAGCAGGCCACGGGATGCTCTTGAGCAGTGAGTTTCCATATATCTAAGGAATCTCATAAGCTGAGTTAAATTCTTCATGGCAAATTCATTATGTTACTTTTTTTACTTTATAGATTCAAAGAGGTTCTGGAGTGTCTAGGTCTCCTGCCTTACATGAATAGACACTCAAGCCTCTTCAGAGAGGTTTTCATCAATGCTGAGAAGCCGTTTTTGGCCAAAGACATAGCTTCTCTCTTCAAAGCTGTGCTCTCCCCACCTGGTACCAATCAAAGAGCAATAGAGAGCAGCGTCATTTGTTTCTGGAGGGACTGGCTGCTGGAGGTGGAAGGTTAAATGCAAAACCATGATCATTGAAGTAACACGGCCCACGTCAGTAAAATATATCACCTATTCACTCTCACAACTGTGGGGCAGCATTTTATAGCCTTATTCTTTCATGGGCCCCCTAAGAACGTAATAGATACATTAAATCCCATACCACTTTCACTTAGAGTATCGTGTTCTCCAATAAGTGTTACTTATGGACTTTAATGTCCCCCCCCCACCCCTTCTTTTTTCAGAGGGGAACGCATACCCTTTCACCCTGGAGAAGGTTCTCATTTTCACTTCGGGGGCATCGGCCATTCCTAGGCTGGGATTCCCAGTGGAGCCACAGCTACAGTTCTTCCACAAACAAGAGAATGAGGCTGCCAGGATCTTCCCATAAGCAAATATATGCAGCATTGTTTTAAGGCTGCCAATACACCCAATTTACACAGCCTTCAGGGAGAAAATGGAGAGTGGAATTCTACAGTCACCAACATTTGGTCTCATTTAAAGGGAATTCATTTAAGGGGAATTATCCAAAATGTTTATTGCATGACTACCTAGTAAAGTTCAGTGTACTGCAGTCAATGTTAATTGGTGATCTGTCCCAAAAGGCTTGATGTATTATGAAAGTTTCAGACAGGATCGGCCATCAGCAAAAAAAGTTGTGTAGTGAAAGTTTTCAAAAAACATTACAACCAACCAGAAACAATTGGACACAGTAATACATAATGAAGCTTTAATATTTTAATAAATGTATGATTTCTTAGTAGAGTGGGTCAACTGAGAATTATGCAAAGTAGTTATCCCCCCCCCAAAAAAATAATACAAAATAAAAAAAAAAAAAAAAAAAAAATAAAAAAAATTTGTAGTGAAGTAATGTATGTCAAGGGACTATAATGTTACAATATGTGCAATGTTACCGTAAATAAATCTTAGAGTAAATATGGACAACATTTCATTTACATGTGTTATGGCAATAAAAACAGACACTGCAGTTGGTACATAGGTCATGGTGCAGCAAGTTGATGAGGGTAGTGGAGAAGCACTGGTGGGGCTTTTTGAGAGAAGTGACTGAGGGCAGAAAAGAATATCAGGATGCCCAGGAACTTGAAGCTGCTGATCATCTCCATGTCAATGTACAGTAGATGGGTGAATGGTCATTAAGTGTCACCATCTACTTTGTTTTGTTTACGCTGAGGCTGTTGTCCTATCACCATTATGTCAGGTCCCACAGCTCCTTCATGTACTCATGATCACTGGTGATCAGGTGAACCATGGTAGTGTCGTCAGCATGTTTAGGTGTTGGGTCCATTCTGGGGATCCACATTCTTATGATAATGTAAAAATCTAATTTGTTATTACAGGGTTTACACCCAGAGGCCTGAGTCTGCTAACCAGTTTGTGGGTCAGGATGGTGTTGAAAGCAGAGCTATAAAAGAAAACCACTCTGACGTATGTAAAATGCATAATTGACACATTTGTTGGGACAATAGGCAAACTGGAGTTTGTCCAGTGAATTTTTGCTACCATATGCTACACGATATCTATTGTTCCAGTTTTTTAATTCGATATCGACTGGGCTGCAGTGGAGATGGTAAGAAGCTTCGATATCATGGGGACCTAACTTCTAATGTCCTTTCCTTGTACACCCACACAGACACTGGAGTCAAAAATGCCAACAAGCGGCTCTCCATCCTACGGTGGCTGAAGACGTTTTGCCTGACGTAAAACATTAACAAGAGTGTCGGATTTAAGTCTCTGAAAATATTTTTAACGAACCATAAGAGCAGATTCCTTTTCTTTTGTAATCTTTACTGGCACAGTGGTTTTAAAATAATTTCTAATTGTAGTCACTTTCAATTGATTAATTGACTCCAAGAACAATAGATTGTTTGTAGTTCATAACATTAACACACAACTGACATTAAACGTTGCTTGACCATAGATTGGGATACATGTTTTAATACCATTGGATATTTGATTGGGTTTAATGTTGCATACCTTGCCGTGTTGTGCATGCCAACCAGGTGAGAATCACTAGAATGAACTGTGATACTTGATGAATCAGGTCTTATCTGATGCTTTATCAGCTTCCCCCTTGCCCACTCCAAGCTCCTCTTCATGGTTCCCTTCTGCAAGACACAATTGTGTGAAAATAAAGTGGAAGGAATGGGAACACTATTCCTTTGAAGCAGTAGTATATAGTTGAAGTCGGAGGTTCACGTACACCTTAGCCAAATCCATTTAAACTCAGTTTTTTGCAATTCCTGACATTTAATCCTAGTACAAATGTCCTGTTTTAGGTCAGTTAGGATCACAACTTTATTTTAAAAATGTGAAATGTCAGAATAATAGTAGAGAGAATGATTTCTTTCAGCTTTTATTTATTTCATCACATTCCCAGTGGGTCAGAAGTTTACATACACACAATTAGTATTTGGTAGCATTGCCTTTAAATTGTTTAACCTGGGTCAAATGCTTCAGGTAGCCTTCCACAAGCTTCCCACAATAAGTTGGGTGAATTTTGGCCCATTCCTTCTGACAGAGCTGGTGTAACTGAGTCAGGTTTGTAGGCCTCCTTGCTCGCACACGCTTTTTCAGTTCTGCCCACACATTTTCTATAGGATTGAGGTCAGGGCTCTGTGATGGCCACTCCAATACCTTGACTTTGTTGTCCTTAAGCCATTTTGCCACAACTTTGGAAGTATGCTTGGGGTCATTGTCCATTTGGAAGACCCATTTGCGACCAAGCTTTAAATTCCTGACTGATGTCTTGAGATGTTGCCTCAATATATCCACATCATTTTCCTTCCTCATGATGCCATCTATTTTGTGAAGTGCACAAGTCCCTCCTGCAGCAAAGCACCCCCACAGCATGATGCTGCCACCCCCGTGCTTCATGGTTGGGATGGTGTTCTTCGGCTTGCAATCAACCCCCTTTTTCCTCCAAACATAACGATGGTCATTATAGCCAAACAGTTCTATTTTTGTTTCATCAGACCAGAGGACATTTCTCCAAAAAGTACGATCTTTGTCCCCATGGGCAGTTGCAAACCGTAGTCTGGCATTTTTATGCCGGTTTTGGAGCAGTGGCTTCTTCCTTGCTGAGCGGCCTTTCAGGTTATGTTGATATAGGACTCGTTTTACTGTGGATATAGATACTTTTGTACCTGTTTCCTCCAGCATCTTCACAAGGTCCTTTGCTGTAGTTCTGGGATTGATTTGCACTTTTCGCACCAAAGTACGTTCATCTCTAGGAGACAGAATGCGTCTCCTTCCTGAGCGGTATGACGGCTGCGTGCTCCCATGGTGTTTATACTTGCGTACTATTGTTTTTACAGATGAACGTGGTACCTTCAGGCGTTTGGAAATTGCTCCCAAGGATTAACCAGTCTACAATACTTTTTCTGGGGTCTTGGCTGATTTGTTTTGATTTTCCCATGATGTCAAGCAAAGAGGCACTGAGTTTGAAGGTAGGCCTTGAAATACATCCACAGGTACACCTCCAATTGACTCAAATTATGTCAGTTAGTCTATCAGAATCTTCTAAAGCCATGACATCATTTTCTGGAATTTTCCAAGCTGTTTAAAGGCACAGTCAACTTAGTGTATGTAAACTTCTGACCCACTGGAATTGTGATACGGTGAATTATAAGTTAAATAATACGTCTGTAAACAATTGTTTGAAAAATTACTTGTGTTATGCACAAAGTAGATGTCCTAACCGACTTGCCAAGACATTTGTGGAGTGGTTGAAAAACAAGTTTTAATGACTCCAACCTAAGTGTATGTAAACTTCCGACTTCAACTGTATATGCCTGAAGTTATTTTACCCTGATAGGCTTCAATGGAATGTAAATATTCCAAAAACGAAGTGAACATGCACATTAAAATATACTCTGTTTGAAAGCTGTTATGTTGTAAATGTTAGCAAAGGTTTTACAAGGTTGTTACTTGCCAAATTTGCTTAATGTGAGCTTTTCAGTGTCTTCATGATAATCGCGAGCTAGCGTGGCTAACGCTAGCATTGAAATGACAGCCAGTCAGGCTGAAGAAGTTGCCTACCTTCAGCTGTTGTTTTGCTTAAATACAAGGCTTTGGGCTAAAAACGTAACTCAAAAACATGTCCTGCTTCAGTACTAGCCGATAAGTCACATTTAGGTAGCTTGTCTTCCTTTAGTCAATGATAAAGCAAAATAGAGACAACATAGTCCAAAAATCGACAACTACCAGGATTTTGAGCGGGATGTTTTTGGAGTATCTCCGTTGTCTAATATATGTATGCCTGGCCCTGCATTCAAGCAACAATCTTGCTAGTATGTAATTTACCTTGATAATATTAACATAGTCCAATGTGTTTCCGTGGCTGTTATAGTTTACATGTTTTTTCAGCAGGGCTTTTAATAAAACACAAGTTGGCGCCGTTCACTGTGGCTAGCAGTATGGCCGGGCAGAGATTGAGGCTAACTATATTATATAATATGGCCGGGGTTTGAGGCTACCGACGTTAGCTAAATTAGCTAGCCAGTATCTGACTTAGCTTATGCTAAGCACCGCTGATCCTGGTGCTAGATTAATGTTAGCTGAATTTTATAGCCAGTGATGAGAAACTGATCATTCCACTGTAAACTAGCTGATAAACCTTATGATTCAGTTAAAACAATTTTCAAAGACAAAACCGTTACCTTGTGAAGGAAGGAAGGTTCATACTCTGCTTGCAGTGGAAAAGGAAGTTCCTTCAAACTGTGAAATCTGGTTGAAAGGAGGAGCTAGGGAAATTGGCTGGTAAAATTAGCATATTAAAGAATGCGTTAAATTAGCTGTGTAGGTGTATATTTAGTAGCTGTAGGCATTCATTTGACGTGTGCAGGACTGCTTGCAGCTGTTTATTTAGCGCGTTGGACCGCCTGCAAGCACATTTGCACACGCTTATTTGACGCGTGTAGGCGTTAACTTAGCGGGTGAAGGCATTAACTTAATTTAGCACCTGCACCTGCTTACTTTACACGCATAGCATTAAAAAGATTGCGTTTTGACCACATGCTTTATGAGCCTATCGTTCTTTCATCCTACTGCCGTTTGCTGCTACTATGCGCTGGTTCTTGTTCTGCATCGACGCTTCTGTGTAACTAGATGTTTCTCGCTACGGTGCTGTGTTCTGATATTTTCTTTGCGAATGTCACTAGCTGTGTTTGAACCTCGTCTGTGTCATTCAATATGCTCATGTTGCAATTTTTAGCTGCTGCGGGAATGCCACTGATTGCAAGGATCAACCAAGTTGCTGCTCTATTGTTGTCAGTTGATAGGGGTTACAAATTAGCTAGTCTCGGGAGTAGCCTACCATAGTTAGTGGTTTGTTCACAATACCAGCTTTCAGGCAGATTCGGCACGCTCCATGAACACACCCCATCATGGGTAATCATCCCCGTCATACAAGAAGGAAGTAGCCTATGCTAGGCTAGCATACAGGCAATGCGTTGATATACAGGAGTGAGTAGCAATGTTTTCTAATCATAAGCAGGAGATGGTGTTATTATGGTGATTCAATGTTATTTCAGTCTATATGCATGCACTTAACGTGTTCACTGCGTGTTGCGCACCTCAGGAGAATGCTGGAATTATGCATACTATCAGGGGCTATATTTTACAAGTCATCCCAGTCAAATTAGTAGTGACTTGCACTGGCAGTAACACTTAAATGTTGTACAAATCATTGACTACGGTTATTATTCTTGGAACACTATTCCCTTACAGTTTAAAATAGAATGCATTCAACTTGCAGACTGGTCTGGATTATTGCGCTTGTATAGCTACACTCCTGCTGGTTTCTGCTCTGAGAAATCAGAGTATATGCATTCATTAGTGCATATTTATGTTCCAAGATAGCGTAGCAGTGCGGTCGTGTTCTCTTGTGTGTCCATGTACATAGCCTGTTTTTTGTATTTTTTTTGTATTTTACGTATATATTTCCCTATCACACTTTTCATCCTTCTACTAAATATGCTTTCCTGCAACCCGCCTCACTCAATGTGGAACAGATTCTATTATTTACTCACCTTTATCTAGAATCTCCAGTTGAAACTAGCCAGCCAGCTAACTAGCTACTTGCTATTAGCCACCGTTAGCGGTTTTCACCCAGAACATTGGATTTTCTGGCGGAATAACTGAATCACTGGACCTTAACACCGGATCTAGCTAGCCGCAACTGAATGGATGTCGAATGGATGTTGCTGTAGGCTAATCACCACTGCCCCCGTAGCACCAGTTAGCCTTGAGCCTTGAGCTAGCCCCGGCTATCTACCTCTCTGTCTACCGGACGGGAGTAGCCAGCTAACCAGCAAACTAGCTACTTGCTATTAGCCACCGTTAGCGGCTTTTTCTCCATTGTCCGTGGCCTGCACTACCTACCAGCCAGCTCTAGTCTGGACTATTATCGGCCAGTCTACACTGTCTGCACAGCGAGTTATCGACCCAGAACCTATCGGATTTTCTGCCGGAATCACTGAATCACTGGACTGGATAATCGCAACTAGCTAGCTGCAACCATATGAACGTTGTTGTTGGCTAATCAGCCTTGAGCTAGCCTTGAGTCAAGCACATCTCCCGGCTATCTATCTCTCTGTCAACCGGACGGGACCTCCTAGAGTCAACACGGAGCCCTGCCGATCCATCACGAAGATCCATCTGCTAGCCCCGGCCAGCTAGCACACGCAAACTACAACCGTGCTTCCTGCTCGCTGTGCTGAAGCACCAATTTGAACTGCTCTCGGACTCACATATTGCTGTTCACTGGACCTTATGATCACTCAGCTGCACAGCTGATGCCTGCTGGACTGTTCCTTTACACGGTACCCTGTCCTGTTTATTCTGTTTAGCCTCAGCCCAAACTTTATCGCCATTACCTGTTGTTGTCTTAGCTCTCTCTAATAAGACCTGTGATTGCGTTATGCCTCTCTCACATTTCAATATGCCTAGCCTATTGCTGTTTGGGTTAGTTATTATTATACAATTTCACTGTTGAACCCCAAGTCCCTCTCAAACTTCCTCAAATAGTTCCTTTGTTCCACGCCCCATACACGCCGAGACCGGCTCAATTGGTGCCTCCAGTGATGCTATCTCTTTCATTGTTACCCAACGCTTAGGTTTACCTCCACTGTACTCATATCCTTCCATATCCTTGTCTGTACATAATGCCCTGAATCTTTTCTACAACGCCCGGAAATCTGCACCCTTTATTCTCTGTACCCAACGCATTAGAAGACCAGCTCTTAAAGCCTTTAGCCGTATCCTTATTCTCGTCCTCCTCTGTTCCTCTGGTGATGTAGAGGCTAACCCAGGCCCTGCAGCCCCCAGTATCACTCCTACTCCCCAGGAGCTATCATTTGTTGACTTCTGTAACCGTAAAAGCCTTGGTTTTCTGCACGTTAACATCAGAAGTCTACTTCCTAAGTTTGAGTTATTCACTGCGTTAGCACACTCCACCAACCCTGATGTTCTAGCAGTGTCTGAATCCTGGCTTAGGAAGGCCACCAAAAATTCTGAAATTTCCATCCCCAACTACAACATTTTCCGTCTAGATAGAACTGCCAAAGGGGGTGGAGTTGCAATCTACTGTAGAGATAGCCTGCAGAGCTCTATCATACTATCCATGTCTGTGCCCAAACAGTTTGAGCTTCTACTTCTAAAAATCCACCTTTCCAGAAATGTCTCTCACTGTTACCGCTTGCTACAGACCCCCCTCAGCCCCCAGCTGTGCCCTGGATACCATATGTGAATTGATTGCCCCCCATTTATCCTCAGAGTTCGTACTGCTTGGTGACCTAAATTGGGATATGCTTAACACCCCGGCCATCCTACAATCCAAATTAGATGCCCTCAATCTCACACAAATTATCAACGAACCTACCAGGTACAACCCTAAATCCGTAAACATGGGTACCCTCATAGATATCATCCTGACCAACTTACCCTCTAAATACACCTCCGCTGTCTTCAACCAGGATCTCAGCGATCACTGCCTTATTGCCTGCGTCCGTAACGGGTCCGTGGTCAAACGACCACCCCTCATCACTGTCAAACGTTTCCTAAAACACTTTAGCGAGCAGGCCTTCCTAATTGACCTGGCAAAGGTATCCTGGATGGATATAGATCTCATTCTGTCAGTAGAGGATGCCTGGTTGTTCTTTTAAAAGTAATTTCCTCTCAATCTTAAATAAACATGCACCATTCAAAAAATACAGAACTAAGAACAGATATAGCCCCTGGTTCTCCTCACACTTGACTGCCCTTGACCAGCACAAAAACATAATGTGGCGTACTGCATTAGCATCAAATAGCCTCCGCGATATGCAACTTTTCAGGGAAGTCAGGAACCAATATACACAAGCAGTTAGGAAAGCAAAGGCTAGCCTTTTCAAACAGAAATTTGCATCCTGTAGCACTAACTCCAAAAAGTTTTGGGACACTGTAAAGTCCATGGAGAATAAGAGCACCTCCTCCCAGCTGCCCACTGCACTGAGGCTAGGAAACACTATCACCACCGATAAATCTACAATAATCGAGAATTTCAACAAGCATTTTGCTAAGGCTGGCCATGCTTTCCACCTGGATACCACTACCCCGGCCACCAGCTCTGCACCCTCCGCTGCAACTTGCGCATGCCCCAACGCTTCTCCTTCACACAAATTCAGACAGCTGATGTTCTGAAAGGGCTGCAAAATCTGGACCCCTACAAATCATCTGGGCTAGACAATCTGGACCCTTTCTTTCTAAAAATAGCCGCCAAAATTGTCGCAACCCCTATTACTAGCCTGTTCAACCTCTCTTTCGTAATGTCTGAGATCCCCAGAGATTGGAAAGCTGCCGCGGTCATCCCCCTCTTCAAAGGGGGTGACACTCTAGATCCAAACTGTTACAGACCTATATCCATCCTGCCCTGCCTTTCGAAAGTTTTTGAAAGCCAAGTTAACAAACAGATCACCGACCATTTTGAATCCCACCGTACCTTCTCCGCTATGCAATCTGGTTTCCGAGCTGGTCATGGGTGCACCTCAGACATGCTCAAGGTCCTAAACAGTATTATAACCGCGATCGATAATAGACAGTACTGTGCAGCCGTCTTCATCGACCTGGCCAAGGCTTTCGACTCTGTCAACCACCGCATTCTTATTGGCAGACTAAATAGCCTTGGTTTCTCAAATGACTGCCTCGCCTGGTTCACCAACTACTTCTCAGATAGAGTTCAATGTGTCAAATCGGAGGGCCTGTTGTCTGGACCTATGGCAGTCTCTATGGGGGTGCCACAGGGTTCAATTCTTGGGCCGACTCTTTTCTCCGTGTATATCAATGATGTCGCTCTTGCTGCTGGTGACTCTCAGATCCACCTCTACGCAGACGCCACCATTTTGTATACATCTGGCCCTTCATTGGACACTGTGTTAACAAACCTCCAAACGAGCTTCAATGCCATACAACACTCCTTCCGTAGCCTCCAACTAAATGCATGCTCTTCAATCGAACGCTGCTGGCACCCGCCCACCCGACTAGAATCACTACTCTCGACGGGTCTGACCTAGAGTATGTGGACAACTACAAATACCTAGGTGTCTGGATAGACTGTAAACTCTCCTTCCAGACTCACATTAAGAATCTCCAATCCAAAGTTAAATCTAGAATCGGCTTCCTATTTCGCAACAAAGCCTCCTTCACTCATGCTGCCAAACATGCCCATGTAAAACTGACTATCCTACCGATCCTTGACTTCGGCGATGTCATTTACAAAATAGTCTCCAACACTCTACTCAGCAAATTGGATGTTGTCTATCACAGTGCCATCCGTTTTGTCACCAAAGCCCCATATACTACCCACCACCGTGACCTGTATGCTCTTGTTGGCTGGTCCTCACTAAATATTCGTCACCAAACCCACTGGCTCCAGGCCATCTATAAATCACTGCTAGGCAAATCCCCGCCTTATCTTAGATCATTGGTCACCATAGCAACACCCACCCGTAGTATGCACTCCAGCAGGTATATCTCACTGGTCATCCCCAAAGCCAACTCCTCCTTTGGCTGCCATTCCTTCCAGTTCTCTGCTGCCAATGACTGGAACGAATTGCAAAAATCTCTGAAGCTGGAGACTCTTATCTCCCTCACTAACTTTAAGCATCAGTTGTCAGAGCACTTTACCGATCACTGCACCTGTACACAGCCCATCTGAAATTAGCCCACCCAACTACCTCATCCCAATATTGTTATTTATTTTGCTCATTTGCACCCCAGTATCTCTATTTGCACATCATCTCTTGCACATCTATCATTCCAGTGTTAATACTAATTGTAATTATTTTGCACTATAGCCTATTTATTGCCTTACCTCCATAACTTGCGACATTTGCACACACTGTATATATATATTTTCTGTTGTATTTTTGACTTTATGTTTTGTTTTACCCCATATGTAACTCTGTGTTGTTGTTTTTATCGCACTGCTTTGCTTTATCTTGGCCAGGTCGCAGTTGTAAATGAGTACTTGTTCTCAACTGGCTTACCTGGTTAAATAAAAACAAATATTTGTTGCATGAGTCACACTATTAGCATACATTTATGGTATAATTTCAGTAAACATAATTATATTTACTTCATTCTTATTTACAGCAGTAGATTTAGGCTGTTTATTAGCATGTCTAATCATGTGTCATGCATTTTACACACAGTAGGTGGTCTTCCCTGTCAGTCCATATTGCGTTCTAGTAGTATTATTCTAGTGTTCTTGTTTTAACCATATGCTATTGTAGCGATCACGTCATGCTAGTACACTCTTACATGCAGGTTTATCTAGTAATCTATGGGGTCTATTTATCTTGTTATCAGGTCATTTATTCTCCTCTCATGGCTTACCAGCATATACCGTTAGACATTAGCCTTAGCTCAAGTAGACTGTTTGTAGGTCAAGGTTTTGATTATCAGGTCACTCTCACTGTGCACAATAAACATGCTGCAGATGCATCCGCTACTGCTGAGCATTTTCAGTAGGACATTAGGCTATTTAGATAAGGTGGGTACATAGCTAACGTTAGTTGCGGTTTTGGGGGTTTGTTAGGAATACTGTAAGTTTTATGCTATGTGATGGTATGTCATGGCTGAGCTGTGCCGCTCTGCAGCAGTCTACTGTATGGTCTTCTCTCTGTACAATGTATTCTGTTATATAACCACGTATGCCTTTTCTATTCCAATTTCAGTCTGGCAAATGCGTCTTATGCTCCAATAGAAGGGATTCAGTTCATATTGGATGTCAGGACCCTTCAGCATGCAGTCTGCTTAAGAATCCATCTGTCTGTCTACTCTTCATGGCCTACAGAGAAGCAACAGACATGCATGTCAGAGAACCACTCCTCTCTCTCAGTAGCACAAGTTTGAGTTCACATTAAGGCAATGGTGTTGGGTTTACATTACGCTTTTCCAGAGGAGGTCAGTATGATTGCTTTAGGGGTTCTTCAGTCACTAAATGTTCCTTCCCTTTAATTTTGCATGATCTCTTAAGTTCTGTTTCCATTATGGACTCTCACGTGGAACATTCTCGTCATGACCAGAACTAACACTGTTATGGGGTGGCAGGTAGCTTAGTGGTTAAGAGCGTTGTGCCAGTAACCGAAAGGTCGCTGGTTCTAATCTCCGAGCCGACTAGGTGAAAAACCTGTCGATGTGCCCTTGAGCAAGGCACTTAACCCTAATTGCTCCTGTAAGTCGCTCTGGATAAGAGCGTCTGCTAAATGAATAAAATGTAAATGTTATGCTGCCTGCATGCTGAGCACGGGCGGCACCTGGTGAACCTGGAACTCAGTATCGTCAGCACTGAGGGCTAGCTCTGAGCTATTGGCGCCCAATTCTGCATCAGCGCTGCTACTGCTTCTCAATTGATCCTGGTTTCACTCTGATCCTCTGCTGCTACGATACATTTGATTTATTCTGAGATTGTGAAAACTACTTGAGTTCTTGCAGTATTGCTATTTGATCATAATTCTGTCAGCCTGTGGTCCATTAGCTATTTTCATAGGTAGAATATCCTCATGCACCAAGATGCCAGCTCTTTCCGCCTCATGGGCTTCAAAAGAGAAATCTTCAGGCAATGACAAAGGTTACCCATCACCCTCACTTTATGCAAAACATTTATTCACTTTAAGGGAAGGGTGTTTTGGCTCGTACAATGATTTTATTAGAGGCAGTCGTCGTATGGCTTTCTACTGTTTTTTTACGGTTGGGAATACACCTCGTGATCTTATGTTTTTCTGATTTAATTGTGGAGACATGTTCACCATGTTGGTAAAGCATTTCACCAGGTATCATTGCTCAAACTAACACTGCTTTCTGTCCTCTCTTCCATGTTACGCTACCTGCAATGGCGACCAGTGGCCAAGCCGGGTGATCCATTTTTCATCACTGATTCTGGCAAACCAATGATGAGATGCTGGTTTTCTCCACGGCTCCGTCTCTTCTGCCAATGCTGTGGGATATCTCCTGAGCTATAAGCAGTCATTAATTTCGCATCGGCGCTGCTCTCTGTCCCTGCATCCACACTGAAGGTGTGGTCCTACGCTTCCTACGAACGCTATATTAGATTAAATGCCTAGGAGATTTTGGATGCCAGAAGTGATGAGTTCATCTGCGAGGTCTATTGCATTGCTTTGGTGGTTATTGTTATAAAGTTCAGTGCATATTAGCACAGGGGGTTGGCTGGGTGCTTGTTGCTTATAGTAGATATGTCATGTCGGCTACAAATGATTAGGCTACTCATATAGTTCAGTGATAGCACCCGGGGGTGCTTTTAGGGTGGCTGTGTTCACACTGCTACGTGGCAGATGGTCACGTGCCAAGATGAAGCTCATCTTGCCTCAAGCGAGGGTACCCGATGGTACGTCACAAGGGATAGATAGTTATATGTCGCTCAGTATGCACATATGGTTAACATTCTACTTAGGATTAATTTGCATGATAGGATTACTTTAGGTGGTCATTTGATTAATATTTAAACTGCGCTTCTGCTGTAGCTACACAGTCGTCTGGCGTAAGGTTCTGCTGTTTTGGGGGATTGGTATAGCATACCGCACTCACTGCCCATAGGCTATATTTTATATGAACGCTTTGCTCGGGCAGTGAGTTACCCTGAAGGAGCAGAGCCTATATCGCCAAGACGTGCAATATTCATTGTCAAATAAATGGTTAAACATATTTCGACGTGGTGTTTTCTTTCTGAAATTAATACATTTAATATTATGGTATTACATGATGATAGATCCTATTGACCCGATAGGGAAAGGAAACATGCTCAATTCAACATTCACAAGGATGCCTAGTACCATTGGGGCCATTCGTCTGTCTGACGTAGGCATAGTAATCACCTACTGACTGAGCCGAGTAGCATAGCAACAGCATGGCTGTCTACTGATTCCAAGTCTTCAAGTCAAGACCAGTCACTCAAACGGCACTCGGCTTTCATTGAGTGCTGTGAGTAATTCATTCAAACACTGGCTTGTTTGTGCTCAGATTATCCACTGCATTTAGAAGCCAGAGATCTGTCTCTTTCCCCATGCCCACACATAATAGATGGGAGCTTTTTACACCAACACACAATGCTGTAATCAGATAAAGCACACAGCATTCTTATGTGATTTCCTCAGGGAAGCTTATGAAGGATAAGCTCAAACTTCAACCAGGCTTTTTTTTTTTCACGTTAATTTGATTTCCCCCAATTGCTTTGGGGAGACTGTCATTTACAATTTACAATATGGACCCACTCAGACATGCGCCAGCACCATGCCATCTACTGTGAGAAAGCATTCAAGGCGTCTGTGGTCTTTCCGTCATACAGTAAAATGTTGTAAAAAATAAATAACGTTTTGTCACATACACTGGATAGGTGTAGTAAATGTTGTGTTTTACAGGGTCAGCAAATTAGGTTTAAGTGCCTTGCTCAAGGGCACATCGACAGATCTTTCACCTTGTTGGCTCGGGTATTTGAACCAGCAACTTTTCGGTTACCATCTGTAGTGTATTCAACCAAGTTATTCTTCATACAGTCAACCAAAGAGAAGAGGCACTGTCTGAGCTGGAGCACTGAAAAAAGCCTCTAGCAAATTTCTCTCCCTCTCGCTATCCAGCCTTCTCTCTCTTCCCTTCTCTATCCCTCTTCGCTCTCTCTCTCTCTCTCTCTGTGAGTCATGGTGGAGGGAGCAGAAAATCATACTCTGGTAAGGGACCGTGTCATTATGCTATCTCCCCAGAAGAGAGTGGCGTCACTAGAATGTGTTTATCACACGCAGGGAGCCTGGATCTGGGATGGAAATAATTGGACAGCGGCACTCTGTCACCCCCCTCCTGGGGTGCCATGCTTGTGTCCTCTCTATACCCCCTGTGGCGATGCCAGACAACAGCAGATGCCTGCTCTCTGAGATCACCAATGCACTTATTGTGTTAAGTTAGTGAAGAGGAGGGCAGTGCCCCTCACTGTTCTAGGTTACTAAGGAGGGGACATGGCAAGTGTCCTTATTATGGAAGGCTAGAGAGGAGAGACCGTACTACAGCCCATATTGTGTCTCATTGTCGAGGGGTCCAGTGTCCTTACTGTCTTTGGGTACCAGTGAGGTGACAAGACCATATCACGCAAGCCCATGTTGCCCATATTGTACAAGATTAGAAAAAGGGATAGAAGAATCACAGGGAGAAGTGCGAACAGCAAGAGGAACCGCAGAAACAAAATACTTGACGTGCCGATGACATGGCACAAGCTAACATCAATTAATTAACGCTCTGTGTTCCAGAACAGACCATGTCACTGTAGTTGTACATACTAATCAGTTGTGATTAATTTGAATAAAAAATCTATTCACTGACAGATTGGTAGAGGTCAGCTGTTTTCCAAAAAGGTGCTTCCAGCAAAAAGAAAGGCAGCTTAGGATTTCCATCTGCACAAAGCATCCCCCCAAATCTCTTAAATCATGCATAACTAATCAATTATGCAGCCTGGGAAGTGTGTCTTCCACCCAGGAGCAACAGGCAAGCCTCCAGTATGCATCAGCACATAACATGGCAGCAGCCCCATAAAAACAAAGCACATTAGTGGCCTGCTCAACCCCCCTGCACTGCATTGAGCTCAACAAACCCCACTGATTTCTGGGGGACCAAAAGCCACCCAGGCATTCCAGTTAAAATGTGTGACACGCACACTCTGCAAATATCAGCTCCAGGAGATGTTTTGTTTGTTGTTTGGCTTATTCTCTTTATGGGAGCTCTGTTTGGAGTGATGACGCAGGGAGGTCAGGAACACGATAAATGGCATGGTAAATAGCACAGTCAAATCAAATGTTATTAAAATCAAATGTTATTTGTCACATCCTTCGTAAACAACAGGTGTAGACTAACAATGAAATGCTTACTTATTTCCCAACAATGCAGAGCGAACAAAAGAGAAATAATAGAAAAAGAATAACACAAGGAATAAATACACAATGAGTAATGATAACTTGGCTCAGTATACAAAACATTAAGAGTACCTGCTGACTGACCAGGTGAATCAAGGTGAAAGCTATGATCACTTATTGATGTCACTTGCTAAATCCACTTCAATCAGTGTAGATGTAGGGGACGAGACAGGTTAAAGAAGGATTTTTAAGCCTTGATACAATTGAGACATGGATTGTGTGTTTGTGCCTTTCAGAGGGTGAAAGGCAGGCCTGGAATTCCGTGATTTTAGGGGTATCAAGAGGTGCCCAGTCTACCAGTGCACCAAGGCCATCTGCTAGGGCACCAAGGCCATTAACCAAAATAGCCAATTTAAATTGATTTGAAAACCGAAAAACATGAGCTATTCTGTTAAGAAAAACCATAAGTGTATGTAAATGTAAATAAATAATTAGCATACATGGTGAAGTGTAAGCCGATGCGTATTGGCTACAGCATGTCATGTCCAGACCAATGCTGACAGGGAGGCGCCTGATAGAAATATTTGTATGTTCAAAGTAAATGACTAAAGTATTCCACCCCGATACTCTATAACTGTGTAAACCAGGGGTGTCAAACGTACGGCCCGCTGGCCGGATCAGGCCCGCAAACGGGTTTAATCCGGCCCACGAGATGATACAAAAAATAAAAAATAAAAAATTAAAATAAAAAAATTGTAAAGTATACAAATGCGCTGCAATTTTTCAATAAATAAACTGCTGTTCCAATTGCGTCCACTGGATGGCGCAATAGCAATTGTGTTAAGCAAGCAAACTGTTTATACCGGGGCAGAGCAAGTAGGTCAAGCACGTGCAGCCAATGAGCTACTTTGTTTTGCCCGCGATATTTATTACGGCTTCTACATTTAACATTATGTGCTTTGGCACCCTCATTGCCCCAATATGTCTCTGTCAAAAAAGAGAAAAGTGGACGCAGAGTGCAGAGTGTTCCAAGAAAAATTGTCATCCTATTTAATCACGGAATTGAATGGGAAAGCTGTATGTTTGGTGTGTTCAGAGCATGTTGCAGTGCTGAAAGAATATAACCTTCGTCGCCACTATGTGAGTCTTCATGCCGACAAATATGACAACTTTCAAGGACAGCGGAGATGAGAGAAGGTGAATGAACTGTTGGCGGGTCTGAAGAAACAGCAGTCTGTGTTTACTCACAGCCGAGACATCAGTGACGCTGCAGTGAAAGCTAGCTACCTCATTGCTAATGAAATCGCAGTGGCTTCAAAACCATTTAGTGAGGGTGAATTTGTAAAAACATGCATGATGAAGGCAGCGGAGATTGTGTGCCCTGAAAAGCGGCAGGCTTTTGCAAATATCAGCCTGACAAGAAACACAGTTGCAGACAGGATTTCCGATCTTTCAGTGGATTTGGACAGCCAGTTGAAGCAAAAAGTAAAGTCATTTATTGTGTTTTCGGTTGCAATTGATGAA
This sequence comes from Coregonus clupeaformis, assembly GCF_020615455.1. Lineage (NCBI taxonomy): Eukaryota > Metazoa > Chordata > Actinopteri > Salmoniformes > Salmonidae > Coregonus > Coregonus clupeaformis. The sequence goes on from NC_059194.1 coordinate 36,671,240, forward strand.
AGCACAGACATTACAGATGTTGCACAACTGGCCATTTTTTCATCCGCAGAGTTGATGACACATTGACCGTCACAGAGGAGTTCGTGGAGTTGGTGCCGATGACAGATACAACGACAGCAGCTGATATTTTTACCGCACTCGTCGGCGCGCTGGATAGGGTCGGAGTGGACTGGTCCCGCGCTGTCAGCCTGGCTACAGATGGTGCGCCCTCAATGATCGGGAAAAAAGCAGGCGTTGTGACAAAGTTCAGAGAGAAAGTGCAATCTGCAAATGGAGGACGTGATTTTTTTACTTTTCACTGTATTTTGCACCAGGAGGCTTTGTGTTGCAAGTCATTAAAGATGGATAACGTCATGAAGGTGGTCATCCAAACTGTTAATTTCATCCGATCCAGAAGCCTGAATCACCGTCAGTTTGACAGCCTTCTCAGAGAGAAAGACCACATCTATGGCCTGCCATACCACACTGAGGTAAGATGGTTAAGCCGAGGTGCTGTGCTGAGGCGTTTCTTTGATTTACGAGAAGAAATTGAACAGTTCATGGAAGAAAAGGGCAAACCAGTGTTAGAATTTCATTCCGCAGAATGGATGCCGGACCTTGCATTTATGGTGGATGTTACAGAGCACCTGAACAACTTGAACAAACAGCTGCAAGGGTGCAACAAAGTTGTCACGCAGTATTATGACAGCATACGTTCTTTCAAGTTGAAGCTGTCATTGGGGGAGACGCAACTTGCCGGTGGTGATGCAGCTCACTTCCCCTGTCTGAAAAATGTGTGCGCGACCCAACATGTGGCAGACATGAAGCGGTTCAAAGATAAAATAACTGGACTGTTACGGGAGTTTGAGCAACGCTTTCAGATTTATGTTTATATGTTTTTATGTTGATGTGCTATTGTTTTTAATTGATTTTATTTTATTTGTATATTTACCCTATTCTTGACTCTGTGGTTCTTGCACTTGTTTGGGGAACAGGATTTCATTATTTTTTATCTACATTTCTGCCTGAGAAATGACACCCTGATATAGTTCTGTGATCTGTGATATACTTCTGTGAATCACTGAGGCATTGTGTGTTTGTGTGTTCATTGTCCTCAGAACTTTCAAATAACTTGAGGTGTTTTATGATTAATAGTGATGTTGTGCTTTTGGACACTGTCCTCAGGCTCCAGCTTTAGGTTTATATGTTTTTATGTTGATGTGCTATTGTTTTTAATTGATTTTATTTTATTTGTATATTTAACCTATTCTTGACTCTGTGGTTCTTGCACTTGTTTGGGGAACAGGATTTCATTATTTTTATCTAAATTTCTGCCTGAGAAATGACACCCTGATATAGTTCTGTGATCTGTGAAACAGTTCTGTTAATCACTGAGGCATTGTGTGTTTGTATGTTCTTTTTCTTTAGAATTTTCAAATAAACTTGACGTGTTTTATGATTAATAGTGATGTTGTGCTTGTACTATTTTGGACACACTGTCCTCAGGCTCCAGCTTTATGTTGTATATTGATCGTATTAAAACAAAGAAAACAATCTGAAGTTGTTGTTTTTAAGTTATATATACCATGATTTTTCCGGTCCGGCCCACTTGGGAATAGATTTTCCTCCATGTGGCCCCTGAGCTAAAATGAGTTTGACACCCCTGGTGTAAACTGTGTTAGAGTTATAAGACAATAAAACCACTAACAGGGAAGATGGGTAGAAACTGTTGGAGACTAACATTCCATAGTAAGGGGGACCTAGAAACTGCTGAACTTAAACATTCTATACTGTGGAAAGTCACAGGCCGCCTAAAGGTGGGCAAAGCAAGTTCCTTTGTGTGAACGCATATAAAAAGGCTGTGTGTGTTTTTAGCGGGAGAGCTCTCATGAATAAAGAAACTGATTCATTGCAGAAATGGGACTTTGTTTAATTCATTATTAACTAGAGTCTTACAACCTCTGGGAATTATTCAAAGCTTGAGTAACAGTTTAGTTTAACTATTAGAGATAGAAATTCTCGTGACATTGCCTGAAAATGTAGCTTTAATGAGACTTTTAATTACATATACAGTACCAGTCAAAAGTTTGGACACACCTACTCATTCCATTTTTTAAAAACTATTTTCTACATTTTAGAATAATAGTGAAGACGTCAAAACTATGAAATTACACATATGGAATCAAGTAGTAACAAGAAAAGTGTTAAACAAATCAAAATATATTTTATATTTGAGAATCTTCAAAGTAGCCACCCTTTGCCTTGATGACAGCTTTGTAAACTCTTGCCATTATCTTGTCATGGATAATTATCACTATACTTGTTAACAATCAAAAGTTCTTCCAGAGTTTTTGTTGGATCAAGACAGACTTTTATTACACGAAGCAACAAAAGCTGAGCTGGTCCATGGAGTAGCTGCTTGCCATGACTCGGAGCTCTCCTTTTATACAGACACAAATGCATAGTCAAGCTTATACAACATACATAGTTACTCCTCTCTATGTGAATGAATAACATCTTTCAGTGTCACATGTTGGTTACTCACGAGGCTACGTGCGTTTCTCTAAGTGGGGCTTCTGTCTCTTATTAGTGGTGTGACTCAAAAAAGAATATACATACGTACGTTAAAGAACAATCACACTCTGTATTGACTATATTTACTATCCAAGAATGCATCTGGAGTACAAAGTATCAATCATATTAATCTGTTTTACCTTTATCATTTCATAACACATTATAAAACATATAAATTAATACTTAAACATGGTTTAAATATGTAATGTTCATAACCCGTTCTCCACAGCCATCCTCCCAGGACCCTCTGGTTTTTCCTTGTGACTATGTGCATGTGACTATGTGCATCAGGTCATAAGCACAAACAAGTGATAACACCAGTTCCATTGTTACTCCTATCTCCACACAGCCACAACGACACATTTTCTCCATCACATATCATTGCCATACCCAGATCAGCTGCAGGGAATTAGAGGGAATCATCCATTATTAGAACCACAGCATTTGCACTAAAGAAATGTCTTTGCTCTGTTTTAACCCTTTAATTTGTTCTTAATCCATAAGCATTTAAGGCATATAGGTGTTTCATTCTACAACATATGTACTAGAAAATCATCCATATGAAAGTCCCCCTTTGGGACTTTCTAAGTCACAACCAATAAAACAAAAGTTAACATAAAATGAGTGTAAGCATGGGCATATACTTTTTCTTAGCCTTGCCATCTGTGGTTACATTTTATAGCAATATATATTCAGACCAATGTATCTTCCTCATTGTCTGACCCTTCACGATGAGGACAATGAGCCCAGTCAGGTACTGAGTACAAGTCTGGAAGGTTTCCCTCTAAGCAAACCTCCAATTGTTACTGTTGAGCTTTGTAACCATGACAGCCCATCCTCCTCCTGCCACTACCTCATATAGACATCCTAGGTTGCCATAAGAGCAGTCAAGTGGTCGTCATTGTTGTGAAAGCCAAGCAGGACTCTCTTCTGCTAATGACCATCTGCTTCTGGGCCACTACTCCAGGCCGGCGGTGGTCCCTTTCGCTCAGGACCTTCTTTCGTAACTAGGGTCTCGACATCCTCAGCTTCCTCATCTCTCAGTCGTCAGTTTAGATGTTACCAGGTCGAGCTCCCCTTGACCCTTACAGCAGTTGGTGTAACCTGGATGATGGCATAGGGTCCCTCATGTCTCGGTTTGTTCCACTTCCTTCTGAAGACCTTGACGTAGACCTTTTCCCCCGGGACCACTGGTCATGGTGGATTCGCCTCTGGTTCTAGAACTCTGCTTCTCTCCTGTTGGTATATTACTTCATATATGACAGTTAGTTGACTGATATACCCTTCCATTTCTCTTTCCATGTGCTCTAGAGGCGGACCCTCATATGGTTCCCTAATCACCGGCACAGGCATGTCAACCCGTAAGCATTTCATGCGGTGTTAGATGCATATTTCTGTTAGTTTGCATGCGATAACACATTAGTGCCAGAGGTAAGGCCCCCCCAAAAACAACAACACTGTCTGTTAAATCAAAACACCAAATCAAATTAGAATAATAACCCTTGATAACACCTTAACTTACTTGTATCCCATACTTACTTATATTCCCTTATTTGTCATTCAAGGAATAGTAAAATATATTAGCGACAGGTGTCCCTCATTCAGGGCTAGTTCTCTTTCTCTGTCCTTGTTATGGTATGAATCATACATAGGCCTATTGCTAAATTATAAACTTCTTCCTAATTATTAGTGTTTTCACACTGCATATTAATCTCACACAATGTCTCTAGCTTTCTAGGGAGGGTGATCAGGCCCCACCAGAAAGTCAGAACAAAGGCCAGAGGTCATTCAACCCCATGTAAATGAATGTCTCCTTACATTTTTTTCCCCCTTATCTAAGATTTTATTTAACAATAATTTAAACATTTCAAACATTTTGTGTACCAGGTTTACATTTAGTTTTTTCAGTACATTTCTTATCAGGAGAATTTACATGTGTGTACTTAAAACTCTGACAATATAAACTTCAAAAAATGTACCTTATGTGCCCTTTAAGGTGTATTATTTCTACCCTATGAAACCAAAAACAAAATCCTACCCAACTACAAATATTAATATTAGGTGGGTTGTGTGTGCTGGTGAAACATAGGGCAAAAACAAACAAATGGCTAGGCCTTATTTAATTTGCTAGCTCCCTCTTACGGCCTAATTACAAGATTGCTGAGTTTTACTAATTGTTCTCCTCAGCTCACAGTCTCAGAAAACATTCCAGAGATATTGAAACTCCCATTCTCCTAGAAAATAAAATGTACATTTCGTTAACATTTACTATAGTATATCTTAATCAGCCACCCAAATGTTTTAACTATAAACAAAACATATCAATAATTCCCCTGCACTCCATAAATGTATGTCCTTTGTAAGTAAATGCAAACAAGTATCTACTTTCTCATGCCAAGGGTACACTAAAAAATGTTCCACATAAATCTATTACTGAGAACCATTTTGCATCTGGTGGAATGTGTGTTAACAGTGTGTATGGATTGGGCACCTCTGCTTTATCCTGAACTACCTCATTTACTGCTCTCAGGTCATGAATCAATCTCCACTTCTGTTTGTCTGCCTTTAGTACTGGTAACAGTGGCATGTTACAGTCACTCTGTTTTAACCAATACTCCCCCCTTTGGACACATGATTCACATTGTGATTAATGCGTAAAAAAAAATGAACAACAACCTTGGCTGTTATCCCTTGGCCACTAAAAGTGTTATGAACCAGGTCTGTATGATATCAGATCCTAGAGCATCTTGTGCTTCCATTGGTGAACCTTGTTTTCCTATTACAAAATATTGCACTCTCATGGAAGCTGGTTTACCTCATGCCTTCCTTAACCATAGTTGTTCTAGCAAATAATGTTTATATGAATCATATTGCAGTGTACAATGATAGCCTGATTTTGGTACTCTAATTTCTTGAACTTTAGCCCTGAAGTTTGTTCTGACACTAATATAGCTAGCTTTTTCCTGCTTCAGGTTTCACTGGAACTGTCATATGTATTAACTGCATTTGTCATGAAAATTCTACTGTCTTTGCATATTTGCCTGATATGGGGAAGTAAGAGGCATAATTTGGACTTACACATTAGTAAGTTGCTCCAGTATCTATCATCATTGTTTTGCCTCTATTATTCACCTGAACCTGCAGCATAGGTTCTTCATCAGCCTGCATAGTGACTGCCACTAGCTGACCCTCCCCTTTGGGATTCCCTGGGCATCCCTAATATCCATGATTTAGTCCTCCCCACAGGTTTATTGTGACCTGTGGAGCCTGTGTCTGAGACTGCTGCCATGCATCTGAGCTGGTGTCATTTTTATTCCAATTACCCTGCTGTGGTTGCCTAGGCGACCATGGGTTCGTAGGACAATCCCTTCTCATATGTCCTGATTGATTGCACCTCCAGCAGACACCTAGTGTTCCTCTTGGTTCACCATTTTGTTATTTCTGCTGTTGTGGTTGGTGACCTTGATCCCTCAGTCCACTTTTATTATTTTGGTTTTGCCACTGTCTAGGGGATTGTTGTGTGTACACATTCACTACTGGTAAGGCAGGAGCTCTTTGGCCTTGTGGTTGAGGCGGTATTTGTGGACCCCCTTGGAGAACAGGTGACATGGCGCCGTCCTCCGGCGGCGTCGGAGTAATCACTGGAGCTTGTGTTTTCTTTTTGTCCTTTGTCAGCTCTTCCGGCCGCATCTGTCCCAGTTTTCTCCGAATCTCTCTCCACTGCTTCGCCAATTTCCGTTCATCCCTCCTGTATTTCTCCATTGTGTGGATAATATGGTTGCAGAATTCCTTGCGTGATTCTGACATTATTCCCACCACATCTTCCAGTTTGCATCTGCCAGGCTTTGGCATTGCCTCCATCAGTGATGTCCTCAATAGTGTTGTCATCAATGGATCCCCCTCTGGGTCTATTTTGGCTGGATACTCCATTCTCAGAGTGTGCCATAGTCCTGGCCTATAACTGTCAAAGGCTACTCCATCCAGTAACGTCCTCCTCACCGCCTGTATAAGGCCACCCGCCTGCAACAGGTCCTCCATTTTGGCCACTCCCACCACCCTGGCCAGCAATGCCTTCAAGTCTCCCACCGCCAGTAGCTTCCCCATTGTTTGTTCTTAAAATGTTCTAATCCATTTCCCTGCTCCTTCATGCAGGTTAGGCAGTCTAGTCACCAGGCCTTCCAGGTCCTGCGATCCCCAGGGCACATAGTGAACATGTGTCCCCTTTACCAAAATGGGATATTGAGCTCCATATTTTCCTTGCTTTTTTATTGTCCTTCTGCTTCTTAAATGTAATTTTTCCAAATGAGCTTGCAGTGCCTTACCTATTTCTGTTACTATAGTTTTGCCTCCCATGGCTCCTTGCTCTGACAACCGTCCCTCTGTCTCACTCTGTTCTTGATCAGAGTCAGCATACTGTCTAAGTTCTTCCCCTTCCTTATTACTTGCATCATCCCACTTGCTCTGTCCATCAACATCTTGTCCATCTATCCCATCATTTTCCAGTTTGTTTAACATACTCCTCAGCCCCCCATATAATATAATATAATATGCCATTTAGCAGACGCTTTTATCCAAAGCGACTTACAGTCATGCGTGCATACATTTTTGTGTATGGGTGGTCCCGGGGATCGAACCCACTACCTTGGCGTTACAAGCACCGTGCTCTACCAGTTGAGCTACAAAGGACCTGTACCAGTCTATGTCTAAATGTTATCCTTCTTCTCTTCTTGGGGTAAAAGCCTGCTGCGTCCCTTTTTCTCCTTCTATCTCTACATTCCCTGTTATTGAGACTAGACCTGTGACCAGAGAATACTGCCCCCCTTCTGTGTATGGTGGTGGTGTAGTTAAGCCAACCTTTTTTGGTTTACTCTCCCTCTCCATTATTATCCTTCTAGCTTTGGCTATGCTGTCCCTCCAACTCTTTCCTTCCATATGTGTACCTCATAGGTTATTCTTTTTATGCTGGCTGCCACTGTATATTCCCCTATGTAACATCCCCATATATTGTATCTGTTTTCCTGTGGTTCTCTTTCTAATCTTCGTTTCTGCATTTATTCCCTAATCTTGGTTTTTAGCTTTCTCTTTTACTTGTTTATCTGGACAGCTAGTCCCTATCCTAAATTCTCCTAACTAGATTTATATTATTACTATTATCCTGGTATCATTACTGGATCAATTACATCGGTAATGGCTGTTACACATTAGATTGTGCCTTTTTCCAATAATGTTCTAATTGTAGTTTATTGCATTAATTTAGTCAAAATATAAATTGGTTGTTTAACAAATCTAGAACCTACATAAAGTTGGTGCTATCCCATCAGCATACTAGTTAAAACTACCTGCACTCCACTGGTTCACGTAACAAAAACAAATTCTCACTTCCCTATTAAATTACTTTCCGTTGTTAACAATTCAAATCATTGCCACAGCTCTATTGCTATTGCCAGTTCGCTATCCATATGTATGTAACTGTCCTTTCTGATTAGGCTATAGTTAATAAAACAAATACTTGCTATATTTGACAAGTATACATTCAATTCATATCCATATTCAATTCAATATTCCAAATCACAACCCTATTCACAGTAGTTTAAACTATAAAACCATTAGGCAACACCACAAATGACAATCTTGAACTGAACCCGCTATTCCTGTTTAATACATTATTGTTCCAATTCGAAAGAAGCAAGGTGCTACTCGTCCAGTCTTACCTCACAAAATAAACGCTGACTCTTCTATCAATCTAAGAAACCCATGACCACAGTTTAACTACAATCAGAAAACCTAGATTTTTTGTCAGTAATGCAGAATCTATGTTTTATTGAAATGGCAAGTAAATCCTCCTGTATTCCATTTATAATGGTCTGTAGTTTTAACATTTGTCACGTAACACACTCATCAGAAAATAGCTTTCCCGGACAAAGATCCCACAAGCTTGAATGAATTTAATTAATCGTCACCGAATCACTTCTACATTAATTGATTTGGAAACAGATCTAAGGAGTTTCATCGAATGGATAATGTTTTCCCCCTACAATATACTAAACTTCCTTTACTAAATCACCTCTGCTCCGAGGTGCTAGATAAAAATAAGATTAAGCGTTATAATAACCATCACATGATCTACAGTGGGGAGAACAAGTAATTGATACACTGCCGATTTTGCAGGTTTTCATACTTACAAAGCATGTAGAGGTCTGTAATTTTTTATCATAGGTACACTTCAACTGTGAGAGACGGAATCTAAAACAAAAATCTAGAAAATCAAATTGTATGATTTTTAAGTAATTCATTTGCATTTTATTGCATGACATAAGTATTTGATCACCTACCAACCAGTAAGAATTCCGGCTCTCACAGACCTGTTAGTTTTTCTTTAAGAAGCCCTCCTGTTCTCCACTCATTACCTGTATTAACTGCACCTGTTTGAACTCGTTACCTGTATAAAAGATACCTGTCCACACACTCAATCAAACAGACTCCAACCTCTCCACAAATGGCCAAGACCAGACAGCTGTGTAAGGACATCAGGCATAAAATTGTAGACCTGCACAAGGCTGGGATGGGCTACAGGACAATAGGCAAGCAGCTTGGTGAGAAGGCAACAACTGTTGGCGTAATTATTAGAAAATGGAAGAAGTTCAAGATGGCGGTCAATCAACCTCGGTCTGGGGCTCCATGCAAGATTTCACCTCGTGGGGCATCAATGATCATGAGGAAGGTGAGGGATCAGCCCAGAACTACACGGCAGGACCTGGTCAATGACCTGAAGAGAGCTGGGACCACAGTCTCAAAGAAAACCATTAGTAACACATTACGCCGTCATGGATTAAAATCCTGCAGCGCACGCAAGGTCCCCCTGCTCAAGCCAGCGCATGTCCAGGCCAGTCTGAAGTTTGCCAATGACCATCTGGATGATCCAGAGAAGGAATGGGAGAAGGTCATGTGGTCTGATGAGACACAAATAGAGCTTTTTGGTCTAAACTCCACTCGCCGTGTTTGGAGGAAGAAGAAGGATGAGTACAACCCCAAGAACACCATCCCAACCGTGAAACATGGAGGTGGAAACATCATTCTTTGGGAATGATTTTCTGCAAAGGGGACAGGACGACTGCACCGTATTGAGGGGAGGATGGATGGGGCCATGTATCGTGAGATCTTGGCCAACAACCTCCTTCCCTCAGTAAGAGCATTGAAGATGGGTCGTTGCTGGGTCTTCCAGCATGACAACGACCCGAAACACACAGCCAGGGCAACTAAGGAGTGGCTCCATAAGAAGCATCTCAAGGTGCTGGAGTGGCCTAGCCAGTCTCCAGACCTGAACCCAATAGAAAACCTTTGGAGGGAGTTGAAAGTCCGTATTGCCCAGCGACAGCCCCGAAACCTGAAGGATCTGGAGAAGGTATGGAGGAGTGGGCCAAAATCCCTGGTCAAGACCTACAGGAAACGTATGATCTCTGTAATTGCAAACAAAGGTTTCTGTACCAAATATTAAGTTCTGCTTTTCTGATGTATCAAATACTTATGTCATGCAATAAAATGCAAATTAATTACTTACAAATCATACAATGTGATTTCTATCATAGTACAAGTGTACCTATGATAGAAATTACAGACCTCTACATGCTTTGTAAGTAGGAAAACCTGCACAATCGGCAGTGTATCAAATACTTGTTCTCCCCACTGTATTTACTGTCTTCCACCCCTAACGTACATCTACATTTCGGGTGTGTGCGGTAGCACCTATTATCTTATTCCACTTATTATTCTATCCAATCTCTTGTAATCAATTATACGCACATAAAATTCGTCATATTTTAATATATTTATATCAACCAAACCTTTTGTATTTCTAATGATTCTTTATTGCCACAAATCAGTTTATCATAATCTTAAACTACTCAGACCCTTCCCCTCAATCATAGAATCTTATAGACTGGCCACTATTCACTGATCTTCACTGAACCCCAAGACATCTGTCACGCCCTGGCTCTGGGGACACTGTTATGTTGAGCCAGGGTGTGTATTCTATGTTTGTATTTCTATGTTGGCCTGAGTGACTCCCAATCAGAGGCAACGAGTGTCAGCTGGTTGTCTCTGATTGGGAGCCATATTTAACTGTCTGTCTTTCACTTTGTGTTTGTGGTTTCTTGTTCGTGTTGGTTGGTGTTGAAACCATAGACGTCACGTTTTTAGTTTTGATCGTGTGATCATTAAATAAATATAATATGTTCACCTTCAACGCTGCGCATTGGTCCTCCTCTCTGGTAGACGATCGTGACAGAAGAAACCACCAAAACTGGACCAAGCAGCGTGTCCAGGAGCCATTGCCTGGGGAATCGCTTGCAGATCTCCGTGGCAACCTCGACTGGGTCCAGCCTTGTAAAGAGCAGAGTGGATGGACTTGGGAACAGTGGAGGAAGAGTTTCGACTGGGTCAAGCCTAATGAAGAGCAGAATGGCTGGAGTTGGAGACAGAGGAGCGAGAGTTGGGCGAGAACGATAGAGGCCTGGCCCACGGGGAGGAGAGACCCCAGAAATTTTTTAGGGGGGCTCACGACGTCGGGGGCAGCAGGAGGCCGCGAAAAGAGCGGTCCAGCGGGTTGGCAGAGGAGGCCGCCAGGTTACGGGGGCCACTGGTCGAAGAGGGGATGGAAGGTGGAGAGGCACGGCGAGAGGTACTGGGGTGTGTTACCAGTCCGGTCCGGCCCGTTCCAGATCCCGGTGTAGGGCCAGTGGTGTGTGTCCCCAGTACGGTCCGGTCTGTTCCTGCTCCCCGCACCAAGTCTGTGGTGCGTTTACGTCAGCCCTGTCCGGCCCGTTCCTGCTCTCCGCACCAAGTCTGTGGTGCGCGTCGCCAGCCCAGTCCGGCCCATTCCTGCTCCCCGCACCAAGTCTGTGGTGCGTCGTCACAGCCCGGCTCGGCCCGTTCCTGCTCCCCGCTCCAAGTCAGTGGTGCGCTTCGTCAGCCCGGCTCGGCCCATTCCTGCTCCCCGCACCAAGTCTGTGGTGCGTTTCGTCAGCCCGGCTCGGCCCATTCCTGCTCCCCGCACCAAGTCTGTAGTGCGTTTCGTCAGCCCAGTCCGGCCCATTCCTGCTCCCCGCACCAGGTCTGTGGTGCATTTCGTCAGCCCTGTCCGGCCCGCTCCTGCTCCCCACACCAAGCCAGTGGTGTGCGTCGTCAGTCCAGCACGGCCCGTGCCTGTTCCCCACACCAAGCCAGTGGTGTGCGTCGTCGGTCCGGCACGGCCCGTGCCTGTTCCACTGGTGCCTGGTCCGGCACCGGTCAGATGCGTACGCCGGAGCTAGAGCAATCCGCTCCATCAGAGTGCAGTCCAGCTCCGGCCAGCGGGGCCAGACCGACCAGGGGTACTTTTGGGGGTTGGAGAGGGAGTGGGGATCAGGCCCGAGCCGGATCCGCCGCCAAGGCGGAGTGCCCACCCGGTCCCTCCCCTGTGGTATTTGAAGTTGGCGCGGTCGGAGTCCGCGCTATGGGGGTACTGTCACGCCCTGGCTCTGGGGACACTGTTATGTTGAGCCAGGGTGTGTATTCTATGTTTGTATTTCTATGTTGGCCTGAGTGACTCCCAATCAGAGGCAACGAGTGTCAGCTGGTTGTCTCTGATTGGGAGCCATATTTAACTGTCTGTCTTTCACTTTGTGTTTGTGGTTTCTTGTTCGTGTTGGTTGGTGTTGAAACCATAGACGTCACGTTTTTCGTTTTGATCGTGTGATCATTAAATAAATATAATATGTTCACCTTCAACGCTGCGCATTGGTCCTCCTCTCTGGTAGACGATCGTGACAACATCATTATATGAAAAAGCTTATTATCCAAACGTATATAAAATCATCATACACACCCCTGTAGCTCATCATTCAAACTTCAGAGTGCAACTCATTTTTCACATTTATACCACTCTCGTTCCATATTCACACAATGTTGTTCTCAAATGTGCTTAATCACTATTTGTATAACCTACAGGAATATTTTATTCTATCAAAGGGCCCAAATTTGGAATGTTAACACTATCACATTTGACATTTCACTAAGGTCAATTTTACCATAATCCTACATTACTTCTAAATTTCCCAAATGTAATGATACCCTAAAAATTGGCCAAAATACAATGTGTAGACGTCATATGATCACACCCGTACACGTGACCTGTTCCTCCAACAGGATTTGTTCTACCCCTCCTGGTAACGTGAATTTTCCACACTCAGTTGGTCAATGAATATCCACATACCATTTATTTTTCTCTTTCCTAATGTGAGATTGGGCACGCCCTTTCTCCACCAGTCAGAAGCTTCAAACGACCTCAAATATAGTTCATTTCCTTACAGAAAAGGCAATTATCTGCAGGATTTCTTATTATTGTCACTCACACAGATGAGCAGCCACTTGTGCCTAAATGAATCAGACAGTTCAATGACTCACAGCCGCCCAAGCAAACCATTCACCCACACAAGATGAGCAGACCTACTCTATTTAACACTTTCTCTATATTTTGAAGCCCTTGTGGCTATTTAACCCGTTCAGGATGATCGGTGTTACTTCCAATTTATGGTGTCACCTACTAAGAATGACCTACTTTTTTACCTGATCGACCCTGCCTAACTTTGGCATCACCACAACACAGGATGATGCCCCACCTACCCGAGCAGACCTCTAACAATGAATTCCTCATTAGAGCGGTAACCGTAGGTCCCAAATTTAGCTAGCCACCTGCCCGTTCAGCCCTCTGGAGCACTAATTTTAGCTCTCCAAAGCGGTATCCACAGGATTTCAACTCATTCACACTTTATCAATAATATCATTGCATGCATGCTTATTTCTCATTCCAACAAAAAACTCTGCACTTTTCCTAAATGTAGTCCTTAATGTTGGAGAGACCCCGACCGTAACCTACCCTCAGATTCAGCTTGATCGAATCACACAATTTCTTATTAAAAGTAAGAACGTTGCTTACCTCTATTAACAGTGGCCACTGAACTTTTTTGTGTGTGACTCGTTCAACCTTTCTCCGATGGCAAAGTACCCAAAGATCCCTTCCAACCCTGCTCGCAGCGCCAAACATGTCATGGATAATTATCACTATACTTGTTAACAATCAAAAGTTCTTCCAGAGTTTTTGTTGGATCAAGACAGACTATTATTATGCGAAGCAACGAAAGCCGAGCTGGTCCATGGAGTAGCTGCTTGCCATGACTCGGAGCTCTCCTTTTATACAGACACAAATGCATAGTCAAGCTTATACAACATTTACATTTTAGTCATTTAGCAGACGCTCTTATCCAGAGCGACTTACATGAGCAATTAGGGTTAAGTGCCTTGCTCAAGGGCACATCGACAGATTTTTCATCTAGTCGGCTCAGGGATTAGAACCAGCGACCTTTCGGTTACTGGCACAACGCTCTTAACCACTAAGCTACCATAGTTACTCCTCTCTATGTGAATGAATAACATATTTCAGTGTCACATGTTGGTTACTCATGAGGCTACGTGCGTTTCTCTAAGTGGGGCTTCTGTCTCTTATTAGTGGCTTGACTCAAAAAATAATATACATACGTACGTTAAAGAACAATCACACTCTGTATTGACTATATTTACTATCCAAGCATGCATCTGGAGTACAAAGTATCAATCATGTTCATTCTGTTTTACCTTTATCATTTCATGACACATTATAAAACATATCAATTAATACTTAAACATGGTTTAAACATGTAATGTTCATAACCCGTTCTCCACAGCCATCCTCCCAGGACCCTCTGGTTTTTCCTTGTGACTATGTGCATGTGACTATGTGCATCAGGTCATAAGCACAAACAAGTGATAACACCAGTTCCATTGTTACTCCTATCTCCACACAGCCACAACGATACATTTTCTCCATCACATATCATTGCCATACCCAGATCAGCTGCAGGGATTTAGAGGGAATCATCCATTATTAGAACGACAGCATTTGCACTAAAGAAATGTCTCTGCTCTGTTTTAACCCTTTAATTTGTTCTTAATCCATAAGCATTTAAGGCATATAGGTGTTTCATTCTACAACATATGTACTAGAAAATCATCCATACTCTCAACCAGCTTCATGAGGTAGTCACCTGGAATGCATTTCAATTAACAGGTGTGCCTTCTTAAAAGTTAATTAGTGGAATTTATTTTCTTCTTAATGCATTTGAGCCAATCAGTTGTGTTGTGACAAGGTAGGGGTGGAATACAGAAGATATCCCAATTTGGTAAAAGACCAAGTCCATATTATGGCAAGAACAGCTCAAATAAGCAAAGAGAAACAACAGTCCATCATAACATTAAAGATCTCTGAAAGTTTCTTCAAGCACAGTCACAAAAACCATCAAGCGCTATGAGGAAACTGGCTCTCATGAGCACCGCCACAGGAATGGAAGACCAAGAGTTACCTCTGCTGCAGAGGATAAGTTCATTAGAGTTAACTGCACCTCTGATTGCAGCCCAAGTAAATGCTTCACAGAGTTCAAGTAACAGACACAATTCAACATGAACTGTTCAGAGAAGACTGCGTGAATCAGGCCTTCATGGTCGAATTGCTGCAAAGAAAACACTACTAAAGGACACCAATAATAAGAAGAGACTTGCTTGGGCCAAGGAACACAAGCAATGGACATTAGACCGGTGGAAATCTGTCCTTTGGTCTGGAGTCCAAATTTGAGATTTTTG
This sequence comes from Coregonus clupeaformis, assembly GCF_020615455.1. Classification (NCBI taxonomy): domain Eukaryota; kingdom Metazoa; phylum Chordata; class Actinopteri; order Salmoniformes; family Salmonidae; genus Coregonus; species Coregonus clupeaformis. The sequence goes on from NC_059194.1 coordinate 36,686,501, forward strand.
GTTCCAATTGCCGTGTCTTTGTGAGACGCAGAGTAGGTGAACGGATGATCTCCGCATGTGTGGTTCCCACCGTGAAGCATGGAGGAGGAGGTGTGATGGTGTGGGGGTGCTTTGCTGGTGACACGGTCTGTAATTTATTTATAATTCAAGGCACACTTAACCAGCATGGCTACCACAGCATTCTGCAGCGATACGCCATCCCATCTGGTTTGCGTTTAGTGGGACTATCATTTGTTTTTCAACAGGACAATGATCCAAAACACACCTCAAGGCTGTGTAAGGGCTATTTGACCAAGAAGGAGAGTGATGGAGTGCTGCATCAGATGACCTGGCCTCCACAATCACCCGACCTCAACCCAATGTAGATGGTTTGGGATGAGTTAGACCGCAGAGTGAAGGAAAAGCAGCCAACAAGTGCTTAGCATATGTGGGAACTTCTTCAGGACAGTTGGAAAAGCATTCCTCACGAAGCTGGTTGAGAGAATGCCAAGATTTTGCAAAGCTGTCATCAAGGCAAAGGGTGGCTACTTTGAAGAATCTAAAATCTAAAATATATTTTGATTTGTTTAACACTTTTTTTGGTTACTACATGATGCCATATGTGTTATTTCATCGTTTTGATGTCTTCACTATTATTCCACAATGTAGAAAATATTAAAAATAAAGAAAAACCCTTGAATGAGTAGGTGTGTCCAAACTTTTGACTAGTACTCTATATTATAGGCTACACGCCAGTCATGTTTGACAAATATAATGTAGGATCATTGTTAATATCTAACGTCTTGATTCAGTCGACATACTTGATGCACTGTTTGTTTTGATAGGAGAGAAAGGCCAGTGCCTGTTGTGCATTGCAACATCACCCACCTTGCAATCTGAGTGGAGGCAGTCAACATTTTGAAACTATTTAACCATAAACGTAATTGTTTAAAACCTGGACGTTTTTAGTCATTTTATGAGGCATGTCTAACCATGTTCCAACCATAGGAATGTTAAGAGGATTATTTTATAAAACACCTCCTCATATGCCATTGAAACCATTATGAGCTATTTCTCTCATGTTTTCAACTTTATTTTGTTGTCCAGCAGCCAAAGACACAATCCTAGTCAAATTAACAACCCATGCTTGTTGTTGCGTCTTTAGATCTTCCTTCTTTCAAAATTTCTGAAGTATATTTTCATCTCTGTCATATGAAACCGCACACATTTGAGTTACACTTTTGAGAAAGGTGTTTTTATCACTAATTACATTTTGGAACATTTGCGCTTATGGCCTACTGCCGTGTGCGCATTTCTGCGTTTATAATGTGAAGAAATAGCCTTATAGTTTATCTACATTTTAAAGTAAACATTCTGATCTGTTGCATCAGTCTCCCAAAAGTTTTTGTGATGTACAGTGGTTGAATTAATTTGGGATCTATCACATCCCCAAATGTCCCAGAGTATGTTTGGAATATTTATTTCTTGCACAGAAGGACAATCTGACCAATAGAATAGGTCAACTTTTGTACTATGGGGGATGGTACACTGACATAGGCTAGTGCTTTTGCTATTCGTTAGGCCTACTCATCTTGCTGGCTGACAAAAATGTGGATAGTTTTTCTAACATCTTCAATATGCGCCTAAGTAGGACACGCGCCATTGCTTCCCCGATGTGTCTGTCTTCACTTGTAGCCTACTTCAGAGCTGTGATGCCTCTGAGAAGGACCCGATCACGTGACAGCCATTGGCTAATAAGAATTGAGATATCTGAGAGAGCCATGTGAGTGAGAGGTGCTTTGGAGTAGGCTAAGGCGATTGTCAGCCGGGAGAAGAGGGGTTGCAACTTAATATTAGGAAGGTGTTCCTAATGTTTGGTAAACACAGTGTACACGGGGTACCAGTACCGAGTTGATGTGCAAGGGTACGAGGTAATTGAGGTAGATATGTACATGTACAGTGGGGGAAAAAAGTATTTAGTCAGCCACCAATTGTGCAAGTTCTCCCACTTAAAAAGATGAGAGAGGCCTGTAATTTTCATCATAGGTACACGTCAACTATGACAGACAAAATGAGAAAAAAAATCCAGAAAATCACATTGTAGGATTTTTTATGAATTTATTTGCAAATTATGGTGGAAAATAAGTATTTGGTCAACAACAAAAGGTTCTCAATACTTTGTTAAATACCCTTTGTTGGCAATGACACAGGTCAAACGTTTTCTGTAAGTCTTCACAAGGTTTTCACACACTGTTGCTGGTATTTTGGCCCATTCCTCCATGCAGATCTCCTCTAGAGCAGTGATGTTTTGGGGCTGTCGCTGGGCAACATGGACTTTCAACTCCCTCCAAATATTTTCTATGGGGTTGAGATCTGGAGACTGGCTAGGCCACTCCAGGACCTTGAAATGCTTCTTACGAAGCCACTCCTTCGTTGCCCGGGCGGTGTGTTTGGGATCATTGTCATGCTGAAAGACCCAGCCACGTTTCATCTTTAATGCCCTTGCTGATGGAAGGATGTTTTCACTCAAAATCTCACGATACATGGCCCCATTCATTCTTTCCTTTACACGGATCAGTCGTCCTGGTCCCTTTGCAGAAAAACAGCCCCAAAGCATGATGTTTCCACCCCCATGCTTCACAATAGGTATGGTGTTCTTTGGATGCAACTCAGCATTCCTTGTCCTCCAAACACGACGAGTTGAGTTTTTACCAAAAAGTTCTATTTTGGTTTCATCTGACCATATGACATTCTCCCAATCCTCTTCTGGATCATCCAAATGCACTCTAGCAAACTTCAGACGTGCCTGGACATGTACTGGCTTAAACAGGGGGACACGTCTGGCACTGCAGGATTTGAGTCCCTGGCGGCGAAGTGTGTTACTGATGGTAGGCTTTGTTACTTTGGTCCCAGCTCTCTGCAGGTCATTCAATAGGTCCCCCCGTGTGGTTCTGGGATTTCTGCTCACCGTTCTTGTGATAATTTTGACCCCACGGGGTGAGATCTTGCGTGGAGCCCCAGATCGAGGGAGATTATCAGTGGTCTTGTATGTCTTCCATTTCCTAAAAATTGCTCCCACAGTTGATTTCTTCAAACCAAGCTGCTTACCTATTGCAGATTCAGTCTTCCCAGCCTGGTGCAGGTCTACAATTTTGTTTCTGGTGTCCCTTGACAGCTCTTTGGTCTTGGCCATAGTGGAGTTTGGAGTGTGACTGTTTGAGGTTGTGGACAGGTGTCTATTATACTGATAACAAGTTCAAACAGGTGCCATTAATACAGGTAATGAGTGGAGGACAGAGGAGCCTCTTAAAGAAGAAGTTACAGGTCTGTGAGAGCCAGAAATCTTGCTTGTTTGTAGGTGACCAATTACTTATTTTCCACCATAATTTGCAAATAAATTCATTAAAAATCCTACAATGTGATTTTCTGGATTTCTTTTTCTCAATTTGTCTGTCATAGTTGACATGTACCTATGATGAAAATTACAGGCCTCTCTCATCTTTTTAAGTGGGAGAACTTGCACAATTGGTGGCTGACTAAATACTTTTTTTCCCCACTGTACGTAGGGAAAAGTGACTAGGCAACATGATAGATAATAAACAGTAGCAGCAGTGTATGTAATGAGTCAAAAGAGTGAGTGCAAGGGTCAATGCAGATAGTCCGGTTATCTATTGGTTATTTAGCAGTCTTATGGCTTGGGGGTAGAAGGTGTTTAGGGTCCAGTTGGTTCCAGACTTGGTGCATCGATACCGCTTGCCGTGTGGTAGCAGAGAGAACAGTCTATGTCTTGGGTGGCTGGAGTCTTTTACAACTTTTAGGTCCTTCCTCTGACACCGCCTGGTATATGTCCCCTTGCGCAAAGCAACCCTATACCATCTGAATGCGACCCCTATCAAATCACATTTTATTTGTCACATGCTAGACAACAGGTGTAGACTAACAGTGAAATGCTTACACACGGATCCTTTTCCAACAATGCAGACTTAAAGATAATCTAAAACAATTAATAAAACATTGAAATGGTGACTAAAGGAATAAATACACAGTGAATAACAAATACAAATAACGAGCAAAAATAACATGGCTAGGGAGTATATAGGGAGTAGAAAATAACATGGCTATACACAGGGAGTACCAGTACCGAGTCGATGTGCAGGGGTACGAGGTAATTGAGGTACATATGTACTGTACATACTCTATACAGTGCATTCGGAAAGTATTCAGACCCCTCGACTATCTCCACATTTTGTGACGTTACAGCCTTATTCTAAAATGGATTAAATCATTTTTTTCCCCTCATCAATCTACAAACAATACTCCATAATGACAAAGCAAACACAGGTTTTTTGAAATTTTAGCAAATGTATTAAAATAAAAAACTGATAACACATTTACATAAGTATTCAGACTCTTTACTCAGTACTTTGATGAAGCACCTTTGGCAGCGATTGCAGCCTCAAGTCTTCTTGGGTATGACGCTACAAGCTTGGCACACCTGTATTTGGGGAGTTTCTCCCATTTTTCTCTGCAGATCCTCTCAACCTCTGTCAGGTTGGATGGGGAGTGTCGCTGCATAGCTATTTGTGTGGCTGGGCCACTCAAGGACATTCAGAGACTTGTCCCGAAGCCACTCCTGTGTTGTCTTCGCTGTGTTCTTAGGGTCATTGTCCTGTTGGAAGGTGAACCTTTGCCCCAGTCTGAGGTCCTGAGCACCCTGGAGCAGGTTTTCATCAAGGATCTCTCTGTACTTTGCTCCGTTCATCTTTCCCTCGATCCTAACTAGTCTCCCAGTCCCTGCCGCTGAAAAACATCTCCACAGCATGATGCTGCCTCCACCATGCTTCACCGTAGGGATGGTGCCAGGTTTCTTCCAGACGTGACGCTTGGCATTCAGGCCAAAGAGTTCAATCTTGTTTTCATCAGACCAGAGATTCTTGTTTCTCATGGTCTGAGAGTCCTTTAGGTGGCTTTTGGCAAACTCCAAGCGGGCTGTCATGTGCCTTTTACTGAGTAGTAGCTTCCGCCACTATACTGTAAAGGCCTTATTGGTGGAGTGCTGCAGAGATGGTTGTCCTTCTGGAAGGTTCTCCCATCTCCACAGAGGAACTCTGGAGCTCTGTCAGAGTGACCATCGGGTTCTTGGTGACCTCCCTGACCAAGGCCCTTCTCCCCCGATAGCTCAGTTTGGCCGGGCGACCACCTCTAGGAAGAGTCTTGGTGGTTCCAATCTTCTTCCATTTAAGACTGATGAAGGCCATTGTGTTCTTGGGGACCTTCAATAATGCAGAAATGTTTTGGTACCCTTCCCCAGATCTGTGCCTCAACACAATCCTGTCTCGGAGCTCTACGGACAATTCCTTTGACCTCATGGCTTGGTTTTTGCTCTGATATGCACTGTCAACTGTGGGACCTTATTTATATAGACAGGTGTGTGCCTTTCCAAATCATGTCCAATCAATTGAATTTCCCACAGGTGGACTCCAATCAAGTTGTAGAAACATTTCAAGGATGATCAATGGGAACAGGATGCACCTGAGCTCAATTTCGAGTTTCATATCAAAGGGTCTGAATACTTATGTAAATAAGGTTTTTTATTTGTAAAAAATTTGCTAACATTTCTAAAAACCTGTTTCCACTTTGCCATTATGGGGTATTGATGAGGAAAAACATTCATTTAATCCATTTTAGAATAAGGCTGTAACAACAAAATGTGGAAAAAGTCAACAGGTGTGAATACTTTCCGAATGCACTGTAGGTAGGGGTAAATGGACTAGGCAACAGGATAGATAACATTTTTTGATAATAATGGACTTCCACTGCATGTTGGCCAGTGAATCTACAGTACATCAACATAGAGCTGTGAGTCAGTCATTTTGAGGTATCCCTATTCCCGTTCCTTTCTCTAGAGTGGGTCCCCTGCAGTGCCTGAGGCATGGTTCCTAAACAGACTGTGGGACTGCATTCCCGTTTGTTGCCTCGTTTCACCACTCATTCAGACTGGAGCCAGAGCATTATTGATGGCCTTCCTTCACTCTCCCAGCAGGAGGCGAATATCAGGCCCAACTACTGTATGTCTCTTCAACAGGAATAAACCATTGATTACAATGTGTAAATTCCATCTGGCAATGCAGCAGTGTTTGTGTTGCATTAGAATGTGAGGTGAATAGCAAACAGAAGAGTTGAGACCTTTTTTAATCAAGTTTTGTTACTGCATATGTTAGTTGGCCACATTTATAAGTGTTTGAACATATTTATCCCAGAGAGGTTCCCTGTGCAGAGGGTGCATGAGGGGCAATTAGCTCTGGGGTTACAGTCCCACAATACCTTGGGGGAAAGCCTCTCTCCGCCGGGCTCTTCTTGTTGTTGCTGGTTTGATGTCCATCTCTAAAGTCAGCTAAGGGTGCTAATTAAAGCTTAGCGCTGCTACAAGGTTACATTTGTGAAAGCTTTTGTGCAAGCTTAAATGTCTCTCTGAGGATTTCATTCATAAAACACTGCAAATTGCTGTAGCACTATTTGTGTTGAGGTGGTGTTACTTTGTATTACTATGAATGGACTGAATGGCAGATGTTGTTGCTTTTTAACCTGGATTTTGACATGCCTTTGCATCAGATATTGCCAAATATGTTTTGTTCGCCGCCATTTTTCCATGTATTTACCTTCACATTACTGTCGTCTGGAACTTCACTTTCAATGGTACGTTTTAGTTGCTTGTACATGTTTAGCTTAGCATTGCCAGATAATTTCGGCAGCTTGCAATAGGTATCTAGGTAATTAGCTTTCACAGTAGTTAGTGTCCTTTCATCACTTCGCCGACATGTCCAAACAAGCTAGCTTGCTAGCTGTGAACAGCTAACTTGTGCTTCTCTCAGATTGGTAGAACTCCACAAAACACCTCAGAAGTCGAATTACTTTAGTGATAACATTTTGGGGGGCAAGTATATGACGCTAGAGAAATGTTTTGTGGTATTTTTGTGAAAACCCGGGATGGTGTTATCGCCAGTCAGCACAACAAAGAGAAATTGTGCTCCTGTAACGTTATGGCAGCGTGATTGTGAAGCAATGTGTTGTTATGTGTAGCTAGCTAGCTAATTTAACCTGGTACCTGGTAAGTAAAACACCACGACATACCTCAAAAGTTATGTAATTCTAGTGATAAAATGTTGAGGAACAAGTATAATTCATGTGAAGAATGTAGAGAAATGTGTTAGGTGCTATTTTTGTGTGTGAAAACTGATATTTTTTTGTCAGCACAAAGAGTGAACCAAATGGATTAAAAGTCATATTTTCGAAAATATGCATGTTATAGTGATTATAGAGGTGACGATGTGTTTAGGAGTTTTACTACCAGTAAAAAATGACCCGAGAGTGCCAATGAACTAAAGAGGCATAAGATTACTAAGTACGGTATATAAATTAAATTCATCCATCCTCAATAGTAGGCTAATTGCCTTTTTGGAGGATCAAAACATTCTGGTGGAAGAACAAAATAGTTTTCGTAAATCCAGAGCCTGTATCGATCATATCTTCTCGGTCTGCACAATAGTCAGAAATAGATTACAGGAAGATAAGCCTACTTTTGCACGTTTCATTGATTTCCAGAAAGCTTTTTATTTTGTAAATAGGGATCTTTTAGCCTATAAAGACAGGAGTTTATGGGAAGTTTTATCACACAATCCAGTCTCTCTACAAAGCACCAACTGCCTGTGTGCGTGTTAATGAATATCGTACAGATTGGTTTCCAACACTCTCGGGTGTAAAACAAGGAGATGCCTTATCTGTTTGCTATGTTTATTAATGATTTGGCAAATAAATTAAACAGTTAAATATTGGGGTAAGATATGATGATGAAATGCTAAGTATCCTCTTATATACTGATGATAGTATTTTGATATCAGAAACTGAACAAGACCTGCAGAAAATGTTATTATGTACAGTCAATAGGTGCAAAAGATGGAGACTCATGATCAACCAGAATAAAAACACAGATAATGCATTTTAGAAAAACAGGTACTAAGAGAAGTGTTTTTCAGTGTTGTTGTGGTGGAGTTTACTAGCAATTCTGATGAACATATATGACCATTCTATAAGGCACATCTGCCCTGGCTGACTCAGAAAGTAGAGCTCTTGGGAGAGTCATAGGAATAACAAAACCACTCAAAGATATTGGTTATGGCACGTATTCCAAACTGTATCAGACATGCGTGTGTCCAGTTCTGGACTAATCAGCAGGAGTGTGGGGTGCTAAATGGTGTCTAAAAAACAAACTGTTGGATATGTCAATTGCCAGAATACCCAGCAAAGATTTTCAATGGGATCTCTCCATAGGGGGAGCTTGAGCAACCAAAATGTCTGACCTTTTCCAACAGTCTGACTGTGAACAGTTGTACAAAAACAAATTAAGGGAGACATAGACGCTATTAAAAAACAACTGATAATGCAATATAAAAATAATGTGTAGAGGAGATTAATCATGAACCCAAATTGAAAACATTTTGTTTGATTAAGGGTGAATTTGTGTATGAGAGATACAGTGGGGGAAAAAAGTATTTAGTCAGCCACCAATTGTGCAAGTTCTCCCACTTAAAAAGATGAGAGAGGCCTGTAATTTTCATCATAGGTACACGTCAACTATGACAGACAAAATGAGAAAAATAAATCCAGAAAATCACATTGTAGGATTTTTTATGAATTTATTAGCAAATTATGGTGGAAAATAAGTATTTGGTCAATAACAAAAGTTTCTCAATACTTTGTTATATACCCTTTGTTGGCAATGACACAGGTCAAATGTTTTCTGTAAGTCTTCACAAGGTTTTCACACACTGTTGCTGGTATTTTGGCCCATTCCTCCATGCAGATCTCCTCTAGAGCAGTGATGTTTTGGGGCTGTCACTGGGCAACACGGACTTTCAACTCCCTCCAAAGATTTTCTATGGGGTTGAGATCTGGAGACTGGCTAGGCCACTCCAGGACCTTGAAATGCTTCTTACGAAGCCACTCCTTCGTTACCCGGGCGGTGTGTTTGGGATCATTGTCATGCTGAAAGACCCAGCCATGTTTCATCTTCAATGCCCTTGCTGGTGGAAGGAGGTTTTCACTCAAAATCTCACGATACATGGCCCCATTCATTCTTTCCTTTACACGGATCAGTCGTCCTGGTCCCTTTGCAGAAAAACAGCCCCAAAGCATGATGTTTCCACCCCCATGCTTCACATTAGGTATGGTGTTCTTTGGATGCAAATCAGCATTCTTTGTCCTCCAAACACGACGAGTTGAGTTTTTACCAAAAAGTTCTATTTTGGTTTCATCTGACCATATGACATTCTCCCAATCCTCTTCTGGATCATCCAAATGCACTCTAGCAAACTTCAGACGGGCCTGGACATGTACTGGCTTAAACAGGGGGACACGTCTGGCACTGCAGGATTTGAGTCCCTGGCGGCGTAGTGTGTTACTGATGGTAGGCTTTGTTACTTTGGTCCCAGCTCTCTGCAGGTCATTCACTAGGTCCCCCCGTGTGGTTCTGGGATTTTTGCTCACCGTTCTTGTGATCATTTTGACCCCACGGGGTGAGATCTTGCGTGGAGCCCCAGATCGAGGGAGATTATCAGTGGTCTTGTATGTCTTCCATTTCCTAATAATTGCTCCCACAGTTGATTTCTTCAAACCAAGCTGCTTACCTATTGCAGATTCAGTTTTCCCAGCCTGGTGCAGGTCTACAATTTTGTTTCTGGTGTCCTTTGACAGCTCTTTGGTCTTGGCCATAGTGGAGTTTGGAGTGTGACTGTTTGAGGTTGTGGACAGGTGTCTTTTATACTGATAACAAGTTCAAACAGGTGACATTAATACAGGTAACGAGTGGAGGACAGAGGAGCCTCTTAAAGAAGAAGTTACAGGTCAGTGAGAGCCAGAAATCTTGCTTGTTTGTAGGTGACCAAATACTTATTTTCCACCATAATTTGCAAATACATTTATAAAAATCCTACAATGTGATTTTCTGGATTTTTTTTTCTCAATTTGTCTGTCATAGTTGATGTGTACCTATGATGAAAATTACAGGCCTCTCTCATCTTTTTAAGTGGGAGAACTTACACAATTGGGTGCTGACTAAATACTTTTTTCCCCCACTGTATATTATGTACAACCTACCTACAGTATAGGCAAGAGATCACTTTGTGAACAGGTAAGATCAGGGATATTGCCCCTGTATATTGAAACAGGTCGGTTTTGTGGTGAAATGGCAGAGGAAAGACTATGTAACTAACTATTGTGTTCTCGAAGAAATAGAAAATAAAATTATTTCTACCACAATATACGCTTGTCATTATTCCAGAAAGCCCACCAGATATACTCTGGCATTATGTTGCTGAGCGATGAGGAGAAACTGAAATGTTTTTTGTTGTCCGTTGTGTATTTCCGTTTGCGGAATGTTTAAATAAAGCCTTGAAAATAAGAAAAGGGGCGACCTATAATTAAATGATCAAATATTTAGCTCCTTTATAGTAAATGGCACATATGTGCAGTATATAGATTGTGTGTAGGCCTGTCTCTCACTTGAATCTTCTCTTTGTGCCAGACTAGGTTCAAACACCTTTTTAAAAAAAAATCTGTATTTATTTATCTTTATTTATTTTTATTATTTTTACTGCTCTATGGTTATAATTATTGCTTGGATAACTTTATTTACTATTATGTATTGATTTAATTTTCACTTTTTCATGCGTTGCACACTGCACAGAAAACTGGAAGAATCATCACTGAATTATCACAGTGAATGATTGTATTGTCTGTTTATCTGTCAATTAATCCCATAAGGGATGGGTTGCGAACACGTGAAAATTACACAAAAATAAAATGTCATTCATTCATTCACCAGTTGAGCAAGTATAGTGCTCACGAAGTCAAGTTATTCCAGATTTTGGAGAAAAGGAAAATAACAGTTAGCTAGCTAGCTAAAGTTAGTGATATAACATATTTTTATATAGTATTTGTTAGTGTCTTTAAACTCATGAGCTGTATTTGGGAGAGAGGATAAGGACACGCCATGTAATTATTTCCGTCACTGGTGGGTGCCTGTCACGCCATGGCTCTGGGACTCTGTTATGTTGAGCCAGGGTGTGTAGTTTCTATGTGTTTGTGTTCTGTGTTTAAGTTCTAGTTCATGTGTAGCTATGTTGGCCGGGGTGGTTCTCAATCAGAGGCAACGTGAATCAGCTGTTGCTTGTTGTCTCTGACTGGGAACCATACTTAGGCAGCCGTTTGGCAGTAGTGTATTGTGGGATCTTGTTCCGTGTTGGTTTGTGTAGGTAACCAAGGACTTCACGTTATCGTTTTGTTGTTTTGTTTCGTGTGGTGAAATAAATAAAGTATGTTCACTTATCGCGCTGCGCATTGGTCCACTTCCTTCAGCGATCGTGACAGAAGATCCCACCAATACAGGACCAAGCAGCGTGCCCAGGAGCAGACAGCCTGGACGTGGGAGCAGATATTGGACGGGCAGGGGTCCTGGACTTGGGAGGAAATCCAGGCCGGGATGGATCGCCGTCCGTGGGAGGAGACGGTGGAGGCGCGCCGGAGAGAGGAGAAGCGGCGCCAACCGGACCGGCGAGAGGCACATGGCTGCTGGAGGCAGATAAGGGGCGAGTTCGTGGACGAGGAGAGAAGGCCACCGGGTTACGGGAGCCATTGGTGAGAAGAGGGAAGGAAGATGTAGAGGCACGGCGAGAGGTACTGAGGTGTGTTGACAGTCCGGTCCGGCCCGTTCCTGATCCCCGTGTAAGGCCAGTGGTGTGTGTTCCCAGTACGGTCCGGCCTGTTCCTGTCCCTCGCACCAAGCCTACGGTGCGCGTCGCCAGCCCGGCCCGGCCTGTTCCTGCCCCTCGCACCAAGCCTACGGTGCGCGTCGCCAGCCCGGCCCGGCCTGTTCCTGCTCCCCGCACCAAGCCTACGGTGCACGACGCCAGCCCGGCCTGGCCTGTTTCTGCTCCCTGCACCAAGCCTATGGTGCGCGTCGCCAGCCCGGCCCGGCCCGTTCCTGCCCCTCGCACTAAGCCAGGGGTGCGCATCGTCAGCCCGGCCCGGCCTGTTCCTGCCCCTCGCACCAAGCCTACGGTGCGCGTCGCCAGCCCGGCCCGGCCTGTTCCTGCTCCCCGCACCAAGCCTACGGTGCACGACGCCAGCCCGGCCTGGCCTGTTTCTGCTCCCTGCACCAAGCCTATGGTGCGCGTCGCCAGCCCGGCCCGGCCCGTTCCTGCCCCTCGCACTAAGCCAGGGGTGCGCATCGTCAGCCCGGCCCGGCCTGTTCCTGCTCTCCGCACCAAGCCTATGGTGCGCGTCGCCAGCCCGGCCCGGCCTGTTCCTGCCCCTCGCACTAAGCCAGGGGTGCGCATCGTCAGCCCGGTCCGGCCCGTTCCTGCTCCCCGCACTAAGCCAGGGGTGCGCATCGTCAGCCCGGTCCGGCTCATTCCTGCTCCCCGCACTAAGCCAGGGGTGCGCGTCGTCAGCCCGGTCCGGCCCATTCCTGCTCCCCGCACCAAGCCTGTGGTGCGCATCGTCAGCCCGGTCCGGCCCGTCCCTGCTCCCCGCACCAATCCAGGGGTGCGCGTCGTCAGCCCGGTCCGGCCTGTTCCTGCTCCCCGCACCAAGCCAGTGGTGCGCTTCGTCAGCCTGGTTCGGCCCGTCCCTGCTCCCTGCACCAAGCCAATGGTGCGCGTCGTCAGCCTGGTCCGGCCCATTCCTGCTCCCCGCACCAAGCCTGTGGTGCGCGTCGTCAGTCCGGCACAGCCCGAGCCCGTTTCACCGGTGCCTGGTCAGGTACCGGTCAGCTGCTCCACACCGGAGCCTAAGCAATCCGCTCCACCGATGTCCAGTCCAGCTCCAGCCAGCGGGGCCAGACCAGACCAGGGGCACTACGGGGGGGTTATTAGAGGGTGGTGGTCACGCCCAGAGCCGGATCCGCCTCCAAGGAGGAATGCCCACCCGGCCCTCCCCTGTTCGGTTTATGTTTGGCGCGGTCGCAGTCCGCGCCTTTGGGGGGGGGGTACTGTCACGCCCTGGCTCTGGGACTCTGTTATGTTGAGCCAGGGTGTGTAGTTTCTATGTGTTTGTGTTCTGTGTTTAAGTTCTAGTTCATGTGTAGCTATGTTGGCCGGGGTGGTTCTCAATCAGAGGCAACGTGAATCAGCTGTTGCTTGTTGTCTCTGATTGGGAACCATACTTAGGCAGCCGTTTGGCAGTAGTGTATTGTGGGATCTTGTTCCGTGTTGGTTTGTGTAGGTAACCAAGGACTTCACGTTATCGTTTTGTTTCGTGTGGTGAAATAAATAAAGTATGTTCACTTATCGCGCTGCGCATTGGTCCACTTCCTTCAGTGATCGTGACAGTGCCAGAAGGTCTGTGTGCCAAGATAGCTTGGGGGCCACTTAGAAGGAGTACGTGATGGAATATCCTGGCTAGGGTGCCACACGATACAATGTAGGGGGATCCTATTGTAGGAGATGAGTGACACTCAATAATGGTTGGCAACTGTTGGATGGAATTAGCTCGGAAAGCATTATATAAACTGAGAGGTTTTCTATGTAAGTCATTCAGATGACAATAGGCTACGCCCATACAGCTTGTCATATGAATCCAGTACTGTAAATATTAAATAGCTATGAATAAACTCTCCATCTAAGTGTTTAACTATTCTCTTACATCCTGAAGTACTCGATACCAGAGAAACTCGTCAAAACAGTTAGCATCTTGCATACAAAACTGTAAACTGGCCTAATCTACTATGTCATTAACTTTTCATTCTGTTTTGCAGTAGGCTTACTTTTCAAGTCAGCATTTCTAGGGGGCCTTACACAACTACCAACCCTGAAAGAACCAGTTGGGAAGTCATTTATGTTTGTTGATGGATAACACATGTTACAGAAATGTTTTAGTTAGATGGTCCTTCTCCTGGCCCCTTAACCCTTTCCAATCATGGGAATTGGCCTCTTTGGAGAAGGCTAAATGTAAATGTTTCTTACAGAAGAAATATTAAAAGAATATGCATAAGCATGTTAACAATTGAAAGGGAACAGTTTGGAGATTATGGGAAAAGTATTAGACCAAAGGTGAGGACAGCGTATGTGAAGAGTGTGAAAGCGTGTATATGTGTGAGTGTGCTATCAATATACATGTGTGTGTGTGAGTGTGTGTGCGTGTGTGTGTGGGTAGGTAGAGTCCACTGAGTGTGCATAGAGCCAGTGCAAGAATGTCAATGCAAATAGTCCTGGTAGCCATTTCATTAACCAGAAGCTGTTCAGGAGCCTTTTGGTCCCAGACTTGGCACTCCAGTACCTCTTGCCATGCGGTAGCAGAGAGAACAGTCTATGACTTGGGCGGCTGGAGTCTTTGACAATTTTTAGGTCTTTCCTCTGACACCGCCTGGTATAGAGGTCATGGATGTCAGGGAGCTCAGCCTCAGTGATGTACTGAGCCGAACGCACTACCCTTTGTAGCGCCTTGTGGTCCGATGCCCAACAGTACATGCCCGTACATGCCCATACCAAGCGGTGATGCAGCCAGTCAAGATGCTCTTAATGGTGCAGCTGTATAACTTTTTGAGGATCTGAGGGCCCATGCCAAATCTTTTCAGCCTCCTGAGGGGGAAGAGGCGTTGTCGTGCCGTCTTCACGACTGTGTTGGTGTGTTTGGACCATGATGGTTCCTTAGTGATGTGGACATTGAAGAACTTGAAGCTCTTGACCCGCTCCACTTCACCTTACACAAGGCTGAATCCAAACATTACACTGTTGATTTTACAGTATTTGCATTTTACATTTACTGTACTTTTCGTTGTATTTGTTGATAATGAAATCTGAAAACACTCTGGATTCATTCAGTAACATGAGAATATTTCAGGAAAATGTGGGGTAGGTGCAACATAAGACAAAAAAATGACAAGGGTTTGAGTGAGAGGACTAACTGGTGTCTCCAAAATGTGCATTGTTCCTAAGTAATTTCAATGCACGCAGAGAAGAGTCTTCAACTATAAGGTGCTTTTTTGAGCTCTCCTAGCTGTGCCGTTGAGGAACTAGAGCAAGCGCACTTGTAATTGTTTTGCTTGGAACACAGCCCTGCATCCCCGCCATCACACAATTACTGTTGTTTACGCGATCCAAAAACTGCCCATTATAAATCGCAATCTGGGTCAGGTGGGCATAATTTGAAAGCTTGTTATTTTGCCAACATGACTCGCTAAGTTATAAAATACTATCTTACAGTGTTAGGCTTTCACAGGGCAATTCAGAGAAACAGATCGTAATTTTGGTGGGCATAGACAGGAGTTATGCGTGCATTCAGGTGCGTGTCCACTGTGAATTTTCTTCACAATAGACAAACATAGGCTCATTCTGTTCAGAACAACCCAGGGTATGACGCCATGTCATCTTGTAACTGTACATCAAACATAATGATCATAAATGTTGACACTGTATATGACATGAGTTTTATGATATGGAAATGTGAAGTGCACAAACAATAGTACGCAAGTATAAACACCATGGGACCATGCATCCGTCATACCACGCGTTCTGTCTCCTAGAGATGAACGTACTTTGGTGCGAAAAGTGCAAATCAATCCCAGAACAACAGCAAAGGACCTTGTGAAGATGACATTCTTGCCGCAAAACTGGGGGGTGCAGAAGGAATAAGAAGACACTGGAACAATCTCATCGGCCACCAGAAAAGCAATGATCAACATACTGGTTGGAAACATGATAGAAGTTGAGGGGAATGTTTTTTCTCTCAATATTATTGCAAGATGTTATTGTGCTTGGTATGTACCATGAATTCAACCCAACATCATTTCTCTATTTGCCTTGACTGCAGTTGACTTACCAAAACAGTTTATCCATATAAACTCTCTTGGTGAGTTGAATGCAGCCAAGGTAACTGATAAAATCAGATTATATATTGAGTAGAATATTCCTTTAAACCTGCCTGAGATATGCCATAGGTAGGTTTTTCAAGAGGCTCTCTCATCGTCAGACAAAAGAGAGGTACGGATTGAGAATCATATCACTTTGCCTGTCATTGAGAGATCCTGGATACAAGAAAGGCTATGTAAGTTACTGAACTACTCTAAGAAACACACAGACAGTAATCAAATGCAAATGTTTTTACTTCAAAGCATTACTTGGCATTCATTTCTTCTTAAAGCAACAGGATTACTATTGCACAAACAGAAGCTCCAACCTACTGAACAAAACAAACACATTGTCCGAAAATACAGGGATGAGTACTTGTCTAATGCTATGGAACCATTACATTGCCGCTACTGGTAGGGTGGCTAAACTCTAAAATTCCTGTCCAACAGGCAAAGAAAATGTACACCCCCGACAAAGCCACATGAGAAAAGTTCAGAGACCCAGACAAGTCAACATCAGGGAGCTTCAACCCTTAGAAGGGATGTGATTCACCTTAACAACCATCTAGAAGAACACAGTTACAGATCGACTGCTGAAGATGCAATAAATATTTCACTACAGACAGCGCCTCCTCTGCAACCTGGAGACGTCATCGATGGTCCTTACTGTATTTCCTCGGCTTTTGGAAACAAAAGGACTGCTAATATCTTATTGAATTATGAACACCAATTGCTTGTAACATGGTGGTCTATTTAAAATATTAATTGCACAGAAATTATAAGGATGCACAATGTTTTTCAGATAATTCACGATGCTCTTCGGCACAGAAACGACAGTTAAGCTGCTTGACCAGGTTGAATAAAGAGAAAACAATGCATTAACAATCCATAAATGTTTCATTCTTGTGCAATTCATATCTATAGGCCACATTGAGGTTTTCCTTAAATTATTTGTACCTGCCGTTAGTGCGTAGCCTAAGCCTAAGATTTAGGGCCTAACTGTAGAGCGCCAAATACACGCCAACTGCCAAATGCTTTTGGGAACTTGGGCAGAAAAAGTGAACAACGATTCACTGAGGCAAAAAGGACAATGTCTGAGTTTAATTCAATATGAGAAAAGGTGCTAAATGGAGAGTTGAAAATAACTAGCAGGGCCAGAACAAGCATCTAATGTTTGGCAAAGATTTGGTGAAGTGGTAAAAGCTTGTAAGAATTGTAGTTATTGTAAGGGCAGAAATTATTACGGTTGGTTAAGACAGGCGTCCAATCAAAACGGGGCAGAGGCGGGAGAGGGGCAGAGGTGGGAGCGGGAGCTCAACTAGGAGAGGATGCTGGGGGTGACTGGTTTGAAAAGAAAGTTGTTGACAGCAGCACAACTTTTGCAGCAGCAAACGTAAATTGGATAGTAGCAATGCTAGTTAGCTAGCTAGCTGCATTATAGTAGTTTA
Organism: Coregonus clupeaformis; assembly: GCF_020615455.1. Taxonomy (NCBI): domain Eukaryota; kingdom Metazoa; phylum Chordata; class Actinopteri; order Salmoniformes; family Salmonidae; genus Coregonus; species Coregonus clupeaformis. The sequence continues at coordinate 36,703,829 of NC_059194.1, forward strand.
AAATGTTAGGCCAGCAAGTTCTCACATTTGCTTTTTTTGCACTGGGTTTAGCTATCTATCTATTGATTAGACACTAAATGTGAAATTTGACCCTAGTTGCCAGCTATCTTGCTACATTAGCTAGCTAGCTAGGAAGCTAGCTAATAGCTACCATATTGTAGTTTACAATGTTATGCTAGCAAACTAGTTATTTCGCTACCAAAAGCTACCTACTTGGAATTCCACATTTCATAAATATCTGGCTAATAAATTAGCTAAGCTAGCTCAACTTTCTTCTGCCCTGGGGGAAACTGTAAAACCTTGCAGCTTTGAGGACAACTAGCTAGCGTTCCACAAGGTTCGATTTTGGTTATGGTACTGTTCAGTTTATATATGTTACCCTTGGCAGTGTTATCAGAAAGCATGGCACTGATTTTCACTGCTACACAGACGATACACAACTTTACATTGCTGTGTCACCAAAGGATCTTAGCTCCACAGATAAATTATTAGACTGTATTAGTGATTTAAATACTTGGATGGCACACAACTTCCTCCAGCTAAATAAAGGCTGAGGTACTTATTATTGGGGCCAAAGCACAGAGAGAGAATCTGGCTCCACATTTTAATTCACACGCAATAAAGATAAATCACCAGGTAAAAAACCTAGGTGTCATTTTAGATTCTGAACTCAATTTTTAATCACACATTAGCAATGTAAACAAAATAGCATTTTACCACCTGAAGAACATTGCCAAGGTGTGGCCGTTTCTATCTCAGGCTGATACAGAGAGACTCATCCATGCTTTTATTACAAGCAGGCTTCACTACTGTACTGCTCTCCTGTCTGGTCTACCCAAGAAAGCCATTGGTCAACCGCAAAACATACAGAATGCTGCAGCACGGGTACTGACCAAGACCAGACAGAGAACACACATTACACAGGTTTTAAAGTCCATACACTGGCTGCCTGTGAGTTTTAAAATACATTTTAAGATTATTCTATTGGTTTTTAAATCAATCCATGATTGTGCACCCCAATACATATCAGACATGCTTTTTAGTTATGTACCAAGTAGGTCCCTAAGCTAGCTCAACTTTCTTCTGCCATGGGGGAAACTGTACCACCTTGCAGGTTTGAGGGCAATTAGCTATAAATATTTCTCTAGCTAGCGCAACTTTCTTCTGCCCTAGGGGAAACTGTACAACCTTGCTGCTTTGAGGGCGTCTATTAATGTTTCTCTAGGTAGCTCTACTTTCTTCTGCCCTGGGGGCAACTGTTCAGCCTTGGTGCTTTGAGGGCACCTATAAACATTTCTCTAGGTAGCTCTACTTTCTTCTGCCATGGGGGCAACTGTTCAACCGTGCTGCTTTGAGCTTGCTATCTTCCTAGCTAGCTAGCTAATGTAGCAAGATAGCTGGCAACTAGTCAAATTTCGCTTTCAGTATCTACTCACTAACAAGCAATTGTTGAAAAACTTGCTACTGTCTAACTGATGTTTTCTGCTGCAAACATTTTTTCTGCTGTCAATTGTTTATTTTTAGACCAGTCAGTCCTGCTCGCCAGCGTCCTCTCTGTGTTGATCTCCCGCCTCTGCTCTGTTTTGATTGGACACCTGACTGAACCAATCGTAATAGTTTTGCCCTTAGGGGGTCTTACAATAACTAAAACTCCTATGAGCTGGAAAAAGATTATGATATCAGTGTCAGCTATGTTATGTGTGATGATTGTGAGGCGCTATAGGCTACAAATTCGACAGTCACAGGACGAGGACTTCAAAATGGCACGCCAAGGGAACTGTACTGTTCAGATGGAATAGTAGCCTAACTGAAATCTGGACACTGACTCATATAATATTAACTCCTGCAGAATTAAGCATTTATTGTAGTAAAATGACTCAGGAACAGGAATGGAGAAACATTTTTCATTTCAGCATCTTGAGAGAAAGAATGCGTGGTTAGGTACCGTCTGTAAAGGTGGCGGTGTTATCTTTATCATCGTCATAAAAGCTGATAGCATTTCAACCACATAAAATATGCATCCAAGACTAACTGAAATCTTATCAAAAACATGTTGTGTCGTTTTAACAGCTTTTAATTTCCTTAAAACTGGTCAAACTGATCTCATTTGAAAATGTTAAAGTTTTTTGTTTTGCATTTTCTCCCCGGTCCCTAAACGTTTTTGCTGCGAAAGAGAAGCAGAGATGAAAGAGGAAAGAGAAAACAAACTTCACCGATGTCAACTACATTGAAGCATTCATTCTATGACATTATTCTGGTAAGCAAGGGTTTATTTACTCTTCTAGGGCAACAAGTAATGACAAAAGATAAGCTGCATATATCTAATTATAGAGTTGACTAACAAAATGATGGAAATTATAAGCAGAAAAATAGGCCCATCTAAAAGGCCTTTAAAAAATTCGTAGTCGGATGGTTTTTGTTACTCTGACTGTACATCGCATTTTCTATATTTGCGGGTTAGGGTCGGGTGCGGGCCTCAGGTTTTCTTTCAAATTGTCTTTCAAAGATAATTTGTAAAAATCCAAATAACTTCACAGATCTTCATTGTAAAGGGTTTAAACACTGTTTCCCATGCTTGTTCAACGAACCATAAACAATTAATGAATATGCACCTGTGGAAAGGTCGTTAAGACACTAACAGCTTACAGATGGTAGGCAATTAAGGTCACAGTTATGAAAACTTAGGACACTAAAGGGGGGGTGTACAAAAGATAGCCCTATTTGGTAAAAGACCAAGTCCATATTATGGCAAGAACAGCTCAAATAAGCAAAAAGAAACGATAGTCCATCATTACTTTAAGACAAGAAGGTCAGTCAATAAGGAACATTTAAATAACTTTTAAAGTTTCTTCAAGTGCAGTAGCAAAAACCATCAAGTGCTATGATGTAAATGGCTCTCATTAGGACCGTCACAGGAATGGAAGACCCAAAGTTACCTCTGCTGCAGAGGATAAGTGATCCTCTGTAGCTCAGCTGGTAGAGCACGGCGCTTGTAACGCCAAGGTAGTGGGTTCGATCCCCGGGACCACCCATACACAAAAATGTATGCACGCATGACTGTAAGTCGCTTTGGATAAAAGCGTCTGCTAAATGGCATATTATATTTATATATTATTATAAGTTCATTAGAGTTACCAGCCTCAGAAATTGCAGCCCAAATAAATGCTTCATAGACTTCAAGTAACAGATTCATCTCAACATCAACTGTTCAGAGGGGACTGTGTGAATCAGGCCTTCATGGTCAAATTGCTGCAATGAAACCACTACTAAAGGACACCAATAATAAGAAGAGACCTGCTTGGGCCAAGAAACACAAGAAATTGACATTAGACCGGTGGAAATTGGTCCTTTGTTCTGGAGTCGAAATGTGAGATTTTTGGTTCCAACCGACGCTTCTTTGTGGGTGAACGGATGATCTCCGCATGTGTAGTTCCCACTGTAAAGCATGGAGAAGGTGGTGTTATGGTGTGGGGGTGCTTTGCTGGTGACACTGTCTGTGATTTATTTAGATTTCAAGACACACTTAACCAGCATGGCTACCACAGCATTCTGCAGCGATACGCCATCCAATCTGGTTTGGGCTTAGTGGCACTATAATTTGTTCTTCAATAGGACAATGACCCAGCACACCTCCAGGCTGTGTAAGGGCTATTTGACCAAGAAGGACAGTGATGGAGTGCTGAATCAGATGACCTGGCCTCCACATTCCCCCGACCCCAACCCAATTGAGATGGTTTGGGATAAGTCGGACCGCAGAGTGAAGGAAAAGCAGCATACAAGTGCTCAACATATGTGGGAACTCCTTCAAGGCTGTTGGAAAAGCATTCCAGTTAAAGCTGGTTGAGAGAATGCCAAGAGTTTGGCGATTTGTAGAATCTCAAATATAAAATATATTTTGATTTGTTTAACACTTTCTTGGTTACTACATGATTCCATATGAGTTATTTCATTGTTTTTTATGTCTTCACTATTATTCTACAATTTAAAAAATCGTAAAAAATAAAGAAAAACCCTTGAATGAGTAGGTGTGTCCAAACTTTTGACTGGTACTGTACATCTTCCTCCAGAAAAGTGTTTGAAATTGATGTTGGCAGCACCAGAAATTGCTTCAAGGTCAAGGAACTGAGAGCTAAACTGAGGGATGTAGCTCAGTTTATAGAGCATGGCGTTTGCAACGCCAGGGTTGGGGGTTCGATTCCCACGGGGGGCCAGTATGAAAAATTAAAAAAATTATGTATGTAAGTCGCTCTGGATAAGAGCATCTGCTAAATTACTAAAATGAACAATGTACAGATGCTACTACATCTGCCAGTCATTGAATGACACACCTTGAACTTGGAATTGAATATTGTATGTGAGGAGTGTTCTTATAAGCTGATGAACTGAGCAGATTTTTGTTACACTTTGTCTATTTTCCAACAACATGGATGTTTACAATCACATTTTATTTGGATAGTCCCAAATGATGATCTACAGATGGTCAAATTATCTGTTTATAAGCTTGCTAACGTTCCGGTATAGGGTTAGGTTTAGAATAAGGGTTGGGTAAGGGATAGGGATAGGGCTAGGGTTAAGTTTAGGTTTAGGATAACAACAATATCAATATAAATAGCACTATATACACTACCATTCAAAAGTTTGGGGTCACTTAGAAATGTCCTTGTTTTCGAAAGAAAAGCAATTTTTTTGTCCATTAATATAACATCAAATTGTCAGAAATACAGTGTAGACATTGTTAATGTTGTAAATGGATATTGTAGCTGGAAACGGCTGATTTTGTATGGAATATCTACAAAGGCGTACAGAGGCCCATTATCAGCAACCATCAGTCCTGTGTTCCAATGGCACGTTGTGTTTGCTAATCCAGGTTTATCATTTTGCAATTATGTTAGCACAGCTGAAAACTGTTGTGCTGATTAAAGAAGCAATAAAACTGGCCTTCTTGAGACTAGTTGAGTGTCTGGAGCATCAGCAATTGTGGGTTCGATTACAGGCTCAAAATGGCCAGAAACAAATAACTTTCTTCTGAAACTCGTCAGTCTATTCTTGTTCTGAGAAATGAAGGCTATTCTATGCGAGAAATTGCCAAGAAACTGAAGATCTCGTACAACGCTATGTACTACTTCACAGAACAGCGCAAACTGGCTCTAACCAGAATAGAAAGAGGAGTGGGAGGCCCCGGTGCACAACTGAGCAAGAGGACAAATACATTAGAGTGTCTAGTTTGAGAACCAGGCGCCTCACAGGTCCTCAACTGGCAGCTTCATTAAATAGTACCCGCAAAACACCAGTCTCAACGTCAACAGTGAAGAGGCGACTCCGGGATGCTGACCTTCTAGGCAGAGTTGCAAAGAAAAAGCCATATATCAGACTGCCAATCTTAATCTTTTGTTTTTATTGGCCAGTGTGAGATACAGGGGGGGAAAAAAGTATTTAGTCAGCCACCAATTGTGCAAGTTCTCCCACTTAAAAAGATGAGAGAGGCCTGTAATTTTCATCATAGGTACATGTCAACTATGACAGACAAAATGAGATTTTTTTTCTCCAGAAAATCACATTGTAGGATTTTTAATGAATTTATTTGCAAATTATGGTGGAAAATAAGTATTTGGTCAATAACAAAAGTTTCTCAATACTTTGTTATATACCCTTTGTTGGCAATGACACAGGTCAAACGTTTTCTGTAAGTCTTCACAAGGTTTTCACACACTGTTGCTGGTATTTCGGCCCATTCCTCCATGCAGATCTCCTCTAAAGCAGTGATGTTTTGGGGCTGTCCCTGGGCAACACGGACTTTCAACTCCCTCCAAAGATTTTCTATGGGGTTGAGATCTGGAGACTGGCTAGGCTACTCCAGGACCTTGAAATGCTTCTTTTTATGAAGCCACTCCTTCGTTGCCCGGGCGGTGTGTTTGGGATCATTGTCATGCTGAAAGACCCAGCCACGTTTCATCTTCAATGCCCTTGCTGATGGAAGGATGTTTTCACTCAAAATCTCACGATACATGGCCCCATTCATTCTTTCCTTTACATGGATCAGTCGTCCTGGTCCCTTTGCAGAAAAACAGCCCCAAAGCATGATGTTTTCACCCCCATGCTTCACAGTAGGTATGGTGTTCTTTGGATGCAACTCAGCATTCTTTGTCCTCCAAACACGATGAGTTGAGTTTTTACCAAAAAGTTATATTTTGGTTTCATCTGACCATATGACATTCTCCCAATCCTCTTCTGGATCATCCAAATGCACTCTAGCAAACTTCAGAAGGGCCTGGACATGTACTGGCTTAAGCAGGGGGACACGTCTGGCACTGCAGGATATGAGTCCCTGGCGGCGTAGTGTGTTACTGATGGTAGGCTTTGTTACTTTGGTCCCAGCTCTCTGCAGGTCATTCACTAGGTCCCCCCGTGTGGTTCTGGGATTTTTGCTCACCGTTCTTGTGATCATTTTGACCCCACGGGGTGAGATCTTGCGTGGAGCCCCAGATCGAGGGAGATTATCAGTGGTCTTGTATGTCTTCCATTTCCTAATAATTGCTCCCACAATTGATTTCTTCAAGCCAAGCTGCTTACCTATTGCAGATTCAGTCTTCCCAGCCTGGTGCAGGTCTACAATTTTGTTTCGGGTGTCCTTTGACAGCTCTTTGGTCTTGGCCATAGTGGAGTTTGGAGTTTGACTGTTTGAGGTTGTGGACAGGTGTCTTTTATACTGATAACAAGTTCAAACAGGTGCCATTAATACAGGTAACGAGTGGAGGACAGAGGCGCCTCTTAAAGAAGAAGTTACAGGTCTGTGAGAGCCAGAAACCATGATTGTTTGTAGGTGACCAAATACTTATTTTCCACCATAATTTGCAAATAAATTCATTAAAAATCCTACAATGTGATTTTCTGGAATTTATTTTCTCAATTTGTCTGTCATAGTTGACGTGTACCTATGATGAAAATTACAGGCCTCTCTCATCTTCTAAAGTGGGAGAACTTGCACAATTGGTGGCTGACTAAATATTTTTTTCCCCCACTGTATGGCTTTTTCTTTGCAACTCTGCCTGGAAGGTCACCATCCCTGAGTGCCTATCTCCTCCCTATAGGCTGTCTTGTTGTTGTTGGTAATCATGCCTACTACTGTTGTCATCATCAAACTTGATGGAGTTGGAACTGTGTGAGGCCACGCAGGAGTGGGTATTCTGGGAATACAGGAGGGGCCTGAGGACGAACACTTGTGGGGCCCCCGTGTTGAGAATCAGTGTCGAGGAGTTAATGTTGCCTACCTTCACCACCCGGGGGCGGCCCGTCAGGAAGTCCAGGACCCAGTTGCATAGGGAGGACTTCAGATCGAGGGCTGTGAACTTTATAATGTGCTTATAGGGCACTATGGTATTGAAGGCCGAGCTGTAGTTGATGAACAGCATCCTCACATATTCATTCCTTTTGTCCAGGTTGGTAAGGGCAGTGTGCAGTGCAATGGCGATTGCGTCATCCGTGGATCTGTCAGGGCAGTAGGCGAATTGGAGAGGGTCGAGTGTGTCGGGGAGGGAGGAGGTGATATAGCCTTTGACTAGCCTCTTGAAGCACTTCATGATGGCGGAAGTGAGTGCTACTGGTCGGTAGTCATTCAGTTCAGTTACTTTCCCTTTCTTGGGCACAGGGACGATAGTGGACATCTTGAAGCCGGTGGGCATAGTGGCCTGAGCTAGGGAGAGATTGAAAATGTCGGAGAACACAACAGCCTGCTGGTCTGCACATGCTCTGAGAGCATGGCTAGGGATGCCGCCTGGGCTGGCTGCCTTGCAAGGGTTAACACGTTTGAATGAGTTTTATACGTCCTCAGTGGAGACTGTGAGTGTGTAGCCCACGTTATCATCGGGGGCTCTCGCCAGGAGCTCAGGTTAATTGAGTTCGAATCGTGAGAAAAAGGTGTTTAGGTCCTCCGGTAGGGTGCTGTTGGTGACCGCGATGGCTGGCTTTCTTTTTGTAACCTTGTGTCCGAACCACTGAATTGCTCCTTTGACTTGTGTTTCGCCATCTTGATCGATCTGCGTAGGTTGTATTTGTACTGTTTAACCAAACTATTGTCCCTGGTCACCTTGCCCTGTTTATAAGCAGCATTTCTCCTTTTCAGTTTTCCTACAAGGCTGCTATCTAAATCGGGAACATTTTGAAAGACACTATCGGTATCACGTCATCTATCGAAATTTTTATGAATCCGGTGACTGAGTCGACTTATTCATTGATGTTACAGTATCTGTGATGCGTGATTTGAAGGAGTCAGGCGCAGGAGGGTAAATCGCAGTATACAGAGTTTATTCCGTAATCCAGCGTAACCAGTCCAGTGCGCAAAACAGGCGCACTGGAACAAACATGCACACAGGGAAAATACCCCGGCAATACTAAATACTGAGCTCAACCGAGCTACTAATCCTCACAATGAACAATCACCCACAAGGACAAGGGGGGCAGAGGGAATACTTAAACACGTACTAATGAGGGGAATATGAACCAGGTGTGTGTAATTGACAAGACAAGATAAATGGAATGATGAGCTATGGAGCGGCAGTGGCTAGAATGCCGAAGCCTGCCCGAACAAGGAGGGTAGGTAGCTTCGGAGGAAGTCGTGAGGCGACTCGGAACATATTCCAGTCCACGTGATCAAAATAGTATTGGAGCAGTAATTCTGAATGGTCGGACCAACGCTGTACAGACCTGACCACCGGAACCTCCCTCTTGTTTTTGTTTGTAGGCAGGGAGAAGCAAGATAGAGTCATGGTGGATTTGCCTAAAGAAGGAGGGGGCCTTATACCCGTGTTGAAAGGTGGGTGGCAGTGGTCAAGAGAAGAATTTCCGCAAGTTAGACAGTCGATGTGTTGGTAATAATTTGGCAGCACGGTTCTCAAATTACTTTTGCTAAAGTCCCCCCGCAACAATGAGCGCTGCCTCCGGGAATGCGGTCTCCAGTTCGGGTCCAATTAAGATCTTTGAGAGCCTTTTTGGTGTCATCTTGGGGCGGGATGTACACAGCCATGGCGATAATCCCTGAGAACTCTCTCTGATGACCAAGTATTCCAAGTCGGGGGAGCAGAAGCTCGCAAGATCCTGTACATTTCCTCCTTTGCACCATGTGTTGTTGGTCATAAAGCAGAGAGGTAATGGAGGACGGTAATGGAGGACGGGTCGCCCGGCGTCTTAATCTCACTAAGACCCCGCCACGTCTGCCTCTTCGTCCGAGTCAGTTGCACTAGATTATGGTTGGAGTGAAAACCTACAGGATGGTAGCTCTCCAGGAAAAGGGTTGGAGAGCCCTGAATAAAAGTCCAACCAAAGAAATGTTAGTGGTCAAACATCCATTTTGTTTGTTACTGGATATTTTGTATCATGTCCAGTGCACATTATTGTACCTGTAGAAGACCACAACATAAAATGTTTTTTTTCTGTTTTCTTACCTTCAAATTCCACTCAAGGCAGATGGCTGTAATGAGGCCTCATTGTTATCTTACGCCTTGGGCTAGTCTGTCATGAGGGTATTTGGATGTCAAAAATCTTTAGACAATTTCACTGTTAAACAATCAGTGTAGAAATATTTGTTCTGTACTTTTTTACCCTGGGGGGTGCCACAGTTATGCCTATCTACAAGTATGATTTTCAGATGAATTCTCAGATGGAATTCATTTCAAATGTATTGGCTGCTCTGAATTACAAATTGTTATTAATTAAATAGGGACTGACTGTCAGATATGGAGGAAGAAATTGATACCATGTGAAAAGGAAGGGAAGAAAACAAGAATTTGTCAACTAAAGGGTATGGATTAGTTGTAGGGAGAGGATGCACCGTTACACTACCTACAGTGGCTTGCGAAAATATTTACCCCCCTTGGCATTTTTCCTATTTTGTTGCATGACAACCTGGAATTAAAATGAATTGTTGGGGGGTTTGTATCATTTGATTTACACAACATGCCTACCACTTTGAAGATGCAAATTTTTTTTTTTTTTTGGAAAGAAATAAGACAAAAAAACAGAACTTGAGAGTGCATAACTATTCAACCCCCCAAAGTCAATACTTTGTAGAGCCACCTTTTGCAGCAATTACAGCTGCAAGTCTCTTGGGGTATGTCTCTATAAGCTTGGCACATCTAGCCACTGGGATTTTTGCCCATTCCTCAAGGCAAAACTGCTCCAGCTCCTTCAAGTTGGATGGGTTCCGCTGGTGTACAGCAATCTTTAAGTCATACCACAGATTCTCAATTGGATTGAGGTCTGGGTTTTGACTAGGCCATTCCAAGAAATTGAAATGTTTCCCCATAAACCACTTGAGTGTCACTTTAGCAGTATGCTTAGGGTCATTGTCCTGCTGGAAGGTGAACCTCCGTCCCAGTCTCAAATCTCTGGAAGACTGAAATAGGTTTCCCTCAAGAATTTCCCTGTATTTAGCGCCATCCATCATTCCTTCAATTCTGACCAGTTTCCCAGTCCCTGCTGATGAAAAACATCCCCACAGCATGATGCTGCCACCACCATGCTTCACTGTGGGGATGGTGTTCTCGGGGTGATGAGAGGTGTTGGGTTTGCGCCAGACATAGTGTTTTCCTTGATGGCCAAAAAGCTCAATTTTAGTCTCATCTGACCATAGTACCTTCTTCCATATGTTTGGGGAGTCTCCCACATGGCTTTTGGCGAACACGAAATGTGATTGCTTATATTTCTCTTTAAGCAATGGCTTTATTCTGGCCACTCTTCTGTAAAGCCCAGCTCTGTGGAGTTTATGGCTTTAAGTGGTCCTATGGACAGATACTCCAATCTCAGCTGTGGAGCTTTGCAGCTCCATCAGGGTTATCTTTGGTCTCTTTGTTGCCTCTCCGATTAATGCCCTCCTTGCCTGGTCTGTGATTTTTGGTGGGCGGCCCTCTCTTGGCAGGTTTGTTGTGGTGCCATATTCTTTCCATTTTTTAATAATGGATTTAATGACGCTCCGTGGGATGTTCAAAGTTTCTGATATTTTTTTATAACCCAACCCTGATCTGTACTCCTCCACAACTTTGTCCCTGACCTATTTGGAGAGCTCCTTGGTCTTCATGGTGCCGCTTGCTTGGTGGTGCCCCTTGCTTAGTGGTGTTGCAGACTCTGGGGCCTTTCAGAACAGTTGTGTGTATGTACTGAGATCATGTGACAGATCATGTGACACTTAGATTGCACACAGGTGGACTTTATTTAACTAATTATGTGACTTCTGAAGGTAATTGGTTGCACCAGATCTTATCTAGGGTCTTCATAGCAAATGGGGTGAATACACATGCACCCATCACTTTTCCATTATTTATTTTTTAGAATTTTTTGAAACAAGTTATTTATTTCATTTCACCAATTTGGATTATTTTGTGTATGTCCATTACATGAAATCCAAATAAAAATCAATTTAAATTACAGGTTGTGATGCAACAAAATAGGAAAAACGGCATGGGGGGATGAATATTTTTGCGAGGCACTGTAGATATCACACCCACACCAACTGCCTCTAATTGAGTAATTTGAATGTCTTCACGTGATGTTGTCCCAAGGCTGACGGAATTACACTTTGCAGCATGGTGAACGCTGAGAACACCACCATCTACATCATGCTACCAGCCCGCTCATTACCCAGGCCCCTACATAGGAGAAGAAAGGATGTTGATTGCTGTTCTCTTTTAATATTATTCTCACCCCAGTTCCTTCTCTTTTCATTATAAGGGCTTGGTAATAACATCCCCTCTCTCTCCCGTAGCATGGCAGTGGCAGAGGCTCAGATGTAAATAGGCGCTCAGAGCCACGCCGCTTTGTGCTCCTGAGGTCGTGACAGATGTTCCCTCCGTGACAGATGCTCCCTCCGTCTCCTGGTGGGTAGTAGAGAGACAGTGGCCCATCCATCCATCAGCTCTCCCCATGCCAGGGCTGTGTGATGGATTCCTGTGGATGGGGGGGAGGGGGTTGAGCCTGAGATATACAACAGGCTAGCAGGGGCAGAGAGATGATGAGGGGAGGGGGAGGAGAGGGGGGCATCAGGACTCACTGACTGCTGTGTAATTAAGGCTGTGCTAATTGACGCGGCTGTTGCCGTAGTGACAGAGGACATGATCAGTGCGCTGGGCACTGAAGGGGCCCATATGGAGTTCTCAGGTGGCTCGTACTGGAGCCGCATGAACACCAGTACAAAAACTAAAGGGCTCAGGCTCATTATTAAAATAACACAATGTACAGGTAGATAAAGAAGGAATTACAGCGTATTATTTTCTAAACAACACGTCACTTGTCTTTTACCAGTAGGACTGGAATGATAGCATTCATTATGGGCGTATTATATGCTTTCTGGAAATGATTGACCAAACAAATGAATCAGCACCAATTAATTTCTGCTGACACAAAAGGGGTATTAGTCCTAATGCTCGCACACCTTAGTGGATTGCAGTCCTTACCATCCAACCATGGCTAGCCTAAATATGCTTATATGAATGCTTGCATCTGTTGATTAAGTGAGGGAGCCCATATACTGTAGATGTGCAGAGTGGAGGTAATAAGGGCATCAGGGACCATCTCTAAGTCCAACACAGCCACTGCAGCACTGGAGCTGGGCGGCCTGGGCCTGTGGCCTGCAGCCTTGACCTTGGAGCGTGCCTCATGCCCATGGCTGGTCCCCCATTCCAGTCCTGGAAACTAAACACACAGAGGGCTCTGCCAGAGGACACGGCTCATTTGTCAGCCATTCATTTTCCTAAAGGAGACAAAGCTCTGTTAGCTAAGCGACAGACAGGCCAATACATTACTCATCTGCTAGGGGATTCATTTGGGGGCCCAGGGCCGGGACGGGCCTAATTGTGTGGCTCCTTATTTAACTGGCACAGCCATGGCAGAGCACTGCAGAGCACAATCAGACTGCATTGCATCCCTCATCCTGGGTAAGAGGGCAGAACAGTGGGAGAGAGGAGAGTCGACTGCTGCCGCGGTCCAAAAAATTCAACCACTGCAACAAACCAAGACAGAGGTGGTTTGGCTGTAGAGTGTGAATACATGCCCAGTCCTGTGTGAGCAGTTAGTGAATTAGAGCCTGTGCTTTTGTTGGCAAACACAACAGGCATTCCTCAGCATAGTGTGATACAAATTCCTGTGATTTATTTTGGCCTAAAAGATTCTGGGAAAAAGGCCTTAATTTACAGAAACAATCCGTCAGACTTGTAAGGGGCCATGCTGAAATCTCCTTCTCAACATATTGGCCTTGTACTGTAAATAGTTGGTGTATCTGTGTGCCCGTGTGTGGGTGTGTTTGTGTGCGTGTGTAACAGGGTTGGTTATGTTTCCACTCGAAACTGCAGAAATAAGTATTTTATGTTTATGTATTCCTATTGGTTGGTTGAATTAACATATCAATAAGGTGTTATGCCATTGGTCATGCTTGCAGATAGGTGGATATCGCGAACGTCAATTCTTCTCAGTCTGATATTGACATGCAAGTGGTAGGTCACATTCTGAAATAGTGCATTCTATTTACAATCTGTATGAGTTCACTATGTACATTTCTTGATATACACAGTGCCTTCAGAAAGTATTCATACCCCATTACTTATTCCACATTTTGTTGTGTTAGAGCCTGAATTCAAAATATATGTTTTTCTCTCACCCATCTACACACAATACCCCATAATGACAAAGTCAAAACATACAATATTTTTGCAAATATATTAAAAAAGAAATACAGAAATATCTTATTTACATAAGTATTCACACCGCTGAGTCAATACATATTAGAATCACCTTTGGCAGCGATTACAGCTGTGAATCTTTCTGGGTAAGTCTCTAAGAGCTTTGCACACCTGGATTGTACAATATTTGCACATTATTATTTGTTAAAATTCTTCAAGCTCTTTCAAGTTGGTTGTTGATCATTGCTAGACAGCCATTTTCAAGTCTTGCCATAGATTTAAGTCAAACTGTAACTAGGCCACTCAGGAACATTTAATGTCGTCTTGGTAAGCAACTCCAGTGTATATTTTGTCTTGTGTTTTAGGTTATTGTCCTGATGAAAGGTGGATTTGTCTCCCAGTGTCTGTTGGAAAGCAGACCAAACCAGATTTTCCTCTAGGATTTTGCCTGTGCTTAGTTCTGTTCAATTAATTTTTATCATTTAAAAAAACTTGCCGATGACAAACATACCTATAACATGATGCAGTCACCACCATGCTTGAAAATATGAAGAGTGGTACTCAGTGATGTGTTGGGTTGGATTTGCCCCAAACATAACGCTTTGTATTCAGGACATGAAGTTCATTTCTTTGCCACATTTTTAGCAGTTTTACTTTAGTTCCATATTGCAAACACTATGCCTGTTTTGGAATATGTTTATTCTGTACAGGCTTCCTTATTTTCACTCTGTCATTTAGGGAAGTATTGTGGAGTAACATTGTTGATCCATTCTCAGTTTTAACTCCTATCACAGCCGTTAACCTCTGTAACTGTTTTAAAGTCACTGTCACGGATCCCCCGGTACTGCTGCTCATTCCTTTCACCAGCTCCGGAGGTCTACGTTACCGACCTTCTAGGCGTCACTGACCTGGTTCATTACCACCTACCCCGGACTGTCTTGTCTCATTACGCACACCTGGTTCCCATTCCCCCTGATTAGTATGTGTATATATGTGCCCTCTGTTCCCCATTGTCCTTGTCGAATATTGTGCTGCTGCTACGCTGTTTATTATTTATGCATCCACCTCGACGATGAAGGGGAGTGAGGTGTCGGGATGTGCCAGCACGGTAGCAGTGGAGAAGCGTGCCTGATTGTAGGCGCTCCTCAAGTCCAGTTTCGTGAAGTACTGCGCCCCATGTATTTGTTCGATGATGGTTGGGATGAGTGGTAAAGGATAGCTGAACTTAACGGTGGCTTTGTTCAGTGTTCGATAATCAACAGAGGGGCACAGTCCCCCAGCTTTCTTCTTAACAAAAAATAAGCTTGAGGAGGCTGGTGATGTAGAGGGGATAAAACCCTGCTGGAGGCTCTCCTGTACGTAGGTCTCCATGGTCTCGGTCTCCGCATAGGAGAGGGGATAGACGTGTCCTCTCGGGAGGACTGCGTCCGACAGCAGGTCAATGGCACAGTCCGGAGGAATACCAGGATCTGGAATGGGTTTTCTCATCGCCCCTGGGACTGTGCTATTTTGAGGATCTGAGGACCCATGCCAAATCTTTTCAGTCTCCTGAGGGGGAATAGGCTTTGTCGTGCTCTCTTCATGACTGTCTTGGTGTGTTTGGACCATGATAGTTTGTTGGTGATGTGGACGCTCTCAACCTGTTCCACTACACACCGTTGATGAGTATGGGGGTGTGCTCAGTCCTCCTTTTTTTTCTGTAGTCCACAATCATCTCCTTTGTCTTGATCACGTTGAGGGAGAGGTTGTTATGCTGGCACAACACGGCCAGGTCTCTGACCTCCTTCCTATAGGCTGTCGGTGATCAGGCCTACCACTGTTGTGTCGTCGGCAAACTTAGTGATGGTGTTGGAGTCGCGCCTGGCCATGCAGTCATGGGTGAACAGGGAGTAGAGGAGAGAACTGAGCACGCACCCCTGAGGGGCCCCCGTGTTGAGGATCAGCGTGGCAGATGTGTTGTTACCTACCCTTACCACCTGGGGGCGGCCCGTCAGGAAGTCCAGGATCCAGTTGCAGAGGGAGGTTGTTTAGTCCCAGGGTCCTTAGCTTAGTGATGAACTTTGAGGGCACTATGGTGTTGAACGCTGAGCTGTAGTCAATGAATAGCATTCTCACGTAGGTGTTCCTCTTGTCCAGGTGGGAAAGGGCAGTGTGGAGTGCAATAGAGATTGCATCATCTGTGGATCTGTTCGGGCGGTATGCAAATTGGAGTGGGTCTAGGTTTCTGGGATAATAGTGTTGATTTGAGCCATGACCAGCCTTTCAAAGCACTTCATGGCTACAGACGTGAGTGTTACGGATCGGTAGTCATTTAGGCAGGTTATCTTAGTGTTCTTGGACACAGGGACTACGGTGGTCTGCTTGAAACATGTTGGTATTACAGACTCAGTCAGGGACATGTTGAAAATGTCAGTGAAGGCACTTGCCAGTTGGTCAGCGCATGCTCAGAGTACACGTCCTGGTAATCCGTCTGGCCCTGCCGCCTTGTGAATGTTGACATGCTTAAAAGTCTTACTCACATCAGCTACGGAGAGCGTGATCACATAGTCATCCGGAACAGCTGATGCTCTCATACATGCTTCAGTGTTGCTTGCCTCGAAGTGAGCATAGAAGTGATTTAGCTCGTCTGGTAGGCTTGTGTCACTGGGCAGCTCGCGACTGTGCTTCCCTCTGTAATCGTTTTCAAGCCCTGCCACATCCGACGAGCTTCAGAGCCGGTCTAGTACGATTCAATCTTAGTCCTATATTGACTCTCTGCCTGTTTGATGGTTCTTCTGAGGTATAGCAGGATTTTTTATAAGCATCCGGGTTAGAGTCCCACTCCTTGAAAGCGGCAGCTCTCCCCTTTAGCTCAGTGCAGATGTTGCCTGTAATCCATGGCTTCTGGTTGGGGTATGTACGTACGGTCACTGTGGGGACGATTTCATCGATGCACTTATTGATGAAGCTAGTGACTGAAGTGGTGTACTCCTCAATGCTGTCGGAAGAATCCCGGAACATATTCCAGTCTGTGCTAGCAAAACAGTCCTGTAGCTTAGCATCTGCGTCATCTGACCACTTCCTTATTAACCGAGTCACTGGTGCTTCCTGCTTTAGTTTTTGCTTATAAGCAGGAATCAGGAGGATAGAGTTATGGTCAGATTTGCCAAATGGAGGGCGAGGGAGAGCTTTGTACGCATCTCTGTGTGTGGAGTAAAGGTGGTCTAGAGTTTATTTTCATCTGGTTTCACATTTAACATGCTGGTAGAAATTAGGTAGAACGGATTTAAGTTTCCCTGCATTAAAGTCCCCGGCCACTAGGAGCACTGCCTCTGGATGAGTGTTTTCCTGTTTACTTATGACCTTATATAGCTCATTGAGTGCAGTCTTAGTGCCAGCATCGGTTTGTGGTGGTAAATTAACAGCTACGAAAAATATAGATGAAAACTCTTGGTAAATAGTGTGGTCTACAGCTTATCATGAGATACTCTACCTCAGGCGAGCAAAACCTTGAGACATCCTTAGTATTACATTTTATGCACCAGCTGTTGTTTAAAAATATACACAGACTGCCACCCTTAGTCTTACTGGAGTCAGCCGTTCTATCCTGCCATTGTAGCGTATTTCCTGCCAGCTGTATGTTATCCATGTCGTCGTTCAGCCACGACTCGTGAAACATAAGATATTACAGTTTTTAATGTCCCGTTTGTAGGATAACCTTAATCTTAGGTCGTCCAATTTATTTTCAAATGACTGAACATTGGCTAATAGGATTGATGGAAGAGGCAGTTTACTCACTCGCCGTCAGATCCTTACAAGGCACCCCGACCTACGTCCACGATATCTCCGTCTCTTTCTCATACGAATGACGGGGATTTGGGCCTTGTCGGGTGTCTGTAGAATATACTTCGCGTCCGACTCATTGAATAATTTGTGTTTGTCCAACACGAGGTGAGTAATCGCTGTCCTGATATCCAGAAGCTATTTTTGGTCATAAGATACGGTAGCAGAAACATTATGTACAGAATAAATTACAAATAACGTGAAAAAACACACATAATAGTACAATTGGTTAGAGGGCTGTAAAATGGCAGCCATCTTCTCCGGCGCAATTCTCATGGAACGCCTGTAGGTCACGGTCAGTCTCACCTCCGGGTACCATCCTCAAGCTAATGGGCAGGTGGAGAGGGTAAATCAGGAAGTGGGCAGGTTCCTGAGGTGTTACTGTCAGGACCAGCCGGGAGAGTGGGCGGAATTTATACCTTGGGCTGAGTACGCTCAGAATTCCCTCCGCCACTCCTCCACTAACATCACTCCTTTCCAGTGCTTGTTGGGGTATCAGCCGGCCCTGGCACCTTGGCATCCGCGCCAGACCAAGACCCCTGCGGTGGACGAGTGGTTTCGGCTTGCTGAGGAGATCTGGAACGCTGCGCACACTAGTCTCAAGCTGGCCATGCGTCGGCACAAGGAACAGAACGACCTCCCCGCAGTTCTCTCCATGCGACCGGGTCTGGCTCTCCTCCCGGAACCTGCCCCTCTGCTTGCTCTGCAGGAAGCTGAGCCCGTGGTTTGAGGGGCCATTTAAAGTCCTGAGGAGGGTTAATGAGGTAACGTACCATTTGCAACTCCCTGCTGATTACTGCATTAACCCAACTTTTCATGTGTCTCTCCTCAGGCCAGTGGTGCCTGGGTCTCGCTGAGGCTGGATCCAGTGACGCCCTGCCTCCTCCTCTGGACATCGAGGGAGGCCCGACATACTCGGTCCGTGAAGTCCTGGATTTGAGGCGTCCGGAGGGGCTACTCAAGTACCTCATCGACTGGGAGGGGTATGGCCCAGAGGAACGGTGCCAGGTTCCTGCGGTGGACATCCTGGACGCTTCGCTGACCAGGGATTTTCACCGTCAGCGCCCTGACCGACCCACACCGCGTTCCTGTGGTCGTCCCCGAGGCCGGTGTCGTCCCGCTGCTGGTGCAGCGTGTCGGGGAGGATTCTATCAAGGATCCCCCCGGTACCGCTGCTCATTCAGAACAGGTGTATATATACTGAGATCATGTGACAGATCATGTGACACTTAGATTGCACACAGGTGGACTTTATTTAACTAATTATGTGACTTCTGAAGGTAATTGGTTGCACCAGATCTTATTTAAGGGCTTCATAGCAAAGGGGGTGAATACATATGCACGTGCCACTTTTCCGTTATTTATTTTTTCGCATTTTTTGAAAGAAGTAATTTTTTTTCATTTCACTTCACCAATTTGGACTATTTTGTGTATGTCAATTACATGAAATCCAAATAAAAAACATTTAAATTACAGGTTGCAATGCAACAAAATATGAAAAACGCCAAGGGGGATGAATACTTTTGCAAGGCACTGTATGTGCCCTCTGTTCCCCACCTCGCTCTTTTGTTTGGGTTACATCCCTGTGTTATACAGTGGGGAAAAAAAGTATTTAGTCAATCAATCAATCAATCAATTTTATTTTATATAGCCCTTCTTACATCAGCTAATATCTCGAAGTGCTTTACAGAAACCCAGCCTAAAACCCCAAACAGCTAGTAATGCAGGTGTAGAAGCACGGTGGCTAGGAAAAACTCCCTAGAAAGGCCAAAACCTAGGAAGAAACCTAGAGAGGAACCAGGCTATGAGGGGTGGCCAGTCCTCTTCTGGCTGTGCCGGGTGGAGATTATAACAGAACCATGCCAAGATGTTCAAAAATGTTCATAAGTGACAAGCATGGTCAAATAATAATCAGGAATAAATCTCAGTTGGCTTTTCATAGCCGATCATTAAGAGTTGAAAACAGCAGGTCTGGGACAGGTAGGGGTTCCATAACCGCAGGCAGAACAGTTGAAACTGGAATAGCAGCAAGGCCAGGCGGACTGGGGACAGCAAGGAGTCACCACGGCCGGTAGTCCCGACGTATGGTCCTAGGGCTCAGGTCTCTCAGTTGGCTTTTCATAGCCGATCATTAAGAGTTGAAAACAGCAGGTCTGGGACAGGTAGGGGTTTCGTAACCGCAGGCAGAACAGTTGAAACTGGAATAGCAGCAAGGCCAGGCGGACTGGGGACAGCAAGGTGTCAGCATGCCCGGTAGTCCTGACGTATGGTCCTAGGGCTCAGGTTCTCAGAGAGAAAGAGAGAACGAGAGAATTAGAGAGAGCATACTTAAATTCACACAGGACACTGGATAAGACAGGAGAAGTACTCCAGGTATAACCAACTAACCCCAGCCCCCGACACATAAACTACTGCAGCATAAATACTGGAGGCTGAGACAGGAGCGGTCCGGAGACACTGTGGCCCCATCCGAAGAAACCCCGGACAGGGCCAAACAGGAAGGATATAACCCCACCCACTCTGCCAAAGCACAGCCCCCGCACCACCAGAGGGATATCCTCAACCACCAACTTACAATCCTGAGACAAGGCCGAGTATAGCCCACAGAGGTCTCCACCACAGCACAAACCAAGGGGGGGCGCCAACCCAGACAGGAAGATCACGTCAGTAACTCAACCCACTCAAGTGACGCACCCCTCCTAGGGACGGCATGAAAGAGCACCAGCAAGCCAGTGACTCAGCCCCTGTAACAGGGTTAGAGGCAGAGAACCCCAGTGGAGAGAGGGGAACCGGCCTGGCAGAGACAGCAAGGGCTGTTCGTTGCTCCAGAGCCTTTCCGTTCACCTTCACACTCCTGGGCCAGACTACACTCAATCATATGACCTACTGAAGAGATAAGTCTTCAGTAAAGACTTAAAGGTTGAGACCGAGTCTGCGTCTCTCACATGGGTAGGCAAACTGTTCCATAAAAATGGAGATCTATAGGAGAAAGCCCTGCCTCCCGCTGTTTGCTTAGAAATTCTAGGGACAATTAGGAGGCCTGCGTCTTGTGACCGTAGCGTACGTATTGGTATGTACGGCAGGACCAACTCGGAAAGATAGGTAGGAGCAAGCCCATGTAACGCTTTATAGGTTAACAGTAAAACCTTGAAATCATTTCTTGGTTCTAGTCAGGATTCTAGCAGCCGTATTTAGCACTAACTGAAGTTTATTTAGTGCTTTATCCGGGTAGCCGGAAAGTAGAGCATTGCAGTAGTCTAACCTAGAAGTAACAAATGCATGGATTAATTTTTCTGCATCATTTTTGGACAGAAAATTTCTGATTTTTGCAATGTTACGTAGATGGAAAAAAGCTGTCCTTGAAACAGTCTTGATATGTTCGTCAAAAGAGAGATCAGGGTCAAGAGTAACGCCGAGGTCCTTCACAGTTTTATTTGAGACGACTTTACAACCATCAAGATGAATTGTCAGATTTAACAGAAGATCTCTTTGTTTCTTGGGACCTAGAACAAGCATCTCTGTTTTGTCCGAGTTTAAAAGTAGAAAGTTTTCAGCCATCCACTTCCTTATGTCTGAAACACAGGCTTCTAGCGAGGGCAATTTTGGGGCTTCACCATGTTTCATTGAAATGTACAGCTGTGTGTCATCCGCATAGCAGTGAAAGTTAACATTATGTTTTCGAATAACATCCCCAAGAGGTAAAATATATAGTGAAAACAATAGTGGTCCTAAAACGGAACCTTGAGGAACACCGAAATGTACAGTTGATTTGTCGGAGGACAGACCATTCACAGAGACAAACTGATATATTTCCGACAGGTAAGATCTAAACCAGGCCAGAACTTGTCCGTGTAGACCAATTTGGGTTTCCAGTCTCTTCAAAAGAATGTGGTGATCGATAGTGTCAAAGGCAGCACTAAGGTCTAGTAGCACGAGGACAGATGCAGAGCCTCGGTCTGACGCCATTAAAAGGTCATTTACCACCTTCACAAGTGCAGTCTCAGTGCTATGATGGGGTCTAAAACCAGACTGAAGCATTTCGTATACATTGTTTGTCTTCAGAAAGGCAGTGAGTTGCTGCGCAACAGCTTTTTCTAAAATTTTTTGAGAGGAATGGAAGATTCGATATAGGCCGATAGTTTTTTATATTTTCCGGGTCAAGGTTTGGCTTTTTCAAGAGAGGCTTTATCACTGCCACTTTTAGTGAGTTTGGTACACATCCGGTGGATAGAGAGCTGTTTATTATGTTCAACATAGGAGGGCCAAGCACAGGAAGCAGCTCCTTCAGCAGTTTAGTAGGAATAGGATCCAGTATGCAGCTTGAAGGTTTAGAGGCCATGATTATTTTCATCATTGTGTCAAGAGATATAGTACTAAAACACTTAAGTGTCTCTCCCGATCCCAGGCCCTCGCAGAGCTGTGCAGATCCAGGACAGCTAAGCCCTGGAGGAATACGCAGATTCAAAGAGGAGTCCGTAATTTGCTTTCTAATGGTCATGATCTTTTCCTCAAAGAAGTTCATGAATTTATTACTGCTGAAGTGAAAGCCATCCTCTCTTGGGGAATGCTGCTTTTTAGTTAGCTTTGCAACAGTATCAAAAATAAATTTTGGATTGTTCTTATTTTCCTCGATTAAGTTGGAAAAGTAGGATGATCGAGCAGCAGTGAGGGCTCTTCGGTACTGCACGGTACTGTCTTTCCAAGCTAGTCGGAAGACTTCCAGTTTGGTGTGGCGCCATTTCCGTTCCAATTTCCTGGAAGCTTGCTTCAAAGCTAGGGTATTTTCTGTATACCAGGGAGCTAGTTTCTTATGACAAATGTTTTTCGTTTTTAGGGGTGCAACTGCATCTAGGGTATTGCGCAAGGTTAAATTGAGTTCCTCAGTTAAGTGGTTAACTGATTTTTGTCCTCTGACGTCCTTGGGTAGGCAGAAGGAGTCTGGAAGGGCATCAAGGAATTTTTGTGTTGTCTGAGAATTTATAGCACGACTTTTGATGCTCCTTGGTTGGGGTCTGAGCAGATTATTTGTTGCGATTGCAAACGTAATAAAATGGTGGTCCGATAGTCCAGGATTTTGTGGAAAAACATTAAGATCTACAACATATATTCCATGGGACAAAACTAGGTCCAGAGTATGACTGTGGCAGTGAGTAGGTCCAGAGACATGTTGGACAAAACCCACTGAGTCGATGATGGCTCCGAAAGACTTTTGGAGTGGGTCTGTGGACTTCTCCATGTGAATATTAAAATCACCAAAAATTAGAATATGCCACCAATTGTGCAAGTTCTCCCACTTAAAAAGATGAGAGAGGCCTGTAATTTTCATCATAGGTACACGTCAACTATGACAGACAAAATGAGAAGAAAAAATCCAGAAAATCACATGGTAGGATTTTTAATGAATTTATTTGCAAATTATGGTGGAAAATAAGTATTTGGTCAATAACAAAAGTTTCTCAATACTTTGGTATATACCCTTTGTTGGCAATGACACAGGTCAAACATTTTCTGTAAGTCTTCACAAGGTTTTCACACACTGTTGCTGGTATTTTCACACACTGTTGCTGGTATTTTTGCTGGTATTTTGGCCCATTCCTCCAAGCAGTGATGTTTTGGGGCTGTCGCTGGGCAACATGGACTTTCAACTCCCTCCAAAGATTTTCTATGGGGTTGAGATCTGGAGACTGGCTAGGCCACTCCAGGACCTTGAAATGCTTCTTACGAAGCCACTCCTTTGTTGCCCGGGCGGTGTGTTTGGGATCATTGTCATGCTGAAAGACCCAGCCACGTTTCATCTTCAATGCCCTTGCTGATGGAAGGAGGTTTTCACTCAAAATCTCATGATACATGGCCCCATTCATTCTTTCTTTTACACGGATCAGTCGTCCTGGTCCCATTGCAGAAAAACAGCCCCAAAGCATGATGTTTCCACCCCCATTCTTCACAGTAGGTATGGTGTTCTTTGGATGCAACTCAGCATTCTTTGTCCTCCAAACACGACGAGTTGAGTTTTTACCAAAAAGTTCTATTTTGGTTTCATCTGACCATATGACATTCTCCCAATCCTCTTCTGGATCATCCAAATGCACTCTAGCAAACTTCAGACGGGCCTGAACATGTACTGCCTTAAGCAGGGGGAGACGTCTGGCACTGCAGGATTTGAGTCCCTGGCAGCGTAATGTGTTACCGATGGTAGGCTTTGTTACTTTGGTCCCAGCTCTCTGCAGGTCATTCACTAGGTCCCCCCGTGTGGTTCTGGGATTTTTGCTCACCGTTCTTGTGATCATTTTGACCACACGGGGTGAGATCTTGCGTGGAGCCCCAGATCGAGGGAGATTATCAGTGGTCTTGTATGTCTTCCATTTCCTAATAATTGCTCCCACAGTTGATTTCTTCAAACCAAGCTGCTAACCTATTGCAGATTCAGTCTTCCCAGCCTGGTGCAGGTCTACAATTTTGTTTCTGGTGTCCTTTGACAGCTCTTTGGTCTTGGCCATAGTGGAGTTTGGAGTGTGACTGTTTGAGGTTGTGGACAGGTGTCTTTTATACTGATAACAAGTTCAAACAGGTGCCATTAATACAGGTAACGAGTGGAAGACAGAGGAGCCTCTTAAAGAAGAAGTTACAGGTCTGTGAGAGCCAGAAATCTTGCTTGTTTGTAGGTGACCAAATACTTATTTTCCACCATAATTTGCAAATAAATTCATTAAAAATCCTACAATGTGATTTTCTGGATTTTTTTTCCTCAATTTGTCTGTCATAGTTTACGTGTACTCATGATGAAAATTACAGGCTTCTCTCATCTTTTTAAGTGGGAGAACTTGCACAATTGGTGGCTGACTAAATACTTTTTTTCCCCACTGTATATACACTGCCGTTCAAATGTTTGGGGTCACTTAGAAATGTCCTTGTTTTCGAAAGAAAAGCAATTTTTTTGTCCATTAAAATAACATCAAATTGATCAGAAATACAGTGTAGACATTGTTAATGTTGTAAATGGCTATTGTAGCTGGAAACGGCTGATTTTTTTTATGGAATATCTACATAGGCATACAGAGGCCCATTATCAGCAACCATCAGTCCTGTGTTCCAATGGCACGTTGTGTTTGCTAATCCAAGTTTATAATTTTAAAAGGCTAATTGATCATTAGAAACCCCTTTTGCAATTATGTTATCACAGCTGAAAAATGTTGTGTTGATTAAAGAAGCAATAAAACGTGCCTTCTTGAGACTAGTTGAGTATCTGGAGCATCAGCAATTGTGGGTTCGATTACAGGCTCAAAATGGCCAGAAACAAATAACTTTCTTCTGAAACTCGTCAGTCTAGTCTTGTTCTGAGAAATGAAGGCTATTCCATGCTAGAAATTGCCAACAAACTGAAGATCTCATACAATGCTGTGTACTACTCCCTTCACAGAACAGCGCAAGTAATTAATAACTTCAATTTGCCCAAAGGGATATTCAATGTATGCTATTTACCCATCTACCAATAGGTGCCCTTCTTTGCGAGACATTAGTAAACCTCCCTGGTCTTTGTGGTTGAATCTGTGTTTGAATATCACTGCACGACTGAGGGACCTTACAGATAATTGTATGACAACCTGCTGCCTTAGTGCTCCAGGAAGGGGCGCGGGCGTCGCATGTGGGCTTGGGCACAACACCACAGCCTGTTTCCAATGGATACCTATCCAATTACTTCCCACCTCCCACCTCTGCCACAGGAATGAGGGACAGGAGAGGGGGAAGAGGAGCAGGGAGGTGGAGGAGAGGTGCGGCTGCTGTTTCTTGTTACACAGGCCAATTACCCTTGTGCAAAGGGGACCTCTGTTTAGGAACCCAGCCTGGTGGACAGTTGGAGCAGGGACAGTAAGCAGCAACGACAGGCTCCATGTGCGATGGAGGAGTCAGAGTGAACAGCAGGGCTTATTATGATATGAGGCAGCAGCTCAGCCATGTCCTGCTGTCCTGTCATTAGCCCGTCACCCTGCCAGGTGTACTCTGCCTGGGAGGCTCTTTGGGCTCTGGGCAGCACTCCGATCCCCCCCTCTCCCCGGTCCAATGGATCCTCCCTGGAACAGGCTCTAATCCCCCTCCCCTGGGTGAATGAAAGAGACTGTGTCCCAATTGACACCATATTTCCTGTATTGTAATCTACTTTTGACCAGGGCCCAAATGTAGTGGACTATATAGGATATCGGATGCCATTTGGGACGCACACATAGAGAGAGAGGCCCTGTCTGAATGGCTGGCTGGCTGGCTGGAGAGGGGCCAGTACTCTCTCTCTGCCGGGGCTGGCTGGCATGAACCAAGCCAGATAGAAATAGAGCTATTAATGAGCAAGGCTGCTTTTAACTGGCAGCCATGGAGCCACAGCAAAAAATACTCCTCCAATAACTTGCCTGGAGAGAGACTCAGAGGGCCTGGAAGCACTGTGTGACGTATATGGGAGGAGAGTGACATTACTGCAAGTCTCTCTTTCAAGGACTGGAAGAAACTGTACGGTAAGTATCCTATCCTCGAAGCCTGAAGTCAATGTTAATGATATGGACAATTTGTGGGGAAAGTGGTGCTTTCCTTGCGGTGCTATCTCCCTCGTACATGTCTGAATGCCTCAATTGAAACTTCAAAAGATTCCCCAGCACCATTGTTGGTGGACATGTCCACTTTCTAGCAAATACAATAAGAAAATCAAACCACTCTGAAATGCAGGCAGTGGTAGTGTGGCTTTGATGTCCCCTCCTGTATAATAGGAATCAAACTTTTATCTTTGTCTGTATCTCTCTCTCCCAATAGTCATCAAGCAATAGAGTAGCCAGCACAAACATATTTTCATGATTTCACTAATATCATCACAATCAATAAATCATAGCACGTTTTTGGGCTAGTGTTTACCTGATAAAGTAGAATCCTGTTGAAAAATAATGTAAAAAGTACCATTTACATAACTAAAACACACATTGTGTGACGAGTACTGAGTATACGAAGGGGCAGGACGCAGACGAAGGAATTAACAAGGTAAAGGTTTACTTAATAAAGAGAATAACAAAGAGAGCGTAAACGACAGGACGCTAACAATTACACACAACTATGAACTAACAGTCCAGGGCTATATAGGGGTGGTGATGAGATGATGAGGTGCAGGTGTGCTGGAGGTGATTAGGGTGCGTTGGGTTTCCATTCCTGTGTTTGCCGAGGTGGTGCGCTCAGACCGGTGGCTCAGTAGACCAGTGAATCAGAGCGCCGGAGGGGAGCAACGGGAGGAGACGTGACACATTGAAAATGACACTGTTGCTGCTTCCTGTTTTCATGGCTTTTTGATTTATGGCCAAGTCTCAAAACACCAGTTTTAGATGTCCAAATTCAAAATAAATATACTGAATTAAGTTGTGATATTTTGAAGACCAATACATAATAGTTACTCCCTACACACGCGTGTCACACTTGTATTCAGATTACTTGTATTTTGCTAAATTAGTACCTTATAATCTGCAGATGCACCAATATTTACCAAGCGGTCACTCTAGACTGGAATTGTTTAGCTTCTTCTATTGTAATCAATAGCACACACAAATTAATCACTCACATAGATAGTGTATTGAAATCAATGGAACTGGGACAATAACCATTGCAACATGTACCGTTTGCGTTCTTCTAATAGACAAACCTCAATGAACTTGGGTATACTACGTATACTGAACAAAAATATAAATGCAACGCAAAGTGTTGGTCCCATGTTTCATGAGCTGAAATAACAGATCCCAGAAAAGCTTATTTCTCTCAAATGTTGTGCACAAATTTGTTTACATCCCTGTTAGTGAGCATGTATCCTTTGCCAAGATAATCCATCCACCTGATAGGTGTGGCATATCAATTAAACATCATGATCATTACACAGGTGCACCTTGTGCTGGGGACAATAAAAGGCCACTCTAAACTGAGCAGTTTTGTTACACAACACAATGCCATAGATGTGTCTTTGAGAGAGTGTGCAGTTGGCATGCTGACCGCAGGAATGTCCACCAGAACTGTTGCCAGAGAATTGAATGTTAATTTTTCTACCATAAGCCTCCTCCAATGTCATTTTAGAGAATTTGGCAGTACGTCCAACTGGCCTCACAACCGCAGACCACGTGTAACCACGCCAGCCCAGGACCTCCACATACGGCTTCTTCACCTGAGGGATGGCCTGAGACGAGCCACCCAGACAGCTGATGAAACTGTGGGTTTGCACAACCAAAGAATTTCTGTACAAACTGTCAGGGAAGCTCATCTGCATGTTGTCCTCAACAGGGTCTTGACCTGACTGCAGTTCGGCGCCATAACCGACTTCAGTGGGCAAATGCTCACTTTTGATGGCCACTGGCATGCTGGAGAAGTGTGCTCTTCACGGATGACTCCCGGTTTCAAGTGTACTGGGCAGATGGCAGACATCGTGTATGGTGTCGTGTGGGCGAGCGGTTTGCTAATGTCAACGTTGTGAACAGAGTGCCCCATTTACATTTTACATTTTAGTAATTTAGCCGACGCTCTTATCCAGAGCGACTTACAGTTAGTGAGTGCATACATTTTTCATACTGGCCCCCCGTGGGAAACGAACCCACAACCCTGGCGTTGCAAGCGCCATGCTCTACCAATTGAGCTACACGGGGCCCCATGATGGAGGTGGGGTGATGAAATGGGCAGGTATAAGCTACGGACGACGAACACAGTTGCATTTTATCGATGGCAATTCAAATGCACAGAGATACCGTGACGAGATCCTGAGGCCCACTGTCGTCCCATTCATCCGCCGCCATCACCTCATGTTTCAGCATGATAATGCATGGCCCCATGTCGCAAGGATCTGTACAGAATTCCTGGAAGCTGAAAATGTCCCAGTTCTTCCATGGCCTGCATACTCACCAGACATGTCACCCATGACAGCGTGTTCCAGTTCCTGCCAATATCCAGCAACTTACATTACATTACATTTACATTTTAGTCATTTAGCAGACGCTCTTATCCAGAGCGACTTACAGGAGCAATTAGGGTTAAGTGCCTTGCTCAAGGGCACATTAACGTCATTTAGCAGACGCTCTTAGCCAGAGCGACTCACAAATTGGTGCGTTCACCCTATAGCCAGTGGGATAACCACTTTACAATTTGGGGGGGGGTTAGAAGGAATACTTTATCCTATCCCAGGTATTCCTTAAAGAGGTGGGGTTTCAAATGTCTCCGGAAGGTGGTGAGTGACTCCACTGTCCTGGCGTCGTGAGGGAGCTTGTTCCACCATTGGGGTGCCAGAGCAGCGAACAGTTTTGACTGGGCTGAGCGGGAGCTATGCTTCCGCAGAGAAAGGGGAGCCAGCAGGCCAGAGGTGGATGAACGCAATGCCCTCGTTTGGGTGTAGGGACTGATCAGAGCCTGAAGGTACAGAGGTGCCGTTCCCCTCACTGCTCCATAGGCAAGCACCATGGTCTTGTAGCGGATGCGAGCTTCAACTGGAAGCCAGTGGAGTGTGCGGAGGAGGGGGGTGACGTGAGAGAACTTGGGAAGGTTGAACACCAGACGGGCTGCGGCATTCTGGATGAGTTGTAGGGGTTTAATGGCACAGGCAGGGAGGCCAGCCAACAGCGAGTTGCAGTAGTCCAGACGGGAGATGACAAGTGCCTGGACCAGGACCTGCGCCGCTTCCTGTGTAAGGCAGGGTCGCACTCTCCGAATGTTGTAGAGCATGAACCTGCAGGAGCGGGTCACCGCCTTGATGTTGGCGGAGAACGACAGGGTGTTGTCCAGGGTCACGCCTAGGCTCTTCGCACTCTGGGAGGAGGACACAGCGGAGTTGTCAACCGTGATGGCGAGATCATGGAACGGGCAGTCCTTCCCCGGGAGGAAGAGCAGCTCCGTCTTGCCAGGGTTCAGCTTGAGGTGGTGATCCGTCATCCATACTGATATGTCTGCCAGACATGCAGAGATGCGATTCGCCACCTGGTTATCAGAAGGGGGAAAGGAGAAGATTAGTTGTGTATCGTCAGCGTAGCAATGATAGGAAAGGCCATGTGAGGATATGACAGAGCCAAGTGACTTGGTGTATAGGGAGAAAAGGAGAGGGCCTAGAACCGAGCCCTGGGGGACACCAGTGGTGAGAGCACGTGGTGCGGAGACAGCTTCCCGCCACGCCACTTGGTAGGAGCGACCGGTCAGGTAGGACGCAATCCAGGAGTGAGCCGCGCCGGAGATGCCCAGCTCGGAGAGGGTGGAGAGGAGGATCTGATGGTTCACAGTATCAAAGGCAGCAGACAGGTCTAGAAGGACAAGAGCAGAGGAGAGAGAGTTAGCTTTAGCAGTGCGGAGAGTCTCCGTGACACAGAGAAGAGCAGTCTCAGTTGAATGACCAGTCCTGAAACCTGATTGGTTTGGATCAAGAAGGTCATTCTGAGAGAGATAGCAAGAGAGTTGGCTAAAGACGGCACGCTCAATAGTTTTGGAACTATTGCCATTGAAGAGGAGTGGGACAACATTCCACAGGCCACAATCAACAGCCTGATCAACTCTTTGCGAAGGAGATGTGTCGCGCTGCATGAGGCAAATGGTGGTCACACCAGATACTGACTGGTTTTCTGATCCATGCCCCTACCTTTTTTTAAGGTGTCTGCGACCAACAGATTAATATCTGTATTCCCAGTTGTGAAATCCATATATTAGGGTCTAATGAATTTATTTCAATTGATTGATTTCCTTATATGAACTGTAACTCAGTAAAATCTTAGAAATTGTAGTATATTGCGTTTACAGTATATTTCTGTTCAGTTATATACAGTATGTCGATAGATGACAACCTGTCGTAGCCATTTATCAACTTATATCTCTGTGAGAAAATTATTTTGGTAAATGGAAATATAAACTTTTTTGAATGGATAATTTCAATGAATCTAAATAGCAATAGGGGATGGCTTTATTTGAATGATAGCTTAACCTTCAAATCCATTAATTAATGTGAGGCCAGAGACGTTTATGGGAGGAGCACCCAATTTTTTTCAAGACACCGTGGTCTGAAAATGACAGCCATTCTAAGTCCCACTACCGACTGGCACATATGACAAAAACACTTGTAGTAAACCAAAGATATTGATCTGTTTTAAGCAATCGATTTTGTGAGAACGTGATGACTATAAACTTTATTACTAACATCACCAATCTGAGGTAAAAAAGGATGTGTATTTTCTGTAATTCTTGTGTTGTGAAAAAGTTAGTCTGTGTAATGTTCTGTCCACCATACGGAAATTAGCATCACATAAAATAATTAATAATGTCAAAATAATTCAATATTTTGATTTAAGTTGATAGTAAATGATACAACAATTACATCTATTTCTCACTACTTTAACCATGGAGAGAGTTAAAAAAATGATCCTAAACATAATTTAGCAAGGCGCTCTAGACTAGAGCTTTGATGTCCCCTCCTGTATAAAAGGAATAAACCATTTATCTTTGTCTGTATCTACCTCTCACAGTAGTCATCAAGCACCACACCACCGCTACAGGGATAGAGTAGCCAGGATAAACATATTTTCACGATTTCACTAATATCATCAACATCAATAAATCATAGCATGTTTTTACCTGATGAAGTAGAATCCTGTTGAACAATAATGTTAAAAACATTCCTAAAACACGGTTATATGGTAATTGACCAGCCCTAACAGAACAATCACACACTGTACATACACACACACACACACACACATATACAGTACCAGTCAAAAGTTTGGACACACCTACTCATTCCAGGGTTTTTCTCTATTTTTACTATTTTCTACATTGTAGAATAATAGTGAAGACATCAAAGCTATGAAATAACACATATGGAATCACGTAGTAACCAAAAAAGTGTTAAACAAATCAAAATATATTTTATATTTCAGATTCTTCAAAGTAGCCACCCTTTGCCTTGATGACAGCTTTGCACACTCTTGGCATTTTCTCAACCAGTTTCATGAGGTAGTCACCAGGAATGCATTTCAATTAACAGGTGTGCCTTGTTAAAAGTTAATTTGTGGAATTTCTTTCCTTCTTAATGCGTTTGAGCCAATCAGTTGTGTTGTGACAAGGTAGGGGTGGTATACAGAATATAACCCTATTTGGTAAAAGACCAAGTCCATATTATGGCAAGAACAGCAAAGAGCAAAGAGAAACGACTGTCCATCATTACTTTAAGACATGAAGGTCAGTCAATCCGGAAAATGTCAAGAACTTTGAAAGTGCATCAAGCGCTATGATGAAACTGGCTCTCATGAGGACTCATGAGGACTGCCACAGGAAAGGAAGACCCATAGTTACCTCTGCTGCAGAGGATAAGTTCATTAGAGTTACCAGCCTCAGAAATTGCAGCCCAAATAAATGCTTCACAGAGTTCAAGTAACAGACACATCTCAACATCAACTGTTCAGAGGAGACAGCATGAATCAGGCCTTCATAATAATAATAATTATAATAATAATATGCCATTTAGCAGACGCTTTTATCCAAAGCGACTTACAGTCATGCGTGCATACATTTTTGTGTATGGTCGAACTGCTGCAAAGAAACCACTACTAAAGGACACCAATAAGAAGAAGAGACTTGCTTGGGCCAAGAAACACTTGCAATGGACATTAGACTGGTGGAAATCTGTCCTTTGGTCATATGAGTCCAAATTTGAGATTTTTGGTTCCAACCGCCGTGACTTTGTGAGATGCAGAGTAGGTGAACGGATGATCTCTGCATGTGTGGTTCCCACCATGAAGGATGGAGGAGGAGGTGTGATGGTGTGGAAGTGCTTTGCTGGTGACACTGTCAGTGATTTATTTAGAATTCAAGGCACACTTAACCAGCATGGCTACCACATCATTCTGCAGCGATACGCCATCCCATGTGGTTTGCGCTTAGTACATTTTAGTCATTTAGCAGACACTCTTATCCAGAGCAACTTACAGTTTAGTGAGTGCATACATTTTCATACTGGCCCCCCGTGGGAATCGAACCCACAACCCTGGCGTTGCAAACGCCATGCTCTACCAACTGAGCTACACGAGACTATCATTTGTTTTTTAACAGGACAATGACCCAACACACCTCCAGGCTGTGTAAGTGCTATTTGACCAAGAAGGAGAGTGATGGATGCTGCATCAGATGACCTGGCATCCACAATCACCTGACCCTAACCCAATTGAGATGGTTCGGGATGAGTTGGACCGCAGATTGAAAAGCAGCCAACAAGTGCTCAGCATATGTGGGAACTCCTTCAAGATTGTTGGAAAAGCATTCCAGGTGAAGCTGGTTGACAGAATGCCAAGAGTGTCCAAAGCTGTCATCAAGGCAAAGGGTGGCTACTTTGAAGAATATAAAATATAAAATACATTTTGATTTGTTTAACACTTTTTTGGTAACTACATGATTCCATATGTGTTATTTCATAGTTTTGATGCCTTCACTATTATTCTACAATGTAGGAAATAGTAAAAATAAAGAAAAAACCATGGAGTGAGTAGGTGTGTCCAAACTTTTGACTGGTAGTGTATATTGTACACTCACACACCACCACACTCACAAAAGCCCACACACAAGCTCAGGTCACGCAGGCTCCGATTTGTGACAGTAAAAAGGGAGTACTTTTCCAGTTCCCTTGATTGACCTTCTGCTGTGTTAATCCTCGACAGTGAGCTTTGTGATACCTTGATGAAAGGAAGAGCAGAGTGTGTTCCCTGATATGTAATCCTAAAGCACGCCTAAAGAATGAAATCAAGATAACCACATTCCTTCGAAAGCTCTTGTATCCATGTCCGTTTCCTGCTTCCAGCCACCTGCAGTTGAAGTCGGAAGTTTACATACACCTTAGCCAAATGCATTTAAACTCAGTTTTTCACAATTCCTGACATTTAATCTGAGTAAAAATTCCCTGTTTTAGGTCAGTTAGGATCACCACATTATTTTAAGAATGTGAAATGTCAGAATAATAGAATAATAGTAGAGATAATTATTTATTTCATCACATTCCTAGTGGGTCAGAAGTTTACATACACTCAATTAGTATTTGGTAGCATTGCCTTTAAATTGTTTAACTTGGGTCAAACGTTTCGGGTAGCCTTCCACATGCTTCCCACAATAAGTTGGGTGAATTTTGGCCCATTCCTCCTGACAGAGCTGGTGTAACTGAGTCAGGTTTGTAGGCCTCCTTGCTTGCACACGCTTTTTCAGTTCTGCCCACAAATGTTCTACAGGATTGAGATCATGGCTTTGTGATGGCCACTCCAATACCTTGACTTTGTTGTCCTTAAACCATTTTGCCACAACTTTGGAAGTATGCTTTGGGTCATTGTCCATTTGGAAGACCCATTTGCGACCAAGCTTTAACTTCCTGACTGATGTCTTGAAATGTTGCTTCAATATATCCACATAATTTTCCTTCCTCATGATGCCATCTATTTTGTGAAGTGCACCAGTCCCTCCTGCAGCAAATCACCCCCACAGAATGATGCTGCCACCCCCGTGCTTCACGGTTGGGATGGTGTTCTTCGGCTTGCAAGCAACCCCCTTTTTCCTCCAAACATAACGATGGTCATTATGGCCAAACAGTTATATTTTTGTTTCATCAGACCAGAGGACATTTCTCCAAAAAGTACGATCTTTGTCCCCATGTGCAGTTGCAAACCGTAGTCTGGCTTTTTATGGCGGTTTTGGAGCAGTGGCTTCTTCCTTGCTGAGCGGCCTTTAAGGTTATGTCGATATAGGACTCGTTTTACTGTGGATATAGTACCTGTTTCCTCCAGCATCTTCACAAGGTCCTTTGCTGTTGTTCTGGGATTGATTTGCACTTTTCGTACCAAAGTACGTTCATC
Source organism: Coregonus clupeaformis (assembly GCF_020615455.1). NCBI lineage: Eukaryota > Metazoa > Chordata > Actinopteri > Salmoniformes > Salmonidae > Coregonus > Coregonus clupeaformis. The sequence continues at coordinate 36,738,168 of NC_059194.1, forward strand.
TCTAGGAGACAGAACGCATCTCCTTCCTGAGCGGTATGACGGCTTCATGGTCCCATGGTGTTTATACTTGTGTACTATTGTTTGTACAGATGAACGTGGTACCTTCAGGCGTTTGGAAATTGCTCCCAAGGATGAACCGGATTTGTGGAGGTCTACAATTCTTTTTCTGAGGTCTTGGCTGATTTCTTTAGATTTTCCCATGATGTCAAGCAAAGAAGCACTGAGTTTGAAGGTAGGCCTTGAAATACATCCACAGGTACACCTCCAATTGACTCAAATTATGTCAATTAGCCTATCAGAAGCTTCTAAAGCCATGACAACATTTTCTGGAATTTTCCAAGCTGTTTAAAGGCACAGTCAACTTAGTGTATGTAAACGTCTGACCCACTGGAATTGTGATAAAGTGAATTATAAGTTAAATAATCTGTCTGTAAACAACTGTTGGAAATATTACTTGTGTCATGCACAAAGTAGATGTCCTAACCGACTTGCCAAAACTATAGTTTGTTAACAAGAAATTTGTGGAGTGGTTGAAAAACGGGTTTTAATGACTCCAACATAAGTGTATGTAAACTTCCGACTTCAACTGTATATCTCATAGCATGATCATTTCAACTCTGTTCGCCGGATGGCTTTTTTATTCTGACGTCATCATCCAGAAATAAATATATTGCCTCTCATGAATTACATGCAAGAGGGGATTACGTGTCTTGGCTGCCTAAATGTGCAAACTCTGATAGATACACTTCTTTAATAAGTCATGTGTGTGCCTTTCAGCGTTTTGCATAACACAATGTTTATTGGTGTGGAAGTATTTACAGATCTAGGACTACTGTTCACAAATTGTATGAAAAATGGGTGAGTTCACTATAGTCAATTGGCACAAAGAGCATGTTTAATCAGATGCTAGGAATAGCTCAGCTAGGGGTGGCTGAGAATGGGCTGACATGCCAGCTTTTTCTGGAACATCATACAGCATGAGTTGAACCATGTCCCTGTCAAACTAATAAATAAACAACACCATTATGATTCATGCTCTCAAGGATGTGGGTATTAAGAGCAAACCTCTACGTATCGAGGCGAAGAAGAGTGTTGAATTAAAAGGAATTTAAACAGACCAATAGACTACAGTGTCCTGCTGCTTCTCTTCTCTATTCCACTGCAATGGATTCCAAAGACTTGCTTTGTCCCCAATTCTGTCCTGTCATTCCATCTGGGCATTGACAGATCATTAAGTAGTAAATCTATCAGCCTCTGCCATGCGTCTCTCGGGCTGACGCTCCAAATGCCATGGGGCTGTAGAAAGGGGAGAGCCTGCCCCAAACAAGGAGTGAAAAGTTGCTGAGCTGGGTCCAATATCCTCCCTTTACCCCCACCCTCAACTCAATAAACTGCTTGTCTGCTCTTTCCCTCTTGCAGAAGTGCCGATCAATCCCTCAGCTAGAGCCTGGGCCAAAACCCACCATGCCCCAGGGTTCGATACCTGGCACGGGCCTTCCCCTCCATCGTTACTGACGCCTGGGGACCGCTCCTCCAAAACAAGAGAGAAAAATCTAGCTCCAAATCACTGGCACACAGCTGCTCAATATGCAGTTAATCTATTTTTCATCCCTCTGATGATATTTGAATTAAGTCTAATTAGCTACGGGCTTCCTGAAACATTATATGTCAATTCCAGGCCTGGTGTTACTGTATGTGTATCAGCTGTCCATCTCAATTGTATTTAGCTATACTCGCATCCTGTAATAGCCTTGATTATTGTAAATCTAAAATAGTATTGCTTTGACCATGATTGGCATCCAGCAGGTTAACAGGGGTTATGAATGATATTGTAAAACTGCCAGATTTGGATTCATCTCTTTCCCTTGCCTAGGTTTTGCAACATTCACTTGAACTTTTACATCAAAAACAGAGATAATCTTTGCTCTTCATCTAGCTTAATGTACTGAATATATTCCCCCTTATCGCATATCACAACCTCCTATTACCAAGGTAACTGATATTAATTCAGTTCACCATTGATTTAAAGTTATATTTATTTATCTCCCATCAAGTGTGTATAGCTTCAGAAGCCAACAACATTACTGAGCAAAAGGAAAAACCCACCAAATTGATCACATCATGATGAAAATCTGTAATGTAAAAGCTATTATTTTTTCCCTTTCCCAGCCAAGCTAATGTCAGACAATCTGTGTGCCTCGTGCTATGGTTATGTACCCAGAGAGTAGAATGAAAGTGTCCCTGAGATTTCATCCTTCTCCACGCGTACAATGTGCCTCATAAAATAGAAGGGACATTATGTGCATTCACCTACACAAAGTATGTTCATAACGTCAACAGAAGGGAAACCTTTCCACCCCCACCACCACTTCACCATCCCCCCTCGGTCTGATTTAATTATCTGCTGTGCTCTCCAAAACCAGAATGAAAGCAGTCAGGAGCCATGGTAACCAACCAGTAGGCAAGTAGAGTATAGAATGGAGTCCTATTCACCACCACTTCTCTGTGACTCTAGTGACTGCTCCCCTAGCTGCTTCTCTGTAACTCCAGTGACTGACTGTTCCTCCACTGCTTCTCTGTGACTTGAATGACTACTCCTTTAGCAGCTTCTCTGTGATTCCAATGACTGACTGTTCCCCTGTGACTATATTGACTGCTCCCATAGCTGCTTCTCTGTAACTCTAGTGACTCCCCTAGCTGCTTCTCTGTGACTCCAGTGACTGACTGTTCCTCCACTGCTTCTCTGTGACTTTAGTGACTGCTCCCCTAGCTGCTTCTCTGTAACTCTAGTGACTGCTCTCCTAGCTGATTCTCTGTAACTGTAGTGACTCCCATAGCGGATTCTCTGTGACTCTAGTGACTGCTTCCCTAGCTGCTTCTCTGTAACTCTAGTGACTGCTCTCCTAGCTGCTTGTCTGTGATTGCTCCCCTAGCGGCTTCTCTGTGACTCTAGTAACTGCTCCCCTAGCTGCTTCTCTGTGACTCTAGTGACTGCTCTTCTTGCTGCTCTGTGACTAGTGACTGCTCCCCAAGCTGCTTCTCTGTGACTCTAGTGACTGCTCCCCTAGCTGCTGTGACTCTAGTGCCTGCTGTTCTAGCTACTGCAGGACACATCCCTACCTTTCCATAACTGCATCCCAAATGGCACCCTATTCCCTATATAGTGCCGCTATAGGCCCTGGTCATAGGTAGTGCACTTCATAGGGAATAGGGTGCCATTTGGGACGCAGACCCTGCCTCAGTTCAGACCTAGCCTTGGCAAAACCCATGTCTATGGACTCAACAGTGTTTGGGTGGATCCCAGCAGAGCAGAGGGATACACCCAGTGTTATGCTATTGTCTATTATCTATCCTCTTGCCTAGTCACTTTACCCCTACCTATATGTACATAGCTACCTCAATTACCTCGTACACCTGCACATCGACTCAAAACTGGCACTCCCTGTATATTGCCATGTTATTTTTACTCGCTATTGTTATTCGTTATTCACTGTGTATTTATTCCTCATTTCTATTTACATTTTTAAATTTTTAATTTTTAATCTTTATCTTTAACTCTGCATTGTTGGAAAAGTACCCTTAAGTAAACATTTCACTGTTAGTTTACACCTGTTGTTTACGAAGCATGTGATCAATACATGTTTATTTTATTTGCCTCACACAGCAGCCAAAAGACGGAGTCTGCTCCCTCCGCTTCTGAGCAGCGTGCATTGTGTTCATAATGTGAGTTAATAGCACAGTATAAGAAAGGCGCAGAACGTGTAATGATTTGGCTTGGTGGCAGTTATTGGAATCTCCCTCTGGTTTTTAATGATAGCACATCTTACACAATGGGGTGAGTGTAGAGCTATGATGACTGGAGGGTGTCAGGAAGCCTCCCTCCCTACCTAGTAACTACATTTGCACCACCGACCCGCACCCAGCCTGATGTGCCTGGTTCTGACCTATAGGAGCCCTAGGGGCATAGCGGGGTTCAATAACAACCGCTGGTCCAAAGACCAGGAGAGGAGAGGTCTCCACTCAGCAGAAAGGGATCAGTCAGATTAAGGGGAGTTTCAAGACCCATCTATTGTTGCTGCTCTAGTTTGTTAGATTTTCTGGCGAGGTAAGGGGATAAGAAACCTTGCCGCCTGGGCGACATGAGTTAAACAGAGAGACACAGCGACACCTACTGAAGGGGACGAGAATGCCAACAAACCACGAAATGACAATGAGTCTGTTTTCATTTGGGATCAAGATTATTGACTCTGTGTAAGTAATGTGAAGGACAAGGGAGCAGTCAAATGAAAATAATGTGGCTGGCCTGAAAGTTCACATAGTAGAAATTTGAAATGTGTGTTGTCGTTTTTTCTGCAGAGGTTGTGCAATTGAAAATGACTGTTTTTTTAATATGTGCATTTCATTTTCAATCTTAAAAGCAACTGCAACTGAGATAGACCTCTGCCTGACAAAGCAATTTAGTATAATTTCACCATAAAGGGCTCTAAAGTAACTTTTTCCACTGGTGGCACTCGTGCTACGAACCTTTTCAGTTGATGGCACCAGTACATGATTTGGTCGCACCAATTTTTGCAGCTGCGCGGCGATAATGACCTGACCTATGTCCGATAATGTACCAGCATTCCATACACAACCAGGCTAATAATGACTAGCCATCTTTTAAATTAGCATGCCCTTGCAGGGCTTGACATTCAGGTAAATTTGCCAGTGGCACAGTGCCAACTGAAAGCTGATGGCCTGAATGAAAAGAATACTGAAAGCAGATGATGTGTGCATTTAAATGTTATCTTTAATTTATCTTTCTCTTTTTTCTCTTTTGTTCATTTTGTTGGTTATTGGTGCAGGGGCGGTGGGGGGTGGGGGGGGGGGGATTATTGTATTTTCCAGTTTTCCAGTTATTTTCACTCTCAAAATCATTTTTTTACTAACCAAATTGGATGTTCTAAACAATGCTGAAATCACATCAGGAGACCACTTTTGAGGTCTGGGAACAATAAAAAAAAAAGACATGTGGAGTGTCAGGTGTAGTTTCCCTTTTAATTCAAGCAGCTAGCAAGAGACCATTGTGCTTGGCTAGCAGTGTAGACTACATGTGATGGCAGAGTTTGCAAAACAAATGCCCCGCGACTGATATAAATCATCATGATATCATTCTGCCATGTAGGCCTGCTTTACAGTCACATTTTTTGTTTTTTTTGTGGGGGGAAAGCCTTTACAAATGTTCATTCAAACAGCGCATGATGACTGAATTGCACATCGCAAAGATTCAACCAAGACTTCATACCAAACTTTTTGAATACCTGGTCTGCATTTCCATTGTTGCATACCCATTGCTGTTTGAATAAATCTTGATAATAAAAAAAGAAAGCAACGTGTGAACCAAAAATGTACGTGACCAGCTACATTTTCTTCACTGGCACCCTGGCGACAATAAAAAATTGGTGTCACACTGCCAAGTCAAAGAGTTGCAAAATCAAGTGTTTTGGTAACAGTTTTGAGCCCTGCCATAAGAGGCTTGACTAGCACAAGCACTGCAATAATGTATGCATGCCCCAGGCAAAATCACAAGGTGAGAAAAACGGTGGGAATTCTTAGATGAGAATCACGTCCTAGAGGATAATTGTGTTGCCCCAGCTTTGAGGACTCAGAGGGTCACAGATGTATTTGCCTGAACGGAAATCGGCTGCTCTTTCATGTTGGAGTGTGTTTTTGCTTTCCAAACAAGATGGCAGTGTTTTGTAAACAGTGGTGTTCCCTATCATGTAGAGGCGGGGGCGACATACAGCTCTCCCCTTCAGGCACACACCAGGCTGTGTTAACCTCCCCTGCTCCTCTGCCAGCTAACACAAACGAGCCCTGGCCACAGACTGAGCAGCCACACCACGCATAACTCAGCCACACCGCCACTGAAGTGCTGACTTTCTGCTTAGCAGGGATAAAGCAGAACAGGATGAGGAAAACAAGCCAAATCATGAGGGAGGAAATATCTGATATATACCCAAACCCACTCAGAGAAGTCACCTCTAGCAGAGGATAGCAGTGAGCTGCGGGGGAAGTTTATGGAGGCAGCGCGTGCCAACGGGGCTTAAGTTTGTGACGTGGGAGGTTCAGAGTCAGACACTCGCCAGGGGAGACAGACTGCAGTGTTGGCAACTGTCAATTGAGAGGGTGAGAGTCATGTGGTGAAGGCAGGCCCAGCACAGAGAGGCCCAGCTGGGCTTGACTAGCAGATCTGAGGCGAGCTGCACACGCAGACATGGATCTCATATATAGAACTGATCCAAGTACAAACACAACAGTGGTCCTTATGAACCTGCCCATGGAGCAATACACTCACTAGATATGACATCACCTGGGCTCTCCCCTAAGGTGGGGGCGGATAACCAAACACAATCATACCTTCAATTATCTCTACCATACAGTCCCCCGTTTCTGGGATTTACAGCTGATAGGGAGAGTATGATATTGACAAAACAGGAATAGATAAGACGTAGGGGGGTGGGAGGGGGGGGTTGTGTTTATCAAGACTTGTCTGAAAGACAGGGCATCTGATTTTATCTTCCAATTTCTGTGATGGGGATGATTTCATACCAATATACAGTGCATTCGTAAAGAATTCAGACCCCTTGACATTTTCCACATTTTGTTATGTTACAGCCTTTTTCTAAAATGGATTAAATTGTTTTTTTTTTCCCTCATCAATCTAAACACAATACCCCATAATGAAAAAGTGAAAACAAGTTTTTAGAAATGTTTGCAAATTATTAAAAATAAAAAACAGAAATACCTTATTTACATAAGTATTCAGACCCTTTGCTATGAGACTCGAAATTGAGGTCAGGTGCATGCTGTTTTCAAAGATCATCCTTGAGATGTTTCTACAACTAGATTGGAGTCCAGCTGTGGTATATTCAATTGATTGGACATGATTTGCAAAGACACGCACCTATATAAGGACCCACAGTTGACAGTGCATGTCAGATTAAAAAACCAAGCTATGAGGTCGAAGGAATTGTCCGTAGAGCTCCGAGACAGGATTGTGTCGAGGCACAGATCTGGGGAAGGGTACCAAAAAATGTCTTAAATGGAAGAAGTTTGGAACCTCCAAGACTCTTCCTAGAGCTGGCCGCCCGGCCAAACTGAGCAATCGGGGTAGAAGGGCCTTGGTCAGGGAGGTGACCAAGAACCCGATGGTCACTCTGACAGAGCTCCAGAGTTCCTCTGTGGAGATGGGAGAAACTTCCAGAAGGACAACCATCTCTGCAGCACTCCACCAATCAGGCCTTTATGGTTGAGTGGCCAGACAGAAGTCACTCCTCAGTAAAAGACAAGTCTCTGAATGTACTTGAGTGCACCCAGCCAGAGCCCGGATTTGAACCCGATCTAACATCTCTGGAGAGACCTGAAAATAGCTGTGCAGCGACGCTTGAGAGGATATGCAGAGAAGAATGGGAGAAACTCCACAAAGACAGGTGTGCCAAGCTTGTAGCGTCATACCCAAGAAGACCCAAGGCTGTAATCGCTGCCATAGGTGCTTCAACAAAGTACTAAGTAAAGGTTTGGAATACTTACAGTTAAGGTCAGAAGTTTTCATATACTTAGGTTGGAGTCATTAAAACCCGTTTTTTCAACCACTCCACAAATTTCTTGTTAACAAATTATACTTTTGGCAAGTCGGTTAGGACATCTACTTTGTGCATGACACAAGTCATTTTTCCAACAATTGTATACAGACAGATTATTTCATTTCAAATTCACTGTATCACAATTCCAGTGAGTCAGAAATTTACATACACTAAGTTGACTGTGCCTTTAAACAGCTTGGAAAATTCCAGAAAATAATGTCATGGTTTTAGAAGCTTCTGATAGGCTAATTGACATAATTTGAGTCAATTGGAGGTGTACCTGTGGATGTATTCCAAGGCCTACCTTCAAACTCAGTGCCTCTTTGCTTGACATCATGGGGAAATCTAAAGAAATCAGCCAAGACCTCCACAAGTCTGGTTCATCCTTGGGAGCAATTTCCAAACACCTGAAGGTACCACGTTCATCTGGACAAACAATAGTACGCAAGTATAAGCAGCCGTCATACCGCTCTAGAAGGAGATGCGTTCTGTCTCCTAGAGATGAACGTACTTTTGTATGAAAAGTGCAAATCAATCAATCAATTTTTGGAGAAATGTCCTCTGGTCTGATGAAACAAAAATAGAACTGTTTGACCATAATGACCATCGTTATGTTTGGAGGAAAAAGGGGGTTGCTTGCAAGCCGAAGAACACCATCCCAACCGTGAAGCACGGGGTGGCAGCATCATTCTGTGGGGGTGCTTTGCTGCAGGAGGGACTGGTGCACTTCACAAAATAGATGGCATCATGAGGAAGGAAAATGATGTGGATATATTGACGCAACATCTCAAGATATCAGTCAGGAAGTTAAAGCTTGGTCAAAAATGGGTCTTCCAAATGGACAATGACCCCATGCATACTTCCAAAGTTGTGGCAAAATGGCTTAAGGACAACAAAGTCAAGGTATTGGAGTGGCCATCACAAAGCCATGACCTCAATCCTATAGAACATTTGTGGGCAGAACGGAAAAACCATGTGCAAGCAAGGAGGCCTACAAACCTGACTCAGTTACACCAGCTCTGTCAGGAGGAATGGGCCAAAATTCACCCAACTTATTGTGGGAAGCTTGTGGAAGGCTACCCGAAATGTTTGACCCAAGTTAAACAATTTAAAGGCAATGCTACCAAATACTAATTGAGTGTATGTAAACTTCTGACCCACTAGGAATGTGATGAAATAAATCATTCTCTCTACTATTATTCTATTATTCTGACATTTCACATTCTTAAAATAAAGTGGTTATCCTAACTGACCTAAGACAGGAAATTCTTACTCAGATTAAATGTCAGGAATTGTGAAAAACGGAGTTGAAATGTATTTGGCTAAGGTGTATGTAAACTTCCGACTTCAACTGTATGTAAATATGATATATATATAATTTTTTTTATATACATTTGCAAACATTTCAAAAAAACGGTTTTTGCTTTGTCATTATGGGGCATTGTGTGTTGATTAATAAGAAAAAAATACTATTTAATCAATTTTAGAATAAGGCTGTAACGCAACAAATTGTGGAAAAAGTCAAGAGGTCTGAATACTTTCCAAATACACTGTATATGAATATAACATAGAGTTTCTGGTCATTTATCGTTATTCCATAAACCAATAATAATAGATTTCATCATGTTTTCAGATTCAGGGCTTTTCTGAAATATCCTTAAACAGCCTTGTGCAGTCTACTAAGAGGACATCAAAGATTTTGAGTGGAATGGAGAGCCATCTACTGGAGGAGAGGTGAATGAACTGAGGAACGCAATGCCATGTGTTGCCATTCTTTATAGAGGCATTTCCTGGTTTGACTGCAGCAGAGGCTGAGCTGTAACAGTATAGAATCCTGCACATGAGGCTGCCAGCTTTCCAGTCCATTCTCCTGGGCGCAGAAAGCCTCATGGTTGACTGAAATGCTCCATGGGCCTTGACCCATATTGTCTAGACCCATATTGTCTAGTCCCTAAGGTCCAAAAAGCGCCACATTCTAAAACAGGAAGCTGATATATTTTAAAGGTGCTCTTCTGCAGCAGGCAGGCATTCCATTCCTGGACACTTGGCTGGGTTGAATGTGGAAACAGAGCGGCCTGGACAAATGTAGATCGTTCTGGGGCAGGAGTAGAGCGGGGAATAGGAAGTGGTATTTGGAGGCCCATAAATCATGTGGTGGTCCCCAGGATGGAGTTGTCTGTGTGTGGACAGACCTGACCTGCCTGGTCCCTTCTGACTGCAGCCTGCAGCTCAGCAGCCAGATTTGGGCCTGCCATCAGACAGGGGAGCCTCTGTCTCTGTATAGGGCCTGGTGTGGGGGGGATTTCCCCAGGTACCATCCACCAGGCCCTTCCACTGAGCCACCCCCATACCCACTACTTCTCCCTCTAATACTATGAGCTAGTGCCACTGAGCTAAAATATGAGCCTGTCCTGTAATTGTGTGCCTGCTCGAAGGCCTGAGCTACTCATTGACTGTGGTGATTTCTTTGGTTGTCTACATTTAAAACGGTGCACTTTGAAAGCCTGAGTGCTGAGCTCATGCTTTCCTTCTCTGGCAGGCACAATGGCTTTTCCATGCCTGCAATTCATTTAGCAAGTTAGCGTTAGCCGGCGAGCGCCAGCCCAACGAGCCATCCACCCGCCACACAAGATGGCTGATGGAAGTCAGCCATACTGGATTTGTTAGTGAATGGGCTTGAATTGAAGTATCACTCAATCCGTCTCTCTGAAAAGCCTGCCGGATTTCTACTCCTCATTCATTTTTCATCTCAGACATGAGATGAGTGTAAAATTCCATACATTTTCCAGCTGCACAACTTCATTAATGTCAAAATAACAAGGGCAACCTGGAACTATTTAGACAGCAGCACAGCAGTTCAGCGTTGCACACCTTCTAATGACCCAGCTAGGAAATATGGATCATATCTTACAGATAAAATCTGATCTATAGTTACATTGACTGACCATAATCTTTCTCTGAAAAACATACATAGCACAAAGGGCTAAATGGAGACAACACCCCATGAAATCAGCATGAAAGACTGCCCGAACGCTCTTTGTCTGCGTGCGTGTGTGTGTGTGAACACCCGTGACAGCCATAACATGTGAAATCTTAGCTGAAGAGTGTGATAAAGGAGCCAGTCTAGCTAACGCTTTGAACACACCGACTGCATCATTGTGCAAAATAGTGTGCAGCATCATCTAGATATGTGTGCAACAAAAGTTCAACACTCACCATCTGCTACCATTTCTGTCAACCCGTTTACGCATACAGTTTGACGCATACGTTCGATAAATCCAACGTATGCACCACACAGAACGCACTGCAACTGCCTCTGCAACGCAATGCTGCAAGGCAAACACAGCGTTCCTTTGGAAATGAATGTACCTCTGGTGTATGCAATAACGCAGTCGGTGTGTTCGAAGTGTAAATCTCCATGGCATGATCCTTCTGCATGATCAACTCAGGCAATACGATCATCTGGATGGCATTGGATTAATGCCTGGCAGCCAAGCATTGTTAACTTATTAACGGAGGGAATCAGATGGCCCAGACCTCCATCTACAGAGACGGAATCATAACTGACACTGATCCTCCCTGAGAAACGCCTTCTGATCAGTGTTGCCAACTAATTTTCAGGGGAAGTTGCTAGAGGCAGGTTGATTTGTTGCTAAAAGTTGCTAAATGACGTTGTGATGCATGATGACGTCATTACTTAATAACGTAAAACTGCGTCATAACGTAGAATACACAATAACGTTACTCAAATTGACTGGCCATCTCAGCCATTTGTTTGTTTATTATCACAGATATTTTTTTGTAAAAGTAATATAAACACAACACATTTTATATGATCAGATATATTTATTTTTAAACACAACACATTGAATTATTGATCAATTACATTTTATTTATTTTCTTATTATCTAGTAAACCTACACATTCTGAACATTTATCGTTTTAAGCAGTGTATTGGTAGTTAGTTAACATGCTACCTAACTGATCAACAATTATAGGTACAAGCTAATTACAAGGTATATATGCTATCTTATTGAACAAGCAACTTAACTCAAATAATGATGTGTGTGCTAGGCATCTTTCTCCCGCTCTCTCCAGGTTGTTGTACTGCTTGGCTGGCCTGCTGCTGCCTGTGCACGAGCTGAGCGCCTGCTGCTGACATCACTCACAATGCACTTTTGCAGCCAGGCACGTGTGTTGTGACTGAGTGTGTGACAGAGAAAATCGTTTTTGTGTCATTTAGAGGGAAAATGCTTGCATTTAAGCGTTTGAGTCACTTTTCAAAAGTTGATAAAAGTTCCAAAAAACATTTAAAAAGTAGCTAAATTTGTTGCTAGGTGCTGTTTGAAAATAAAGTTGCCAGGGTAGTCTGAAAAGTTGCTAAATCTAGCAACAAAATTGCTAAATTGGCATCACTGCTTCTGATCATATCCAGCTCCACAACCTGGATCTTATCAATTTGTCAAGCTTCCTGCAGTCCACAGCAGCAAATGAGAGCAGAGGGAATGATGGCGCTCATGCTTTGCTTTACTACACTGACCCTACAGTGATGCTTATTATGACTTGAGATTATGAATATTACCCAACCTCTGCTTTGTGCATGAGACGGCTTGTCGGATGTTTTGCGTTGGAATGTGCATGTAGTGTTTCCCCTATGTGCCTTTAGCAGCGGCGCACCGCCGCTGCTAGATCGTGGCCACCACTGCAAAAAAAATATATATAATGTAGATATATAGATGTATGCCCCAGAAAGACCCCATCTCGCTTGCCTCTGAGCCAAATGGCAGCAATTCAATACAATGCACTATTTTCTGCTGAAGGGAGGTCATTGCAGGTTACTGTTATGCATTGTAATTTAGATTCAGTATAATCAATCTAATGTACACTAGTATCCAATAATTTTGTCAAATATGTGCATATAATATCCCTCCAGACCTCTCTCTGACTCCAATCTACTCTGACTCATAATGCTACAGCGTTGAGGGCTGTTCTGTCCCTTAAAAATGTGTTATGATAATTGATCATGAAGTATGAAGTCTGAGGCTTGTTGACTCATTTGCATATGTATAGATCTACAATCATTTATATTTCATCTGGCAGGCGTGTTCTGGCCCGGGGCAAAGCAGCTGTCTCCTCCTGTTTGTTCAAACACTCCACTTAGAAGGAGATGCTATAGAGATGGAACATGGCTGATCATTGTCAGAGGTTGTTGAAGCTGTGTAGCTCCATATTGGGCTGATGGTGATGATCATTGAGGGGGGCTGTGACTGTGGATATCTGGAAAAGACCAAGCATCTATATGTTAGAGAAGGAAGCACCACAGGGATTCAATATTGAGGGGAGTAAACTGCAATTTTCAGAGCAGTGAGCAGATCAATGGCTCTACCCAGTCTAGTGTACTGTATTTCCACAGCTTTGTTCCAACCAAAGAATCTATACAGCTACCCAGGGTGGATCAACATGTGGAAATGGCCAAAAACCATTCAGATACGGAGGTTAAAGAAGTAGCTGAGACAAAGAGTAGAAAAAAGTGTTTTGTTCAAAAAGACAGTTAAGGAGACATCATTTGGTGCATGGCAAGGTATGTTCACTCATCCAACTCCTGAGCTCAAAGGATAAAAAGACAAAGTACAAAACTGTGATTGATTTAGTCCATGAAAACATGATGGTTTACGTAGCTAGCAATTTTCAGGGAAGGAAGACAGTGAAAATGTTCCATGCTACGGCAGTTTAATCACAAGCAAGGCCACATCATCTCCCAATATGTGGACTCTGAGGAGAGGAGAAACGTGTCACAGATGGTTTCCACATCACACCGTTGGTCTTCCTCAGGCAGTTGAGAGAGCAGCCACTGAGACCAGCAGACACTAAACTAGCTCTTCCTGCTCCGCCTGGATGTGTCCTAGGTGAGCTGAGGCTAAGGACACGTGCTGTGGGAAAACGTGTAAATGGAACACAGTCCAAAAGAAGAGAACACGCCTACATGAAACAGGACTTCAAAAATCTCAACTGAAACATGACCACAAAAAGAGGCCACAAAACACACCACACGATCAAACAGAAGCAAAGCATGACAATGTTTTATTCTGCCCTAACACCCCAAGCCAGCAGTAAGGATGCTTGACTGCAGCAAGACTACACAAAATAACTTCAGAAGTCTATCCACAGCCTTTTGGGCTGTAAAAATAGGGTTTTATCGCCTTTTTTTCGTGACCAGAATCTTGTCTTGTGGATGTTACATTGCTTAGCAGGGCTTACATGTGAGATATACATTACGCTTCTTCTCGGATCCCATTATCTCCAACAGAAATCTTAACACACCTGTCTCATATACCTGTTGTTGTCTCTACCTTAGCCAAAAATAATTGAACTACTGATACAATGGCCAGTCGCCTAGTCTTGCTGTGTCCTGTTTTAAACATGTGCTACTTACTGTCTGTTAGAGTTTCTGAGTTGCTCTGACTCATGCCTGCTTGTCATTTCCCTCCATGCTTAGACTTGATTTCCATTCACATAATGGCCAAGATGCCATACTACAGAATACCAGAGAAACTACAGGGATGCAGAAGTAATGAGGAGAGGCATTTCCACACATCTGATGTAGAGCCTACAGCTCAGACTGTTATTCTGATTAGTGGAGTGTTGGCTTCTCCTCGTGGGCGTAAAGAGATACAGTGGAAAGGAGATTCCATGTCTCCTATACAAATCTATTATCCTGTTCTAATGAGCCAAGGCTTGTTTGGAGTCCCGGCTAGTGGAGATTGACCACATGCCAGCACTTTCAGCAGCTTGTCATAATAGCTCAACACTTTTTCACTCAAGTGTCTTAGATTTGTTGCTTTGCTGCCAATTTGTTGTAGCGTATCATGAATACATGTGCTGTATCGAAATGCATCCAAAGCATTTGCTGGAAGCTTTGTACCATAAACTGTATGTTGCATTAATTATTAAGTCTCTGTGAAGTGCATGTATCAGTGTTGTAGTACGTCACAGCTGTCTCGGTCTCGAGTCCTGTCTTGAGTCCACATATTGAGTGTCTCGGTCTTGGATACATTTGTACTCTGTCTTGACTCGGTCTCGGACAGTGAGGACTTGTAATTTCTTCTGAGACCAGCAGAGTACAAATCTCATAATTATCAGCTTCTATTCAGTCAGCGCATAAAACCGCTTCGCCAGGCTAAATATATACACTCCTTTCTTGAAACATGAATATCTTAATAGCCTTTATATCTATTATAGACATGTTTGCGCAGTGGCGAACCTATATCTTACTTATATATTTTTTTATTATTATTTATTATTATTATATACCTTCATTATGTGACAGGTTCGTGATTCTGAAAGGACAGCAACGGTAATACCAGCGCACTCATGTAGGAGAGTGCACTTCTTGTAAAATACAAAGTGCCAGTGGTGTAGTGGAGGGTATACGCAGGTATAAGCCTCATACCCACTTATTTTAAGTGGGCATTGCTTATACTCACTTCTTAATCCCTACTGATGCGTATCAAAGTAGTGAAGGTATACGATTTATCAATTGGTAATACAATAGAGAAATCATGCACAAAGTAGAATATACAATCGCAAAGCACGTGAAATATATTCACATGCACGCCGCACAAGTTTCAGCGGAATATCATCCCCAGACAGCACACATACATCTCGCAGACATCGGCCCGATGTATACTTGATACATCGCGCCGATGTAGTATGGCGAGCCATTTGCACTTTGGCAAGATGTCACCGAAACGTCGGCATTAGATCGCATTCGCCCCTCAGCCGCTGTTTGGACAATGCATGTCAAAGCTGCATGCTGCCTAGCCACTCTACAGACGACATTAAAAATAACATTATTTGAGGTCGATCCAACAGTAAATAATGTTTCACTACACAATTCAAATTACCCTTACCAAATGAGTGTAAACATCGAATTTGAATGGAAAATATAAGTAAGATTAGCTAAATTATACTGGCAATAATAAAAAAAAACTGGTGATTTTGTTTGTGGGTAAAATGAAGAGAAGATTCAAGTTAATGTCAAGTTTATTAGGCTATTGCTATACCATCAAGTTCTTAAAAGAACTCCAGCACAAAGAGAGAAACAAGGCACAGAGAAACAGAAACATCACATTTAACAAAAAGATTGCTTATGCAGAGGGTGTGCAGTTGGTTCGATAAAGATGGAATCAAGGTTTTATTATAGGCTAAGAGCAGTGAATATGTGATTAATATATTTACAAAAAAAGCTAACGTTTGAGTCCAAGAACGCAGTAGACAATAGACAAAAAGGATGTAATGTCCAAATAAAGAGCAATATACCAAATTATGTCACTGGTGTAGAGAGGAGTAGGCGTAGATGTAGAGCATATATCTGAGATGTAGAGCATAGATCAGACCAAACATTACCAGGAAAGCATCCGGCAGTCTGGGGAGGTCAATCACCATAACTTCACTCTCCAGGACGACAGAGATCTTGACCGGATTGTATTGGACTGGATTTTCTGTGTTGTCACCAACGATTGTCAGCAGGGCTACCGGTCACCAAGCTCTGGCTTGTCTGAATCCTCCACCTGAAATACACAATGCACTTCAGATGAGAATACTAGACAGACTTGTTATGTAGCAATATATCTACGCTGACCTATGGTTGGCTAGATAGACCATACTCATCCATCTAATCCTGCGATGCAGTGCCTTAGACCACTGCGGCACTCGGGAGATACATGCCTTGTGTGGGCATCATGTAGTTCCTAAAGGGATACATAAATGTCAATTTTATGACATAGGCTTACTAATCTAAGCTGGTACCAGAGAAATATTTGAATATTTAGCCCTAAATCACTTGTGACATGTGCTGAGCTTGGTTTAATTAGGAACGTGGTATAATGGAACAGTTCCAAAAGGACAAACTTTCAGGTGCCTTTTAAATACCTATTAAGCCTAGTCCTGGACTAAAGATCAAGCTCAATGGAGAATATCTATAGAAAATTATTTTAGTCCAGGACTAGGCTTAATCTGTGTCTGGGAAATCTCCCCACAAGGTTTAATACGTAGTTGATATTTGCATTAGACCAAGATCTTTTTCCAGTGCAATTGTAGTGGACTAATGATCGGAGTGCTCGGTCTTACCTGTAGATCATGACACCTCAGAATGTCAACCAAAGCGTCAGCAGTCCTTCCAGTCTTTGATGCCCTCTGTCTATACAAGGTAATCAACTGAGGGGTGTGACAGTCAATCTCAGCATAGAAGATGTTTGGCAGGTTCTGGTTTGTAATTAGCTGAAAATCTGCATACACCTACATTTGGAATAGACAGACAACAAAGGACAGTATTTAGAAGTTATCACAAGTTTGGAACACAGTTTCACAATTTAATTCAGTATAACTAATATATTAAAGCAGGTCAAAAATGTGGGTAAAACAGCATTGCAATTCCCTGGCGCTGCAGGGGGAATGTGGTCTGCGTCTTTCCTATCGATCATGGATAAGTTCCTTTCCATCTTTTGAACTTCTTGGACCATTTCCTGCCTCAGTGTTTCAAGACTGCCCGAGTCCTCTCCCAGGGGGAAGTTTGCAGAAAGTTAACTTCAGCCCGCTTAGGTCTCTGTTTGAGTGCGGTGGTTCATTCTCTGGATTGCTTCTGCTTGTTTTTGCTGCGTTTACAGAGACCTCCTGACATCCTGCTATCCTCAACTTGGTTCTGTAGTTATCCATCTTGAATTTGATGCTGTTCTTCCATCCATTCCACCCAGTGTCAGATCCTGCATCTTTCAGACAGGGATGTTTCGTAACAACAGCATCAGCTGCCTTTCCTATCTCTCGGTCATTTGGGTAAGCCTTGAAACTGCACACAGTAGCAGCAACTTTCTCTATGATGTCATATTTTGTCTCTAGACAACTGAAGATATTTTCCATTCCTTTCAAAGGCAGCATTTCCTTCTCTAAGCTTCAACTCTACCTCTAATGCAAAAGTAGGCACAGAAAAAATGTCTGGTGGCCACCTACTGAGGTGCTCTGGGGAAGAAACATTGGAAAGTATTTCTGTGTCAGCTGTAGAACTTGTATCTCCTCCTTCCACTAAAAGGTGCAGTGCTGCCTTTTGTGGCAACTCCTCAATGTCCATCAAACAGGTAAGTTGTCCATCAAAGTCAGGGTCTTCATACTGCAAGTGGAAGTCGTCGTCAAACTCAAACTTGGCCTTCAAAAGATTTATCAAGTCATCAACAGATGCTGGACGGGAGCTGAGGTTTATCTTCCTTGTATGGTCAGCATTTACAATGCGAAGTATCATGCTTGAGGAGCTGCAGCTGCCATTGCTGAGGAAGAATACAACATTGAGAGGTTGCACTTGGAATATCAAAACAATTCAAATGGTAACACTAGGTACATCATGGTATAACGTAGATGCTGGGAGTTGAGAAGCAGGTGCAGGTGGTCCTCTGTAGCTCAGCTGGTAGAGCACGGCGCTTGTAACGCCAAGGTAGTGGGTTCGATCCCCGGGACCACCCATACACAAAAATGTATGCACGCACGACTGTAAGTCGCTTTGGATAAAAGCGTCTGCTAAATGGCATATTATTATAATATAACAAAGAACATAGGAGTAGCGTCTTGACATGAAAACACAGAAACAATACTGTCTGGGGAAAGAACCTAAGGGAGTGCCAGATAAAGGGGAGGTAATGAGTGAGGTGCGCGTAATGATTGATCATGTGCCTCATGATGAAGCGCAGGTGCGCATAATGATTGATGCCAGATGTGCATAATGATGGTTACCAGGGCCGGTTGTTTGTAAACCGGCGACGTCGAACGCCGGAGGGAAGGAGCGGGAGTAGACTTGACAAATGGCTTCATTAAACAAATAATGACTCACCATAACATTTTCAACTCTGTCTCACTCGAATGAACCTCATGGGGGTCAACAGCAGCTGGCCATCAATGTTGTATGCAGAAAAGGTGATAGTGTCGTTGAGCTCAGATTGCAATTGGACAGACAGGCTAACTTTTGTAGATGATAGCTCGTAGGAACAAATATGTTCTACATACCATGACTCAAAGTGACTGCAGAGGCAATACATTGTTATTCACAAGATATATCTGAGCAATTACAGAAAATTATATTCATAACTTTAGATTTATGTTTCACACCCAAGGCAAATATCAACGTCAGAAAATAAGTATGTTATTTCAATAGTACATAACTAATTCAGAATTTGTTTTAACTTTCAAAAATCTAAGTACTGCATTGTAATTAGACAGCATGCCATTGATTGAAGCTTAGGCTGCGCCATTTTGTGCATCTGTCACATTGCACTCAGCAATTGCAGACATGCACCAAATGAGGTAGCTAGCTAGCTACCTCAGCTAGCAAGCTAGACAAGTAGCGTAGATAGCAAGCAAACATAGTTGCATATAACCAGGAAACATGGCGTAGCTAATAAGCACATTTTACAAAATATGCTTCAGAAAAAAATTATCACATGACACCAAAATCCTTCTGTTTAAGCAACTAGCTAGTTAACGTTATCCATCAACGCTTTTTTACAGCACGTTGGTGAGTTAGCTAACGTGTTTGTCACGTTCATTGAATGACGGGTCAGACCAAGGTGCAGCGTGATATACATACATGTTTATTTACTGATAAACACCACGACAAAACAACAAACTAAAACAAACCATGAAGTCCAAGGTAGCACACACACACACCATACCTTACATGGAACAAGATCCCACAACTAGACAGTGCCAATAGGCTGCTTAAGAATGGTCCCCAATCAGAGACAACGAGCGACAGCTGCCTCTGACTGGGAACCACACCGGCCAACATAGAACTAGACATACTAGATCCTCATACATAGAACAAGCACAACAAGGAATATACACACCCTGACTCAACATATAAGCGTCCCCTGAGTCAGGGCGTGACAGTGTTTGGCGCATTTTATAATTCAGATAGGGATAGAGATCTTGACAATGGATATATTCTCCAAAGAAACGCTACCACACATAATGTTCAAACATTAAAATGTATAGCTACCGTTATCTATCGAAGCAAAGTAATTAACTTACCGCTTGAACCCTCACAAGCGTTGCGAAATACAAGGTGATGTGCTATACGCAATTGGCACTGCCCTTTCTCTCCATTCTTGTGACCATTTGATCTTAACAAACCGTGCCTTGCCTATGTCGATAGAATCAAGCCGATAATGTTGGTTAACATTATATTTGTCAAACATGACTGGTGTTTAACCTAGCCTATATTTTTATAATTAAAAGTCTAATTAAAGTTTGGCTACATTTCTGGCGCCTCCCTCATGTCAGCATCGCAGTCTCATCACAGTTGAGCTACATTTATACTCATTCAAGTCACGAGTGTGTCCCGCAGTTGAAGGGTTTATTTATCTCCTTGTCACTTTCTGGAAGTCACCCTCAGTTTTGTCTGCAACACATGACAACAGAGGGCCCTCCGAGCAAGTTGGTAGGGGCAAGGGGTTCGTTTAGGATTCAACGAGAGTCCACTGGCAGACTTGAACCGACAGCCTGTTTGAGAGAGGGAGACAAACAATAACTTATTGTAGATGGGAATATGAGAAGCTACATCTCTGCTGTAGCTTGATCAGTAGGCCTACGTTTAATCACTTTCTTGTTCTGCTCTCTCTTCCACTAGTCCACTGGGCCTTATTCACCTCCCTTTTGCTCTGTCTTGGCTCAGACTGAGCCAATTTTGAATGGTTTATTTCTAACAGAGCTGCATTTCTAGGAACTGACACTAGAAGGGAAAATATTAAGTAAAAAAGTATCAGTATATTTCTAATTAACAAGAGTGGTGATGGGCTGCATCCCAATAAGCGACACTTTTCCTAACGTATGCACTTGTACACTCCTTCTCATTGGTCTTAAGGGTATTGCATTGGTGTGGGTATTGGCTGGAGGAACGATTTCATTTATTTGACAATTAAAAAAGTACAAGGCTGCTCCAGCTGGAGACAACCGAACATGTATAACAAAATGATTGAGGATAAGAAGAAGGCAAGATGGAATGTTATAGCAGCGGGTGCTGTGGGTGGGCTCTCTCTGATGTTTTCTAAGAGCTTCTGTATAATAACACCCATTTGATTTACAAAGGCGTTTGCTTTCACTTACTAATCATAAAACAGAAAAATATCACAGTAATGGTTGCACCTACCCACTATGATGTCCTTCACTGGTCGCATCTTGATGCCAATTTTCTGTCCTCTCCCACACCAATTTAATTGGTCTAGGTCAGATCTGAAAACCTTCTCGCACACCTGTCACTCTGTTTTTTTTTTACATCATTACCCCCAGTTATGGATAACTTTGAGATCTGAAATGAAAATAAAATGTTAATGCAGACAAATATATTGTCTTTCAAATCTGCCTGTTATACTTTCAGAACATACTAGTTGAAGTCTCACCAGATACAGTGAGGGAAAAAAGTATTTGATCCCCTGCTGATTTTGTAAGTTTGCCCACTGACAAAGAAATGATCAGTCTATAATTTTAATGGTAGGTTTATTTGAACAGTGAGAGACAGAATAACAACAAAAAAATCCAGAAAAACGCATGTCAAAAATGTTATAAATTGATTTGCATGTTAATGAGGGAAATAAGTATTTCAACCCCTCTCAATCAGAAAGATTTCTGGCTCCCAGGTGTCTTTTATACAGGTAACGAGCTGAGATTAGGAGCACACTCTTAAAGGGAGTGCTCCAAATCTCAGCTTGTTACCTGTATAAAAGACCTCTGTCCACAGAAGCAATCAATCAATCAGATTCAAAACTCTCCACCATGGCCAAGACCAAAGAGCTCTCCAAGGATGTCAGGGACAAGATTGTAGACCTACACAAGGCTGGAATGGGCTACAAGACCATCGCCAAGCAGCTTGGTGAGAAGGTGACAACAGTTGGTGCAATTATTCGCAAAATGGAAGAAACACAAAGGAACTGTCAATCTCCCTCGGCCTGGGGCTCCATGCAAGATCTCACCTTGTGGAGTTGCAATGATCATGAGAACGGTGAAGAATCAGCCCAGAACTACACGGGAGGATCTTGTCAATGATCTCAAGGCAGCTGGGACCATAGTCACCAAGAAAACAATTGGTAACACACTACGCCGTGAAGGACTGAAATCCTGCAGCGCCCGCAAGGTCCCCCTGCTCAAGAAAGCACATATACAGGCCCGTCTGAAGTTTGCCAATTAATGATTCAGAGGAGAACTGGGTGAAAGTGTTGTGGTCAGATGAGACCAAAATCGAGCTCTTTGGCATCAACTCAACTCGCCGTGTTTGGAGGAGGAGGAATGCTGCCTATGACCCCAAGAACACCATCCCCACCGTCAAACATGGAGGTGGAAACATTATGCTATGGGGGTGTTTTTCTGCTAAGGGGACAGGACAACTTCACTGCATCAAAGGGACGATGGATGGGGCAATGTACTGTCAAATCTTGGGTGAGAACCTCCTTCTCACAGCCAGGGCATTGAAAATGGGTCGTGGATTGGTATTCCAGCATGACAATGACCCAAAGCACACGGCCAAGGCAACAAAGGAGTGGCTCAAGAAGAAGCACATTAAGGTCCTGGAGTGGCCTAGCCAGTCTCCAGACCTTAATCCCATAGAAAATCTGTGGAGGGAGCTGAAGGTTTGAGTTGCCAAACGTCAGCCTCGAAACCTTAATGACTTGGAGAAGATCTGCAAAGAGGAGTGGGACAAAATCCCTCCTGAGATGTGTGCAAACCTGGTGGCCAACTGCAAGAATTGTCTGACCTCTGTGATTGCCAACAAGGGTTTTGCCACCAAGTACTAAGTAATGTTTTGCAGAGGGGTCAAATACTTATTTCCCTCATTAAAATACAAATCAATTTATAACATTTTTGACATGCGTTTTTCTGGATTTTTTTGTTGTTATTCTGTCTCTCACTGTTCAAATAAATATACTATTAAAATTATAGACTGATCATTTCTTTGTCAGTGGGCAAACGTACAAAATCAGCAGGGGATCAAATACTTTTTTCCCTCACTGTATGTCTCTGCACACTAATACAGTTCCCACCCAGCACTAACACCTGACTCAACTAGTCAACTCCTCATTTTTGTTGAAAAGGTGTGGTTGAGGTAGGCTAGAACAGCCTTTCTTAACCCATTCCCAGGGCGCTACAACCATTTCATATTTGCTGTATTCCAACACTATGCACACAGCTGCTGGATGTGCTAGTGTTAGGGTATATCAAATATATGGAACAACTGATGGACCCTGACTGGGTCGAGAAAAGGGCTGTGCTAGAACACATAAAGGTTATTAAGAATTATACTATAACACAGAGTTGTTATGAATCCCTCTATGTAGCCCATGAAAGTGTTAGAGAACATACACTTGTGGATGAAATACATCCACAGGTACACCTCCAATTGACATCATTTGAGTCAATTGGATGTGTACCTGTGGATGTATTTCAAGGCCTACCTTCAAACTCAGTGCATCTTTGCTTAACATCATGGGAAAATCAAAAGGAATCAGACAAGACCTCAGAAAAAATACCTCCACAAGTCTGGTTCATCGTTGGGAGCAATTTCCAAATGCCTGAAGGTACCGCGTTCATCTGTACAAACAATAGTACGCAAGTATAAACAGCATGGGACCATGCAGCCGTCATACTGCTCAGGAGGGAGAAGCGTTCTTTCTCCTAGAGATGAACGTACTTTGGTGCGAAAAGTGCTAATCAATCCCAGAACAACAGCAAAGGACCTTGTGAAGATGCTGGAGGAAACAGGTACAAAAGTATCTATATCCATAGTAAAAGGAAGAAGCCACTGCTCCAAAACCGCCATAAAAAAGCCAGACTACGGTTTGCAACTGCACATGGGGACAAAGATCGTACTTTTTGGAGAAATGTCTTCCGGTCTGATGAAACAAAAATAGAACTGTTTGGCCATAATGACCATCGTTATGTTTGGAGGAAAAAGGGGCAGGCTTGCAAGCCATCATGCTGTTGGGGTGATTTGCTGCAGGAGGGACTGGTGCACTTCACAAAATAGATGGCATCATGAGGAAGGAAAATTATGATCTCAGTATATATACACCTGTTCTGAAAGGCCCCAGCATCTGCAACACCACTAAGCAAGGGGCACCACCAAGCAAGCGGCACCATGAAGACCAAGGAGCTCTCCAAACAGGTCAGGGACAAAGGTGTGCAGAAGTACAGATCAGGGTTCGGTCATAAAAAAAATATCAGAAACTTTGAACATCCCACAGAGCACCATTAAATCCATTATTTAAAAAATGGCACCACAACAAACCTGCCAAGAGAGGGCCGCCCACCAAAACTCACGGACCAGGCAAGGAGGGCATTAATCAGAGAGGCAACAAAGAGATAAAAGATAACCCTTAAAGAGCTGCAAATTTCCACAGCGGAGATTGGAGTATCTGTCCATAGGACCACTTTAAGCCGTACACTCCACAGAGCTGGGCTTTACGGAAGAGTGGCCAGAAAAAAGCCATTGCTTAAAGAAAAAAATAAGCAAACACGTTTGGTGTTCGCCAAAAGGCATGTGGGAGACTCCCCAAACATATGGAAGAAGGTACTTTGGTCAGATGAGACTAAAATTGAGCTTTTTGGCCATCAAGGAAAAAGCTATGTCTGGCGCAAACCCATTACCTCTCATCACCCCGAGAACACTGCTGGAGCAGTTTTGCCTTGAAGAATGGGCAAAAATCCCAGTGGCTAGATGTGCCAAGTTTATTTGGACATAATCCAAGAGACTTGCAGCTGTAATTGCTGCAAAAGGTGGCTCTACAAAGTATTGACTTGGGGGGGGTGAATAGTTATGCGCGCTCAAGTTTTCTGTTTATTTTTCTTATTTCTTCTTTGTTTCACAATAACAGATATTTTGCATCTTCAAAGTGGTAGGCATGTTGTGTAAATGAAATGATACAAACCCCCCAAAAATCCACTTTAATTCCAGGTTGAGGTAATAGATGAGAAATGCTGATTAAAAACATCAGCTATATCTGCTGGCATTTGAATGACATAGTTATTGAGTATTATTTGCTTAAAAGGTTTGATTATTAAAAGGTTGATTATTTGTGTATTTCCAGAACTGCTGTGGATTTGTCTAACTCTTCGTAAAATTGTCCATATAGAAGGAGGCTTTTAAATTTTAGCTTTAGTTTTTACTAGCGTTTCTTAATTTTCTATAGGACTCCCAATTAGATGGATCTTATTGGTTCTACGATACATAGCCCAGGCTTTATCCCTCTCTCCACGGTGCATATTGATCACATACCTTTGTGAATTCAGTAAGAAAGTAATCCCATGCATTTTGGACTGTTGGGATCAGTTGGAATCTTTGCCAGTTTATAGATAAAGTCATCAATGAAATAGTAAATATTGATATTTTTACATTGTCTTCAATGAATCAATTTGGGTGGTGCTTTAGGTAGTTTAATTTTACAAACACAGTAGATGATGGAATGATCACTGAAGGATTAACACCTGGTAACAGAATAACTGTAACAGAATGACATGATGGGTCATTATGACTATATTCTGGTTGGTCTGGACCGGACCAATTACAAACAATTAAGCAATTATACATGAGGTCATGTGTTATGACATTTTTATCATGGCTGTGTACTGGTTATAGCCATGAGACGAAGCAGAGACCACCACAGCCATGATAAAAATGTCATAACACATGGCCTCGAGTGTATTATTGCTTTAATACAACAGGTTACCATCATTAAAAATCAAGATTATTTCCCAAACCATCAATTTTTCAACAGAACGTGATGCTACATTAGTTCTATTCGTATTGACTGCCATGTAAAGCAAAACTACCCAAGCGCTGGTTGATAGTTCCAGAACCTTGGTTTCTAGGGACGCTGTCCATGGTTCTGGAAACAGCGCGAGTCTGGTCTATGCATAGGAAAACTGAATGCCAGATCGAACCATTGTATAGGGGTGCTGTCCATGGATCTGAAAACAGCGCTGAAACATTGTAGCAAAGACATTGATACAGCAGATCAGAATAGAAACCACAATGACACATTTTTTCAGATGGTCACAGCATCGACAGCTATTTATTTATGATAGACATTGAATTGCACATTTCCATTCAGTGTGCAGTTAGTGAAGTAGCTGAGAGAGAGAGAGAGAGAGAGAGAGCGTGAGTGATTAATAATGACAATATGACAATGATTCTATTTATGTTTATTCTATTAATATACGTAGGTAAACGATGCCACTTTATATGAATGTGGCCATGTGCATGTTGTCTCATATATCATGGGCAGGAGAGGCTCAATGGGAATTCCAAACCACCCCGTTGTATAATCACAGAAAATCACAAGTCATAATCACAAGTTTGCCACACAGAACAGCACAGTAGAGCACAGTACAGTATAGTTTGGCACAGTACAGTGCAGTACAGTACAGTACAATTATGTACAGTACAGTAGAGTTCAGTACTGTAGGCTACAGTACAGTATGGTTTAGTACAGTACAGTGAACTACAGTACAGTAGAATACAGTAAATTATACTGTGCTCTACTTAAGTGTGTGCTACTGAACTAAACTCTACTGTACATAACTGTATTGTACTGACCTATACTCTACTTTGTGTACTGCTGTGCTGTCCAAACTTGTGAAACAGACTTGGCCATGCAGTAACGGAGACACATTTCCAAAAAAAGGCTTTTGAGGTACGCTTGTTCCCGTTTGGTGGGTGTGGCGATGTGTGGCCTGATTAATATGGGTGTGGTAATTAGAAATCGCGAAACGTGTTCAGCACACCATACACAATTGCCCTGTAGTCATTCAGTACAGTACCGTGTCCGTTGAATTAAACTCTCTACACTATTCAGTTGTACTGAACGCACACCTGGTCTACTCAGAATTCGCCCATGAAGAGTATTTCTTTGAATATCCCATGCCTTGCATTTGGCATACAACTATAGATGGCCTCTTGGACACGTTGTCTCTTTCCCATCCATTGTCTCTCAGCCTGAAGATGAAATTGACAACCATTAGGAAAATCAAAAGTATTTGTGGATGTGTAGGGGTTCACGCTGTTACAACATGGTAGGTATGGGACCAAAAAAGAGGAGAAGTTTAGGTTAAATGGTTTCCAGATCTATGGACGGCCAGGCGAGGTGTGTGCTCGCAACACCACATACCTCCAGGAACAGGTCTGGATGACCAAAGGTTGGAGTCAGAGGGATGATGGTCGCTTTTTGAAGGAATGGAGAGGATTGAGAGAGAAACACTTATTGGAAGCAAGCCTATATCCTGCCAGAGACTTCCATCAATGTAATTGTCTGCATCACTTCCAATCCCCCATGTTTTTTATATACAGTGGGGGAAAAAAGTATTTAGTCAGCCACCAATTGTGCAAGTTTTCCCACTTAAAAAGATGAGAGAGGCCTGTAATTTTCATCATAGGTACACGTCAACTATGACACACAAATTGAGGAAAAGAAATCCAGAAAATCACATTGTAGGATTTTTAATGAATTTATTTGCAAATTATGGTGGAAAATAAGTATTTGGTCACCTACAAACAAGCAAGATTTCTGGCTCTCACAGACCTGTAACTTCTTCTTTAAGAGGCTCCTCTGTCCTCCACTCGTTACCTGTATTAATGGCACCTGTTTGAACTTGTTATCAGTATAAAAGACACCTGTCCACAACCTCAAACAGTCACACTGCAAACTCCACTATGGCCAAGACCAAAGAGCTGTCAAAGGACACCAGAAAAAAAAATTGTAGACCTGCACCAGGCTGGGAAGACTGAATCTGCAATAGGTAAGCAGCTTGGTTTGAAGAAATCAACTGTGGGAGCAATTATTAGGAAATGGAAGACATACAAGACCACTGATAATCTCCCTCGATCTGGGGCTCCACGCAAGATCTCACCCCGTGGGGTCAAAATGATCACAAGAACGGTGAGCAAAGATCCCAGAACCACACGGGGGGACCTAGTGAATGACCTGCAGAGAGCTGGGACCAAAGTAACAAAGCCTACCATCAGTAACACACTACGCCGCCAGGGACTCAAATCCTGCAGTGCAAGACATGTCCCCCTGCTTAAGCCAGTACATGTCCAGGCCCGTCTGAAGTTTGCTAGAGTGCATTTGGATGATCCAGAAGAGGATTGGCAGAATATCATATGGTCAGATGAACCCAAAATATAACTTTTTGGTAAAAACTCAACTCGTCGTGTTTGGAGGACAAAGAATGCTGAGTTGCATCCAAAGAACACCATACCTACTGTGAAGCATGACGGTGGAAACATCATGCTTTGGGGCAGTTTTTCTGCAAAGGGACCAGGACGACTGATCCGTGTAAAGGAAAGAATGAATGGGGCCATGTATCGTGAGATTTTGAGTGAAAACCTCCTTCCATCAGCAAGGGCATTGAAGATGAAACGTGGCTGGGTCTTTCAGCATGACAATGATCCCAAACACACCACCCGGGCAACGAAGGAGTGGCTTCGTAAGAAGCATTTCAAGGTCCTGGAGTGGCCTAGCCAGTCTCCAGATCTCAACCCCATAGAAAATCTTTGGAGGGAGTTGAAAGTACGTGTTGCCCAGCGACAGCCCCAAAACATCACTGCTCTAGAGGAGATCTGCATGGAGGAATGGCCAAAATACCAGCAAAAGTGTGTGAAAACCTTGTGAAGACTTACAGAAAACGTTTGACCTGTGTCATTGCCAACAAAGGGTATATAACAAAGTATTGATAAACTTTTGTTATTGACCAAATACTTATTTTCCACCATAATTTGCAAATTAATTAATAAAAAATCCAACAATGTGAATTTCTGGAAAAAAAATTCTCATTTTGTCTGTCATAGTTGACGTGTACCTATGATGAAAATTACAGGCCTCTCTCATCTTTTTAAGTGGGAGAACTTGCACAATTGGTGGCTGACTAAATACTTTTTTTCCCCACTGTACATAAATATCCTTAAAAAATATATATTCCCCTTTATTACATTCCAACCCCGCCACCCTTTAAAACTAGTGAACAACAATGCTTAGGCCTCTACTTCCAGCTTATACTTACTATCTACATTTTATGGACACAGTCAATTTTACAATAATTATATTTTGTTAGTTTTTTTCTCCTTAACTTCTTCTATTCTCAACCTCTCCGATCATTTTCATGATGTCCATCCGGTTTGCTTCTATATAACATATCTTTCTAACTGTGCTCTTTCCCAAAAGCTCCCAACATACAACCTACATACTTATTATGGACACAGTATGCTTACATTATTAGTTATCTTGTTATTATTTTGTTGTTAGTTGTTATTAGTCCCATCCTTCAGCTCCATTCAACACCTCCCATCTATCTCTTAACACCATCCACATAGGATTTATATTTGCCATATATATTTCAACTGTACTGTGATGAACCTTTCTATTATCATTGTTTCTACAGATTGTGAATTAAAAATAAACATTTTTGCTAAAAGTATTATTATATTATTGATCGATTGACTATGACTTTTCAGATCACCCAGTAATGCTATCTGCAAGGTTAGCTCCAGGTAAATATTGCAATCCTTTAGCCATTCCTGGACCTGTGTCCAAAAACAAGCTACAAATGGACAGTACCAAAACAAATGATCTAATGATTCTGTCTCTTCGCGGCAAAATCTGCAGAGCTGAGAAGATTGTATCCCCCATATCAATAACATTCTATTGGTAGCAAGAATTTTATATAATAATTTTAATTGAAAGATTCTAATTTTTGAATCCGGTGTCGTTTTGCGTATCAGTTCATAAACACTATGCCATGGGATCGGTACGTCAAAAATCTCTTCCCAACTATTTTGCAATCTATATGGGACGGCTGTCAATCCTTTGGTCCTTAAATGAAACTGATATACTTTTTTATTTATCACAGTTTTCCTTAACCAATTATGTTCTTTAATGCTAGGCCGACAGACAAGTTCCTTACTTTCTCCCCCTTCCACTTTCCTCTTCCATTTTTGCGGTAAGGCTGCAATTATTTGGTTGTAATTTTGGGGAGAGCAGACATTTCCATGTGTTTTTGTTAGCTGCATGTGCGACATTACTCCACCAGTTCTACCGATGATATCATTTATCATTCTACCTTTTTTTTAAACATTTTGTCCAAAAAAAGTTTTTTTGTCAATTAGTATATTTGAGTTTAACCACAATATTTGTTGCATTATTTGTTCTGTCGTTTCTGGAGGATTAAATTGAAATTGCAACCAACTTTTTATGGCTTGTTTTAGAAATAGTGATATTTGGGAGATGATTTCCTTTTCAAATAACTGAAAGTGAGTGGTTGTAATCTGAATAAAGGGAAAAAGGCCATTCTTGAACATTGGGTGAGACAATCTTACTAATTTGCTAGAGAACCAGTTCGGATTTAAGTATAACTTTTGTATGACTAAAGCTTTTAGTGATAGGTCTAATGCTTTAATATTTAATCATTTCTGTCCTCTGAATTCATATTCATTATATAAATAGGCCCATTTAATTTTGTCTGGCTTGCCGTTCCAAATAAAATGGAATATTTTATTCTCATATAATTAAAAAAACTGTTCGCTAGGCGTAGGCAAGACCATAAGCAAATAGGTAAACTGGAATAATACTAAAGAGTTAATCAGGGTGATTTTTCCACAAATTGACAGGTATTTACCTTTCCATGGTAGCAAGATCTTATCTATTTTTGCTAACTTTCTATTATCATTTATTGAAGTGCTGTCACGATCGTTAGACGGAGTAGACCAAGGCGCAGCGTGATGAACGAACATCTTTCTTTATTTAATGAATACACGATAAACAAAACAACAAACGATGACGTGACGTCCTAGGTTAACAACCAACACGGAACAAACCAAACGGAACAAACCAACTGGAACAAGATCCCACAACTATTGTGGGAAAACAGCCTCTATAAATATGGCTCCCAATCAGAGACAACCAGCAACAGCTGACACTCGTTCCCTCTGATTGGGAACCACTCTGGCCAACACAGAAATACAATGCATAGAATAAACACACCCTGGCTCAACATATAGAGTCCCAGAGCCAGGGTGTGACAGTACCCCCCCCTAAAGGCGCGGACTGCGACCGCGCCTCAACTTAGACCAAACAGGGGAGGGCTGGGTGGGCATTCCTCCTCGGAGGCGGTTCCGGCTCCGGGCTCGCCCACCACCCTCCAATAATCCCCCCGTCGCGCCCCTGGTCCGGTCTGGCCCCGCTGGCTGGAGCTGGACTGGACATCGTAGGAGCGGATTGCTTAAGCTCCGGTGTGGAGCAGCTGACCGGTACCTGACCAGGCACCGGTGACCCAGGCACGGGTTGTGCCGGACTGACGACGCGCACCCCTGGCCTGGTGCGTGGAGCAGGAACGGGCCGGACCGGGCTGACGATGCGCACCCCTGGCTTGGTGCGTGGAGCAGGAACGGGCCGGACCGGGCTGACGATGCGCACCCCTGGCTTGGTGCGTAGAGCAGGAACGGGCCGGACCGGGCTGACGACTCGCACCCCTGGCTTGGTGCGTGGAGCAGGATTGGGCCGGACCGGGCTGACGATGCGCACCCCTGGCTTGGTGCGTAGAGCAGGAACGGGCCGGACCGGGCTGACGACTCGCACCCCTGGCTTGGTGCGTGGAGCAGGATTGGGCCGGACCGGGCTGACGACTCGCACCCCTGGCTTGGTGCGTGGAGCAGGAACGGGCCGGACCGGGCTGACGATGCGCACCCCTGGCTTGGTGCGTGGAGCAGCAATGGGCCAGACCGGGCTGGCGACGCACACCGTAGGCTTGGTGCGAGGAGCAGGAACAGGCCGGACCGGGTTGGCGACGCACACCGTAGGCTTGGTGCGAGTGGCAGGAACAGGCCGGGCCGGGCTGGCGACGCACACCGTAGGCTTGATGCGTGGAGCAGGAACAGGCCGGGCCGGGCTGGCGACGCGCACCGTAGGCTTGGTGCGAGTGGCAGGAACAGGCCGGGCCGGGCTGGCGACGCGCACCGTAGGCTTGGAGCGGGGAGCAGGAACAGGCCGGGCCGGGCTGGCGACGCGCACCGTAGGCTTGGTGCGAGTGGCAGGAACAGGCAGGGCCGGGCTGGCGACGCGCACCGTAGGCTTGGTGCGAGGAGCAGGAATAGGCTGGGCCGGGCTGGCGACGCGCACCGTAGGCTTGGTGCGAGGGGCAGGAACAGGCCGGGCCGGGCTGGCGACGCGCACCGTAGGCTTGGTGCGAGTGGCAGGAACGGGCCTTACCGGGCTGACGACTCGCATCATAGGCTTGGTGCGAGGAGCAGGAACAGGCCGGGCCGGGCTGGCGACGCGCACCGTAGGCTTGGTGCGAGGAGCAGGAACAGGCCGGGCCGGGCTGGCGATGCGCACCGTAGGCTTGGTGCGAGTGGCAGGAACGGGCCTTACCGGGCTGACGACTCGCACCGTAGGCTTGGTGCGAGGAGCAGGAACAGGCCGGGCCGGGCTGGCGACGCGCACCGTAGGCTTTGTGCGAGGAGCAGGAACAGGCCGGGCCGGGCTGGCGACGCGAACCGTAGGCTTGGTGCGAGGAACAGGAACAGGCCGGACCGTACTGGGAACACACACCACTGGCCTTAAACGGGGATCAGGAACGGGCCGGACCGGACTGGCAATACACCTCAGTACCTCTCGCCGTGCCTCTACAACTTCCTTCCCTCCTCTCACCAATGGCTCCCGTAACCCGGTGGCCTTCTCTCCTCGTCTCCCATTTCGCCCTGTGGCAGCCTCCTGCTGCCCAGTCGCCCATGCCATGTGCCCCCCCCTAAAAAATTTCTGGGGTTGCCTCTCGTCCGTCCGACGACGACACTGTTGACGCCGTTGCTCCTCTCTCGCCAGGGCCTTAATCTTAGCCCATGGCCCTTTGCCCCCGAGCATGTCCTCCCAGGACCACGATTTGCCCACCTGGGCCATCGCCAACCTCTCCAGCTCCTTTCCCGGCGCTTCCTCCCATGTCCAGGCCGCCTGCTCCTGGACACGCTGCTTGGTCCTGGTATGGTGGGATCTTGTTCCGTTTGGTTTGTTCCGTGTTGGTTGTGTTAACCGTAGGACTGCACGTATCGTTTGTTGTTTTGTTCGAGTGTTTATTCTCTTTAAATAAATATGTTTGCTCATCACGCTCCGCCTTGGTCTACTCCGTCTAACGATCGTGACCAGTGCGATCATTGATTTCCTTTGGGATATGTATTCCGAGTATATCCACATCACCATCAGACCATTTTATTGGTAAACTACATTGTAATGTCAAAATTGTATTTTTTAGTGATCCAATACGTAATATAGTACATTTGTCATAATTTGGTTGTAATCCAGAGAGGTTAGAAAATGTATCTAGATCCTCTATGAGGCTGTGGAGGGATTCTAGTTGTGGATTTAAAAGAAAACATGAATCATCAGCGTACAATGACACCTTTGTTTTTAAGCCCTGTATTTCTAATCCTCTGATATTATTGTTGGATCTGATTTTAATAGCTAACATCTCAATGGCCACAATAAATAGATATGCCGATAGTGGACAACATTGTTTCACTCCTCTTGACAGTTTAAAACTTTCTGAGAAATAGCCATTATTTACTATTTTACAGATGGGTAACTTTGTGTGAGCAGGAGACTTGTCATCTCATCTGCTTGGGATTTCCCCCCAAACTAAGACATTTCGATCGATCTCGCCGGAACCTAATGTAGCTACGGTTAGCTAGCTATTCAATGGAATATGAGCTTGTCATGCGGCCCTGCATGGTGAGTAAAATTCAATTACTAGCAACAAGTGAGTGTTCTCCAGTCCAAATATTTAGATAGCTAACGTTACCGGCATGGAGTAGCTCACAGAAGAATGACATCGGTAGCCGGTAGGGTAGAAAATACGTTTCAACTTATGATATCTACCAGTAAATGCTAACTAAGGCAACAATGGGTATGCAAATAAGGTATTGAAAAAGTTTAGTCCGAAGTGTTGGTTTGTAGGCTATTTGTGATACGCAATTGTCATCATGCACTGTTTGCATCAGGGGCGTACACATGGATGGGCCTGGGTGAATAGGATTTCATGTTGCTAAAATGCTGTCAGTTCAACTATAAATGCAACAATGTTTCACACACATAAGTTATTTTCAAAGAGATGGCTAACAACAGCAAGCACTCTGCAACTCAGCAAGCACTCCACTCACCAGATAATGATCATTTGAAACTTAACTTCTTGTTGAAAGTTATTCTTGAAAAGGGAGAAGCTAACAAATTAGCAACAACATCCTCTTTGATAACACCTGCTGCAGCCGCTGCAAACTAGCCAACAACAACAGCTAGCTAGCTAGACCGTGGGAAAACTACTGCTCACTATTGCGCAGTGACCTGTTGGCCTTCAGAAGTTTCCATACGTTTTTGTAAAAACGGTCCCACTCATTAAGTCAAAATGTGATTGATTGATTCCACTGTCACTCCAAAATGTTGCCCTAATACAGCTTCTGATTGCCTAGCCAATGACTGACTAAGCTAGCTAGATTTATCTTATCCCTTTCCAACAAAAACTGAAGAGATTAAATCAGAACATCATTGAAAATAATATAATAATGATCATTATTATTATAATTATAATTATTATAATTATTAAAATCCTTAGCCCTTCTCTGAAGGCCCATTGTTCCCCTCTGTGTTTGGGTTAGTAATAATTTGTAGAGTGGCTCTATTTTCCCTCAGCATGCATTTTTTCACTATTCTGAATGTCTAAAGAATCCATATGTTGTTCAGAAATAGGAATACAGAAATACTGGATATTTTCTTATTATGGTGGTGATTTGACAAAATTACAATCATGGTCTTGCATTGGACTCGCATTTTTCAGGTCTCGGTCTTGACTCGGTCTCGGACCCCTTGTCCCCCTCCCAGTCTTGACTCGGTCTCGCCCCCCCTCGGGTCTTGGTCTTGATTGGGACTCGATTTGCTCCGGTCTTGGTCTTATTTATTTTATTTATTATTATTTTGAATCGGTCTCGCTTTAGGTGGTCTCGAACACAACACTGGCACGTATCACCCCACTCACATAGATTTACTTTGATATTATTCTGCCTTTTCCATGAAAGAATCCACAGGAGAGGTAGCCCTTACACTCGTACCCGTATACAGGTTGAAAGTTACAATTTGGACTGATAAGTGCCTAAATTGGAACGCAGTGGCTGTATAGTAACATGCTATACATGACATCAGAGCTCAGGGTCTCCTCTTCACAGTTCTGTATGGGTTTTGACTGACAGCCGTTCTGAACTTGAGCACCGCACGCGACAAGAAGTTGCCCCCATCCCTCCTGGTAATTGGGCACTTTAGCAATTGTTTTGTTGTCTGAGTGAAGGAAATGCTGTAAATTACGAGGACTCAGTGTATTTTCAAAGATGAGACATTGAGGAATAAATATCGCTTTGATGTCATACAAGCAAGCCAAACACCAGTGAGTCCAAATGTGCACTTCACATTTCCATTTAATAAAGCTCATGTAATATACAGTGTCAACGTTGATGATCCCTAGGTTTGATTTACAGTTACAAGATGATATGGCCCTGGGTTGTCCTGAACAGAATGAGCCTATGTTTGTTATATTGTGAAGAAATTTGCCACGGACCACGCATCTGAATGTACTTAAGACTCCGTTCTACAGTGTGCACACCAAAATTGCGATCTGCTTCTCTGAATTGCCTAACACTGTAAGATTGTATTTGATAATTTAGCTAGTCATGTAGGCAAAAGAACAAGCTTTCAAATTATTCCCACCTGACCCAGAGGGTGAGGGTGAGAGCAAGAGAGAGTGAGATGATAACCCTGTGCCCCTGAAAGGCCTCCTTTCTATCAGCTATCTGGATGAGCCGCCCAGAGGGGGCCTCTCAGCAGGTTAGTGATATTTAAAATGTGGATCTGCCAAATCCCTTTGCTACCTTCATCTGGGAGTGATGAGGGACTGGGGATGCCACGGCACCACCTGCTGGCACGCCTTCAGCTACCCCAGGCAGGGAGAGTGGGGCAGAGGGTGTGGAGGGCGAGGGTTGGCACACACAGCCGGGAAATGAAAGACATTCGTGCTTTGCTGTGCCCTCTTTCTCACACACACACACACACACACACACACACACACACACACACACACACACACACACTGTGTTAGTAGGGAATGTCACGTCCCATGTTTGTTAGGGGTGCATTGTTTGACAGTAATAGTGTGATGTATATTTATGTGTTCCTTCCAGAGACATCTGCTGTCTTCTTCACCATGTCTCTATAAAACAATGGGAGGTTAAATCATGATGATGCGTTGATGATTCATCATCCCGTTCCAATAAAGCTCCCGCTATTGAAGTGAACTTGGCTGACTTAACCGCCATGAGTGCGTTCACCTGCTCCCCTACAGTCCGGCTGCCAGGGCTGCACACACACAGGGCAGTCAGTGTGTATAGTATCCTGTCCTATCCTTCCCCCCTGGTCTGGTCTGACTGTAGAGAGATTTACAGCCCCTGCAGAGGAGGAAGAGAGGGAAAGAGAGAGGGATGACGGAGCATGGATGAGCTGTGGATCTTTTGTTCTCAGAGCTCCAAACATCTCCCCAGCTGCCCAGACCACCCAGGGATTCTTGGCCCTGCTCCATCCCAGCCAGGGAGTGAGTCTGTCTGCAGCAGGTCTCAGTTAGGACCAATTTCCATCGGCCCACTCCTGAAGGACGGACTTGATCCACCGCGTTATTTGAATTGGACGAGAACAAACAAAGTGTAAAATAAATGGAGGGACGGACACAATTGATTCATTTATAGTCCTACACACGTTCCGAGGGCATCACAATGGATATTCACTGTCTAGACAGTAGACACCTATTAGCATTGTATCAATGAGGTAGATAGATAACCAATGGTCTTAGGCCTAGCTCTTTTTTAATTGATATGGAGACATTTCTCAGTGACTCTGCGCTTCTCTAATTTGCTTTCTCCATTGACACTCTAAGGTAGGTACGGTGTCCCAGAAGGGTCAGGTGTTATTCAGATAAATAATCCCACCATGAAGACAGAATGTCACAAAGAGCAGTGACCCGTGAAAGGGTTAATCGTTATAAATGAGTGTCGAAGCCAAGTGGAAACATCTGAGGAAGATCAATTACTGAGACAAATACAGTCCAGTCAGAGATTAGATTATCCCTCACTGTAACGCCCTGGCTCCGGGACTCTGAATATTGAGCCAGGGTTGTTCATTCTTTTGGGTGTATTTCTATGTGTTTGGTCAAGTGACTCCCAATCGGAGGTAACGAGTGTCAGCTGTCGGCTCGTTATCTCTGATTGGGAGCCATATTTAATCTGTTTGTTTTCCGTTGGGGGTTGTGGGTTTTTGTTCATTGTTCAGTAGTTGTCACTGAGGACTTCACGGATCGTGTTTGTTTTGTCGTGTGTTTCAATATTAAAATCATCATGTTCACTCCCAACGCTGCGCTTTGGTCATACTTCATAGGCGATCGTGACAGAAAAACCCACCACAACGAGACCAAGCAGCAGTTGGATAACGAGTGGTGGAGCCAGAAGAGCGAAGGTTGGGAGAGGACTATGGAGGCCTGGTCCACCGAGAGGAGAGACCCCCAGAAATTTTTTAGGGGGGGGCTCACGACGTCGGGGCAGAAGGTGTACGGCCCGGAGGAGTGCAAGAGGTTGGCAGATATGGCCGCCAGTTTAAGGGGGCCACTGGTTACGAAGGGGATGGAAAGTGTGGAGGCACGGCGAGAGGTACTGGGGGGTGTTTCCAGTCCGGTCCGGCCCGTTCCTGATCCCCGTGTAGGGCCAGGGGTGTGTGTCCCCAGTGCGGTTCTGTCTGTCCCTGCTCAACGCACCAAGCCTACGGGGTGCGTCGCCAGCCCAGCCCGGCCTGTCCCTGCTCCACGCACCAAGGATACGGTGTGCGTCGACAGCCCAGCCCGGCCTGTCCCTGCTCCACGCACCAAGGATACGGTGTGCGTCGACAGCCCTGCCCGGCCTGTTCCTGCTCCACGCACCAAGGATACGGTGTGCGTCGACAGCCCTGCCCGGCCTGTTCCTGCTCCACGCACCAAGGATACGGTGTGCGTCGACAGCCCTGCCCGGCCTGTTCCGGCCACTCGCACCAGGGATACGGTGCGCGTCGCCAGCCCGACCCGGCCTGTTCCGGCCACTCGCACCAGGGATACGGTGCACGTCGCCAGCCCGGCCCGGCCTGTTCCGGCCACTCGCACCAGGGATACGGTGCGCGTCGCCAGCCCGACCCGGCCTGTTCCTGCCACTCGCACCAGGGATACGGTGCGCGTCGCCAGCCCGGCCTGGCCTGTTCCTGCCACTCGCACCAAGCCAGGGGGGCGAGTCGTCAGCCTGGTAAGGCCCATTCCTGTTCCACGCACCAAGCCAGGGGCGCGTGTCGTCAGTCCGGCTCCGGCCAGCGGGGCTAGACAGGACCGGGGGTACTTTGGGGGTTGGAGAGGGAGTGGGGATCAGGGCCGGAGCCGGAGCCGCCGCCGAGGAGGTGTGCCCCCCCAGCCCTCCCCCTTGTGTAGCCCCTGTTGAGGCGCGGTCGCGGTCCGCGCCTTTAGGGGGTACTGTAACGCCCTGGCTCCGGGACTCTGAATATTGAGCCAGGGTTGTTCATTCTTTTGGGTGTATTTCTATGTGTTTGGTCAAGTGACTCCCAATCGGAGGTAACGAGTGTCAGCTGTCGGCTCGTTATCTCTGATTGGGAGCCATATTTAATCTGTTTGTTTTCCGTTGGGGGTTGTGGGTTTTTGTTCATTGTTCAGTAGTTGTCACTGAGGACTTCACGGATCGTGTTTGTTTTGTCGTGTGTTTCAATATTAAAATCATCATGTTCACTCCCAACGCTGCGCTTTGGTCATACTTCATAGGCGATCGTGACACTCACGAAAGCTGGGTATGCCTCAAAACTCTATAAAGGAAAATAAATAAACTGGCATGGCCCACACAGGCTTACAGAAAAATTAGCTCTTATTAAATTCACAAGGAAAAGATTACAAGACAAAAACATTCAGTAGAAGTTGTGATAACAACTATGTTCAGTGAACTTTGAACTTCCTATCCACTGAGCTGTTGACCACTTGATTTGTGGCGGATTACGAGAGAGAGAGAGAGAGAGAGAGAGAGAGAGAGAGAGAGAGAGAGAGAGAGAGAGAGAGAGAGAGAGAGAGAGAGAGAGAGAGAGAGAGAGAGAGAGAGAGAGAGAGAGAGAGAGAGAGAGAGACAGAGATCGTACCCAGCTGGACAAGGTGAGAGAGGCATCGTTGATGAACGGCATGGTTCATGATGATTTAGGAGACCCCCTGTAAGTATGTGATTGGCTAAACTCTTCATTTGTCTCACTGAATCACTGAATTAATTACCTAATTTAGTAATTAAATAATCTACTTGTCATGCATCACACTGCTGGGTTATTTTCAACACTGGCGAATGGAGAAAAGTTCCTCTGCTCCTCCACTCCGTAAAAAAAATTGAGATCATTAGAATGATTGGCTGGCTCATTGTGAAACAGCAAGTATATATCATTGGCATCTTAATAATTGAGATGTGAAATGCATGATCAGACCATCACCCACCACGGAGTGCACATAAACCAGTGTTCCCCAACTGGCGACCCGCGGGATGAATTTGACCCACAGTTGATTTTATTGGACCCCCAAGTTGTCTGAGCAACAAAAAATATATATATACAGTGAGGGAAAAAAGTATTTGATCCCCTGCTGATTTTGTACGTTTGTCCACTGACAAAGAAATGATCAGTCTATAATTTTAATGGTAGGTTTATTTGAACTGTGAGAGACAAAATAACAACAAAAAAATCCAGAAAAACGCATATCAAAAATGTTATAAATTGATTTGCATTTTAATGAGGGAAATAAGTATTTGACCCCCTCTCAATCAGAAAGATTTCTGGCTCCCAGGTGTCTTTTATACAGGTAACGAGCTGAGATTAGGAGCATACTCTTAAAGGGAGTGCTCCAAATCTCAGCTTGTTACCTGTATAAAAGATACCTGTCCACAGAAGCAATCAATCAATCAGATTCCAAACTCTCCACCATGGCCAAGACCAAAGAGCTCTCCAAGGATGTCAGGGACAAGATTGTAGACCTACACAAGGCTGGAATGGGCTACAAGACCATCGCCAAGCAGCTTGGTGAGAAGGTAACAACAGTTGGTGTGATTATTCGCAAATGGAAGAAACACAAAATAACTGTCAATCTCCCTCGGCCTGGGGCGCCATGCAAGATCTCACCTCGTGGAGTTGCAATGATCATGAGAATGGTGAGGAATCAGCCCAGAACTACACAGGAGGATCTTGTCAATGATCTCAAGGCAGCTGGGACCATAGTCACCAAGAAAACAATTGGTAACACATTACGCCGTTAGACGTTACACATTTGTATTATCGTTAGACATAAAATACTGTAAAAACACCAGCAAATCAGCTCCAAGTTATTTTAATTTTGGAAATCTGTTCCAAGGTATTCACACGCATAATAGAGAGATACAGTGCCTTCAGAAAGTATTCACACCCCTTGACCTTTTCCACATTTTGTTGTGTTATAGCCTGAATTTAAAATGGATTAAATTGATATTTGTTTGTCATTGGCCTACACATAATGTGGAATTATTTTGTTAGAAATTGTTACTATTAATTAAAAATGAAAAGCTGAAATGTTTTGAGTCAATATGTATTCAACCCCTTTGTTATGGCAAGACTAAATAAGTTCAGGAGTAAATATTGAGTTGTATGGACTCACTCTGTGTGCAATAATAGTGTTTAACATGATTTTTTAATGACTACCTCATCTCTGTACCCCACACATAAAATTATCTGTAAGGTCCCTAAGCCGAGCAGTGAATTTCAAACACAGATTCAACCACAAAGAGCAGGGAGGGTTTCCAATGCCTCACAAATAAGGGCACCTATTGGTAGATAGGCATATTTTCTTCACAATATAACAAACATAGGCTCATTCTGTTCAGGACAACCCAGGGCCATGTCATCTTGTAACTGTAAATCAAACATAGGAATCATAAACATTGACACAATTTATTATTAATTACTCTTTGGTTGGTGTATTAATATACTCAGTCACTACAAAGATACAGGTGTCCTTCCTAACTCAGTTGCCGGAGAGGAAGGAAACCACTCAGGAATTTCACCATGATGCCAATGGTGACTTTAAAACAGTTACAGAGTTTAATGGATGTGATAGGAGAAAACTGAGGATGGATCAACAAGATTGTAGTTACTCCACAATACTAACCTAATTGACAGAGTGAAAAGAAGGAAGCCTGTACAGAATAAAAATATTCCAAAACATGTATCCTGTTTGCAACAAGGCACTAAAGTAATACTGCAAAAAATGTGGCAAAGCAATTAACTTTTTGTCCTGAATACAAGTGTTATGTTTGGGGCAAATCCAATATAACACATTACTAAGTACCACTCTCCAAATTTTCAAGCATAGTAGTGGCTACATCATGTAATGGGTACGCTTGTAATCATTAAGGACTGGGGAGTTTTTCAGTATAAAAAAGAAACGGAATGGAGCTAAGCACAGGCAAAGACCTAGAGGAAAACCTGGTTCAGTCTGCTTTCCACCAGACACTGGGAGATTCATTCACCTTTCAGCAGGATAATAACCTTAAACAGAAGGCCAAATTTACCCTGGAGTGAATGCTTCTGAGTGGCCGAGTTACAGTTTTGCTTGAAAATCTATGGCAAGACCTGAAAATGGTTGTCTAGCAATGATCAACAACCAGTTTGAGCTTAAAGAATTTTGAAAAGAATAATGGGCAAATGTTCCACAATCCAGGTGTGGAAAGCTCTTAGAGACTTACCCAGAAAGACTCACAGCTGTATTTGCTGCCATATGTGCTTCTACAAAGTATTGACTCAGGGGTGTGATCTCATTGTGTGAGTGCATAATGCTCAATTGAATGTTAATTGATTGATGATGCCATATGGATGCTGTAGGCGTGAGATGAACAGCTCCAGCTCTTTAGGCAGTTAGAGTAAGTTGGTTTCTGGTATAACAGTTATTTCTGCCATCGATTTTAGACCAGCAGGCAAAACAAGACCTGATTCCCCTTGAGGCAGATCTGTTTACCTAGAGGCAAGGATGGATCAAACACCACAGGTGTTAAAAGGAGAGACTGTTGCAAAGTAGCCTGGCTCAAGCAACCCACTGATACTTTGATCTTCAAATGGACCTGGTCGAGGACAACTCTCTTTACCTGGAGGTAAGATGGATCAAACAGGAGTTGCTAAAAGGAGGAGACACTGTTGCAAAGTAGCCTGGCTCAAGCATCCCAATGATCTTCAAATGGACCTGGTCCGGGACAATTGCTCAGTCACTGGAACACGTTGTCCACAGGCTTCGCTCACTGCATGCACAGCATAGTGTTGCATAGCAGTTGCACACTCAAAGGGCAGTCAGTCCCAGTTCTTGGAGAGCACTGCTGAGGTGCCTGATTTGGTATGCTGATGCCACAGGGCTGGGGTGATGAGCTGAGAGATCTAGCGAGAGCGAGAGCGAGAGCGAGAGCGAGAGACTGAGAGAGAGAGAGAGAGAGAGAGAGGAGAAAAAAGGCCTACAAGCAGCCAGAGGCTCCTGGATCCAAGCACAGCCCCACACCACACCCTCTGAGACGCACACAAATTAAATATTTCTGTGAAAATCTCCAGTGACTGGAGCTGCTACCAATGTGGAGCCCCTCATTAACAGCCCAACATACACACAGAGACACAGTTCATTTCATTTCTTCATACAAATCAGATTTGTACTGTAATGATCAATGGTAATTAGAAAGAGAGGCGAGCCATGGGAATGGGAGAGTGCTTGCTCACTGAGACTGAGACCTTCATAGAGGACGAAACTGAGAGAACCAGACATAGGAGTGAGCAGTCAATGACTGTGTCTCA
Organism: Coregonus clupeaformis; assembly: GCF_020615455.1. NCBI lineage: Eukaryota > Metazoa > Chordata > Actinopteri > Salmoniformes > Salmonidae > Coregonus > Coregonus clupeaformis. The sequence goes on from NC_059194.1 coordinate 36,780,793, forward strand.
AATGGCACCCTATTCCCTATATAGCACACTACTTTTGACCAGAACCCATAGGGTGCACTAGACAGGGAATAGGGTGCCATTTGGGATGTAGACTGTGGCAATGGAGTGTTTCACCATCAGATTATCACCTCCATTTAAACTCCTTACAAGAACTGTAAATGTACTTGCAACCTCAAATTAAGTAAACACACTCCATCTCTATCTAGGATGATGTCTGGTAGATCTATCTGGTAACTAACTGGGTCAGCAAAACCACTCCATCAATTAACCAGCAAGTTCTGCTGGTATCTGAAATGCTTATGTATGTATGACTGTCTGAACAGCCTCCCTGAAATATAATTTTCAACAAAAAAGACTAAAGTATTTTTTTGACAACTCTATGATACCTGAAGGGGTTAACATGCACACCACAATATTTTTCTCACTTGTGGTGCAAGGAGTTGACACCTGAACATTGACCAAAAATTTGTATAAGTTCCAGGCCATCCCTAGCATTTTGTTTTACACGTGTTAAGTCCATTGTGAAGAAGAAACAGAGTGTGCAACTATGCATGCATTAATATCAGAGCCCCGAGTGGGTGGCTAACGTCTCACAGACAGACAGTGTGCTGACAGCAGTGTTCTGGGAATGCAAGAGGAACCCATTCATGTAAGGTGAGAGCTCCCCTGAGCATTATCTCTTTCATAGCACTGTTCCCCTGTCAACCCCTGCAGCACCGCAAGCAGAAGGCAGACATTCTTGCAGCTTGTTTTATCTGTGTCGGCAGAGCAAAGGAGGTCCCAAAGTGAGGATGAATTAAAGATACACTAATTTGTAAGACAAAAAAAACTTTCACCACAGTCTAGAATGGAAGCGAAACAGAGCATTAAATGTATAAAAGATACCTGTCCACAGAAGCAATCAATCAATCAGATTCCAAACTCTCCACCATGGCCAAGACCAAAGAGCTCTCCAAGGATGTCAGGGACAAGATTGTAGACCTACACAACGCTGGAATGGGCTACAAGACCATCGCCAAGCAGCTTGGTGAGAAGGTGACAACAGTTGGTGCGATTATTTGCAAATGGAAGAAATCCCTCGGCCTGGGGCTCCATGCAAGATCTCACCTCGTGGAGTTGCAATGATCATGAGAATGGTGAGGAATCAGCCCAGAACTACATGGGAGGATCTTGTCAATGATATCAAGGCAGCTGGGGCTTATAGTCACCAAGAAAAACAATTGGTAACACACTACGCCGTGAAGGACTGAAATCCTGCAGCACCCGCAAGGTCCCCCTGCTCAAGAAAGCACATATACAGGGCCGTCTGAAGTTTGCCAATGAACATCTGAATGATTCAGAGGAGAACTGGGTGAAAGTGTTGTGGTAAGATGAGACCAAAATCGAGCTCTTTGGCATCAACATAACTCGCCGTGTTTGGAGGAGGAGGAATGCTGCCTATGACCCCAAGAACACCATCCCCACCGTCAAACATGGAGTTGGAAACATTATGCTTTGGGGGTGTTTTTCTGCTAAGGGGACAGGACAACTTCACCGCATCAAAGGGACGATGGACGGGGCCATGTACCATCAAATCTTGGGTGAGAACCTCCTTCCCTCAGCCAGGGCATTGAAAATGGGTCGTGGATGGGTATTCCAGCATGACAATGACCCAAAACACACGGCCAAGGCAACACAGTGGCTCAAGAAGAAGCACATTAAGGTCCTGGAGTGGCCTAGCCAGTCTCTAGACCTTATTCCCATAGAAAATCTGTGGAGGGAGCTGAAGGTTCGAGTTGCCAAATGTCAGCCTCGAAACCTTAATGACTTGGAGAAGATCTGCAAAGAGGAGTGGAACAAAATCCCTCCTGAGATGTGTGCAAACCTGGTGGCCAACTACAAGAAACGTCTGACCTCTGTGATTGCCAACAAGGGTTTTGCCACCAAGTACTAAGTCATGTTTTGCAGAGGGGTCAAATACTTATTTCCCTCATTAAAATGCAAATCAATTTATAACATTTTTGACATGCGTTTGTCTGGATTTTTTTCTTGTTATTCTGTCTCTCACTGTTCAAATAAACCTACCATTAAAATTATAGACTGATCATGTCTTTGTCAGTGGGCAAACGTACAAAATCAGCCAGGTATCAAATACTTTCTTCCCTCACTGTATGCATTGGGGCAGGTAGCGTTCTCCAGGCATCCGCCAAACCCAGATTCGTCCGTTGGACTGCCAGATGATGAAGCGTGATTCATCACTTCAGAGAACGTATTTCCACTGCTCCTGAGTCCAATGAAGGCGAGCTTTACACCCCTCCAGCCGACGCTTGGCATTGCGCATGGTGATCGTAGGCTTGTGTGCAGCTGCTCGGCCATGGAAACCCATTTCATGAAGCTCCAGACGAACAGTTCTTGTGCTGACGTTGCTTCCAGAGGTAGTTTGGAACTCGGTGGTGAATGTTGCAACCGAGGACAGACGATTTTTCCGCGCTACAGCACTTCGGCCTACCACTTCGCGGCTGAGCCAGTGTTGTTCCTAGACATTTCCACTTCACAACAACATCACTTGTTGACCGGGGCAGCTCTAGCAGGGCAGAAATTTGACGAACTGACTTGGAAAGGTGGCATACTATGACGGTGCCACGTTGAAAGTCACTTTGCTCTTCAGTACGGGCCATTCTACTGCCAATGTTTGTCTAAGGAGACTGCATGGCTCTGTGCTTGATTTTATACACCTGTCAGCAACGGGTGTGGCTGAAATAGCCGAATCCACTAACTTGAAGGGATGTCTATATACTTTTGGCCATGTAGTGTATCTAACTGATACTAACATGTTCAAATATATCTGAAAATATGCAAAACACGATTATCCTTTTATCCTCATTCATATTAATGAAATGCAATGTAAAAGCCAACAAGATATGCCAACAGGATAGAAAGAATCACAGAAAAAGAGAGACAGAGCGAGAAAGACTGAGTAGAAGAGAAGGAGAGGTGAGGGAGGGAGGGAGGGAGAGAATAGAGGGGATGGAGGAGAGAGAGGCCAGAGCACACCATTCCTCCCCTGTATAGCCAGGCTCTCAGGAAGAGAGGAGTGGGGAGAGTTAAACTCTAATCGAGATGGGTATGGCTGGGTGGACCATAGCAGAGAGCAGAGGCCGCTACGGTGTCACCCCTCTAACACAGACCCAACTCTCCTCCATCACTCATAACACAGATCTAGAGCGGCTTGGTTTACCATGGAGGGTCACTAAACACAGACTGCATAACTCACTCCTCTACCAAACTGGTGTCTAACATTCCAGGCTACTTTGAAGACCGCTGTTGTCAAACTTTTTCTTGGAGGAATTCCCAGGTAAGCAACATACAGTATTTGACAAGAATTTAAGGATATTGCCATATAGTGAAGTTGACATTGTTGTTTGTTGGTGCAAAAAATTATTGCTGATGTACAAAGCTAATTTCTTAGGTGATTAGTCAACTGACGCCAAATCTGATAGAATTATTCTACATTTTACATTTTAGTCATTTAGCAGACACTCTTATCCAGAGCGACTTACAGTTAGTGAGTGCATATATTTTCATACTGGCCCCCCGTGGGAATCGAACCCACAACCCTGGCGTTGCAAACGCCATGCTCTTCCAACTGAGTTACAAAAGAGCACTTGCCTGAAGAATATTTGATTCGTCAACACATAGGCTAATTTAGCACACAAAGCATTTATCTATAATAAAATGTCCAGTCTAGTTGAAAACTACACTGCAAAAAAGTGAAATCTAATCAAGTCTAAATATATGTTATGTTGAGTGATAATTAACTTAAAATTAGTATTTTTCTTCTTTTTTTTTCTTACCAAGCTACATTATCTAACGGTCATTGGCTGATCATTTTGCTTATTTTAACCTAAAAAAGGCTTAATACAAGTAATTTATCTTATTTGAAGATATTTTTCAAGATATTTTACGTTAATAAGGCGACTACGGTAAAATATAGTGAAAAATATTTTTTTATTAGATAAATTACTTGTAGGCTTGCTTAGATTTCACTTCTGCAGTGTTACTCAACACTTACAGTATATCAAGACTTCACAATTCAAAGAGAAGAAAGAACCAGTTTCTGACTTGTGGAAAACAGGCTCTAGTTCAACATTTTTTTAATTTTTTGTCTTTTTTTTTTTGTCATTTAGCAGGCGCTCTTATCCAGAGCGACTTACAGGAGCAATTAGGGTTAAGTGCCTTGCTCAAGGGCACATCGGCTGATTTTTCACCTAGTCGGCTCGGGGATTAGAACCAGCGACCTTTCGGTTACTGGCACTACGCTCTTAACCACTAAGCTACCTGCCGCCGACATGTCATTTTATTATCCCGAAACATCAACATTTGAAATAGCACCTTCAAAGGCCAAAACTAACTCATTTTGCTTGAAATCTCAATAAAAAGTGTGAAGGTTCTTCATAACACACATTACGACATATAAGAAACATATGGGTGTCATATATTACATATGTACACTGAATATAAATATAAACACAACATGTAAAGTGTTCGTCCCATGTTTCATGAGCTGAAATTAAATATCCCAGAAATGTTCCATGCGCACAAAAAACGTATTTCTCCAAAATGTACATCCTTGTTAGAGAGCATTTATCCTTTGCCAAGATAATCCATCCACCTGACAGGTGTGGTATTTCAAGAAGCTGATTAAACAGCATAATCATTACACAGGTGCACATAATATTTCTGCCACCGTCTCTTATGACCAAAAAGAGCTTCTGGGTATCAGGACAGCGATTACTCACCTCGTATTGGACGAAGATTTTTTCTTCAACGAGCCAGACGCGAAGGACATCCTATAGACAACCGACAAGGCCCAAATCCCTGTCATTCGCATGAGAAAGAGACGGAGATATCGTGGACGTACAGTTGAAGTCGGAAGTTTACATACACCTTAGCCAAATACATTTAAATTCAGTTTTTCACAATTCCTGACATTTAATCCTAGTAAAAATGCCCTGTCTTAGGTCAGTTAGGTTCACCACTTTATTTTAAGAATGTGAAATGTCAGAATAATAGTAGAGAAAATGATTTATTTCAGCTTTTATTTATTTCATCACATTCCCAGTGGGTCAGAAGTTTATATACACTCTATTAGTATTTGGTAGCATTGCCTTTAAATTGTTTAACTTGGGTCAAACGTTTCGGGTAACCTTCCACAAGCTTCCCACAATAAGTTGGGTGAATTTTGGCCCATTCCTCCTGACAGAGATGGTGTAACTGAGTCAGGTTTGTAGGCCTCCTTGCTCGCAAATACTTTTTCAGTTCTGCCCACACATTTTCTATAGGATTGAGGTCAGGGCTTTGTGAGGGCCACTCCAATACCTTGACATTGTTGTCCTTAAGCCATTTTGCCACAACTTTTGAAGTATGCTTGGGGTCATTGTCCATTTGGAAGACCCATTTGCGACCAAGCTTTAACTTCCTGAATGATGTCTTGAGATGTTGCTTCAATATATCCACATCATTTTCCTTCCTCATAATACCATCTATTTTGTGAAGTGCACCAGTCCCTCCTGCAGCAAAGCACCCCCACAGCATGATGCTGCCACCCCGTGCTTCACGGTTGTGATGGTGTTCTTCGGCTTGCAAGCAACCCCCTTTTTCCTCCAAACATAACAATGGTCATTATGGCCAAACAGTTCTACTTTTGTTTAATCAGACCAGAGGACATTTCTCCAAAAAATACGATCTTTGTATCCATGTGCAGTTGCAAACCGTAGTCTGGCTTTTTTATGGCGGTTTTGGAGCAGTGGCTTCTTCCTTGCTGAGCGGCCTTTCAGGTTATGCCGATATAGGACTCGTTTTACTGTGGATATAGATACTTTTGTACCTGTTTCCTCCAGCATCTTCACAAGGTCCTTTGCTGTTGTTCTGGGATTGATTTGCACTTTTCGCACCAAAGTACGTTAATCTCTAGGAGACAGAACGCGTCTCCTTCCTGAGTGGTATGACGGCTGCGTGGTCCCATGGTGTTTATACTTGCGTACTATTGTTTGTACAGATGAATGTGGTATCTTCAGTCATTTGGAAATTGCTCCCAAGGATGAACCAGACTTGTGGAGGTGTACAAAAAATTTTTCTGAGGTCTTGGCTGATTTCTTTTGATTTCCCCATGATGTCAAGCAAAGAGGCACTGAGTTTGAAGGTAGGCCTTGAAATACATCCACAGGTACACCTCCAATTGACTCAAATGATGTCAATTAGCCTATCAGAAGCTTCTAAAGCATGACATATTTTCTGGAATTTTCCAAGCTGTTTAAAGGCACAGTCAACTTAGTGTAGGTAAACTTCTGACCCACTGGAATTGTGATAAACTGAATTATAAGTGAAATAATCTGTATGTAAACAATTGTTGGAAAAATGACTTGTGTCATGCACAAAGTAGATGTCCTAACCAACTTGCCAAAACTATAGTTTGTTAACAAGACATTTGTGGAGTGGTTGAAAAACGAGTTTTAATGACTCCAACCTAAGTGTATGTAAACTTCCGACTTCAACTGTAGGTCTTGTAAGGATCCGACGGCGAGCGAGTAAACGGCCTTTTCCATCAAGCCTATTAGCCAATGTTCAATCATTTGAGAACAAATTGGACGGCCTAAGATTACGGTTATCCTACCAATGGGACATTCAAAACTGTAATATCTTATGTTTCACAGAGACGTGGCTGAACGACGACATGGACAACATACAGCTGACGGGATGTACGCTACATCGGCAGGATAGAACGGCTGACTCCGGTAAGACAAGGGGTGGCGGTCTGTGTATATTTGTAAACAACAGCTGGTGCACAAAATCTAATACTAAGGAAGTCTCGAGGTTTTGCTCGCCTGAGGTAGAGTATCTCATGATAAGCTGTAGACCACACTATTTACCAAGAGACTTTTCATCTATATTTTTCGTAGCTGTCTATCTACCACCACAAACCGATGCTGGCATTAAGATTGCACTCAATGAGCTGTATAAGGCCATAAGTAAACAGGAAAATGCTCCTCCAGAGGCAGCGCTCCTAGTGGCCGGGGACTTTAATGCAGGGAAACTGAAATCCATTCTACCTAATTTCTACCAGCATATTAAATGTGCAACCAGAGGAAAAAAAACTCTAGACCACCTTTACTCCACACACAGAGACGAATACAAAGCTCTCCCTCGCCCACCATTTGGCAAATCTGACCATAACTCTATCCTCCTGATTCCTGCTTATAAGCAAAAACTAAAGCAGGAAGCACCAGTGACTCGGTTAATAAAAAAGTGGTCAGATGATGCAGATGCAAAGCTACAGGACTGTTTTGCTAGCACAGACTGGAATATGTTCCGGGATTCTTCAGATAGCATTGAGGAGTACACCACATCAGTCACTGGCTTCATAAATAACTGCATCGATGACGTCGTCCCCACAGTGACCGTACGTACATACCCCAACCAGATGCCATTGATTACAGGCAACATCTGCACTGAGCTAAAGGGTAGAGCTGCCGCTTTCAAGGAGCGGGACTCTAACCCGGACGCTTATGCCCTCTGACGAACCATCAAACAGGCAAAGAGTCAATACCGGACTAAGATTGAATTGTACTACACCGGCTCTGACACTCGTCGGATGTGGCAGGGCTTGAAAAATATTACAGATTACAAAAGGAAGCACAGCTGCGAGCTGCCCAGTGACACAAGCCTACCAGACGAGCTAAATCACTTCTATGCTCGCTTCGAGGCAAGCAACACTGAAGTATGCATGAGAGCACCAGCTGTTCCTGATGACTATGTGATCACGCTCTCCGTAGCCAATGTGAGTAAGACTTTTACGTAGGTCAACATTCACAAGGCAAGACAGATTACCAGGACGTGTACTCCGAGCATGTGCTGACCAACTGGCAAGTGTTTTCACTGACATGTCCCTGACTGAATCTGTAAAACCAACATGTTTCAAGCAGACCACCATAGTCCCTGTGCCCAAGGACACTAAGATAACCTGCCTAAATGACTACCGACCCGTAGCACTCACGTATGTAGCCATGAAGTGCTTTGAAAGGCTGGTCATGGCTCACATCAACACCATTATCCCAGAAACCCTAGACCCACTCCAATTTGCATACCGCCCGAACAGATCCACAGATGATGCAATCTGTATTGCACTCCACACTGCCCTTTCCCACCTGGACAAGAGGAACACCTACGTGAGAATGCTGTTCATTGACTACAGCTCAGCTTTCAACACCATAGTGCCCTCAAAGCTCATCACTAAGCTAAGGATCCTGGGACTAAACACCTCAGCATTCAGGATTAGACCTAACCGTTGTAGGAAAAAGGGGACTGAGCACGCACCCATTCTCATCGACGGGGCTGTAGTGGAACAGGTTGAGAGCTTCAAGTTCCTTGGTGTCCACATCACCAACGTACTATCATGGTCCAAACACACCAAGACAGTCGTGAAGAGGGCACGACAAAGCCTATTCCCCCTCAGGAGACTGAAGAGGTTTGGCATGGGTCCTCAGATCCTCAAAAGGTTATACAGCTGCACCATCGAGAGCATCCTGACTGGTTGCATCACCGCCTGGTATGGCAACTGCTTGGCCTCCGACCGCAAGGCACTACAGAGGGTAGTGCGTACGGCCCAGTACATCACTGGGGCCAAGCTTCCTGCCATCCATGACCTCTATACCAGGCGGTGTCAGAAATTGTCAAAGACTCCAGCCACCCTAGTAATAGACTGTTCTCTCTGCTACTGCACGGCAAGCAGTACCAGAGAGCCAAGTCTAGGTCCAAAAGGCTTCTCAACAGCTTCTACCCCCAAGCCATAAGACTCCTGAACAGCTAATCATTGCTACCCGGACTATTAGCACTGCCCCCCCATCCCCACCCCCCTCTTTTACTCTGCTGCTACTCTGTTTATTATTTATGCATAGTCACTTTAACTCTACCCACATGTACATATTACCTCAATTACCTCGACTAGCCGGTGCCCCCGCACATTGACTCTGCACCGGTACCCCCATGTATATAGCCTCCCTACTGTTATTTTATTTTACTGCTGCTCTTTAGTTATTTGCTTTATTTTTTTTTTACTTAACACTTTGTAAAAAAAAAAAAAACTTTAAAAAGTGCATTGTTGGTTAAGGGCTTGTAAGTAAGCATTTCACTGTAATGTCTACACCTGTTGTATTCGGCGCATGTGGCAAATAAAATTTGATTTCATTTGATTTGTGCTGGGGACAATAAAAGGCCACTCTAAAATATGCAGTTTTGTCACACAACACAATGCCACAGATAGCGTGCAATTGGCATGCTGGCTGCAGGATTGTCCACCAGAGCTGTTGCCAGATAATTTCATGTTAATTTCTCTACAATATGCCGCCTCCAATGTCTTTTTAGAGAATTTGGCAGTACGTCCAATCGGCCTCACAAACGCAGACCATGTGTATGGCATCGTGCAGTTTGCTGATGTCAAAGTTGTGCCCAATGGTGGCAATGGGGTTATGGTATGGGTAGGCACAAGCTATGGATAACGAACACAATTGCATTTTATCATTTGCAATTTGAATGCACAGAGATACCGTGACGAGATCCTGAGGCCCATTGTCATGCAATTCATCCGCCATGTTTCAGCATGATAATGAACGGCCCCATGTCGGATCTGTACACAATTCCTGGAAGCGGAAAATGTCCCAGTTCTTCCATGGCCTGCATACTCACAGATGTGTCACCCATTGAGCATGTTTGGGATGCTCTGGATCGAGTGTTCCAGGTCCTGCCAATATCCAGCAACTTTGCACAGCCATTGAAGAGGAGTGGGACAACATTCCACAGGCCACAATCAACAGCCAACTCTATGCGAAGGAGGCAAATAGTGATCACACCAGATACTGACAGGTTTTCTGATCCACACCCCTACCTTTTTTTAAAGGTATCTGTGACCAGCATATGCATATCTGTATTCCCAGTCATGTGAAATCCATAGATTAGGGCCTAATGAATTTATTTCAATTGACTGATTTCCTAATATGAACTGTAAGTCAGTAACATTTTTGAAATTGTTGCATGTTGTGTTTATATTTTTGATCAGCATAATTTTGACTCCCAAACAGAACATTTTTATATGAATTAGATATATTATACAGCGAGGGAAAAAAGTATTTGATCCCCTGCTGATTTTGTACGTTTGCCCACTGACAAAGACATGATCAGCCTATAATTTTAATGGTAGGTTTATTTGAACAGTGAGAGACAGAATAACAACAACAAAATCCAGAAAAACGCATGTCAAAAATGTTATAAAATGATTTGCATTTTAATGAGGGAAATAAGTATTTGATCCCTCTGCAAAACATGACTTAGTACTTGGTGGCAAAACCCTTGTTGGCAATCACAGAGGTCAGACGTTTCTTGTAGTTGGCCACCAGGTTTGCACACATCTCAGGAGGGATTTTGTCCCACTCCTCTTTGCAGATCTTCTCCAAGTCATTAAGGTTTCGAGGCTGACGTTTGGCAACTCGAACCTTCAGCTCCCTCCACAGATTTTCTATGGGATTAAGGTCTGGAGACTGGCTAGGCCACTCCAGGACCTTAATGTGCTTCTTCTTGAGCCACTCCTTTGTTGCCTTGGCCGTGTGTTTTGGGTCATTGTGATGCTGGAATACCCATCCACGACCCATTTTCAATGCCCTGGCTGAGGGAAGGAGGTTCTCACCCAAGATTTGACGGTACATGGCCCCGTCCATCGTCCCTTTGATGCGGTGAAGTTGTCCTGTCCCCTTAGCAGAAAAACACCCCCAAAGCATAATGTTTCCACCTCCATGTTTGACGGTGGGGATGGTGTTCTTGGGGTCATAGGCAGCATTCCTCCTCCTCCAAACACGGCGAGTTGAGTTGATGCCAAAGAGCTCGATTTTGGTCTCATCTGACCACAACACTTTCACCCAGTTGTCCTCTGAATCATTCAGATGTTCATTGGCAAACTTCAGACGGCCCTGTATATGTGCTTTCTTGAGCAGGGGGACCTTGCGGGCGCTGCAGGATTCCAGTCCTTCACGGCGTAGTGTGTTACCAATTGTTTTCTTGGTGACTATGGTCCCAGCTGCCTTGAGATCATTGACAAGATCCTCCCGTGTAGTTCTGGGCTGATTCTTCACCGTTCTCATGATCATTGCAACTCCATGAGGTGAGATCTTGCATGGAGCCCCAGGCCGAGGGAGATTGACAGTTCTTTTGTGTTTCTTCCATTTGCGAATACCGTAATTTTCGGACTATATGCCGCGCCTTTTTTCCCATTTTTCGACCCCTGCGGCTTATATAACGGTGCGGCTAATCTATGGATTTTTACAGCTAACGGCCACTAGAAGACCTCCTAAATCTATGGATTTTACAGGTTACAGTCCACCAACTTTAACTCTATGGGCTCTATGACCGGTCCGCGCCCCCCACCTTTAAGCGGCGGGCTCCAGCAGGAAAAGCTGGAGGCCGGAAAAGAGTGAGACAGGTAGCGCGCAAAAGTAAAAGTGGAACCGAGAGCAAGACAGACAGACATTACGAGAGCGAGACAGTTTGTGCAAAGGAAGTTTTCATGCACAAACCCTCATTATGGAAAACAAACGTAGAAATGCATATGATGCAGCTTTTAAGTTAAAGGCAGTCAAAGAAGGAAATACACCTGCTGCACGTAGCCTTGGCATCAATGAGTCAATGGTGAGACGTTGGAGACGCCAGCGGGAAGAACTGTCTCAATGCAAAAAGTCAAAAAATGCTTTCAGAGGTAATAAAAGCAGATGGCCCGAACTTGAAGACTTTCTTGAAGATTGGGTGAACACACAGAGAGCAGACGGCCGAGGTGTTTCCACCGTGCAGATCCGACTGAAAGCTGAAACAGTCGCCACCGAAATGAAAATAGAAAATATTGAATGGCATCTCCTTTAAAGTCAACAAGAAAGGGTGGATGATGGAAAGCGTAATGAATGAGTTGCTGAATGAGTGCTACGTCAAGCGCCCTGGAGGATTCTTTCGGCAAAAAAAAGCTTTGCTCGTTTTGGACAGCATGAGGGCCCATATAACGGATTATGTGAAAGCAGCCATCAAGAGCACAAACTCCATTCCAGCTGTGATTCCTGGGGGCACAACGAAGCATCTGCAGCCACTCGACATCAGTGTCAATCGTGCGTTCAAAGTGGCACTACGCGTTCAGTGGGAGGCGTGGATGACTAGCGGCGATAAATCATTCACCAAAACTGGTCGCATGCGAAAAGCAACTTTCGCTCAAGTTTGCGAGTGGATCCTGATAGCGTGGAGGAGTGTCAAAACATCCACGATCATTAACGGGTTCCGAAAGGCTGGACTGCTGCATGATGAAGAGGAGGACGCCGCCACAGCTGAGGCCCTTCAGAGGCTGTTCGATTCCGACAGTGACGAAGAGGAGTTCGTTGGTTTTGAGAGCGTCAACGAAGGAGAGAGGAGAGTGGCTGACGAAGCCACCCTGAGCCTGTTTGTTTCCGACACTGAAGATGAGGACTTTGGTGGTTTTAGTACGCAGGAAGAAGACGGAGATGAGGATTAATGACTTGACTTTTCTGGTTACAGCCGTGTACTGCACCTTAGCCTAAAAGATGAAGACGAGGATTAATGACTTTTCTGGTAGGCTGATTACCGTATATTTTAAGCAGCCGTGTTGCTGCAACTTTAGGTTTACGCGCTTACTGTCGTGTTACAGGCACTTTATTTTGCACTTTAAAAAAAACACATTTAATTTAGCCATTGATATTGCTTCGTCAAACGCTGTAAGCTTTGTTTTTTGTTATGGTACTACTGTAGGCTATAATGTAGATAAATATTCAAAGATGTGCACACTTTTTCAAGGTTTTTCAAAAATAACCAAAGTTAAGTGGTTAAATGATTGTGACGCTATTAACTAATTTTGCTGGAATACGTTATGCAAATATGCAACTTGTTTGTTGAAATGTTAATAAATGGGAGCTTCCTCAAGCAGCCATCTCTTTCCCGACAATCCCCTCTGTGCACGAACCCTTACATATGGTAATTAAACATTAAAACACCTGCGGCTTATAGTCCAGTGCGGCTTATATATGTACACATCATTCAATTTAGCTGTTGCGGCTTATACTCCGGTGCGCCTTATAGTGCGGAAAATACGGTAATCGCACCAACTGTTGTCACCTTCTCACCAAGCTGCTTGGCGATGGTCTTGTAGCCCATTCCAGCCTTGTGTAGGTCTACAATCTTGTCCCTGACATCCTTGGAGAGCTCTTTGGTATTGGCCATGGTGGAGAGTTTGGAATCTGATTGATTGATTGCTTCTGTGGACAGGTGTCTTTTATACAGGTAACAAACTGAGATTCATCAAGGATCTCTCTGTACTTTGCTCCTTTCATCTTTCCCTCGGTCCTGACTAGACTCCCAGTCCCTGCTGCTGAAAAACATCCCCACAGCATGATGCTGCCACCACCATTCTTCTCCGTAGGGATGGTGCCAGGTTTCCTCCAGACGTGACGCTTGGCATTCAGGCCAAAGAGGTCAATCTTGGTTTCATCAGACCAGAGAATCTTGTTTCTCATGGTCTGGGAGTCCTTAAGGTGCCTTTTGGAAAACTCCAAGCGTGCTGTCATGCCTATTACTGAGAAGTGGCTTCCGTCTGGCCACTCTACCATAAAGAACTGATTGGTGGAATGCTGCAGAGATGGTTGTTCTTCTGGAAGGTTCTCTCACCTCCACAGAGGGACTCTGGAGCTCTGTCAGAGTGACCATCGGGTTCTTGGTCATCTCCCTGACCAAGTGACCAAGGCCCTTCCCCTCCGATTGCTTAGTTTGGCCGGGTGGCCAGCTCTAGGAAGAGTCTTGGTGGTTCCAAACTTCTTCCATTTAAAAATGATGGAGGCCACTGTATTCTTTGGGACCTTCAATGCTGCAGAAATGTTTTTGGTACCCTTTCCTAGATCTGTCCCTTGGCACAAGCCTGTCTCGGAGCGCTACGGACAATTCCTTCGACCTCATGGCTTGGTTTTTGGTGTGGGACCTTATATAGACTGGTGTGTGCCTTTCCAAATCATGTCCAATCAGTTGCATTTACCACAGGTGGACTCCAATCAAGTTGTAGAAACATCTCAAGGATGATCAATGGAAACAGGATGCCCCTGAGCTCAATTTAGAGTCTCATAACAAATGGTCTGAATACTTATGTAAATAAGGTATTTCTGTTTTTTATTTTTTATACATTTGCGAGAATTTCAGAAGACCTGTTTTTGCTTGGTCATTATGGGATGTTGTGTCTAGATTGATGAGGAAAATAATGTATTTGATACATTTTAGAATAAGGCTGTAACGTAACAATGTGGAAAAGGGAAGGGCCCCGTGTAGCTCAGTTGGTAGAGCATGGCGCTTGCAACGCCAGGGTTGTGGGTTCGTCTCCCACGGCGGGCCTGTATGAAAAATTTATGCACTCACTAAATGTAAGTCGCTCAGGATAAGAGCGTCTGCTAAATGACTAAAATGTAAATGTAATTAGGAGCACTCCCTTTAAGAGTGTGCTCCTAATCTCAGCTCGTTACCTGTATAAAAGACACCTGGGAGCCAGAAATCTTTCTGATTGAGAGGGGGTCAAATACTTACTTCCCTCATTAAAATGAAAATCCATTTTTGACATGCGTTTTTCTGGATTTTTTTGTTGTTATTCTGTCTCTCACTGTTCAAATAAACCTACCATTAAAATTATAGACTGATCATTTTTTGTCAGTGGGCAAACGTACAAAATCAGCAGGGGATTAAATACTTTTTTTCCCTCACTGTACTTTAGCTAAACAAACTACAGTAGCCTCCAGACAGTGGGGGTATCAGAGTTTACACACCTCCGCCAGCTGGAGATGCTTATGCTCCATGGGAATGACATCACGACTGTGTCTCCAGGAGTGTTTTACAGCCTGCGCTCTCTGGAGGTAAGGCCTCCCGACAGGCTGGCACCAAGGAGGGTCTCTTGTCTCACTCACGACAAGAAAGATAACAAAGGCTACATACACTACATGGCCAAAAGTATGTGGACAACTGCTTGTCGAACATCTTATTCCAAAATCATGGAAGTTAATATGGAGTTGGTCCCTCCTTTGCTGCTATAACAGCCTCCACTCTTCTGGGAAGGCTTTCCACTAGATGTTGGAACATTGCTGCAGGGACTTACTTCCATTCAGCCACAAGAGCATTAGTGAGATGGGACTGATGTTGGGGGCGATTAGGCCTGTCTAACAGTTGGCGTTCCAATTCAACCCAAAGGTGTTCAATGGGGTTGAGGTCAGGGCTCTGTGCATGCCAGTCAAGTTCTTCCACACCGATCTTGCCAAACCATTTCTGTATGGACCTTGCTTTGTACATGGGGGCATTGTCATGCTGAAACAGGAAAGGGCCTTCCCCAAACTGTTGCCACAAAGTTGGAAGTACAGAATCGTCTAGAATGTCATTAAGATTTCCCTTCACTGGAACTAAGGGGCCTAGCCCGAACCATGAAAAAGCCCCAGACTATTATTCCTCCTCCACCAAACTTTACAGTTGGCACTATGCATTCAGGCAGGTAGCATTCTCCTGGCAACCGCCAAATGCAGATTCATCCGTCGGACTGCCAGATCGTGAAGCTTGATTCATCACTTCAGAGAACACATTTCACTGCTCCAGAGTCCAATGGCGGCGAGCTTTACACCACTCCAGCCGACGCTTGGCATTGTGCATGGGGATCTTAGGCTTGTGTGCGGCTACTCAGCCATGGAAACCCATTTCATGAAGCTCCAAACAAACAGTTATTTTGCTGATGTTGCTTCCAGAGGTAGAGGGTGTTGCAACAGAGGACAGACAATTTTTACATGCTACACGCTTCAGCACTCGGCGGTCCCATTCTGTGACCTTGTGTGGCCTACCACTTCGCGGCTGAGCAGTTGTTGCTCGTAGACATTTTCACTTCACAATAACAGCACTTAGAGTTGACCGGGGCAGCTCTAGCAGGGCAGAAATTTGACGAACTGACTTGTTGGAAAGGTGGCATCCTATGACATACGTTGAAAGTCACAGAGCTTTTCAGGAAGGCCTGTCAGCAATGGGTGTGGCTGAAATAGCCGATTCTACAAATTTGAAGGGGTGTCCACATACTTTTGTATATTTGGTGTACATAAACCTCAGTGTTATCCTGTCTCACTATCCCTATAAAATGTTCTCTCATTTGTTGAGAGGCAATCATATGGTAAATCATGTTCCTTGCCAGATTCTGAAGCTGAGCTACAACAAGCTGAAGACCGTCACACCTGGTATATTTGAGGGCTTGGTCAGCCTGGTGCGACTCCACCTCGACCGCAACAACATAGACTTCAACGAGCCATACACCTTCAGTGGGCTAACGTCATTAAAACTACTACAGCTAGAGGGGAACAAGCTGAGGGACCTCCACCCACACAGATCCGTCACCCTCTCTCTCCTGGGAAACTTCTGGACCTCTGGGCTGCATCACCGCCACCTTTCTGACAACCAGCTGCACTACCTCCAGCCTGGGACCCTGCAGCCCCTCAGCAAGCTGGAGCTACTCTCCCTGCATGGCAACCCCTGGACCTGTGACTGCCATCTCAAGTGGCTGCTAGAGTGGAAAACCAAGCATGAGGGTGAGGCCTCTCACACATACTCTCTCTCTACGGTTGTTTGTGCTGTATAGTCCTGAAGAGTCTCCCATCCACTCCAACATTTGTCGCTGTGCTTTGATTACGTTTTCACTCCACAACAATGATTAGGCCCATGTGTAGGCTCTTTTCATGCATGCACATGGATGATAATACATCATTGTGAGTGTTTATGTGCTGTTTCCTCTGCCCGAGTTAGTTGCTCATATATATCAATAGTTGCATGACTCTATCACTGAACAATGTTCTAATTAGTGTGCACATAATCTGTAACTTTCTCGGAACCCAGTTTCAGGTAAACAAACAGAAAAATGCACATTCTGACACCTACACTCTCTCTCTCTCTCTCTCTCTCTCTCTCTCTCTCTCTCTCTCTGTCTGTCTTTCTCTCTCTCTCTCACAGGAGTGATTAAGTGTAAGAAGGAGCGGAAAGCTGCATCCGGTGAGAACTGTGCTGTGTGCTCCTCGCCACAGCCCTTAAATGGCAGCCAGGTCCTGAGGTTGTCTGCTGGCCAGCTGGCATGTGAGCGGCCCTCCCTGGTGTCCCCTCTGAAGCAGTGGTACAGCCCCGGCTGGGACGGCCAGGACTCAGAGCCTGACCTGCCTGACACCAGGGACCTGGAGCGTCCCCTGGGCCACCTCGCCTGGTCAGCCTGCTGGAGTGTGAGATCAACCGGGACACTCTGCAGAACCTCTGGAGGCTGGTGGCCTACTACCAAGAGAGCCCCGCCCTCCTGAAGAGGGGGTTGAGGAGAGAGAACACCAGCAGAGTCACGTTTCAGTACTCCCAGGGTCACAACGAGGAATCCCCTTACTTTACAGATCTCAAAGGACACTTAATGTCTGAACCAGCATGGCTCCTCCAACTCAGGGTCACCCTGCAGCTGAACAGGTGGCAAACCACCACGATAAAACTGGTGCTGGACTTTACCAAGTTCATCTCCAAGCACATCAGTGGTAGGGGAGAACAGGAGGACGTGACTTCCTCCTGGGCCCTGATTCAGAGAGGAAGTCCCGAGAGAGTTCAGTCTGTGCTGGAGGGCTCTGAGGTCAGTTTGGGGTGTACAGTAATCAGTTCGGGTCACAGTCTGTAGAGTGGATGCTCCCAGATCTATCTATCCTGGAAGAATCAATATCACTGTCTGGTCCGCATCGAGACTGATGTGGACATGGTGCCTGTGAGATTGACAGTGAAAGAACGCCTGCTCAGCCCGAACTCTCTGAATAGGAAGAAGATGGAGGTGGAAAACAGGGAGTCCCTCTCACTCTGTGACCTCAGCACAGCCCTGCGAGACACGCTGGTACATCCCTAAAAATCAGATCCTACTACCATCGCAACCGAAGGGGAGGGTCTACGTCAATCAAAATGTCACTCATGAGGACGCTGGGGAGTACAGCTGTTTGGCTGCTAACCTCTATGTAGTAGACATGTTGGCTCATCTCACAGGAGAGAAAAATGTGGATGCAAAAGAAGAGGGTGAGAAAGAATCATCAGGTGTTGAAACAGCCAGAGGAGACTCACCTTTGTTTGGGAATAAGAAGGATCAAGGTGAGGGGTTGGGATTCAAGGAGATAAAACACCCACATGCTACACAGTCTCGAAAGAGGGTGGGTGGACAACAGAGGTACCCTGGAAGGTTTCTACGCCCTGGTATGAAAGGGAAGAGAATCAAGAATAACAAGAGGAAAGTCTGTCAAGGAGCTCAACCCCAACCACTGGGCTGAGATCCTAGCCAAAGCTAACGCTAAGCCTCTGACAGCACCACCTACAAGACAACCACTAACTACACCAACAACAAAAATGGCAATGACAGCCAAAACCCCTGTGACCACTCTCTAACCCACTACTACTACCACTACTACTAGAAAAACTACAACTACTACAATTTCGACCACTGCCACAACAACTACTACTCCTCCTCCAGCTGCAACCTCAACTAAAAAGCCCATCATGAGCCATTCTAAAACTAAAAATGCGAGTCACTACACAGAAACAGAAGAGGAATTGAACTTTTCCGAAAAGCAACCTGAATCTTTACGACCTCCACCTAGAAAACAGGCCCCAAGACGGAAAGCACCACCTGTGAACAGTGGTAGAGGAGATCCAAACAGAGACTCAAACAGAGCTAGAGGACAAGCATGTCGAGAGAGAGAAGAAGAGGGTGAACCCCAAAAACAATCCTGTTTGGACTAACAGACGGAGACTCCCTTACAGACGGAGCAGACCCCAACAGAGACGGTTTCGATCTCAGAACCCCTCCCTCCCCTGATCACACAAACTACAGATGACCCTCCCTCAACCCACAACAACAGTGGAAAAACATTAATCTACTGCATCACGCAATGACAATTCTAAAATGGAGGACAATATTACAGAACAAATACCCACTATTTCAACACATGATGACAATGAGCCCGTTGAGCCAATCATTGAGCCCAGCACTGCTATAGTAAAATCAGATATCATTCACATAAAATCATTAACAGCAGAGGTGAAAGACCCTAGTGTATTTAACCCTTCAAACAGAGAGCATGTACATGCACCAGAGACAATCACCACACCAGAGCCTGAAAATATGCCTCCCCCAACTGAGATGCCTCGATAGGAGAGGACACGGGATAACTCAAATAAACAGGATGCTATCAGACAGACTACCCAAAACAGGCAAACATCCACAAAGATAACAACTACAAAGCCCACTCTTATTAATTATTACATTAATTTAGAACCTCCTATGTCACGTGACACAGTTACTATGGAAACACAGGTCCTGACTAAAGACAAGGGAGCTACACAGCCAGAAACACCTATAACAGAAATCCACATTCAAAATCCACCTCCTAAAAAATAACAAGTTGATAAAACACAAACACATTTGAGAACACCCGCTGCAAAAGGCATTACTCCTCTGGAGGACATTGTAAGAAACAGATACACAAACACAGACAAAAAGAAGGAGGATCACTTTAAAACTAAACCTGAGAGTCACAGTCTCCCCATCCACCCGTGGATCCACCAACAGCACGTCCAAAGGAGGGTTCAAACCACCTCTCCGCCCGCTCTCCCACCCCCTATTGCCCTTATAGCCGCTTCCCAGTGTGGCCCTCAGTTCATGGTTCAGGGCCATATCCTGCCTTTACAGAGAGCACGGCAGCCGCTGGCACTACAGCCACTGGGGCCCGAGGAGGCTCAGCCGTTCCCCAACCTGATGGGTAGTGGGGTGAAGTCTAGGATCACCTCTGTGAACACAGTCAGTGTGTCTGCCCTGGCTGAGGGCGATGTGCTGCTGCCCTGTGAAGCATCAGGACACCCACAGCCAGTGCTCTCCTGGACCAAATAGATTAACAAAATGGCACCACCTGAGTGTGCTCAACTCACAAGTGACTAATATTTCATGCTGTAATATTTGACAGAGAGACCCTTGACAAAAGCTCCACAATGATTCACAGCATTAACATTATGATGCAAGACTAATCCAGAGTATCAATTATGTGGTTCTCTCTACTTTCAACAACAGGTGCTACCATCCAAGCCAACACAAAACACGGACAGAGATTTGAAGTTCTAAAGAACGGCACCTTTGAGATAAAAAATGTTCAGCTACAGGACAGAGGCCAGTACCTCTGCACGGCACAGAACAAATTTGGCTCGGCCCGATTGGTCATTACCCCTGGCTGTGCTGAATCAGCCTCCCAAAATCATAGGTCCCCACTCAAAAGAGGTCCCAGTGTATTTGGGCAAGCCTATAAGCTTAGACTGTGTAGCCTCAGGCAAGCCTCAGATCTCCTGGATTCTTCCAGACAGGACCTTAGTGCGTGATGTGGGAGTTCTTGACAGGGCAGCCTCTTTGCTGGCTAATGGCACCCTGAGGGTCCAATCAGCCAACTTCTCCAGTAAAGGAGACTATAAGTGTATCGCTAGTAATGTGGCCAAGGCTGACACGGTGACCTATCACATTCACGTGGCAGCGCTACCACCCACCATCAATGAGGAGGCCTCGGAGAACATCGTCATCCAGGCAGGGAGAAATGTGTACGTCCACTGCACTGCCAAGGGAGAGCCTGTGGACCCTCCCTGCAGGGGTACACGTCAAACCCTCCCAGTTCCTCGGTAGGAGACTGTTTGTCTTCCCCAATTGGACGCTGTACATCAAGAACATCTCTCCGGCCACTCTGGGAGGTATGAGCGCTCTGTGACTAACGCTGTGGGTGCAGCCAGGAGAGCTCCGCACCTGGACGGCAGGCAGGAAATCCCCAGACACGACAGTCACAGCACCCCTCCCAACAGCACAGAATCAAAGCCATGTATGGCTCCACTGTGTACCTGCACTGTCCAGTGTCCACTGGCTCTCCCCGTGGCACTCTTTGGCAGCTACCATCCAAAACATTGCTGGAACATCGCTACAGGTAACTCCCCCATGCTAGTAATCAAACCTACATGTATATGGCAGTTTTCCTATTAAAAAAATAAGACACTGTGCTGATATTGATTAGGTATAAGAGAGCTGAAGGATTGTTATAGTTATAAATTAAGCTAAATTATAATTAAGACATTCGGAAGTCATATTTTTCCCATGAGTTCTATCTGCTGAGATTTTGTGGCATCATTTGAATCGCTTTCTCCTCTGTGACATGAAAAATTAATTCTGAACTATATTACAACACTCAATTTCGGGGAGGTTCAATTAAATGCAATTAGTGGAATTAATGTAAATAAGTTAACGGCTGGAGCCTAACCAAGGTCAACCAGCCTGTGGTTTCAGGGTCAGAAACCCTGATGGGTCCCGCTGTCAGAGACAGACAATACTGTGATTGAGAATATCGATACATTTGCAGGCATCTGTCGAGTACACCCAATTAATTCCTGCTCAACATGGTTCCCAAACAGTGAAGCACTAGTGGCACAGCATTCAGTAAGCAAAGAGAAGCAACAAATGACAGAAGCATTGTGGTACAAATACAAAGTAGCTATTGTGTAGTTATATGATGGAATTACGCTATAAATGAAAATCCAGTGTAAATGGTGTAAATTATTGAAAATCATTTGATTAGAATGTAGATATTCTTACAAAATCATATACAATTGTTCTCAATGTCACTTACATCATATTTTATTTAATGTGTCTATCTCTTTCATTCTCAGCACTGAGAGACCTGTCACTGTGTTCTCCAATGTAACCTTACAGATCCTGCAGCTGACTGAAATGGATGGAGGCAACTACCTGTGTATGTTCCAGAGGACCAACGGTGAGGACATGGAGCTGTTCCAGGTGGAGGTGCTCATTACAGATTGAACACCTGGGCACAGCCCAGAAGAGGGTGACCTACAGGGAGAACTTCCAGATGGACTGTGTTGCCTCAGGCCTCCCTGACCCAGAGGTGTCCTGGAGCCTCCCTGATGGAACCATGATCAACAACGCCCTCCAGTTGGACGACAGCGACACACGTTCTCGCCACTATGTCATCTTTGGGAATGGAACACTATTGCTGCTGCAAATGGAAAATAACGATGAGGGGGACTATACGTGCCATGCTAAGAACGAGCTGGGGGAGGATGAGATGAAGGTGAGCGTAAGAGTAGGCCCTGACTCCCCCCGAATCACATCCAAGGCTCAGCTCTTGCTCACGGCCCAACTAGGAGAGTCTGCCTATATGACGTGTCAGATGACTGGGGATCCTCCACTGACCATTGTGTGGCTCTCCCCAAGCAATGACGTCATCACATTGTCTTCAAGCAAATACCAAATCATAGGTGATAGGACTTTCTTTAGAGATAAAGAGGGTGACTTTGGCCGACCAAGGGAAGTATGCTTGTGTGGTAAGGAATTCTGCTGGGGATGACATCAAGAACATGAAGATAGAAGTAGAAGCAAGAGAGCCGCACATCAATGACCAACGTGGAAGAAGCAGTATGAAAGTGTTAGCAGTATCTTATCAGACAACACTGCTCAACGCGTCGCCTGGGCCACACCCTACGGCCTCTCTCTGCCAACACCTTAACTGGGAGGACGCTTCCAAGTCCACAAGAACGGGAGCCTGGAGCTGCGTGGAGTGAGGAAGATAGACCAGGGTCAGTATGTACAGTACCAGTCAAAGGTTTGGACACACCTACTCATTCAACGGTTTTTCTTAATTTTTTACTATTTTCTACATTGTAGAATAGTAGTGAAGACATCAAAACTATAAAATAACACATATGGAATCATGTAGTAACCCAAAAAGTGTTAAACAAATCAAAATATATTTTATATTTGAGTTTCTTCAAAGTAGCCACCCTTTGCCTTGATGACAGCTTTGCACACTCATGGCATTCTCACAACCAGCTTCATGAGGTAGTCACCTGGAATACATTTCAATTAACAGGTGAGCCTTGTTAAAAGTTTATTTGTGGAATTTATTTCCTTCTTAATGCATTTGAGCCAATCAGTTGTGTTGTGACAAGGCAGGGGTGGTATACAGAAGATAGCCCTATTTGATAAAAGACCAAGTCCATATTATGGCAAGAACAGCCCAAATAAGCAAAGACAAATGACAGTCCATCATTACTTTAAGACATGAAGGTCATTCAATGCGGAAATAGTCAAGAACTTTTAAAGTTTCTTCAAGTGCAGTCGCAAAAACCATCAAGCGCTATGATGAAACTGAAACTCATGAGACCCGGCACAGGAAAGGAAGACCCAGAGTTACCTCTGCTGCAGATGATAAGTTCATTAGAGGTACCAGCCTCAGAAATTGCAGCCCAAATAAATGCTTCACAGAGTTCAAGTAACAGACACATCTCAACATCAACTGTTCAGAGGAGACTGTCTTGAATCAGGCCTTCATGGTCGAATTGCTGCAAAGAAACCACTACTAAAGGACACCAATAAGAAGAAGAGACTTGCTTGGGCCAAGAAACACGAGCAATGGACATTCGACCTGTGGAAATCTGTCCTTTGGTCTGGAGTTCAAATTTGAGATTTTTGGTTCCAACCGCTGTGTATTTGTGAGACGCAGAGTAGGTGAACGGATGATCTCCGCATGTGTAGTTCCCACTGTGAAGCATGGAGGAGGAGGTGTTATGGTGTAGGGGTGATTTGCTGGTGACACTGTCTCTGATTTATTTAGAATTCAAGGCACACTTAACCAGCATGGCTACCACAGCATTCTGCAGCGATACGCCATCCCGTCTGGTTTGGGCTTAGTGGGACTATCATTTGTTTTTCATCAGGACAATGACCCAACACACCTACAGGCTGTGTAAGGGCTATTTGACCATGAAGGAGAGTGATGGAGAGTGATGGAGTTCTGCATCAGATGACCTTGTTACGGTCCGGCACTGTTGGTCCTGTTCCTGCTGGTTTTCCTTTCCCTTTTTCCCTGTGTGTGTTGTTTGTGTCTGTCTCCCCCTGCTGTGCAGTCCAGTCAGAGGATCTAGGTCAGGGGGCGTGGCCATTCTCTCACAAGATCAGTTACATCCAGCTGCAGCTTATTGTCAACAATCAACCAGCAGTTATCTACCCGGGCTGGACACCTCTCCAGCGCCAGTTCGTTCCTACACTACCTGTGGTAACTTGGCCCCGTACAGCAATCTCAGTCTAGTTGTTACTATCTCAGCATTATAGTTGTTTCTGCCACGTTTTGTAACCTGTCTCTCCTTCGACCAGATCCCGTCTGTTCCTGCTGCCTGCCTACCTGCCATTCCCACGCCGCAACCTGCTCATCTGTTGTCTGATATCCTCGTCATCCAGCTCTCCGGACTACTGGCTCTCCCCCCCACTCAGCTCCTACCCCGGTCTGAAGCTATTCCACCCTGAACGGTTTCTCTCTGCCAATTCACGCTGAATAAACGACATCCTAATTCACCCTCTGTTGTCCGTGTGTCCGTCTCTGCACCTGAGTCCCCACCAAGCCTAATAGAACGAACTGGCCAAACATGGACTCAGCAGAGATGCCACATGAAACAACGGATGATGGCGTACAACGCGCCCTCCATTCACAGGGAATGTTATTGGGACAACACGACCAACTCATCCGGACTCTTGTGGATAACAACCAGCAGTTGTTGGATCAAGTATCTCATCTCACCTCTCAGGTAGCTAACCTGGTAACACTCACTACCCTTCCTCCCTCTGCTTCTCCTCCGCCTGTTCCTCCTACAGTGGCTCCAGGCTCGGCTTCCGCTCCTGCCCTTCGGGAACCCCCCTACAACCTCACCCGAACCTTTCACCGGGGACCTGAACAAATGCCGTGGTTTCCTGCTTCAGTGCCGCTTGGTGTTCCAACAGAAGCCCCTGTCTTTCTCCACGGAATCCTCAAAGGTACATTACGCACTGGGGTTAATGAGGGGCAAAGCTTTGATTTGGGCAGAAGCGGCTTGTTCTACTCAGCAGATTGCCAGCCTGTCGTTTGACGATTTTTCCTCTCAATTGAAAGTTGTGTTTGATCACCCGACCATGCCGGGACCGCCACAAAGAGACTATTGAAGCTACGACAGGGCACGGGTAGCGTGGCTGAATACGCCATTGATTTTTGGACCTTGGCAGCCGATTCCAAGTGGAATGACGAAGCTCTTCAGGGAGCGTTTGTTAACGGTCTAAGTGACACGATTAAGAATGAACTAGCTGTTCGTGATGAGCCTGCTAACCTTCATGTTCTCGTTTCCCTTGCTACACGAATAGACAACAGGCTACGGGAGAGGAGACAGGAGAGGGGCGGTCGGGTCCACACCGCAGGCGGGGCCCCCTCGCTTTCGGCAGCCCGAGCTACACCACCACTCGGACACCGCCCACACACCTCAGCGGATCCCCCCACGGAACTAGACGAGCCCATGCAGCTGGGCCGTGCTCGTCTGTCCCCTGCCGAAAAGGAACGGCGCATGCGGGCTGGTGAGTGCATGTACTGTGGGGACCGCACTCATTTCCTGGTTAACTGTCCGGTTCGCCCAAAAAGACCAAGCTCGCAGGTAAAAGTGGGCGTACTTGCGAGTGCTACACCTGACTCAATGCCCACAGCACCCCGTCTAGTTATCCCAGCTACAGTCCAGTTCAGGAATCTATCTCTCCCACTAGCTGCTCTAATCGACTCTGGTGCTGAGGATAGTTTCCTTGACGTCAACCTGGTCACTCAGGCTGAGATCCCTGTTCAGCCCCTGCCTAAGCCTATAACAGTAACCGCTATTGACGGCCATCAGTTTGCCAACATCACCCACCAAACTGTCCCCGCTTTCTCTCATGCTGTCCGGCAATCACAAAGAAACCATCCAGTTTAAAGTAGTCTCCTCCTCGGCCTCCCCCCTTATCCTCGGTTTCCCTTGGCTTAGCCTTCACAACCCCCCATATTGACTGGCAAAACCACAAGATACACAGTTGGAGCACTCACTGCCATTCTGTTTGCCTTGGGTCGGCTATTCCGCCCTCGGTCGGCTCCCCTGCTTCCCCTGTCAAAACCCCAGACCTCTCTTCAGTTCCTGAGGAGTACCTGGACCTGGCCGAGGTATTCAGTAAGTCCAAGGCACTTTCATTACCACCTCATAGGCCATACGATTGCGCTATTGAGTTACTGCCTGGAGCCCCTTTGCCGTCCAGTCGGCTTTTCAATCTGTCCCGTCCTGAGAGAGAAGCTAGGAAACCTACATAGGCGACTCCCTAACCTCTGGCATCATTCGTCCCTCATCTTCCGCTGTTGGAGCTGGGTTCTTTTTTGTAGAGAAGAAGGACAAAACATTACGCCCCTGCATTGACTACAGAGGACTAAATAACATCACAGTCAGAAATACATACCCCCTGCCTCTCATCAACTCAGCATTTGAACCCCTTCATGGTGCCACTGTGTTTACCAAACTCGACCTACGTAACGCTTACCACCTCGTTAGGATCAGGCGGGGAGATGAATGGAAGACTGGGTTCAATACCCCTCTCGGACACTTTGAATACCTAGTCATGCCATTCGGTCTCACTAACGCCCCAGCAGTGTTTCAGGCCATGGTTAACGATGTGTTGAGGGATTTTCTACACCGTTTTGTGTTTGTCTATTTGGATGACATTCTAATTTTCTCTAAGTCACAGGATGAACACGTCTCCCACGTCCGTCTGGTTCTCCAACGCCTCATGGAAAACAAACTGTATGTGAAAGCAGAAAAATGTGAGTTCCACCGGCAGTCCGTCCCCTTTTTGGGCTTTATTATCGAGCGGGGACAAGTGTCACCAGACCCTGACAAGATCAGAGCGGTTGTGGAGTGGCCCACACCCACGTCTCGGAAGCAGCTACAACGCTTCCTGGAGCTTCGCCAACTTCTACCGCCGCTTCATCAGGGGTTTCAGCCGAGTGGTTGCCCCCTGACCAAGCTCACCTCCCCTAAGGTGCCATTCCTGTGGACGCCTGAGGCCGAGTCAGCCGTGAGTACATTGAAGGAACTGTTCACCACCTCACCTGTTCTTATTCATCCAGACACTAGTTTGCAGTTTATTGTGGAAGTGGACGCCTCTGATTCGGGGGTGGGGGCTGTCCTGTCACAACGTTCCCCCCACGGACCAGAAGCTCCATCCTGTGGCCTTTTTCTCCAGGAGATTGACCCCTGCTGAGAAGAACTACGACGTGGGTAACCGGGAGTTGCTTGCTGTCAAGTTGGCGTTGGAGGAGTGGAGGCACTGGCTAGACGGAGCAGAGCAACCCTTCATAGTCTGGACAGACCACAAGAACCTGGCTTACATCCAGTCGTCCAAGAGGCTGAACTCCCGTCAGGCCAGATGGGCTCTGTTCTTCAGCAGGTTCAAGTTTATTTTAACATATCGTCCTGGCACACGTAATGTCAAGCCTGATGCTCTCTCTCGCCAGTTTACAGACAATGAAGACTCCAGCAATCCTGAATCTATTCTGCCCGCTTCCTGTTTGGTGGCGGCGGTTCACTGGGAAATCGAGTCCCTCGTCCGATCGGCACAAGAGTTGGAACCTGGACCGGCCGATGGCCCCCCCGACCTTCTCTATGTTCCCGCAGCCGTGCGGCCGCAAGTGCTCAACTGGATCCACACCTCACGCTTCTCCTGCCACCCTGGTATGAACCGTACACTGTCGCTACTGAAGAGGCACTTTTGGTGGCCATCCGCCGAGGCTGACGTCCGGGAGTACGTGGCGGCCTGTTCCATCTGTGCCCAAAATAAGGCTTCCCACAGGGCTCCTTCGGGCCTGCTGCGGCCTCTCCCAGTCCCGAGTCGTCCTTGGTCTCACGTGGGCTTGGACTTCGTCACTGGACTTCCTATGTCTGAGGGTAATGACACCATACTCACCATCGTGGACAGATTCTCTAAATCTGCCCATTTTGTTGCATTACCAAAATTACCATCTGCCAGTGAGACAGCCGACCTCTTTGTCCTACATGTATTCCGTCCCCATGGAATACCTGTGGACATAGTGTCCGATAGAGGCCCACAGTTCATTTCTCGGGTATGGAAGGAGTTTTGTTCGGCTCTGGGTGCCACTGTCAGTCTCTCATCAGGTTTCCATCCCCAGTCCAATGGCCAGACTGAGAGGACCAATCAGGACCTGGAGGCTGCTCTCACGCTGTGTGACATCCCAGAACCCGTCCACCTGGGCCAAACATCTCCCGTGGGTCGAATATGCCCACAATTCCCTCACCTCATCTGCCACCGGCCTCTCACCATTTGAGGCGGCTTTGGGGTACCAACCGCCATTGTTCCCGTCTCAGGAAAGGGAGTTAGCCGTCCCGTCAGTTCAGGATAACCTTCTGTCGCTGCCGCAAGGTGTGGGTGGACACCCGTGAGGCTCTTCTACGGACAGCAGAGCGTAACAAGAGGGTGGCGGACAGGCACAGGGTAGTCGCTCCCCAGTTCCAGCCTGGTCCGCGAGTCTGGCTCTCCTCCAGCAACATCCCCTGCGCACTGACTCCCGTAAGCTGTCGCCCCGGTATTTGGGTCCTTTCGAGATCGACTCCATCATCAACCCCTTCGGCTGTTCGGTTGAAGCTTCCCCAGGCCATGAGAGTCCATCCTACATTTCACGTGTCCCAGCTGAAGCTGGTCTCCTCCAGCCCTTTGTGTCCGCCTGTGGATCCCCCTCCGCCACCGCGATATTGACGACCATCCAGCCTACACGGTGCGGAGACTGCTGGACGTCCGGAGGCGTGGTAGAGGGTTTCAGTACCTGGTGGACTGGGAGGGATACGGTCCCGAGGAGAGGTCCTGGATTCCCCGACGATTTATACTGGATCCGCAGCTGGTGGCTGACTTCCATAGGGACCACCCTGACAAGCCGGGTGGGTCGCCGGGTGGCGCCCGTTGAGGGGGGTACTGTTACGGTCCGGCACTGTTGGTCCTGTTCCTGCTGGTTTTCCTTTCCCTTTTTCCCTGTGTGTGTTGTTTGTGTCTGTCTCCCCTGCTGTGCAGTCCAGTCAGAGGATCTAGGTCAGGGGCGTGGCCATTCTCTCACAAGATCAGTTACATCCAGCTGCAGCTTATTGTCAACAATCAACCAGCAGTTATCTACCCGGGCTGGACACCTCTCCAGCGCCAGTTCGTTCCTACACTACCTGTGGTAACTTGGCCCCGTACAGCAATCTCAGTCTAGTTGTTACTATCTCAGCATTATAGTTGTTTCTGCCACGTTTTGTAACCTGTCACTCCTTCGACCAGATCCCGTCTGTTCCTGCTGCCTGCCTACCTGCCATTCCCACGCCGCAACCTGCTCATCTGTTGTCTGATATCCTCGTCATCCAGCTCTCCGGACTACTGGCTCTCCCCCCCACTCAGCTCCTACCCCGGTCTGAAGCTATTCCACCCTGAACGGTTTCTCTCTGCCAATTCACGCTGAATAAACGACATCCTAATTCACCCTCTGTTGTCCGTGTGTCCGTCTCTGCACCTGAGTCCCCACCAAGCCTAATAGACCTGGCCTCCACAATATCCCGACCTCAACCAAATAGAGATGGTTTGTGTAGCGGGTGAGGAGGACTGAGTCAGGGGCAGGAGGTGTGAATCACAGAATATGGTTTATTCGTCCAGTACAGCAGTTCGCAGCAACACAAAAACCAAATACAGTGCGACTTCAATGCGCACTGGGGAAACAAAACACACGGGTGAATATCCCGACGACAAAAGTAACATGAATGCTCAACCGAGCTAGCGACACCTCCACATGGAAACAATCACACACAAAGACATGGGGGGCAGAGGGAATACTTATACAGGGACTGATTAGGTTATGAACCAGGTGTGTGTAAAAAACAAGTCAAAACAAATGGAATGATGAGATGAGGAGCGGCAGTGGCTAGAAGGCCGGTGACGACGAACGCCGAAGCCTGCCCGAACAAGGAGAGGAGGCAGCTTCGGAGGAAGTCGTGATAGTTTGGGATGAGTTGGACCTCAGTGTGAAGGAAAAGCAGCCAACAAGTGCTCAGCATATGTGGGAACTCCTACAAGACTGTTGGAAAATAATTCCAGGTGAAGCTGGTTGAGAGAATGCCAAGAGTGTGCAAAGTTTGTTTGGATCCTGCCAAACGGCACAGTTCTGTCGCCTGGCACTAGACTCCAATGCTTCACTCACTATCCAGGAAACGGGACGTTGCGCATCGCCCAACCAGTGACAATTGACAAAGGTGTTTATCGTTGTCTGGCCAAAAACGTGGCTGGGACAGCAGAGAAGCGATATGCTCTCGAACCAGGAAGAAAGCCTGTGATTCTAGGCACAACAGGGGGCATGAAGATCACGTTTGGCCAAATTCTGAGACTGCCGTGCTCATTGGATGGCTGACCACAGGCCTTGATTACATGGACCCTACCAAACGGCCTGGTCCTGGACAAGCCCCAGGTTAGTGGGATAATTACTTTTTCATCAAACGGCACACTCCAACTCAGATAGGTTGTCACATTTGACAGGGGAAACTACGTCTGCAAGGCCACCAACACATTTGGATCATCTACGTTTTCATACCCAGTTGCAGTTATGGTGTATCCTCCACGTATCACAAACCATCACTAGAGTCCACAGGGGCTCGCCAGTAACATTTAACTACATACAATGCCTTGCAAAAGTATTCAGCCCCCTTGGTGTTTTTCCTATTTTGTTGCATTACAACCTGTAATTTAAATGGATTTTTATTTTGATTTCATGTAATGGACATACACAAAACAGTCCAAATTGGTGAAATGAAATGAAAACAATTACTTGTTTCAAAAAATTCTAAAAAATAAATAACTAAAAAGTGGTGCGTGCATATGTATTCACCTCCTTTGCTATGAAACCACTAAATAAGATCTGGTGCAACCAATTACCTTCAGAAGTCACATAATTAGTTAAATAAAGTCCACCTGTGTGCAATCTAAGTGTCACATGATCTGTCACATGTTCTCAGTATACATCTGTTCTGAAAGGCCCCAGAGTCTGCAACACCACTAAGCAAGGGGCAACACCAAGCAAGCTGCACAATGAAGACCAAGGAGCTCTCCAAACAGGTCAGGGACAAAGTTGTGGAGAAGTACAGATCAGGGTTGGGTTAAAAAAATATATCAGATACTTTGAACATCCCACAGAGCACCATTAAATCCATTATTAAAAAATGGAAAGAATATGGCACCACAACAAACCTGCCAGGCAAGGACGGCATTAATCAGAGAGGCAACAAAGAGACCAAAGATAACACTGAAGGAGCTGCAAAGCTCCACAGCGGAGATTGGAGTATCTGTCCATAGGACCACTTTAAGCCGTACACTCCACAGAGCTGGGCTTTACGGAAGAGTGGCCAGAAAAAAGCCATTGCTTAAAGAAACAAATAAGCAAACACATTTGGTGTTCGCCAAAAGGCATGTGGGAAACTGGTCAGAATTGAAGGAATGATGGATGGTGCTAAATAAAGGGAAATTCTTGAGGGAAACCTGTTTCAGTCTTCCAGAGAGTTGAGACTGGGACGGAGGTTCACCTTCCAGCAGGACAATGACCCTAAGCATACTGCTAAAGCAACACTCGAGTGGTTTAAGGGGAAACATTTAAATGTCTTGGAATGGCCTAGTCAAAGCCCAGACCTCAATCCAATTGAGAATCTGTGGTATGACTTAAAGATTGCTGTTCACCAGTGGAACCCATCCAACTTGAAGGAGCTGGAACAGTTTTGCCTTGAAGAATGGGCAAGACTCCCAGTGGCTAGATGTGCCAAGCTTATGTAGACATACCCCAAGAGATTTGCAGCTGTAATTGCTGCAAAAGGTGGCTCTACAAAGTATTGACTTTGGGGGGGTGAATAGTTATGCATGCTCAAGTTCAGTTTTTTTGTCTTATTTCTTGTTTGTTTCACAAGAAAAAATATTTTGCATCTTCAAAGTGGTAGGCATGTTGTGTAAATCAAATGATACAAAACCCCCAAAAATCATATTTAATTCCAGGTTGTAAGGCAACAAAATTGGAAAAATGCCAAGGGGGGTGAATACTTTCGCAAGCCACTGTAACTGCAGGTATACCAAAGTCTGAAATTACATGGACTCTACCTGGAAGAACCACACTTGTTCACAACAACTGTTTCACACCACAGGGAGGAATTCACATGACAGTTGAGGGCAACTTGGTCATACAAGATCCAGTGCTTATGAATTCAGGGATTTACAAATGCAACACAAAAAATGCTCTAGGAAGTGACTTTAAAGCAACATATCTTCAGGTGATCTGAGACACAACCAAATAGAAGTGGCTAAATTAATCTTATCTGACCATTTCAATTGAATGTGAAACCTAATCGTCTAGAATACCATATGTACAGTGCAATTATGTAACCGTGTAATTACTGTGCATATTATCAGGGGTAAAATATTCTGAACAGTAATATCACTATAATGAGGTAAAGATAAAAAAGTGTGCTTAAATTGTTGGCTGAAATATAAGCATATGGAACAACAAAAATCGAACTCTGATGTACCTTAGGGAATGCTTTAAAAATATATATATATAAAGATTTGTGTCTGTAAATATCTAAGTATACTTTTGACTGAACTCTCATTGTTGGTTTAACTATATGCCTTTTTTTTTACTAAGATAAAGTTTACAGGTGACTAGTGTTCCTCCTGACCATCCAAAAAAATACATGTGAATCCCTTACACAGGAATCTGTCTGTATGCCCTCTCTGATTGTAAGCAGTGCGAATCCCATTCTGAGGCATGCTTTCAGATTTCATACAAACCATTTGGAACAAATGAGCCTTTCATAGAGAGAGTCAAAGGAAGCTTTGCGTGATAGAAATGTTAGAATTGTTTTCTACAGAGCTAATCAAAATGGAGACCCAGCATCTAATTCTACCAGCTCTTTTGGAACCAATATTTCATTAGGTGAGTGATATGAATTTGTTTATTACATTGTTAATACATATTTGGTACATTTTACTTAATGACTAGACCTACATATTTAATTATAATAGACCTAGGATATCCAGTGCAAATGGGAAACATGCATCACTGGTGCACTTACTTGAAACCTCTCAGTATAGATTTTCACCTTTCAAGCTGCATTATACATCAGACAATTGTCTTGCCTGGACCACAGGTCCCACAGCCACAAAGTCATAAACCCCGCCTATTTATAAACATTATCTTCTTAAAATCTGATTTTAAACCTAACCCTAACCTTAACCACATTGCTAACCTTATGCCTAACCCTAACCTCAAATTAAGACGAAAAAGCTAATTTTAGTTTTTATGAATCTTTACGATATTGCCAATATTGACTTTGTGGCAGTGGTAACTAGTGGAAACACTGATCAGCAGAATGGATCACATGATTTGTCTGTGTGAAATCAAACCTGTGTGAGACATTTGTAGGTAAAATTTGTAGGCGTGTAAAAATATCTACTGCAGCGGTATAAACAATAACGACATTTTGATTGGCAATCTAAATATTGTTTAATATTAGCCTACTGAATTATTAATTTCCTCTCTGATATGACCTGATAGGCTATAAATCACATTAAACATTACCATTGTGTTTACTGACTATAAACTATTGTATATACATACATAGCTATTTAGAAATACGGGAACTTTGAAATAATTGTATTTTCCCTTCTTCCATGAGGAAGCTGCTTGTGGGGGAGTGGATTGCTGTTGTTGCCCTGCCTGGTAGCCCTACCTTCCTTCCCCCATCCGCGAGTCCAGTACACAACTGTGTACATCATCTTAACGTAATGGCAAATGAATCTCTTGAAAATGATGGAGGGACCGGTTCGAGAAATTCAAGAAATACACATTTGACATCATCTGTGGATCTCAGCACATCCTTAGAATCGAGTGTTCAGACTCGAATATTTAAAATAATTGTAATCGGGGATTCAAATGTAGGGAAGACCTGCTTAACCTTCCGCTTCACCGGTGGGAGCTTTCCAGAGAAGACAGAGGCGACAATCGGTGTGGATTTCCGGGAGAAAGCAGTGGAAATAGAGGGCGAAAAAATAAAGGTAATATCCTAATTAAGCATCTGATCGAGACAGGGCCGCTTTTCTTTGTTTCCTTGTGTTAATTAACCATTTATGTGTTCATTGTTTCAACCGTTATGAACCTATGCATGACATGTCAATAAACCGAGGAGATAATTATTTCTCTCCAGAGTCCATAAGCAGTTAAAATGTTCCATTTATATTTAGATAGGTTGTTAGGTTGAATGTTTCTATTAAGTAATAGATCCATCAACAATGTTTGCATGGTTTTTGAGTTAAGGAATTTACAGTATAATATCAGATCATGTACTGTTTCATTGCACCTGCCTCTAAGGACTAGGCCTACAAACGAGTCGACAAACCTCTGAATGCCCCCGGCCTAACCTACCTGACATGATGACCTAGTCCCAGTGTTTTTAGCAACAGACAGTGACATAGCTAATGTGATGTTTTAACAATATTTATCGTCACCTGTTTTCTCATTGAGATTCACCCTCAAAATAAAACACCGAGGTAAAGACAGATTCAGGTTGGATATTCGTCGCCTGTAGTTTTCCTTACGTCCACCAACAGCAGTTAGGGACCGTCAACATAGTGACACATCTAATTGTTCAAATTTCAATAGCTCTTTAACCATTACTCCTAAAACTTTCAAAACTGGTTCTAGCTAACCCGATGGCAGAGACACATATTGCACACACTTTTTTTTGTTGATTTACATATCGCACTATTTTAAATGATTTATTTAAATTTTTAAAATTCAATAGTGCCTTGGTCATGTGACCCACACACCTCAAACAAGGTTCATAATGTACACTCAGTGGACTCACTAGACTTATATATTGCACACCCTTTTGTTCTTCCATTTTCATCTCAGGTGATTTTATGAGAACTTTTAAAAGTTTCAAATGTCAATAGCTGCTTGGTCATGTGACCTACAACCCTCAAACTGCTGTCAGAATATCCACTGACAAGCCTTATATATTGCACACCCTTTTGTTCATCCATTTTCATCTCAGGTGATTTTACATTAATTTTTCTGTTTTTCATTGTTTCAAATTTCAATAGCTCTCTGGTCATGTGACCTATAACCCTCAAACTGCTGTCAGAATATCCATTGACAAGCCTTATATATTGCACACCCTTTTGTTTGTCAATTTTCATCTCACACGATTTTACATACATTTTTCAAACTTTCAAATTTCAATAGCTCCTTGGTCATTTGACCTACAACCCTCAAACTACTTTCGGAACATCCACTCACTTGCCTTATATATACGGGGTTCTGGTCCACATTCAATAAATTATAATGGATTTAATGGTGCTCCGTGGCATGTTAAAAGTTTCTGATATTTTTTTATAACCCAACCCTGATCTGTACTTCTCCACAACTTTGTCCCTGACCTGTTTAGAGAGCTCCTTGGTCTTCATGGTGCCGCTTGCTTGGTGGTGCCCCTTGCTTAGTGGTGTTGCAGACTGGGGCCTTTCAGAACAGGTGTATATATACTGAGATCATGTGACAGATCATGTGACACTTAGATTGCACACAGGTGGACTTTATTTAACTAATTATGTGACTTCTGAAGGTAATTGTTTGCACCAGATCTTATTCAGGGGCTTCATAGCAAAGGGGGTGTTCCGTTATT
Organism: Coregonus clupeaformis; assembly: GCF_020615455.1. Taxonomy (NCBI): domain Eukaryota; kingdom Metazoa; phylum Chordata; class Actinopteri; order Salmoniformes; family Salmonidae; genus Coregonus; species Coregonus clupeaformis. Next base: position 36,816,514 of record NC_059194.1, read on the forward strand.
TATTTTGTATACTTTTTTGAAAGAAGTAATTATTTTCATTCCACTTCACCAATTTGGACTATTTTGTGTATGGCCATTACATGAAATCCAAATATAATAATAATATAATATGCCATTTAGCAGACGCTTTTATCCAAAGCGACTTACAGTCATGCGTGCATACATTTTTTTTTTGTGTATGGGTGGTCCCGGGTATCGAACCCACTACCTTGGCGTTACAAGCGCCGTGCTCTACCAGCTGAGCTACAGAGGACCACATAAAAATTAATTTAAATTACAGGTTGTAATGCAACTAAATAGGAAAAACACCAAGGGGGGTGAATACTTTTGCAAGGCACTGTAACTACTCTGTCAGTCAGATACTCTCATTATTTCCCCAAATGACTTCTGAGTGTGGGTGTCCACTGTGCAGCAATGTCCACCCCTACTGGGTTAAAAATTCATGTAAAACTTTGAAAGTTTCATTTACAATTGTGTGAGATGAAAATGGACAAACTAAAGGGTGTGCAATATAGAAGGGTAGTCAGTGGACATTCTGAACCTTGTTTGAGTCCAGTAGGTCACATGACCAAGGAGCTATTGAAATTAGATAGTTTGAAAAAAAATCATGTAAAATCGTGTGAGATGAAAAGGGACAAACAAAAGCTTGTGCAATGTAGAAGGGTAGTCAGTGGACATTCTGAACCTTGGTTAGGTCAGTAGGTCACATGACCAAGGACCTATTGAAATTTGAATGTAAAAAAAGTTTGTAATTTGTTTACGCTCCCTTACTAATTCAACTCTGAATACCAGAATGCTCCTCACATTTCCATGTGTTTATTAGCTGTGGAAAGCGAATGAATGTCCAAATCATGAAAATAAGACCTGTGCAATGTTGTGCACAACTTTTCCAACATCATGACACTTATTTGGAGTCTGTGGCTCAAGTGATTTGAAAGCTATTGAGGTTTGAAAGTGTGAATATCTGGCGAATATCCAAGCTGAAACTGTCTTTACCTCAGTTAACAAAACCTGTCCTCAGTATGAAAGCATTAGCAATAGAGCATCTTTGTTCAAATATCTATTATTCTATTTATTTTATTCAGAAATGGAAGACATGCACTAATGCAGTATTCAAAACATTGGGCCTTTGATCTTTTATAAAAGCATACATGTGGAATTAATCTGTCCTCCCTTTTCACATGGAAATTTCACGTCCACTGGCCTCATAATGCAATGATCCTCCAAACATAATTATTAAACTAAGCCGTTGTTACCTACATTTTCCTTTGTACATTGTCCAGTCTAGTATTTATTCTGATTATGTCTCAAACCTTTTAATATAGTATGTAGACATGTTGTCCCATCTCTCTCTGACCAATACCCACGATTACTCTCTGACCACTGGATCTGTGATTACTCCTCAACAGGTGCAGGTGTGGGACACTGCAGGACAGGAACGCTTCAGGAAGAGCATGGTAGAACACTACTACCGCAATGTGCACGCTGTCGTTTTTGTTTACGACGTCACCAAGATGAACTCATTCCAGAACCTGAAGACGTGGATCCAGGAGTGCAACGGGCACCGCGTCTCACCCACTGTGCCTCGGGTTCTGGTGGGCAACAAGTGTGACCTGGTTAGTCAGATCCAAGTGCCCTCCAACACTGCCCTCAAGTTTGCAGACGCCCACAACATGCTGCTGTTTGAGACCTCGGCCAAGGACCCCAAGGAGAGCCAAAACGTGGACTCCATTTTCATGTGCCTGGCATGTCGGCTGAAAGCCCAGAAGTCCCTGCTGTACAGGGATGTGGAGAGGGAGGATGGAAGGGTTAGGCTTTCACAAGCGACAAACGTTAATAAGAGCAACTGCCCTTGCTGAGGGAAATACTGTGACTCTCCTCCACTCTGCAATGATTCCTCCTCTCCTTTTAAGACTGCTGTCACTTGAATTGAAGAATTTAACATAAACAAACAACATAAGAAGATACTGTTCTAATGTTAACATTTCTAATATTCGATTGTTGTCTGTATGTATACACCTCTTTTTGACCCTCTCTTGCTTTACTCTCTTTCTTTGATATATTATCATTATCACATTCTGTGTTTCCTCCTAATAATGGCCTTAAGGCAAGAGATGTTATCCAATGGTGTGTTATATATGTTTATTTATTTTGTATTTGAGTTGTAAAGGTCTGTACATGTTTGCTGTCAATATTATTGTTTCATGCAATATACATGTGTGTAACATGATTGTCACAATCTCACAAAGGGACTTTCATGAAGACTATTCCATGTCAGACTATTTGGGTATTACGTATGTGCATCGTTATACATCTGGAGAGTATTGTTTGTGTTTTTTAACAATCTGTTTTTAATATTAAGACATATCCGCTAATAATCCTTCACAATGAATTATCATAGCCATAACACAGATGATGGGGGAGACAATTATTCTAGTTTCTGGTTTTGTCATATAGTTATCCCAATACGCTCCCCCTCTGCCCACCAGAGGTTTCTCAGATTTCAGGTCTGCTATCCTGCTTTCTGTTTTCTCTCCATTGATCATCATCATATTTCTGACTCCCATTGATCATCATCATATTTCTGACTCAAGTCTCCCCAAAACATGCGATTTGTAAATATTCAACAGATATCATGTGTCCCTGAATGTATCTTGCAGCTGGTGAACACAAAGCACATACTACTGAAAATAGCGTTTTGAGAAGAGGATCTTTCACTAAGGATCTTCCACACATTTCTAAAGGTTATAAATAAAAAAATGTACACTAGATGTAGTGGAAATTGGTAGTCATAGTCTGGCTTTCATGAAAATAGCATTTAATATTACTTAGCATAAGAGTCAAATTTTACACACTTTATAATATCAAAATTGTTTATTGGCTCTTTTGGGATATCTATTGGATCTATTCATAAGACACTGGGACATTTTAAAGCATCTTAGTGCTCCAAATGACATGAACTATTCAGCAAGAATTGACTTTATGCCATTAAAATAATAAAACAAATATTTTCCTTACTGTTGGTTTGAAAGCATCTCCCCAACATAATGAATGAAGGATGATAGCTACATATACAGCTACAATGTATCTATACAATCAGAGAGGAAGAGGCAAAGCGAGAGGTAAAGCGAGAGGCCCAACTCGGCCCACAGGCCAAAATCTGTCTTCTCCAGCAGGTGGCGTTTAAAATAAAAAAAGGTCAATGAGAGAGTGGAATTTGTATGGAGGTCAATAAGAGTGTAGAATTTGGTCAACAAAAAGTGGAATGGCTTATTTGCTATGTGAGGCATATTTGATTGAATAGAAGATTTGTAATGCTTAGATTGTTATGAGTGTACTAATAAGTAGGACACGTCACAACTTTGAGAAAAGCAAACTTTATATCGGAGTTGTGCCTGTTCTAACCTTAACCCATACCATTTTAAATTTCAACTTCAATGGGGCAGGGACGTCCCATTGGTGGGCATTGCATAGTTTTTTTGGGGTGGGCATTGCATATACTAATTTCTTAATCCCCACGATGCATATCAAAGTAGTGTAGTGACGGTATACTCCGTATCAATTACTAAGGCTGATGAAACAGATAAAAATGTTTAGCTGAAAAAAATGTACGCGCAGCAATGTACACACGGCGGTAGGCCAAGCAATTTAATAGACTTTGAGATGGAAATATCCATTAGAAATGTTGAAAGATGGGAGATCTAAAGATGCAACAAATATCATGGATTACTAATATGACTAGGATAATGCCTTTGGCTGCTAGATAATGAAAGAAAGTTGATTTGAAAACCAATAGACCATAGACCAATTGCCTCCACGTTTCTATGGTGGGATTGTGGCTATAGGCTACTTTGAAGCAAGGTAAGACATGCCTCATAATAGGTTGTAAAACGTCCAGGTTTCAAACAATTAAGGAACAGTAGATGGAAGGGCTTTGCCAAAAACCATCTCAATTAAATGTTAACTAGCTACAAATTAGCCTATGCCTACCTGGAAGAATTATATCATGATTATTTGCATCAATCCAGTGGCCATTTGTTTTGCTCCATCTCATGTGCGCTACAGAAACACTGCTAACCAAACAACAGTGCTAGGTGCCTGCTCAGTGGAATTAAAGTGTAACTACATTCAAAAATCTAAATGTCTTAGATTTTCCCCAGACCTCAAAAGTGGTCTCCTGATGTGGTTTAAGCATTGTTGTTAACTTAGAACATCCAATGTGTTGTTTTTCTATTAAAAAGTGTAGCCTACGTAAAACCTTTTTAAAAAAGAAACTTGTGAATTTCTGATTCAGTTGACCGTCTCATTTATCTATTTCAATAGTAGGCCTACTATTAGCCTACTTGCACAGTACAGCTTGGGTTGGCCTGACTGAAAGACCAATATGGGATTTATCATTTTAGGTAATTGAGAGTCACAGGGCACCGTTCCTTCGCCGGGCAGAACGGTTGGGAAGTTTTTGGCAAAATTAGTGTATACCAACTTCTCCAGGCACCACTACACAATTGCCGACACTGTATTTCCTGTTAGCATTCCTATGATCTGGAGAAGCACGTTTTGCGAGCATGGAGAGGCCAGAGATAGCCAGACTAATAAATTGGGCTAGGCAAAAGAAGGTGGGTATTGGAAAAAGGCCATTAGTGCATGTTCTGCAAGCAGTACAGCGGATAAAGGCGCGGCATGAGCGTGTTGAACGGAGAGATGTGGTTATGGACAGTGAGAAGAAGGAGAAGAGTCAAATGCAGTGGAAAGATGTGTGTTGAGGAAGAATGGCGCCAAGTAACCTGACGAGAGTGAGGATGAATTACCTGTGGTGGCAGGTGTGGTGAAGAACTCCCCGATGGTCATGAAGAACTCCCAGAGTCTCGCCCCGATGGTCATGCAAAGGATGATTCGGGCCCAGTGGGAGTGAAAGTTTGGGAGAAAGTGGATCCCTGTCTTTTGGCTGATCCATATGTAGTCTCAGGCTGGGTAGAAAATAAGTTGGGTACTGTTAAATCGGTGAAGGTAGCTCGAAGTGGATTTTCTGTGTTTCTTCTGTCCAGCGGGAGCTTCGTGTCACGCGCCTAGGGACAAGACCTGTGACTTTGAAAGGAGTGATTACTGAGGTGGCATTAAGTGTTGAGGTGGAGTAACTGAAATGTAAGATTCCTTGTGTCTGTGACGCCCGCCGTTTGGTGCAACGCAGCTCCAGTGGCGAGCGTGGTAAAACTAAGAAGACACTGTCTGTCCTTTTAAGTTTTGAAGCAGAGGTTTTACCTGATAAAGTAATGTAAGGATATGTCAGTTATCCTGTGGGAGCTTTTGTGCCGAACCCACTAAGGCATTTCAGATGCCAACCTTATGGTCATGTTGCAGCAGTGTGTGTGAGGGAGATTCCAAGATGTGATAAGTGTGCAGGAGGGCATGGGACAAAGGAATGTGTAGTATCAGTGGAAAAAACTGTGTGTCAATTGTGGGGGTGCCCATGTTGCTGGGGATCAGAAGTGCCCAGTGCGAGAGAGACAGGTTGAGGTTGCCAGGGTCAGAGTAGAACAGAAGGTGTCGTATGCTGAGGCAGTATAGAGAGTACAGGATGATGGGTCAAGGGTGAGTACTAGGCCTAGGCCAATACAGAGTGATACCAATTTGTGCTTCAGTAAGGCTGGCTTCTTAACGTTCATTGCCATGGTTATCAACTGTACTGCAGAAATGGAACGTAAATTACAGAAAATATATGTTGTGGTGGCAGATGCAGAGAAGTACTTGGGTGTATGAGGTTTTACTGCAGAAGAGTTACAAGGTGTGTTGAACGCAGTGGCGATTTTAGCATGTAAATCTTGGTGGGGTAAACTAAACCTTTTTTTTTATGCATGCCAGCAAAGCCACTACACAATATTTATTTATTTTATTAGGCCTATGTGGTCTAAAAAGGATGAAAATATAATCACGAGGATCCACCTTTATAGACAATATACAGATGCACAGACAGTGCATTGCGCAAACAAAACAACCCTCACAATATCAACTGGAATTAGATGGGTCTATTACTGAATATTTTGTAGATTTTCAATTTTTTTTCAATGGGAAGAGACTCACTGGCAAACATGGTTACAGACCCAACAACATTATATAGTATCCCCTCCTCATGAAGAAAAGCACATGAGCTAATTATAATACACAAAGTAAGCAAAACAATGAAATCATTCCAACATTGCCTAAAATGATGAATAAGATACTAATGATAAGCAATATAACAATTGAGATGTTGTCACGCCCTGGCTCTGGGGACTCTAGTATGTTGAGCCAGGGTGTGAGTTTTCATTTGTTTTTGTTCTAGTTTTGTATTTCTATGTTGGCCAGTGTGGTTCTCAATCAGAGGCAACGTGTATCAGCTGTTGCTTGTTGACTCTGATTGGGAACCATACTTAAGCAGCCAGTTTTCCCACAGTGTTTGTGGGATCTTGTTCCAGTGTGGTTTGTGTTAGACCGAGGATGTCACGTTATCGTTTGTTGTTTTTGTTCGTGTTATCATTATTTAATAAATATGTTCACCTTTCACGCTGCACCTTGGTCCTCTGTACCCGACGATCGTGACAGATGTACAAACTATGGCATAAGAGAACAATAAGCGGATAAGAGGCAAGCCGTAATTTCGATTAAGACATTCATGAGCGAGTAGTCGATATAACTATTTGCTCAGCACTTTTAAAATGTACTGCGACAGAATTCAGAACATGGGCCATTCTTACAGTAATCTCCCTGTACACAAAGTCAGAACCATAGGATGTTAGGCCTACTGCTGCTAGGTAGCTCTCTCTCTGCTCTCCTCCTCCCCTCTGTCTGTCCTTGATTGCAGGAGTGAAGTCTCGTGTGCGGGAGTCAGGGTTCCAGCTGCAGCTCATTCACCATAATCACCTCAGCCTTTAAGACCCGGTCAAACTTTCCACTCATCGTCAGATCATAGTCAAGACAACCATATATTTGGAACCTGACTCCTGCCTCCGCTTCACTCCTGCCACCACCATCCTGCTCTCCACTATCGGGCCTCTCCTTTGGACTCACCACGGACACTAGGACATTACGGTACCACACCTGCCCTGACCTGGATCTGTACCCTCCCTGTAACCTGGACTTGCTCTTCCCCATTTATTGGAAACCTGGACTATTGAACATTATAATAAACCTGTTAAAACTTCTCTGGCTTGGTGTACTTGTCTGCATTTGGGTTCTATCCAGTTAAATCATAACAGTATGATCTGACCAACATGAACCCAGCAGACAGTAGCTCGGATACCACCCCAGAGTGCACTCAAATTTGGACTGCCATAGCCAATCAGGGCATTCTACTTGGCCAACATGATACCCTGTTTAAGACGATTGCTGAGGACAGTCAGGTGCTGCTTAATCAGGTTCAATTACTCACCAATCAAGTGTCTGCCCTTACTACCCCTTCAGCCCAGATCAGAGAGCCTTTTGTTCCTGCTCCAGAGCGCTATGACGGGAACATGGGAACCTGTGGCGATTTTTTGACTCAATGCTCGTTAGTGTTTGAACAACAGCCCTCACCTACGCCTCAGAAAGAGCCCGTATTGCCTACCTTATCAACTCTACTAGCGGTTCCGCTCGTGCCTGGGGATCCGCGGTCTGGGAGAGTCAGTCGGACATTTGCAACGCTTACGTGGTCTTCACCACGGAGATGAGGAAGGTTTTTGACCACCCCGTACGAGGCAAGGAGGCTGCGAAACGGTTGTTTTCTCTTCGGCAGGGGGCTCGTGAGTGTGGCGGAGATGGCAGTGGAGTTTCGGACTTTAGCAGCAGTGAGTGGTTGGAATGACGAGGCATTACAAGGAGTGTTCATCAATGCTTTGTCTGAGATTTTAAAAGATGAATTGGTGTCATATGATGAATCGCCTACGCTGGATAATCTTATTTCACTCACTATCAGGTTGGATAATCGGATTCGGGAGCGCCGCCGGGAGAGGAGTGTTAGTTCCAAGCAACCTGTCTGTCATCAACAAACTCCTCCCTGCATCGTCCCTACGGAGAGAGCCGTGTCTTCCCGAGTCGATACGAGGAGCACTGAACCCGAAGCCATGGAGGTGGGTCGGGCACGGTTGTCCTCAGAGGAGCGTGCACGTCGTATTCAGGCTCGGGTCTGCCTGTATTGTGGAGAAGCTGGTCATTTCGTTCCTTCCTGCCCAGTTCGTCCGGGGAAAAGGGCCGGCTCATCATTTATGGGAGAAGTTTTGGTGAGCCGAGCAGCGGATTCTTCCTCTTCTCCCCGCATTCTGCTCCAGGCATCCCTCCAGTGGCAGTCCCAGAATTTCTCTGTTAGTGCGCTGATTGACTCTGGTGCCGACGAAAGCTTTTTGGATAGAGAGTGGGCTCAACAAATGGATTTGGAGACTGTTCCTATGGACTGTCCGCTGCAGGCTAAGGGTCTAAATGGACAATTGTTGACCCGCATTACCCATCAGACTGTTCCTGTTTGTCTTAGAGTGTCGGGAAATCATCAGGAGAACATTCAATTCCATATTATCGACTGCCCACAGACTCCCCTGGTCCTTGGTATCCCCTGGCTCATAAAACACAATCCACACATTGATTGGGTGACAGGTAGCATTGTTTCATGGAGCACATTTTGTCATGTGAATTGTTTGTGTTCTGCTCAGACTCCTGCCAGTACTGTGCCTCAACCTCCACTGGAGTCCATGGATCTTTCTGCTGTTCCTGACGTGTATCATGACCTGGCATCCGTTTTCTGCAAACACAGAGCTACTTCTCTTCCTCCTCACCGGCCTTACGACTGCGCCATTGACCTCCAGCCAGGAGCCCCGCTCCCCAGCAGTCGCCTGTACAATCTCTCCCGGCCGGAGACGGAGGCTATGGAGAACTACATTCGGGACTCCTTGGCGGCAGGTATTATGCGTCCTTCCTCGTCACCTGTAGGAGCGGGATTCTTTTTTGTTGCTAAGAAGGATAAGACCCTCAGACCCTGTATTGATTACCGTGGACTTAACAACATCACCATTAAGAACAAGTATTCTCTGCCTTTGATTAATTCTGCTTTTCCCCTCCTTCATGGTGCTACCATCTTTACGAAACTGGATCTACGAAATGCGTATCACCTGGTGCGCATTCGTAAGGGTGATGAATGGAAGACTGCCTTCAACACACCCTTGGGACATTTTGAGTATCGGGTTATGCCTTTTGGGTTGTCTAATGCCCCTGCTGTTTTTCAGGCACTAGTCAATGATGTCCTTCGGGACATGTTGAATCGGTTTGTTTTTGTCTATCTGGATGATATCTTGATTTTCTCAGAGTCCTCCCAGGAACATGAACTGCATGTGCGCCAGGTGTTGCAAAGGTTGTTGGAGAACAAACTGTTTGTGAAGATGGAGAGATGTGAATTTCATGTGTCTGAGACCTCTTTTTGGGTTACATCATAGCTCAGGGGGAGCTGCGGATGGACCCAGCTAAGATCTCTGCTGTCACGGACTGGCCAGCTCCCTCTACCCGCAAACAACTTCAACGATTCCTGGGGTTTGCGAACTTCTATAGGAGGTTCATCAAGGACTACAGCCGCATTGCGGCGCCTCTCACCGCTCTCACCTCCATCTCACGACCGTTCGCTTGGAATGAAGGGGCCGAATCAGCGTTCGAAGAACTGAAACATCGCTTCGCCTCGGCTCCCATTCTGATGCAGCCGGACCCCGACCGCCAGTTTGTCGTGGGAGGTGGATGCATCCGACACTGGGGTAGGTGCAGTGTTGTCACAACGTTCTCCTGAAGATAACAAACTGCATCCCTGTGCTTTTCTCTCAAGGAAACTTTCTCAGGCAGAGAGGAATTATGATGTTGGAAATCGTGAACTGCTCGCCGTTAAGCTGGCTCTCGAGGAGTGGCGACATTGGTTGGAGGGGGCGGAACAACCCTTCATCGTTTGGACGGATCATAAGAATCTGGCTTACCTCCAGTCAGCGAAGCAGCTCAACCCCGTCAAGCCAGGTGGGCACTATTTTTTGGGAGATTCAATTTTTCTCTGTCTTACCGTCCTGGGTCACGCAACGTCAAGCCTGACGCCCTGTCTCGTGTTCATTCGGCTGTTGATACTGGTAGTAACCCTGAACCCATTTTGCCTCCTACCTGCAGTATTGCAGTCATCACATGTGACATCGAGGGGATTGTTAGACAGGCTCAACATCATCAAGCTGACCCTGGGAGGGGTCCTCCCTAACCGGATGTTTGTCCCTGAGTCTGCTCGCTCCCAGGTACTTCAGTGGGCTCACTCGTCTCCCCTTACCTGTCACCCTGGAGTTTCGCGGACCCTTGACTTTGTGCGACGGAAGTTCTGGTGGGCCACGATGGAGGCGGACACTCGAGCCTTCATTGCTGCTTGTACGGTATGTGCACGAAGTAAAAAACTCCACCCAGGCCAGCGCTGGTCATCTACGACCTCTACCTATACCCAGCCGGCCCTGGTCGCATATCGCTATGGATTTTGTCACTGGACTTCCCCCTCATCTGGTAAGACTGTCATTCTTACGGTGATTGATCGTTTTTCTAAGTTCGCTCATTTTTTGGCCCTACCTAAACTGCCCACTGCCAGAGAGACGGCTGATATTTTGGTTGAACATGTGTTCCGCTCTCATGGTCTACCCACGGATATTGTCTCTGACAGGGGTCCCCAGTTTGTCTCCCCAGGTGTGGAAAGCTTTCTGTAAAGCTTTGGGCATTACATCCAGCCTGTCCTCTGGATATCACCCCCAGACCAACGGGCAAGCCGAGAGAGCGAACCAGGAGATGGAGACCGCACTTCGCTGTGTCACTGGGTCTAACCCTGGGTCATGGAGCTCCATGCTCCCCTGGGTGGAATATGCTCATAACACCTTGACTAACACTTCCTCTGGTTTGTCTCCTTTTCTGTGTGCTCTGGGTTATCAACCTCCCCTGTTCCCTTCCCAAGAGAGGGAACTTGCGGTACCCTCGGTGCAGTCCCACATGCGCCGCTGCTGCAAGGTCTGGAGGAAGGCCAGGGTAGCTCTGTCCCGAGCTTCGGCGTACATGCAGAGGCAAGCCAACCGTCACCGGTCCCAGGCTCCCGAGTTACTCTCCTGGTCAAGAGGTATGGCTGAAGTCACGGGACCTTCCATTGAAGGTGGAGTCGAAGAAGATGGCGCCTCGTTTTATAGGACCGTTCAAGATACTGTCTATTGTTAACCCCTGCGCGGTTAAGCTACAGCTTCCTGCCTCCCTACGGGTTCATTCCACCTTTCATGTTTCCCAGATTAAGCCTGTGTCGGTTAGCCCTTTGTGCCCGCCCTCTCGTCCCCTCCTCCGCCCAAGATCGTGGGTGGGGTCCGGTCTACACTGTCCGGCGACTTCTGGATGTTCGCCGCCGGGGTCGTGGTTTCCAGTACCTGGTGGATTGGGAGGGTTATGGTCCTGAGGAACGTTCCTGGGTGCCCAGGAGCTTCATTGTGGATCCTGCTCTGGTTCGTGAGTTTCATAGGTTACATCCTGATAAACCCTGTCGGCCGCCAGGTGGCGTCCGTAGAGGGGGGGGTACTGTTAGGCCTACTGCTGCTAGGTAGCTCTCTCTCTGCTCTCCTCCTCCCCTCTGTCTGTCCTTGATTGCAGGAGTGAAGTCTGGTGTGCGGGAGTCAGGGTTCCAGCTGCAGCTCATTCACCATAATCACCTCAGCCTTTAAGACCCGGTCAAACTTTCCACTCATCGTCAGATCATAGTCAAGACAACCATATATTTGGAACCTGACTCCTGCCTCCGCTTCACTCCTGCCACCACCATCCTGCTCTCCACTATCGGGCCTCTCCTTTGGACTCACCACGGACACTAGGACATTACGGTACCACACCTGCCCTGACCTGGATCTGTACCCTCCCTGTAACCTGGACTTGCTCTTCCCCATTTATTGGAAACCTGGACTATTGAACATTATAATAAACCTGTTAAAACTTCTCTGGCTTGGTGTACTTGTCTGCATTTGGGTTCTATCCAGTTAAATCATAACATAGGATAAATAATGGGGGCATATAAGCAGACAATAAAAGCTCTTACAATATTCAATGATGACATTTCTCTAAAACAGGCTATAGGCTACATGTGCACCACCAGGTCAGAACAGTAGGCTAAGTTCTGAGGGGGAGAGGGACCAAATTCTTAGGGTAAGACACATGGGCTACTAACAGCTTACTACACAACATTAGTGTTACTTACTTAGCTACTGTATACATACATTATCTCCCTGGCATATTACATCATTTATGCAGCAGTATACAAGACATATTTTTGGACTCACCGTTGTTGTGCTGTGCTCACTTGAACGCGGCGTGGTGGTCCTTCTTGTAATCAAACTTTGTGGTGCTTTAAAGACAAAAAAACAAGGTTGAATCATGACGTCAGTGATCTTGAAGTCGGAGCTCTAGAAAGAGGTCTGAGTTCCCGACTTGGAATTCCGAATTGAATGACAGCTCAAAACGTATTTTCCTACTCCAAGCTCGTTTTTTCCCGAGTTCCCAGTTGTCTTTTTCTCTTCATATGACAAGGTTTGAAAAATATTTGCCAGTAGATTGTGGATGTGATTCATGATGATATATGCTTGTCTAGCTTGCTAGCTAAGATTGTGAAAGTATGATGTTGACATGATCAGTCCAATCAAAGCTATGGTAGATATAACGTGATTTGACCTGTGGCCAATGCCCTTCAGCCTTCTTGGAGGGGCACTTCTACTGTAAATCTATGGCAGCACCCAAAGGGGCTTGAACTGCCTAGCTCTCCCTGTAGATTTGGCAGTGACGCAATGTCCCCATGAGTGACAGAACACTGAGCAAATCACGGCGCAACTAGAGAAGATTACCAACGCCTACGCTCTGTATTTTTGCTGGCTGCCCTCCACCACAGAAAGCACTGAGCTAGGGTGAAACACCTGCATTTTGGAGCTGCCTTACTCAAGAAAGAGACCATGTTTGTATGCGGCTTTATTAACTCAATGATTTTTTTTTTTTTACATTGTTTGCAAACTAATGTGTAACACAAATTAATGCCAAAATAACATGCGAAAATGTTTTTTAGGATATGTTAGGGTCAAAGTAGTGGAATGGGGTGGTGATTTAATTGTTTTATAAAATAGTGGTATATATATATATATATACAGTTGAAGTCGGAAGTTTACATACACTTAGGTTGGAGTCATTAAAACTCGTATTTCAACCACTCCACAAATTTCTTGTTAACAAACTTTAGTTTTGGCAAGTCGGTTAGGACATCTACTTTGTGCATGACACAAGTAATTTTTCCAACAATTGTTTACAGACAGATTATTTCACTTATAATTCACCGTATCACAATTCCAGTGGGTCAGAAGTTTACATACACTAAGTGCCGTTAAACAGCTTGGAAAATTCCAGAAAATGATGTGATGGCTTTAGAAGCTTCTGATAGGCTAATTGACATCATTTGAGTCAATTGGGGGTGTACCTGTGGATGTATTTCAAGGCCTACCTTCAAACTCAGTGCCTCTTTACTTGACATCATGGGAATATCAAAAGAAATCAGCCAAGACCTCAGAAAAAAAAATGTAGACCTCCACAAGTCTGGTTCATCCTTGGGAGCAATTTCCAAACGCCTGAAGGTACCACGTTCATCTGTACAAACAATAGTATGCAAGTATAAACACCATGGGACCACGCAGCCGTCATACCACTCAGGAAGGAGACACGTTCTGTCTCCTAGAGATTAACGTACTTTGGTGTGAAAAGTGCAAATCAATCCCAGAACAACAGCAAAGGACCTTGTGAAGATGCTGGAGGAAACAAAAGTATCTATATCCACAGTCAAATGTGTCCTATATCGACATAACCTGAAAGGCCGCTCAGCAAGGAAGAAGCCACTGCTCCAAAACCACCATAAAAGCCAGACTATGGTTTGCAACTGCACATGGGGACAAAGATTGTACTTTTTTTGAGAAATGTCCTCTGGTCTGATGAAACAAAAATAGAACTGTTTGGACATAATGACCATCGTTATGTTTGGAGGAAAAAGGGGGGTTGCTTGCAAGCCGAATAACACCATCCCAACCGTGAAGCACGGGGTGGCAGCATCATGCTGTGAGGGTGCTCTGCTGCAGGAGGGACTGGTGCACTTCACAAAATAGATGGCATCATGAGGAAGGAAAATAATGTGGATATATTGAAGTCAAGATATTAGAGTGGCCATCACAAAGCCCTGACCTCAATCCTATAGAAAATTTGTGGGCAGAACTGAAAAAGCGTGTGCGAGCAAGGAGGCCTACAAACCTCTCAGTTACACCAGCTCTGTCAGGAAGAATGGGCCAAAATTCACCCAACTTATTGTTGGAAGCTTGTGGAAGGCTACCCGACACGTTTGACCCAATTTAAACAATTTAAAGGCAATGCTACCAAATACTAATTGAGTGTATGTAAACTTCTGACCCACTGGGAATGTGATGAAAGAAATAAAAGCTAAAATAAATCATTCTCTCTACAATTATTCAGACATTTCACATTCTTAAAATAAAGTGGTGATCCTAACTGACCTAAGACAGAGACTTTTTACTAGGATTAAATGTCAGGAATTGTGAAAAAAATGAGTTTAAATGTATTTGGCTAAGGTGTATGTAAACTTCCGACTTCAACTGTAGGTGCAGGGCTGCCAACTTTTGAAAAAAGCTTGGAGTGAGATTTGCTATGTGAATTTCATTGCCCCCTAGCACAAACCTTAGAGGGGGGGAAATGTTACTGTTTTAAAGGTAATTTCCTGCAATTGTATGTATTATGACATGGCTTAGGCCTATGACCAGGGTGGAATTTGTTTTAATAAAAAACACAGGTCAGGTGTATTCAGGATGCTTTGAACATTAAATGAACACTCAAAATTGGATGACTTTGTTACTTTGCGATTTTTCGGGGATGAAATTTAAAGTATGCTAATATTTTTTGCAACATATTTCTTTAGGTGGTTTGACACTTTATTCAGACAGTAATTAAATGAGATAGGGAGACAGGCAAATGCTAGAAACAGTGGGAAGGTTAGAAGCAGAGATCCCTGTTCTCAGGTGGAAAGTTGTATACGACATGTGCCATGGAGTGTTACCATTACACCAAGGATCTGCACAGGAAATATTGTTTGATGGCAGTGGGTAACCAAATCATTTTTACATTTTAGTCATTTAGCAGACGCTCTTATCCAGAGCGACTTACAGTTAGTGAGTGCATACATTTCCATACATCATAGATTGCAGTCTCCTTGTCTATAGACTGCTTTCAAGGCAAGGACACAAACATTTTGTATTTTGTAATTTGGGTGAACTCTCTCTTTAAAATAGGTCTGGAAGAAAATCCTGCTTGCTCTCCAGGAGGGTTGGCCACCCCTGATCTATGTTTCCAAAGTACTGGGTGTTTGAAAATGTTATTGTTATAACAATGAATTTCTCTAAATCCCCAAACCTTCATGGCAAATCTAATGAATATCAATATTCAGGTGGTATAAATACCTACTAGCTGAAGATCCTTGCCTTCATCTTACTCTAGATCAGTGGTGTAAAGTACTTAAGTAGAAAATACTTTAAAGTACTACTTAAGTCGTTTTGGGGGGTATCTGTATATTTTTGACAACTTCTACTTTCACTTCACTACATTCCTAAAGAAAATAATATACTTTTTACTCCAAACATTTTCCCTGACACCCAAAAGTACTCGTTACTCTATTAAGGTATCTTTACTTTTACCTAAGTATGACAATTGGGTACTTTTCCCACCACTGCTCTACATAGACAAAATATTATGTGTTTAGGAGTTGCCTAGCATGTGCACAATACCAAAATGTCAAAAAGTATATTTGATTCCTGGATCATTTAATATCCAATGCTTATTTGTATGACTTATTCAAAACTGTCCACGAATGGCTGAAAAAATACATAGCCTCATAATTCATTTTCAAAGACAATGGTAGGCATATGACATTTCAAATATGTGATTACTCTGGCAAAATTGGGAAGAAAATAAGTGTGGGGAATAACAGCAGTGTTCTTGCTGACAAGCACAGTAATTACCCTATTTTTTAGCCTATTGTTAAGAATGTTCTACACCCTAACCCAATTATTTGTATATTTATTGTCCCCCCTCTAGGTTCAAACCTACACTTTTGGGTTCACAATCGGTTTGACAAAATATTTTTCATAGTTACAAATCAGGTCACCCTACTAAACTTCCCTGCTAAAAACATACTGTAGGTCTGTCTGCTGCCTTTTCGTTGTCACAGCCTAAATCCCAATCACCAAACGAGTAGAAGCAACCTAATTGTGTTGACAACATTGTACATAAAACA